>NC_134455.1:4800000-6000000 GCF_047948215.1 Lycorma delicatula | reverse complement strand
CGTTCTCCAGCTTCGATTTAATTTCCTTCTTCCTTTGTCCTTAGTAGTGTTATATATTCAAAAAGAAAAGTAAAAAAGCGGATGTCCACTTCCTCGTTGCATCTAAGTACTTTCCCCCTTGTAAACTTTTCTTCTGTAGTTCTTCTTCACTAGTTCGTTTGAGGTAAATTTATTTCATAACCGGGTTACGGTCACTAACTTTATTTATTAATAATTACTTATATAATTTTTTTTTATGTTAAAAATTATTTACTGGGAAAACCTTTTAGTTAGCACGGGCGACTGATTTTGTTGTTAATCCTCCATTAAGAAAAATGTTATCGGTCTATTATGTACTCTCTTATGATGCTGAAACAAGGCCTTTGTTATTATTACACGTAGTTCCTCGAGCAATATTCAGTATATCTTTCTCCTTTTTTACTTTTTCCTAGTTTTAGCTAGATAGGTTCACTTTTGTAATTTATCGTAGCAGTATTGAGATATCTTATCAAATACTTTTTCTCTCGCAAATGCAATACTTATTTCAGAAATAATTGTTATTAAACCGCACAATCCGGCGGCAATCAAGTAATGTTTGAACTCTTAATTTTCCACTTTGATAATAAATTTTGTTTAATTAGGGAGGAATATTCGTTTTGAGAGAAAATGATTAATAATAATTTTTTTAAGAACGATGGAAATAAATATTAATGATGATGAAACGTCGTAACAACTCAACTGAAAAATTTAAGCATACAGAAATAAGTTTTTTATTTAAAAATATAGCTGCAAATTGTAGTACTACTGTTGTTCAATTTTGAATATGACATGATATGTTATTTTTTTGTTGTTTTAGCAGTGAAATAAGGTTAGTTACTTGGAAAGCTTCATATAATGAATGTACTGTCATCTCCTTTATCTCCTTTTGTATCTCATGGGAAATACAAGGAGTATCCTTTCCTCAACTTCTTTATTTTTTATTTTTTGTACGTATTATCTACGAAAAATTTATGTCTTTTTTAGTTCCTTTGTAATAATACTTTTATCATTAATTTTCCATTTGTATAGAATGACAAAAAATAACACAAAATATAAGTTAAAGTCTGCTTGTATTTAGTAATGTTAAGGTAAGAATATAAATAAATACAGGACTGTACGTAATAAGAATGTAACATTTCCTGATGATTTATTATTATTTTTTGTATAAAGAATACAATAAAAAGTAAGTTTGCTTTCCATTACTACAAACTAAATATAAGCTACTCGTTTTGTTTAAATAAAATTTAATTTGAAATATGTTAACATAACTCCGTGATTTAGAACGAAAGATGATTCATTGACGAATTTACACAGCTTAAACCTGTTTAATCGTTGTTTCCTTTGACTAAGTTGCATAAATATGTCTTTTAAGCGTACAAATAAATTTCTGGTATTTGTATTGAGATACTTTTTTACTGTGAAAAAGTAAAAAAAAAATACATTTATGGAAGCTCTCTGAAGAGCAAAACTTCATTTAAAATAAGTATTAGACTACCATTAAACCTTCACCGGTCTTTGGAAATACGATTTGGTAGTTCAATAAATAATTTGATGTCGAACTGTAAGTTTATAATACGAATTTAAACAGTAAAACAGCAGAAATGTAAACTAAGCCTAAACTGTAACAACGTTTATCTAATAGTAGTATTCATACTCTTGTTGTCTTTTAAATTTACGAACACACACACACACACACACACACACACACACACTGCTGCTCTTCCTTTGTGTAATTATATGGGTGCTGATGTTTAGGTTGTTCTTGGGAGCTGTATTATACGAAGCCATACTTTGTAAACAAAACTATCATTTAAAGTTGACTACAGAGAAGATTATTTTACAAAATAAAACTGTACGTTAAAGTAAATATAAGAATGACTGTAAATATAAGTTTTTAAACTCTGAAATAGAATGAAAATAGACAAAGCACTCCCATACTTTTAATGGGAATGCTTTAATATGTGTTTTAATATTTAATAACATGACGTATGTAACATCGCATTCCCCGCCAAAATAATGTTACTTTCGGTTAATAAAGAAATAAATAAAAGAATTGAAACTTTATAATGTTGAAGTATAAATAACTAATGGTAGTAATATTTGAAGTATTTATCTTGTTTTTATAAGACGTTTTATTTGTTCAAAAAATTTGTTTTTTGTAGGTCTGTGAATAATTTAAATAAATATTTGGTACATTTGTTTTATCTGTTTACAAAGAATAGGCCGACTATAATAAAATGCTAGTTTGAAAAAATAACCGTTTGTAAGAAACAGAAATGACATATAAACGACGTCTTGCAAGAGGATCTAAGTCTTATAATAATAATAATAATAATAAAATAAATGCAAAGAAACTTCTAATGTTGAGCAAGAGAAAGTATCTCTGACATGCGGAATATGTTTTATCTTATGTTTGTGCACGAATATTTGTATAAATTGTAAATTTTTCCAAATAGTTTCTAAATCTGCTTTATAAATTTAGGAAACAATAATGCAAAATTTTCACCCAATTATATTAAGATATCACGCGAAAATATGTTCAATATTAAAATAACATCAGGGTGTAACATCATTACTCTACACCAATCCGATATTCAGCAGTGTTGATGGTAAACTAAAAATATCTTCAATCGTCTATAAACACCATATAATCTTCATTTTCTACATCTTAAGTTATTTTTTACAAACTTATTGCAGGAAATAAGTGCCTTTACAAAATAAAAAACTATTACCGAAATTTATTGATTACAAATTATAACTTTAATACACGTAAAAATATTTAGGTGATATTAAAGAAAAAATTACTTTGTTTTTTTTTATTTTTATTTGATCTCTTAACAACAGCTGATCTAATATTTCGGTAAAATCTCTAGGAGGGATAAAAACTGACGAACTCAAAAAAACAAAACAAAAAAAACAAAAAAAAAACAATAAAATAAATTGTTCTTATAATATTATAATTATCTACCGATGAGTAAGGTATAAGCCGATGTAGTTTACGTTTAATTACTTTATACAACGTAGTATTTCATTAATAGATAATTAACTTTTTGATTATTATTAAAGCGCAGAATAAAATCTAATGTGTTATAAAATTCAATATTTAGAGAATGCAATTTACATCGTGTAATAATATTATACAGTCAAAATGCGTTGTGAGTTAGGCGGTTTGTGCCGATGTCTCATATACTGTACTTTGTTTCAGTTAGAAGCCGTTCCTAACTGAAACAAAAAGTTTTAGTGGGCTGATTCAGCCTCTTACCAGCTCCCTTATCATAACGAATTTAATTAATCCCCCGTTCCTCATTCCACAATTTTACCCGTTCCCCGATCCCGTAGATGCTCAAGTTGTTTGCTCTGCAGGCGTTAAAAACTTTCAGGCATCTAAAAGAGCCTGTTTTGTACTTTCATTTGTAATTCACTACCAGTACAGTTACATTAAAAAGGAAAAATATTTGCTAGATACAATTAAAAACATAAATCTAACATGTATAATCAAGAAATTATGATTGTTTAAAATGCATGAATATAAATTAATTAAATAAATAGGTTTATTTTTAATTAAAATTAAATACGATGATAATAAATTGCAATCAGGATCTATTATCTGTTTTAATTTTTAATTACATAAACAACATTTAAGTTGTGGCACACATTTTCAACTGATTAAATAAAAACCACTGCCGTCAACTAATAAATTAAATTATATCAACATGGATAAGATATTATTATAACAATAGAACTTACTTAGATTTAATAGGATTTGAATGCCCGTATACTGGTTTCTCAAATACGATCGTAAGGAATAAATTAACATCAATTCATTTAACTACCATGAGTAGACAAAATCAACAGCTAAATTTAATTATTTCGCAATAAATTAATATTTTTTTTTAATGTTCATATATGTATTTGAGAAATCAGAAGACTTATGTTAAGCACCAGGCGATATAAAAAATTACGAGTTATACTTCGAAGAGGTCTGTAGGAATTTTACCCCATTGCTTTTTTACTTAGACTCGTACGGTATGAGACATTTAGAATCACAAGCAGCTTACTTAAAACGTAGAACTAGGAGCGGGGTTCATGCTTCCGTGAACTCGGTTAGGTAGTTCAGAGGGCAACGATGTAGGACAGTCAAGATGTCCGGAAGAGGCATGCAGCGAAACAAAAAGCTGAGTTAAAAATCAATGATGTAAATCTCTATCGAGGCATATACATCGGTGGCATCCCGACCGATGTCTGGTTTGTTACTGTGAGGTGTAATCAGTAGGATTTAAGACGACTCCCGTTAAAGCCCATCAGGGCTATGAACGGGGGGGGGGGGTGGCGACCGGAAGCGTCACAAGATGGGTGTATTCCCCTACGAGGGTTGGGATGTGTATCGAAGAAGTAATACCAGAGATGAACGAAAAAATAAGTAGAGTAACTACTGGAAGAGAGAAAACCAGGTGTTAAGATTCGCTTATGGCATTTTTCATTTGGTACTGATTAGCATGGATTTCTTGCTAAGAGAGAAACTCAATCAGAAAATGTTAATAAGACTAAAATAAATTAGCTTTTTTGTGTTCAAATGTGATTAAATGAGACAGATAATTTGATATTGAGGAATTAGATACTAGATAGAGGAATTATGTATAAGGTACCGAATTTGAATTTTAGTATTTAGGAAATAAAATTGCAAAGTATGGTAGGTATGAAAAGCTGAATGATACATGAAAGGACAACTTTTATGTATTAAGAAGCCTGCCAGTATTAAAAAAATATAAAAATGATTAAAAAGAGTATTGAAAGTATTTGCAGCCTTTAATAGTAATGAAACACGGATGATAAGAAAATCGAAGAAACAAGGGATATAGATATTTGTAATATGGTGTGAGAAAGCTGCTGAAATTTTATTAGGTAGATAAAATCGAAATGAAGAAGTCTGAAAACGAGTAGGGAATGTAAAAAAAGAGTAGGAGTAGAAGAATTCTAAAAAAGAAACTAGGTTAGGTTGATGAACTATGTATTGATATATACATGTTTAATTTGGTAAAAAAAGTATGTGTAATGGGTGAAAACTGAAGAAAAGACAAACATTAGAATATATAAAATTAATAAATAAAAACGAAGGATGTTTTTAATGTGTTGAAGTTTAAAGATTACGGAAATGAAAGGAATGGAGAATAGTATTAAAATAATTTCTTTGAGTATTATTTTCTGTCCTTCGTAGTATTGTCACTCTAACGTCCGTAGTTGACGCCTTTCGGAATATCTCCATTCTCAAAACTAATTTTTACACTGAATCTTTCTGAAACAGAGCAGAAAGAAAGGATATTGGGGGATTAATGTATCACCTATTAATCGCAGAGTTTGGACATAAGGCCCTTTCTGCTGGGTCATTCTTAATATCGGGCGTGTATTTGATTATTTGACGGTTATACATTAGTTTGGTTATGGTCGGTATTACGTTCGGATCCTTATGGCTAGACTGAAAGCTTTGCTCGGGCTGATCTTGGAAGACCTTAGCCGTGTATGTGGTTTCGTTCTTCCGACGCGATTCCTGGAACGGAACGGAAGGCAAGGATAGCGGAAAATTTATGCATCTCCCTACTAATTGCAGAACCTGGAAAAAAGTCCCTTGCTGCTTTGTCATTTTTTTATCGGGTAGATAATTGTTTAGTTGGCGGTTATACTTTTAGTTAGTTTATTTACGGACGGAGTTGTGTATTGAATTCCAATCCTTTAGATCAGATGGAAAAATTTACTCGGGCTGACCCTGGGAGACTAGACGAATATGTACCTTGTTCTCCCGGTGTGATTCCCCTTCAGTTCGTCAGCTGATGTATGGGTTAGCAGGAATGCGCCTATTGGAGAACCTAGCTGTTAGAGGATGCAATGCACTGCACACTATCCTCGCCGGAGGGAGTAGGTGCAATTCCATTGTTGGAATCGTCGCTGGCTAGGAATAAAGCCCCCATATCCGGGGGCTTGAGGGGGATGCGGAGGTCCTGTACCTCCGCATCAATTGTAGGTTAACTTTTAACAATATGCTGATAGACGATCAGTATAAGTTCCGTCCTGGTAAGGGCACAGAGGACGCGCTTCTTGGAGTTATGGATTTGACTTCAGGCAGCGAGTGCAAGTATGTACTCGGTGTCTTCTTGGACATATCCGGGGCGTTCAGATACTTGTGGTGGGCCTCAGAATTGTTGCAGTTTCAGAAGCGTGGTTGCACGCGAGACGAGATTACAACTCTCTCAAGGTACTTCAGTGATAGAACTGTCGTTCTTCGTGACGGCAGTTTTGACCCTGTTTAGAGGTTGTCCACAGGGCAGTGTTCTAAGTCTACTCGTTTGGGTCGTTGAGTTCAACTCTCTCATGCGATTGCGGATGCCAAGCGGCTGTCGCATTGTGGTTTATGCCGACGATGGGCTGCTGGTCGAGGGCAATTCGCGTGCCGAGATTGAGCTCAGAGCGACCCAAGCTTGTAGGGTATTGCGGTTGTGGAGTCTTCATCATAAGATGGTTTTCAGCGCGGAAAACATCATTTACTATGATGTTTTTGAAGGGCCGGCTAGCCGCAACCCGCCATCCGCGGGTTGTGATGGACGGCCTTCCAATCAGGTATTTCCCTGTTCAGAAGTATCTGGGTGTTATCCTTGATGAGAGGCTTCTCTTCAAGGAGCACCTCCAGTTTGTGGCGAAGAAGTCTATTGATGCCTTCTTCGGCGTCCGTAGAGTGATCCATCCCGATTGGGGGTTGAATTACGGTACTATGCGTATTCTTTACAAAGGTGTCTGTGAAGCCATTATGCTGTACGCTCCGCCCGTCTGGGCTCATCGTTTGCAATTTCAGAGTTATAGGGAGATTCTGTTACGAGCCCAGCGTCTTCTGTTGTTAGCTGTTGTTGACGGTTACAGGACTGTTTCGCGAGAGGCAGTTACTGTGATCGCTGGCATGAAGCCTGTGGATATTTTGGCTACAGAGCGTAGCCAGCGATACTTCTCTAAGAAGGAAGGCCTTCTTACATCAGGGCGTGTGCAGGAAATTGAAGACCAAGGTTTTGACTCTTGGCAAGCTAGGTGGGCTGAATTATCTACTGGTTGAAATACGCATGGTATTTTTCCAAATGTTAGGAATTTGGGTGCTATTAGTTGGGTTTCCCCCAATCGGTATACTACTCAATTTCTCTCAGGACATGGTGCCTTTAGGGAGAGTCTACCGAGTTTTAGGTTGGTTTTTTAAAATAGGGTGATAATTATTTTATAGTTTGGCAATTTCTAGTTTAAGAACAAAATACCTTGGTATATTTTTTTACTAATATATAAAAAAAAAAATCATCACGTTTAAATAATGAAGAAACAAGCTTCTATAAAGTAGAAGTGCTGTAAGTAAATCCCAGACAGAAAAATGATTTAATTCCAGTATTTAAATAAATACAGTAATCGGATTTATGTGTAATTTAACTTTCTATAGTTAATTACGCTTTTATGAAAAGTTTTCATATCTCAATATTTTTCAGCAACAAGCCGTTGAACTTTTATTAACTTTTGTTGCACGCTGTTAAAACTTTTGTTTTCGGTATGAAACCAATACACAATTAATAATAAAGTGTTAAAACTCGGATTAAGCTTGAGATAATACTGTTTTCCATTATACTAAGAAATAAAATAATAAATGAAATGGCGTACAGCATATGTTAGTACGAGTATATGAATAAAATTTGCGTAATATTAAGGGTAAAATTAAAACAAAAAGGAAAATCCTTTACGGCGTCAACAAGGATTTCTATTGTTATTGATACTAATTTAAATTTAAAAGTATTTTGAGTTATTCATTGACACGGACACCTACCTAATATAATTAGATCAGTTACGAAACAAATTACGCTTTAAAATGAAGAGAATATAGTTTCTACTAAAATTCATATTCATTCTTAAATAAAATTACGTCATAGATATCCTGGTATTATATTTTTTGGCAACAATATTATTAATATATTACAATTAAAATACGCGCTGTTCTGCTACTCATCGTAAAAATCATAAATTTTTGTTAAAAAAATATTCAAAATATGTAGAACGTATTGCCCTTAAAAAACAGATATTCTAAATAAATTCTAAAAAAGTTCTGTAGCATTAAGTTTTTTACGTTAAATTATTAGTAGTAATGAAATCTGGGGAAAAAGTGTAAAAAATAATATCAGAGCTGGTTTAAAGTAGTCTTTTACGTTTATTATACTGAAAGGAAAACGTTTTCAAAGAAGTTTGAAAGTGTTCAGGATACTGAAAACCCGAAAATCACTCATAATATCAACGTCAAACTTTTACCAAAATTTTAGATATATAAATAAAAATATATATTATATTATATATATATATATATATATATATATATATATATATATACTCTGATAATTACTTTGAGATTTGGAAACGAATTTGTCAATTAGTGTACCTTAGAATTAAAGGCAAATGATGACAAATCGTTTATAATGTTTACCAATATGAAAAATGTTTGAAAACACAAAGTACGGTGATATTAAGATTACAAACAATACAGTTGCGTATATTAAAGTTTTATAAATGGCAAACATACTCGTGTAAAGGCGACACTCACAAGTTACTTGGGATATTAGAAATATAATCTGTGCTAATCAAATGGAATTTGATTTAGCTATTTGATTTAGATCCTCAAGGGACTTATGATGAAAGCCCCTTGGGAAATGACAGATGTGGCAAGTTATTGCTTGCAGAACAGGACCTTCCCTAATTGTTGGAGGAAGTCGCGCACTGTGTTCTTGCCCAAGAAGTCTGCTAATGCAGAAGTGGTTGGTTACCGCCCGTTGAGCCTCATAAACAATATCGGGAAAGTGACTGAGAGATTGATCGCAGAAAGGTTACTGCTTGAGTTAGAGACAGGCGGGGGTATTCATAACAACCAGTATGGGTTCAGGCGTGGCAAATCGACGCTTCAGGCGATTGTAAAGATAACTAGCTGGGCTATAACAGTCAAGGCTGGAACATGGCGCACCAGGAAGATTCCTTTACTGGTTATGCTCGACATTAGAAATGCTTTTGGGACCGTCCAGTGGGCCTCCATCATGGCGGCTTTAGTCAGAAGGCGAATAAGCCCTTACATTAGGAGACAGATCTCCGAATACCTGTCTGAAAGATGGTCTACGGTTAGCACGCTTGATGGTGACATACGATACCAAGTTCATGGTGGTGTCCCCCAGGGGTCAGTACTGGGACCATTACTTTGGTTACTGGTCATTGATGATGTATTACGACTACAGCTACCTGAAGAGACGGAAATAGTGGCCTATGCTGATGATTTAGCGAAACTAACCTCTGCGAGATCAGAAGATGTCCTCGAACAAAGGAGCAATGACAATCTAGAGATCGTAAACAACTGGCTAACTGACAAAGGATTAACACTTTCAGTAGAAAAAAGTCAATATATTATGTTGGCGAGAAGGAGACGGCTGCGAGATCTTGAACTTAAGATAGGGGAACATAGGCTTGGACGTGTCAATCAGACTAAATATCTGGGAGTGATAATTGATAAAACCTTAAGCTTTAGTGCTCATATAGTATATATATACGAGAGAGTCGAAGGATTACTACAAGCCCTCACAAGGCTATTAGCTGGCCGAGATGCCCCAAGATCATCTAAACGTAGGGTTTTAGTCTCCGCATGCACCTCGGCTTTATTGTATGCTGCACCTGTTTGGTATAGAGCCATATTCACGCAAAGGAATGCTAAACGATTGAGGAGTCTACATAGACAGGCTCTAGTTGGGGTGATGTTCGGATACCGCACAATATCTTATGAGACGGCGTGCGTTCTGGCGTCCACAAAACCCATAGAACTCCAGGTTTTGGAACGCTGGCTTCGCTTTCAGGGCATGGAACGGGGTGATGCTTCTGAAGTGGTTATACAGGCATGGCAGCGTAGATGGAGTCAACATGAGGGGGCTATGTGGACAAAAAGGTTGATTTCAGACATTAGCCAATGGGTCAAACGAAAGCACGGCGAGGTCAGCTACTATGTCTCTCAGATGTTCTCTGGACATGGAAATTTCGAGCAATATTTATTCCGCTTTGGTAAAAGAAGCTCTCCACGTTGTCGGTACTGTGAACGCGATGACTACAGCGAGCATACAATATTTGAATGCGATAAATGGACAACACTTAGGTTTCGCACGGGAATACAGAATCTCACACCCGAGGAACTAATTAGCTTCATATTGAGTTCTACACAAAATTGGAATAATTTTGAAAAATTCACCTTTTTAGTTTTAAAAGAGAAAAATGCTACTGAAAGACGTATGGGGTACTAATAAAGACTGAAGTAATTGTAGAACTAGGATATTCTTGAGTATTGTCCCTTTATGAAACCTACGACCGCGAGTAGGCGTTACGAGATCGGACTGGGAATGTAAAGACTGAGACCCGGCTTCGTAGTTGGTGGCTGGGAACGACATAGTCGGGCCTGGCCTATCTTCTGCGGGGTTGGAGGCAGGCAACACCAAAAGACCGAGACCCGGTTCCCGGGGCTGGGGCTGGGGACGGCATAGTCGGACTCGGTTCCTGCCCTGGCGATTTGAGGCAGGCAATGTAAAGAAAACAAAAAGAAAAGATCCGACCGGGGGGGGGGGGCTGACCTACCGTGCCGGACAGTCGGTGGGTGGGGAGGCCTCCTTTGAGTAAAAGGACACTTCCTCGGGGTGCGTATACTTAATTGGATAACCGGCCCGGGGGAGTAGGGGAAAAAAAAATCAAATGGAATTTGAGAGTTTTACTAATTACACACCCGATTGTTCACAAAAAGTCGAGAATACTTTTATTAAATGTTTTAGATAAAAAAAATTTTACGGCGTGTAGAATACTTCCATTGCGCTAAATGCTACACCTAAGAAGAAAATTACTCATTTTGAATATATCCGTGATTTTATTAAAAAAAAACCTAACCGTATCGAACAGACAGATTGTACTAATCTGGATTTGAATACTAGATCGTGGATACCGGTGTTCTTTGGTGGTTGGGTTTCAATTAACCACACATCTCAGGAATGGTCGAACTGAGAATGTACAAGACTACACTTCATTTACACTCGTACATATCATCCTCATTCATCCTCTGAAGAATTGTCTAAACGGTAGATACCGGAGGCTAAACAGGAAAAAGAAAGATTGTACTAATCTGTTACATAACTACTAAACATTATCAATTCTGCTAATTCAAATTAACAGTTGGCGCATATTAAAACTTTCCATCTTTACGTACATAAATGGCTGTGTAGTTTTTTATTCTAGTATAGTCGTTTTACGTATACTCACCATCCCGAATATACGCAAAAGGATCAAACAATTTTTTTATGACGGTCGATAGTAATTTAAGCGACTAAAATTTCACGTTTGGGTATTAGAAAGATTGGATGAAATGTATTCAAAGAAAAATTTTGTTTCTAATCGACTTGTCATCTATTTTTGCAGAAAAATATTATAAAAGCACAATTTTAAGACTTTTTTATGAGTTGTAAAAGAAATATAGCAATTTATAATATATGGAGAGCATTTCCTACTTAGAAAAGAGTTATGTTGTACTGGAACATCTAGAAGAAGCAATAAATTTAGTCTATCCAATTAGTTGAATACTACACATATAAAAGAACTATAACAAACTCGTTTGTTGTAGGAGGATCAATATTAGTAGCAACAAATTAAACAATAAGAATTAACCGTATATCATGGACGAAGTGAAAAAAGATACAATATTAAATGCCCGTAAATCTGTCTGCGTGTAATATTAAAGTTGTCTTAACGTGAGTTTAGAAAATAATTAATAGCTAAAATATTATCAAATTTATTTTGTGTTTCATTTCAATCTTATTTTCTCATCTATTCTACTAATAAAATAATTCGACTAGAATAATTACCGAAGAAAAATAAAAACCCAATTTAATATTAATTTTATTATCGTTTAAAACATATAATACTTTTTTCTGGTATATTTTGCTGTTTTTGGCTGCATCTTACTTAAAAATAACCACTAAAAAAACAAAAATATTTTAGGTAGAGCTGAAGGAAAAATCATTGAATAATTTTTAACCCTTCATACAAATTATCGTTAGTTTCACAAAAATACCATTTTTTTTTCGTTTAGGTGGAATTTTATTATCGAAAAAGAATCCATAGATACTACTTGGAATGACAGAATATGTTTTTGGAAAACCCGTTATTGAGCAACCAATATTATAAAACATTCAATATTCTCTGATGTATTGAACTGAAATAAAATCAATGTTAATAATAAGATTATTATGTTTTTAAATAATTATTTAAATTTAAAAAAAAAAAAACTACAGGTAAATATGTAATTATATTTCCTAAAATCAATGATTTTACAACTTATAAGGCGGTTAGTTTTTGAATGCCGAATAGCACAAGCTAAACGAGCCTTCAGTAAGAAATATAATTTGATTACGTCAAAAATTAATTTAAATGTCAGGAAAAGATTTTTGAAAGTGTACGTTTGGAGTGTCGCTTTATATGGAAGTGAAACTTGGACGATCGGAGTATCTGAGAAGAAAAGATTAGAAGCTTTTGAAATGCGGTGCTATAGGAGAATGTTAAAAATCAGACGGGTGGATAAAGTGACAAATGAAGAGGTATTGCGGCAAATAGATGAAGAAAGAAGCATTTGGAAAAATATAGTTAAAAGAAGAGACAGACTTATAGGCCACATACTAAGGCATCCTGGAATAGTCGCTTTAATATTGGAAGGACAGGTAGAAGGAAAAAATTGTGTAGGCTGGCCACGTTTGGAGTATGCAAAACAAATTGTTAGGGATGTAGGATGTAGAGGGTATACTGAAATGAAACGACTAGCACTAGATAGGGAATCTTGGAGAGCTGCATCAAACCAGTCAAATGACTGAAGACAAAAAAAAAGTTTTTGAAATGATAAATTAGGAAATACCAAAAAGGAATAGCTAGTAAAACTTTGTTCAGTGAGTAAAGAATGACAATTTTCAACAAAATAACCCAATTACATATACTAGTCGGTAGAAAATTCTGTTCTACTGACAAAAATGATATTCAAACATCTAACATGTGATAATATTGAAACATCTATGCAGTTTAATCCGTCAAAATATCTTGACGGTAGCCGAGCGATTAGTTTCAGTAACCTTAGTTATGAAAACTATTATGATGTGTTGCAGAATCCAGGTTTAAATCAAAGTGTAGGATATTGTTTTATATGAATATGTTTATTCTTGGCATATTTATATTCATGGACAGTATCGCTAAAAAATAAAGAAGTTAGACCTAATCTAAACGAAATGTACTTCCTATTTTGAGGAAAATAATTTTATGAAAAGTATTCATAATTATTATTAAAGAACAATAGTCATTTTTCTTACAGTTTGGTTGCGTTAACGAAGAAAAAGATAAAAATTTGCGTATTTTTAGAATACAGTACTATTTGGGAGTAATATTAATAACGACTACGTTATCAGTTTTATGGATATTTAATTACGATAATTTTAATTGCCACAATATAATTATGACAATTTGTTTTTCTTAACAATAAACTTGGGCCAATACCACAGCACATTATGCAGCAATTAATACTCATAGCTCAGCAATATAACTTGATCAACTCTACGAGGTTTCTTCCAATATTTATATATTATTTTTGATGAATATATCTTTACAATCAACTTCCAATCAAAAGAAACTAATAAAATACAGGTGATTTTTGTTATAATCCTCAAATATGAGTTATTCCGTAATAATAAACTAAAACTTTCAATAAAGAAGAAGCCAATCATATTACTCATTTTTAATTAAAATGCTCATTTTACAATCGTACATTTTGCAAATGCCTTTATTTTAATTAAAACTGATGAGTATCTTACTTGATATTCAAAGAACAACATATTCTACATTGTTCATGGAAATAATTTAATAAGTGAAAATTTAAAAATAAAATGTAAAAATATGTTTCTTAATATAGAGCATGCTGTAAATATTTGGAATTTAATTAAATATGTGAACGGTAAAGTGTATTTTTACGTAAACGCTATGCTTTTTTTACGTAAATTATTATATAATTGTTTACTCTGAGCTTGACAATTATTCATTATAACAGGTTTGTTTTTTATAATTTTATTGGTTTTTTCTGTGTTTAATTCCTCTGCTATACATATTTTATGCTACATTTTAATTTTAAATATTAATAAAAATTTGCAATTTGAACAAATCTTGCTGAATTTACTGAAGTTAAATTTAATAACAATTATTATGAATATTTAGAATTATTATTTTTTTTTTTTCTATAAAGTATTTTTAACGCAACGTTCACTCAGTACTGCAAAAAAGATACCTTCAGTCTGTAAATGAAAAAAGAAAATAAAGCGATAAATATATGCGTTACTGAGCACAAAAATTGGCTTAGCAACAGCCAGAAATCGTTAAAAGTGCATATTTTGTATTACTTATATTGCCGCCTGAACTGAAGACCACCCAAAGTCCACTTCTATATAAACGAATATATTTATTTTATTTATTCATATAAATAGCAATATATTATATTAATTTAGAGACTGACAGCTGACAAGAGGATACAAAGGGAGATAACCAGCAGATTGCAGAAACAAGGAAACGTTTACCAATGTCGAAACATCTAACTATTAAACATTTATTTCTGGAAGATAAAGTAAAATAATATATAAATTATATTATGTCCCTCTAATAACGTATGGAGCTGAAACGTGGTCATTGATATAAAAGGACTGGAATCGTCTACAGCTAGGGAAATTTTTGTGAGATGTATGGGAACAGCAAGAAGAAAAAAGACTGATGAATGTAGAACTAAGGAAGGAATTGGGAGTAAATAGTATAAGAGGGAGAATTAGCAGGTATCAAGTTTAGTGGTTTGAGCGTCTCAGGAGATTGGCTGTAGACAGAATCTAGAGACAAATAAAAGAGATGCAAGGTGTAGGAACACATCCATGTGAAAGACGGAATGACAAGATAAGGGCAGAGATGTTGAATAAAGATGGTATTGGGGAGGAAATACAGAGGAAAAGGTTGTGGATTGAAGCTTTGACAACAGCCCGGATCCAGTAAACTGGAACAGGGATCGAATATGTACGTATATGTGTATATTATATTTAGAAATAGTAATATATGTATATATAATCGTATATAATACTTAAATGTTACCAAATATTTTACAAGATTATCTATGTCAGCAACTCTTTTCCTGGAGTGTAAATACTCTAGTAAATTAATTAAATTTATCTAACGTTAAATTACGTTCATATTTTTTACAGATTTTAATGAACTTGTTTTATTTGTGCTTATATCAATTTTGAAAATTACATTTGATCTAAATCTGATTCGTAATCAACCCCCAGCAAAAACTGCTGAAGATAAATTAATGAAAATTTGTATACACGTTCTTACGGTGTAAGTGCACATTAAGATGTTGAAATTCCGAGATTAAAGGGTTAAAAAGGAAGTAACAATGAAATCTACTATTCCTTTAATTTCTCGGTATCGAATAAAGATAACGTAATTTTTCGTGTGTGTAATCTACATGTGAATATCAACAAAACAATTTCTAAATTTTTTTGAAATTTCGAGTTTAAAAATTGAAATAGATTTTTGAATTTCTTTTGGAAACCGACAATTTATTTTAATTTACCTGTAACAAATTTGAAGATATCAACTTCATTTTTTATGTATGTAATCGTTATGTGAATATCTAAAAATCAATTTCCAGAATTTTCAAAATTCGATCATGAAAGTGATGAAGAAAAGTAAAAACTGTTTTGAAAAATCGTTGCAAATTTTTCCAGTTTCCAACTACACTAAACGTATAATCACTAGATGTGGGCTTACAGATACTCTTCAGATAAATACTTAAAAACTAATTTTGGATTTTTTGAATTTCGACTTTTTAAGGGGTGCGACGGTGTACGTCGCGGTGGCTCAACTAACACAGCCACTGCCACTGTTACCATCTGTGCAACACGAATGGTTGCACCTGCCACCGGTTACTTGACTAAAAAAATATAAAATAAAACAAATAATAGAAAAAAAAAATAGAAACGAAGTACGGACACCTCCTAGTGGTGTTTATCGGGTAACGCTGACGACCGGGCGAAGTACATTTTTAGCCTTCCTTCGTAACCAGATATTTTTAAAATATTTTTAAAATACGGCCGACTATTTTGATACCCATATTTTTCAGATCACTCAATGTTTCGGATTCTTTACTGACAAAACTGTTGTTCTGAAGAGATTACAATGCACTGATATTTTTTATAAATTGAAAAGGCTTTAATTTTTATTTATCATTATTATTCTCACAAGCGTAAATATAATGAACTCAAGGGGGTCTAGGGGGTTAGGCCCCCTGGGTAGACGGAAAGGGCTCCTTTAGCTTGCCCTGCCCTGCTAAATATCCCCTGTTCGTAAAGGGAAACACAAGTAACCATAGAGCGAAGCCGGGATGGGTATGCAAGTGATATATACAATAAAGAATGTAAATTTTTTTATGTGTAAACATATAAATTTGTACAAAAACGATACTAAAATTAAATTTATATATATATAAACAAATTTAATTTTAGTATCATTTTTGTTTTTTTTTTTTGTCTTCAGTCATTTGACTGGTTTGATGCAGCTCTCCAAGATTCCCTATCTAGTGCTAGTCGTTTCATTTCAGTATACCCTCTACATCCTACATCCCCAACAATTTGTTTTACATACTCCAAACGTGGCCTGCCTACACAATTTTTCCCTTCTACCTGTCCTTCCAATATTAAAGCGACTATTCCAGGATGCCTTAGTATGTGGCCTATAAGTCTGTCTCTTCTTTTAACTATATTTTTCCAAATGCTTCTTTCTTCATCTATTTGCCGCAATACCTCTTCATTTGTCACTTTATCCACCCATCTGATTTTTAACATTCTCCTATAGCACCGCATTTCAAAAGCTTCTAATCTTTTCTTCTCAGATACTCCGATCGTCCAAGTTTCACTTCCATATAAAGCGACACTCCAAACATACACTTTCAAAAATCTTTTCCTGACATTTAAATTAATTTTTGATGTAAACAAATTATATTTCTTACTGAAGGCTCGTTTAGCTTGTGCTATTCGGCATTTTATATCGCTCCTGCTTCGTCCATCTTTAGTAATTTTACTTCCCAAATAACAAAATTCTTCTACCTCCATAATCTTTTCTCCTCCTATTTTCACATTCAGCGGTCCATCTTTGTTATTTCTACTACATTTCATTACTTTTGTTTTGTTCTTGTTTATTTTCATGCGATAGTTCTTGCGTAGGACTTCATCTATGCCGTTCATTGTTTCTTCTAAATCCTTTTTACTCTCGGCTAGAATTACTATATCATCAGCAAATCGTAGCATCTTTATCTTTTCACCTTGTACTGTTACTCCGAATCTAAATTGTTCTTTAACATCATTAACTGCTAGTTCCATGTAAAGATTAAAAAGTAACGGAGATAGGGAACATCCTTGTCGGACTCCCTTTCTTATTAGGGCTTCTTTCTTATGTTCTTCAATTGTTATTGTTGCTGTTTGGTTCCTGTACATGTTAGCCTAAAATCACCTGACCAAAAGTCGCCTTCCTCTTCCCATCGAACCTCACTAATTCCTACTATATCCACATTTGTCTTACCCATTTCCCTTTTTAAATTTTCTAGCCTACCAACCTTTTTCAAGCTTCTAACATTCCACGCTCCGACTCGTAGAATGTTATTTTTTAATTTTCTGGTGACCCCTTCCTTAGTAGTCCCCACCCGGAGATCCGAACGGGGGACTATTTTACCTCCGGAATATTTTACTAAGGAAGGCGCCTCCATTATTGCTATGTGAAAATGCAGAGATCATTTTTGTTCAAATTAAAATTAAAATTTTGTACTTTTAAGTAAGATATTTTCTTTGCCTTACACAAAAATATAGTTTAAATTTATAATAAAAATATTCATTATTTTTGATTATTTCATTTTTGCTACATAACATATGATTCTGTTTTTGAAATTTTTAGTTAAAAATATATTTGTATCACATAGACCTACCTATTTTAGCTGTTCTCTGAATTTATTAAAATTGATTTACACGTATTATTTACGTACTTGTGACTTGAAATTGATAATTTTATTTTTGATGCCTTCAAATTGCAATTTTACAAATATATTACCGTATAAAAGATAACTCGTTTTCGTTAAAATTACAGACAAAAACAAATGTAAAATTATTTTTTTAAATAGACTTAATATTTATAAAATTCTTATTGTGTTATTCTCATTATCTTTATTTTATTTTTAATTTAATTTACATTAAATTTTCTGTACATTATAATATTTTATAATTATCGGTAGTAATATTCTTTCACTTTCATATGCGATATTTTATACATTTTGAAAATAAGTTGTTAAATTGGTTAATTATTTTGCGGTATTATAAAATAAAAATTACAAACAACCGAATTAAATATTTGATTTTTCTAAAAAAAAATGATATATTAACAATAATTAATAAAGAATAGAAAACAAGCAATATTAAGTAATCGCCGCTTCGCTCCGGTTGGTAAGAGGATATAATTTCCCGATTTAGAACGATTAAAGATACTTTTGAGTTTTTATAATTATAATTGTCAGCTAGAAGATGGTTAAATATATTTTAGTTTTATCACATGCATCAATATTGAAAAAAAAAACCAATAACGACGAAGTTGATGAGATTTTGAAAGAAAAATGAGAGTGGTATGGTTTTAATGAACTTGACCGTTAACGAAGCTCTTGAATTTCTGAATGATAGGTTAACTAACAGGACGTATGAAATTACCATTTTTTTTTTGTTCCATGGAATAAAATAATATCATAAAATTTAAAAAATATATCCTAAATATTATAATCATAAATATTTATTTAAAAAAAAAAATCTTTTCAATTAGAACTAAATTTTCTGTTTAATTAATTTTTATTAATTATATTTTAAACAAATTTAAAACCTGATGTAGTTTATAAACTAAAATTAAACTGCTGATAAATAATTAATTATGTAGACCTGTAATACCAAAAAAAAATTCTATTTAAACGTTATAAATATAGATTAGAAATGACTAAGTAATAAATAGATGAAATATAAATAAAGTGTAGGTTACGACTAATTAGTCATTTCTTTAATAAAGTTATGAAAAGGAATACGAATATAAGTAATTTACCTTACCTGAAAAATTTCTTCATTTCGTTTACTCATTCTAGGTATATCGGTCTGTAACAGTAAACAATAAATAACTTATAGAATTTTAATTTAGTGTAAACGGAGAAGCAGTTTACCGATTTTTATTATACCTTATCGTAAAACAAAGGAATATAACACATTTATATAACACATTTATTCAGGAGCGTGCAAAAAGCATATGCAAATATTATATAACTATCAATATTTATTTACTTATATTAACTGCTGTAATAATTTAACCTGTTCCGTTACTTAGTGTTTTCTAGGGATGCAATTTAAAAACAATAAAAATAAAATTTGAAATTAAAATTATTATATTATATTAACCAAAGAAAATATTTTTTAAATGTTTAATCTGGGATCAACCTATCGAAGCGAAATAGGTTTAATTTTAGTTTTTTTGCTCATTTTATTTTTTAGGTTGCACTTCATATAAAAAATATAATAAAAACAACCATAAAACCTATAGTCACTTTTGTTTTAAATTCTATTTTTATTTTGGCCGTATGACAGTGTGAGAGCGGTAGAAAATTATGTAAATTAATCAAATAACTTCAGGCAATTTTTATTTAAATCCCTTAAGCCTGCAACACTGGACAAATTAAATTTTGTTGTTAATATTTTATTTAGAAATACAGAAAAATCTATTATAAGTTCTCAGATGGAATTACTATTTTATAGCAATTTTTTTACTCTAAAAATTCAATAAAGAAAGCATTCACGTCAGTGTTTGACAAACAATTTTGGTAACAGTAAAACGATTTCATAGTTAGATCGAAATAATAAAATGAAATGAAAATATCGAATGCATATAATACTAGAAAAAACGTTCGTGGAAAATATTTTACGTAGATTTATCAGATATAGCCATAAAGAACGTGCATTTTACATAATTTGTATATCTAAAGAAAGATAAATGTTAAAATGTTCTGGCGTAGGCGATGTGTCAGTGTGTCTGTCGGTAAAGTTCCATAATAGTGGATTTATGCTAATTCTAATTATGTTAACAAAGTAAAGGATAAGTTTAGATATAGCATGAAATATTGCATATAGAAGAATCTTAAAAGGAATTTTTAATTATCTTTTGAATACAAACAGGCCATTAAATTCGGTAGTAAAGAGGGGTGTGGTTTATGGCTATACAGTCATTAACCACTTAGAACAAAGCCATGGACCGCTCGCTCTGTACCACTCGCTTCTCTACCCTTGTTAAAACTATAAAATATCCGAATAATTCCGCACCGCTCTTATTACAATTAACTAGCGACTGAATACAATGCTGTATAAGAAGATTAAAACTTAATTTATAGGTAATAAAAATTTTTGATATTACTTACCTTTGTTGTTAATTATAATAAATGAAAGAATTTAGATTTAAATGTATTTCATTAAAAAAACGTGGTCAATTTTCTAACTGGAATTTGAAAAATCTTTAAAAGAATGGATATTTGAATAGAAATATATAATAAAATTGCGGTGGAAAATATCCGTACCAACTATATATCTAATTTATACCATTTAAAAAATTATAAAAGACTAGGTAAGTCATATTTTCTTTTTTTTGAATGTACAACAACAGTAGATATTGTTCCAATTCATGTTCGATGTAGTGGTAGGTATGAGAGGATACAGCGAAGTAACAAGTGCGTGACAAACTATCATTATTAATATTATTCGTACAAAAAAAAATTAGTTGAAATTATATTAACAACATACTTAGCAGTGTAACTTAGTCGGTTATTCTGGTTAGAAGCATTAAATACATCTATAAGAAAACAATATTGACGTAAAAACAGTCGGCCACTACAGCATGAGTAGCTCTACATTTCTTCTGACTTTTCAAAGCTTGTATTCAACCAGTACTAGTTTCAGGAAACTTATGACGATTTCTGCTGTACTTGGAGTGTTATACTGTTTTGGTCTCACAGTAAGGGCGGATGGCAAATGGATACATAAGTCTGTTATGCAGTAATTGGACAGAGGAAGAAGAAGATATTAATGTAAAATACCATAAATAGTAATAAAGTGATGTAAGTAATAAATAGTTACAGTAAAACACTGTCGACTGCAGCCATAAGATGGTGGTAATAGAAATACGTTATACTGAGTGAACAAATTACACAAAAATTGATATTTTTTGGTGAATTTTTTTGTTTTTTGTGTTCTTCTTTAACTGCTTTTTTATTACATGAATGTGCATAAGTGGATGGAGAAAACTTGGGAAATGAGAAGATGCTAGATAATAATAACAAAATTATGTCTCATATAAAAATTAAAATATTTGATTATAATGAGTAAGTTGATATAATTTTAAACAATCTAGGGCATTTTAATAATTCCATTTATTTTGGCTTTTATCGTAAATCCTAGAATATTTTAAAAAAGACCTTATTTTCTTTTAGTTCTAATCGGTTTAAGGATGTTTACGTATCAGAGATAAATTTTCTCAGTAGGAAATCTGCAAAGAATATGTTTTGGAAAAGCTGAGGATACAGCTCAACTTTTATTATTGATTGTATATCTTCTACAAATAAAATGAATAAAAAAATTTCAGAATCTTATTTTAATAAGAGCCTTTTATTAAACAAATTACTCTTAGATAATTAGATGAAAAATATTTATTAATTAACCAGCCATAATTTTCGTCAATATCATTAATTAATTTTGAATACATAAAAAAGATAGAACAAATTTTCTACTTAAGAATCTACTTTGATAGAAACTATAAAAAAATGGTATGCTGGAACCTATTAGTTTATGCTTGAGTGTATTTAGATAAAAAAAAAAATACAAAAAAAATTACAAAAATATATTTGATTACATATAAAAAATTATTTTTTAAATAGCTTTTATTTAACTAATATTAATATTAACATTAATAAAAAAAAGGAAAACAAATATTAGAAAAACCCTCTAAAAAGTATAAAAATAAGAATTAAATCAAATTGAGAATTTTAAACAAAAAAATATAATATATTAACAAATATAAAAATGCACTGAAAAGTAAAAAATAAATTATATAAATATCTAATAAATAACCAATAAATAAATGTAATAATTATTAAATTTTAAAATTAAAAGTAATGAAAATATTTAGTTAAATAAAAGCGTGGCGCAGCTTTTATAATTTATTTAAAACAACACAAAATTTATTTTTACAACAATTAATCTTCATTCTCATTTTCAATAACGACGCGAGGAGGCGGAAAGGTCTGCTGGAACCTCTCCAGTTCAGACTGGCTAGCTACAAGTAACAATCTAGGAAAATGCACTCACTCGCTTTCTTTGTACGTGTTCTTACATAGTTGATGTTAATCTTCGAATTCTGCTTGTAATCTAAGACAAA
This sequence comes from Lycorma delicatula, assembly GCF_047948215.1. Classification (NCBI taxonomy): domain Eukaryota; kingdom Metazoa; phylum Arthropoda; class Insecta; order Hemiptera; family Fulgoridae; genus Lycorma; species Lycorma delicatula. The sequence goes on along the minus strand of NC_134455.1, from coordinate 5,977,356 downwards.
TCGAACGCACTCTTTCCGCTAAAAGTTTCATTTTAATTAGTTATGAATTTTTATTTAATGAATTTATAATTACGATTACAATTATAATAATGATAATAATTTTTCAGATAACCGTCAAAATGTAATAAATTTGTGCAAGATTTCTAAATTAAATTTTTATTTTTAATCTTATTAACCCTTAAAGGTCACCTCAGTGTAAATTTGAACCATCAAAGAATTAAAACTTGAGTTATTTTATTACAGATAAATGAAGTATATACATATAATAAACAACCTCATTAAACAAAAAATAAATTTTAAAATACAGCAAATATCTATAAATACTTTATCGAAAAGATTGTTATAAAAACTGCGCCACGCTTTTATTTAAATAAATAAATTCATTATTTTTAATTTTAAAATTTAATATAATTACATTAATTTATTTTTTCTTTATTGGTTATTTTTTATAATTTATAATTTATCTTTTACTTTTCAGTGCATTATTATGTTATATTTTTTTGTTTAAAATTCTCAATTTGATTTAATTCTTATTTTTTACTTTTTAGAGGTTTTTTCTCATTTGTTTCCTTTTTTTTATTAATGTTAATATTAATATTAGTTAAATAAAAGTTTTTTTAAAAAATAATTTTTTATATGTAATCAAATATATTTTTGTAATTTTTGGTTTTTGGTACTTTTACATTTATTTTTTACTTTTTAGTCTTAATGAACAATAAACTTTTTACATCTAAAAAAAATTATTCTTAATATTTATATCTGAATATTATTGTTTGTTCAAATTTGTTTGTTTATTAATACTAAAAAGTAAAAATATTTATTTTTTACGCATCGAAGTTACATACGTGTACCAAATTTCAATCATTTTCATACGATAGTTCATGAGAAATGAAATTTTTCAACTAAATGCATGAATTTAGCGTATGGGTAGTGCGTGGGGGTGTGGGGGTGGGTCATATCAAATTCCGACACCATAGTGCTGTATTGTCATCAAGTTACATACGTGTACCAAATTTAATTGATTTTCATACGATAGATCAAAAGATATAGCAGTTGCAAGATTTGATTATTCCTAAAGCGAGTTAAATAAAAGCTTTGTTTGTTTATTAAGACGAAAAAAAGTAAATATATTTATTTTTACACATCGAAGTTATATACGTGTATCAAATTTCATTGATTTTCATACGATAGTTGATGAGAAATAAAAATTTTTAAGCAACATGTATGAATTTAGCGTTGGGGTGGGTGGTGGTGGGTCATATCCAAATTCTAACACCGTAGTATTGTATTGTCATCGAAGTTACATACGTGTATCAAACTTCATTGATTTTCATACAATAAATCAAAAGATGTAGCAGTTGCAAGATTTGATTATAATTAAAGCAAGTTAAATAAAAGCTTATGAAAAATTGGGATATTGGTTCTTTCCAAATACTGACCGTAATGGTGTTACAATTTTCCTTTCTGCTTACAGATCAGACAGCATAACGTATTCATCTTACAATCACTATAGTCCAGATAATGTTAAAATTCTTTTTCTAGAAAATTTCACGAGTTTACTTTTTATAATACTAAAATTAATATTGATTATTATAGCTTATTTTCGAACTTAGCTATGAATTTTCGTATAATACGAAACTGTAAAACTTTAGTCTGCAAACGAACATGAAACAGAAAATTTGAACTACATTTGACGATCAAAGAACTTTTATCAAACGTGTTAGTAATATTAGGTATTCTGATATAACTGTATTCACAATCTTTGAACAGATGACAGCATATAATTGACATGACATCAGAATTGTGTTAGGTTAACGATCGACATATTAATGATGAAAATAATAATGATCATTTAAAGATAAAAAATGATGGAAATTCATATCAATAATCTGTTATCTTGTAATAATTATAGGATTACTTAGCTAAAACCAGATATCAAATACTAATTGATCGATAAAAATATACTAACACCGATTTCTTTCTATGAAGCAATTGTAGTCTTGATAGAATAAGTCCAATCTAAGTTTTCAGCAATTCTTAAATTTTCAAAATTTTGAAGTAAATATGTCAAACCTTTTTCCCGAAGATTTTCCAAGTTATTGTTTGAAATTATTGCGATTTTTAAAGAAATTCATTGGTAGACCGTTTTTTTGATTATAAAAGTATTACTGAGATTAAGCACGGAAGTTTACAAATAGTTAAAATAAGAAAACTTGATATTTAGGGCGATGTTTGAGGAATCTAAGAATTACAGCTTATAAAATCAATATTAAAAATATTAGCTGTAGTTCGTATCCAAAAACTTGTTATTGACTGTCACTGGAAGACAACAATATATAGGTAAAACATAATAAAAGAATTTTAGGTCGTTCTTCATACATTTTTTTGTTTTAAAAGTATTACTATATTTTTTTTTTTAAGATGAACTTAAGTATATATCATTGACGTTGTTAACGAATTTATGAACGTCCGATTAAAAAAAAGAAAATTAAAAATATAATTTTCAAGACTATAAAATAAACATATGCTCGAGCACACGCACATTTGTAATGTTAAAACATATATGAATAATGCATGCTCAAATAATTTGCAGCTTTCAGCATCAGTATTTCTCTTTATTATTATTTTAATTTTTTATACTTTTTTTTTGTTTTATGAAAGATGATTGAACAGCAAATCTCCTGAGCACAGTGAAGATATTAAAAGCCGAGAGAATTTTAAATTTCCCCTCGAGGAAATTAAAACTATCTGGGTTGCGAGTTTATTTTTAAAATGGCTCGCTTTTCTGTTGTTTTATGCATAAAAAAGTATGTTTTGTTTTTCATATTCATTTTTATCTATAACGTAAAATGTCACTAGAGTTAATATTAATTTATTTTTGTTTAGTCATCCCATAACCATGAATGTGTGTGTGCGCGCGCACGCACGCCTGTGTGTTAGCATCCGGCTACTTTTATTATTATAAAAAGTAAAATTCGTATATTTCATTATTATTTTTAAAAAGGATCAAGTACTATTGTAGCAATAACAATTAATTTACTTCCACAGTAAAAGAATATTTTTAAATTATTATTTGTGACAATTTACATTATTCGTTATACGTGTAAGTATATGTAATTCTGTCAAATTTGAAAGTAAAAATATTCCTTGTGCCAGAATTTTAGCCAAGAAAGATAAATATAAAGAGAAATAAAAGATAAAGAAATAAGACCGGGAAAGAACCTCAATTTAAAGCCAACAGAACATAAGTTGGCTATATAAGCTAGCACCACACGCCTGATAATTTTTAACCTCCTCATCGGCGAAGAAGAGCAAATTATAAATTTTCAGGCGTAAGGAATTCCTTTTTTTTATATTATGTCGACTTTCGTAAAGTTTTCTGTGTAAATGCAAAATATATTTCGAGAGATTTGTTGGTATATTTGTTGGAGCAACGGTTCTATTTGTGAGATCCCGACACTACTACCCGTGCGGGGGCGTGGTGTCTTAGAAATTTCCACTTCTACGAAAAAAAAATCCGCAGAAAAGCAACATTTCGGATTCGACATACGTTGTCTAAAACGGCAGTAATTAGTTTTTTTAAAATAACAGTTGTTTTAATTTTATTTTATAAATACTGATAAGAATATTTCTCTTTTTATAGCATTGAGTAAATGTTATTTTATTATTTTGTTTACCTATTTTTCTGTATTAATATTTACTTTTAGTAATTCCTCTCTATCTATTGTTAATTATATTAAACAATAGACATGCGTATTTACAAGCAGTTTTAATTTTTTTTTTCTAAATATTGTTAAACGTTTTTTCATAAAATCCTATGAATTTATGTAAAAGAGTTAACAACAAAAAACTAAATTATCAGTCATAACAAACTAAATTATCAGAATTCAACATAAAGCTTACGTAGTTTAAATAAGTTCTGCTTTCTTTCCTGCTTAGCCTCCGGTAACTACCGTTTAGATAATACTTCAGAGGATGAATGAGGATGATATGTATGAGTGTAAATGAAGTGTAGTCTTGTACATTCTCAGTTCGACCTTTCCTGAGATGTGTGGTTAATTGAAACCCAACCACCAAAGAACACCGGTATCCACGATCTAGTATTCAAATCCGTGTAAAAATAACTGGCTTTACTAAGACTTGAACGCTGGAACTCTTGCTTTCCAAATCAGCTGATTTGGGAAGTCGTTCACCACTAGACCAACCCGGTGGGTTAGTTTAAATAAGTTAAAATTTATTTTCCTTACTTAATACATTTAAAAGAAAATTTTAAATAGTTTGATGTCTGTTAGGGTCTCGAGTTGATAGCGCTTTTCCCTTACCACAAACGTCAATTGAAAGAAATTTGGGAAAGAAGTGAATGAAACTGAAGAAAAGTGTTGTAAGGTATGCAGAAGAGGGTTTCAAACAGTTCTAAAGAGAAGATACTAGAAATTAAAAGATTACCAGCTTATAATCCGAATAAAAAAATAGGAAGAGTAAATAAAAAAGAGGAGTCTTCTATCTAGGAAGAATGAGAAAGAAAAGAGAATAAATATGGATAAAAAGAAAAAAAAAGTAAAGCGAAAATGTCTTAATTACTAAGTAATCATCTTTTTTCCAGTTTTAATCATATCCTCTTAAAAATAAAACTTTTTATAAAAAAATTACCCTCTTTAAAACGAGTTAATTCTTAAGATTAAAATTCATCAAATAAATTTAATAAATATTAGTAAAGGAGAACAAAATTATTGTTAATTCGAATTAATACAAAATGTTCTAACAATCAGTTGCACGAAAAGAAGCTTTTTAATGAAAATAATTAAGGATACTGTTAATATAAATATGAGTTACGTAAATATTTCCTGGACTCATATCTTTTCATCGGATTGAACTTTTATCATTAAAAGTTATTTTCATGGTAAATTAAATTTTAAACAATAATTCAGTTGTTAGTCATTACTAACAACTGAATTATTGAATATCATAATATTCAATTAATAATCTCTTTTTACCGTTACGCTTTAAATGATTTTGTCTCTTTGATACGTAACCAGATCAGTGTTATCATTATTACATATACTAAAGGTTTTCATAATGCAATAAAATTATTTAAAAGTATTTAAAACTTTGGTTTACAACTTTGTAAACTAAAGTATTTTAATACACACTTTGCAGATTTAATTATAAAACATTTTACTGGTTATTTAGTAAATATGAAAAAGAAACAACAAAATTACTTTTTGTCACGGTATTTTCAAATCGCAGCAATACCATTAATATTTATTTTACTATAAATTAACAGTATGTTCATCAAGTCTCCAAATAAACACTAATTTGTTTTCAATTACGTGCAAGAGATTAAATATTTCTAATATTTATCATAAATAACAACGTAAAACTATTCCCATATAATACACAAATTGTCAATCAGCTGTTATTACCAACTCATGAAATAAATAATACCTCAAAAACATTTTGTTCGTTTTATACGTTATTTATTTTTGATTTGTTAGAAATATTTTTCTCACAATTTATATTAAATATTTTAACGTTTATATACTACATTTTGGTTTGCTTTATTTTGAATTAGTCAAATTCTAAAACTTATATTTTTTTTATTACTTTTTTTTGGTAAATTTTCTAAGAATTAAATTCTCGATAAATTTAATTAGAAAGTTTATTTTTTTTTTAATATTTAATAAAGTTAATTTACAGGAAACCTAAAAAAGTTTGCTTTTTTACTCTTATAAGCTTAAATAATACTATAATTTATGTAAGCCTAATAAAATATATATAAGAGCGTCCTCTATGCCTATTTGTTTAGATTAATATACGTACAAAATATGTATTTGAAATCTGAAGCGTTTAAAAAATATGTATATAAGGGTACAGCCTCTCACATTATAACAGTTTTCTCACATTTTCCAAGCTATTTCCTAATGTGTCCGAAACTTTTATTGAAAAAAATGTAGAACAAACAATCTGTGAAAAAATTTGTCACATTATTTATATGACACATTATTTATAATTCGGGACGAAGTCTCTTCCTCTCATTACATGAAAAATGTTTTCTGTCATTTTCTGGTAAATTTAATTTCGTTCATGAAATTACCTTTTTATATCTATAATCAAAATCATTAAAATATAAACTCTCCAAAATATTTATATACATATTCTTAGCGAGTTTTAAAACCAGAGCCGTTTTTGCCACTACTTTTATGATCTTCCGAACTGCTTTTCATTTCCTTTAATTTCATTGTTTCCATCTAACTCTAGATCTTCTCGTCTTCTTTGATCTGAAGGTTTCCAATTGTACATCTTTACGGAAGCTTACTTCCACCCATTGTCGAAATGGTCGAACCGTTTAATGACAATACAATTAAACTGGAAGCTCCTTCTTTTTAATGTTTTTACTGATTGCTTTATTAATGCTCTTTTTCCTTTTCACACCCGATCAAGTCTTAACTACTTACAACTTCGTTTTCGATAATCATTCTCCAATTCGTGAAATCGTTTATTTAAAATCCATATCTCAGCACGTACGTCATGGAACTCTCCAGAATGTTTTACACATTGTTCTATTTGTACTGTCTTATAAATGACTTCTCCAACATAGCGTGTAACTTTCGTAATGACCCTCATTAGTGTTTTACCTTGCATCATTATCATCCTGACCATCTCATGCTCAAAAATATATACCGGATTACACATCATAACAAACAGGGATGAAACATTTACCTACTTCCGGAACCTGAAATCAAACCTACTTTCCTTCATTAGTTGTCACAAAAAAGGATTTAGAAGAAACAATGAACGGCATAGATGAAGTCCTACGCAAGAACTATCGCATGAAAATAAACAAGAACAAAACAAAAGTAATGAAATGTAGTAGAAATAACAAAGATGGACCGCTGAATGTGAAAATAGGAGGAGAAAAGATTATGGAGGTAGAAGAATTTTGTTATTTGGGAAGTAAAATTACTAAAGATGGAGGAAGCAGGAGCGATATAAAATGCCGAATAGCACAAGCTAAACGAGCCTTCAGTAAGAAATATAATTTGTTTACATCAATAATTAATTTAAATGTCAGGAAAAGATTTTTGAAAGTGTATGTTTGGAGTGTCGCTTTATATGGAAGTGAAAATTGGACAATCGGAATATCAGAGAAGAACAGATTAGAAGCTTTTGAAATGCGGTGCTATAGGAGAATGTTAAAAATCAGATGGGTGGATAAAGTGACAAATGAAGAGGTATTGCGGCAAATAGATGAAGAAAGAAGCATTTGGAAAAATATAGTTAAAAGAAGAGACAGACTTATAGGCCACATACTAAGGCATCCTGGAATAGTCGCTTTAATATTGGAAGGACAGGTAGAAGGGAAAAATTGTGTAGGCAGGCCACGTTTGGAGTATGTAAAACAAATTGTTGGGGATGTAGGATGTAGAGGGTATACTGAAATGAAACGACTAGCACTAGATAGGGAATCTTGGAGAGCTGCATCAAACCAGTCAAATGATTGAAGACAAAAAAAAAGAAAAGTTGTCACAAACCAGTCGTTGTAGTCGCTAAACTACCACGCAGACCTCATTCCTCAAAAGTTTCAGGCATTTACATTCTCTCACACAAATTCACTGACCACTTAGTCAAGTTAGTTTAAAAATTTTCCCTTTGATTTTAAAAACTTTTTCACGATCTATCCCTAACCAGGAATAAAAAAAATTATAATGTCATTTCGAGTTATCATTTCTTAAGACTATTCATTTACTGCAGTACAAATGAAATGAATGTATCTGTTATTATGTTATAGTTAAAATTAAATAAAAATGCCATACTGACGTTTAAAAAATAAATTCATTAGTTACGCTAGTTAATAACTTACCTAAGTTATTATAGTGAAAAACGAACAGAAAACTTGCTCGAAATGAAATTCATTTAATTAGCCGACTGGTATTTTTTTTTACAAATAATTCAATGGCTGAAATTAAGTGCTTGTTAGTTTGTTAAGTGTGAACTAGCGTGTGTGTTTTAAAGAGAGTTGGGAGAGTGTGAGAGAGAGGGAGAGGGAGATTATCGTTGTTGTATATAGGGATCCAGATAAACCGATGCTTTGCTGGCATTACCAGTTCTGTTTTAGGGGCAGTTAGATGATAGGATGGGTTAACAGCCTAGAAAACAAATGGTCCACAATTCTCTAACTTTTAACCAATACGTTGCCCGTTTAAACCCTTTAACAGTTTAGACAATATCTTCTAACTTTATTGGAACTACTGCGATACCAATAAATCTTACTTTAACAGCGTTGAGTAAAAAATTAAAACCTTGAAGATATAGTGAAATGTTATTTTAAGATATTTGAAATCCAATTATCAGATAAATTAAAAAAATATATGTTATTTTTCGGACATAAACATTAAATTTCGAAAGACTGGAAGTTTGTTGAATTCTGCAAGTTATAATTGCATTATAGCTCACTTTAGTTCTTTAAAATTGTGCACTTTTATCTAAATTTAATTTCAACTCAACGTTACTTAAGTACAACGGAAAAAGATATTGTAACCGGTGGAAAATATGTACTCTCCTTGGATGTATACTATTCAGTAAAAACATTCTCTCCTTTTTGGTTTACAATTCATGTAACAAAGATGGACCGCTGAATGTGAAAGTAGGAGGAGAAAAGATTATGGAGGTAGAAGAATTTTGTTATTTGGGGAGTAAAATTACTAAAGATGGACGAAGCAGGAGCGATATAAAATGCCGAATAGCACAAGCTAAACGAGCCTTCAGTAAGAAATATAATTTGTTTACATCAAAAATGAATTTAAATGTCAGGAAAAGATTTTTGAAAGTGTATGTTTGGAGTGCCGCTTTATATGGAAGTGAAACTTGGACGATTGGAGTATCTGAGAAAAAAGATTAGAAGCTTTTGAAATGCGGTGCTATAGGAGAATGTTAAAAATCAGATGGGTGGATAAAGTGACAAATGAAGAGGTATTGCGGAAAATAGATGAAGAAAGAAGCATTTGGAAAAATATTGTTAAAAGAAGAGACAGACTTATAGGCCACATATTAAGGCATCCTGGAATAGTCGCTTTAATATTGGAAGGACAGGTAGAAGGGAAAAATTGTGTAGGCAGGCCACGTTTGGAGTATGTAAAACAAATTGTAGGGGATGTAGGATGTAGAGGGTATACTGAAATGAAACGACTAGCACTAGATAGGGAATCTTGGAGAGCTGCATCAAACCAGTCAAATGACTGAAGACAAAAAAAAAAAAAAAAAAAAATTCATGTAATTCTTCTACATAACGTACATTACTTATATTATAAATAGTCCTTCATAATATATTATTTAAACAGTACTTATTGGATCATATACCATTATTGTGTGTTGTTATAAAGTCTGTATTCAGTGCATTACTCTGATTTGGTTGAAGCATAACATTACATAATCTTATACGTCTATAGCCTTAAAAAGACTTAAAATCATTTTTAATTAAAAAAAAAGTGAATTAAATAAACTTAAAATATAAAATAATGTTACATAAAACGTTGTAAAAACTATTGAAAATATTAAAGTTACTACAATAACATAAGGTAGAAAAAAGTAAAAATATGAAAATGAAATGAAAGCTAGAAAAGGAATGGTTAAAATAATGCTAAATAGAAAAAAAAAGTTATTATGTAGTAAGATAGAATTAGACTAAATGAAGCATCTTCTGAAGTGTTATATTTGGATTATACTTTTCAATAAATGAAAAAAATGTTAAACGAAAGGCTGAAGACATTTAAAATGGGTGAATGGAAGAGTTCAGACGAAATTAAATGAACAAACAAGAGTGAAAAATGAAATATTGAGATGCGTAAACGTGAATGGAAAATTAACCAGAACAATTCAGGATAAAAATTCTAATTGGCTGCGACATTTCATGAGAGGAGAGGAATGGATTAATCAGTGATAGAAGGAGCAGTTCAAGGAGAAATAAAAACCAGAGACCGGAAAATATTAAAAGTAAGAGGTTCTTAAAGTAAATGACTTCTATTAGTAATTTAAAATAGAGCTAAAAGTAATAGTGAGTGGACGTTCATGGGTATTATTGTTGGTTATTTGCCTCATGGCAGATAAGCAATAATGAAGTTAGTTGCATTATTAACTCGAACTTAAATTAGTTGAATTGAATGAGCGCTTTATAGCACGAACAAAGTTACAGCTCAGATACAATTAGGATTCAGTTAACTTTTTAGTATAACAATTTTTCATTTATCTTACATTCTGCTCGACAATGTTTTACATAAAAACATCCTTAGTGGGAGAGACTTATTTGATATTACTTTAACCTCACTAACATTAAATCTCACAATACCGTTCAGTACGGCTAACCACTAACGTTTTACACAATTGTCAAGGTTCGCGCCGGTTTTTGTACAACCTTGAAAAGTTATGGCATTTTTTTAATACATCATAATATGTACATATTTTGTTGTCTAATAAAAAATTCAAATAATAAAACTAAAATTTAAAGTTATGGTCGTGGAAGTATTTAGTGACCTTCACAATTTTATCATCGGAAGGTCCTGGATTCCAATCCCGATCGTGCTAGGCATTCATTGATACGCTAAAAAATGTCTACTTTGTCCTCACACACAAGTTTCAACCTTGTGTAATAAATTAATCATTTATATTATAAAGGAAAGTATAAAATTATAAAACGCAAGAAAAATATATATCTGAAGTAACCACGAACATAACGGTTAGACTGCCTTTGACAAGCAATATCAGTTATACGATGCTGCAGAACGTATTTTCTGGTTAAGATATAATTTCATAACTAATTTTATTTAAATATCCATGATTTATTGAGGAACTTTTTAAATAAAGAGAGAGCTAAGTCAGTTCAGTTTGAGCTGAACGAACAAGAAATCTTTAATCTGACTATAGTCAGTAATTAGGCAAAAAAAAGAGCTTCACAAAATTTACAATAACTATCTAAACCTGATAAGTTGTCTAACCCAAATCAGAAAAAAAAAAACTTTAAATTGAATTTTTATTCCCACGTTTCATTAAGATTATCACAAAAAAAATTAAATTGAGACAAGCTAGACTGACCACTCAAACTGAACTATTTAAGAAAAAATTAACTATCGCACGTAAGTTGTAAACTGTGTGTTTATATCGAAGTGGATTAATTAAATTGCTATCTTATGTTCAAAAATTTACATTATTTTTAAACTATTCGCTGTATTTACTTACTTATATCGAGTAGCAGATTCCACGAATGTGTAGATACGACACTGATTTTTAAGATTCATAAAAATATTGACATGTTAAAGAAGGGTATCAAGAAATAAACTAATAGAATTTGAGATGAAAAAAATTTATTAAGTATCTTAATGGCAGTAAAAATCATTATAAAATTTTTAATAAAAAACAAATTCTTGTTAATCTTTGTTGAGATTCGACGGTTTGAAGGAGAAAATAATTAGCAAGTTAATCGAATGTTACAGCATAAGATTTTAACCCTGGGTTGGCAACATTATGAGATGTATTAATTATTTCAAAGTATTTTTTATATTATCTATAATGAAGAAAACACACACACACGCGCGCGCACACACACACACACACACACACACAGAGAGAGAGAGAGAGAGAGAGAGAGAGAGAGAGAGAGAGAGAGAGAGAGAGAGAGAGAGAGAGAGAGAGAGAGAGAGAGAGAGAGAGAGAGAGAGAGAGAGAGAGAGAGAGAGAGAGAGAGAGAGAGAGAGAGAGAGAGAGAGAGAGAGAGAGAGAGAGAGAGAGAGAGAGAGAGAGAGAGAGAGAGAGAGAGAGAGAGAGAGAGAGAGAGAGAGAGAGAGAGAGAGAGAGAGAGAGAGAGAGAGAGAGAGAGAGAGAGAGAGAGAGAGAGAGAGAGTTTTAAGTAAGAAGCAATTTACGGGACTACATCGTACCATTTTGTTTGCAGTAAGCAAAGTTGTACATTTTATTTTAATATTTAAAATTAAAAACATATAAAATCTAGCTTGCAAAATATATCGTTGTCGCATTATTTTAAAAATGAAAAATACTTTTACATTTTTTGAGAAGTAATTTAAAAATATATAAAGTCAACGTAAATTTTACTACTGACTTCATATAAATAACATTTTATATGAATATTATTTCGAGTAAAAATAAAGAACTAAATAATCATAAATAACGAAAAACCCAATTGCAAACACAAAAGGTAAACTAATTGTATCATAAAAAATACGAGGTACGTTTTCGTTTCAATTTTTCAACATTGAAGAGACAAATATTATGATTGTAATTATTAAAATGATGGTTTCTAAATTTTCGGTTACTAATTAACTCTACATATTTTTATTTAAAATTAGAAGTTAACAGTAATGGTCAAAGTATGAATTTTTACTAAATCTCCAATTTCTATCTGCTTTTAGTTACCTAATAATCTGATATTCCTGTTTTCATTTCTTAATAAATTCAAAATAAAATTTTCTTACGTAAAGGCTTATATCGTGCTGAAGGTACTTGAGTATAAGTAATAAAACAGGATAATCTGTTTAGAATAAATCCAATCATTTTTTTTTTAAGTTTTGATTGATTACTGTAATATTTCTGATAGTACCAACGCATCAACTGTTTAATTTTCCTAAGTCTGTGGCTCAGATACATTGGCTTCTAATAGCTGCAATACAGATAAAATGAATAATGGACTCGAATTATAAATTCGATCATTTATACTTAAAATTTACATTTTTTCTCGTCTTCTTATTTTATACGGGATTATTTTAGTACGTCGCCAAATATTAGGTTATATATATCCAATATACGTAGAAAAAATTTTTTTACGCGGAAGGAAGAGTATATTAGAAAGGGATATTTTTTTATTAATACTGAAAGTAGAAAATCTTTCATAGACCGTGCTGTTGTTCTGAACAATATATTTAATTTTTATATACATTTTTTAATGATTTGAAAAATGGTAAAATCTATTAAATGAGCGTTAGAACGATTTTTCAAATTCTAAGTATTTTGAAAATAAAATAACGGTCAGACAAAATCTAATTAAAAAGATAATACTGAAGTAGGAAAATAATTACTGGGAGAAGGTTTTTATGATTTTGAAGCAGAGAGAAAAACAAACAACTGATTATACTAGATGATGAATTCAATTTCGAAGACGTTTTAGAAATTATTAGGAAAACGTAACACTGAAATAAGGAAAAAATGAAGATGGTGGCACAATTTTTATGAAAAGAATTATGTTAATAATAAACTACATTAGATACACTTTGGAGGGAGGCGAGCCAGGTAGGACGGTGGACCATGCGTCTGATTCCGTACGTGAGTGCTTGGGTAGGACGTAAGCATGGTGAAGTTGGATACTGCCTCACTCAACGGCGGGTTGCAGGTACTGTGCGACAGCTGACACAGCCGAACACACCTGGTTCGACTGTGTCAGGTGGGAGAACGAGAGACGTCAGATTCCGGTGGCCTTAACACCAGATAACGTCGTCAGACACATGCTCCAGAGTGAGAATGGATGGAGGGAGGTAGAGAGAGTGGCTCGACTCGTACTAACAGCGAAGAGGCAGGAGGAACCCCCTTGGCGTGCACACGGCCCTCGATGTCAAAAGAGGTGTTGAAATGTGTTTTTTTTTTGTAGTTGTTAATGTACTTTGCTAGGTTAGGAATTTATGATTGTATTATGTGTCTTTGCTCATGTTGTTGTTGGATTATGCTGCCGGATATACCGATGGACATGAAGTAGGGGGATATTGTTTGCGGTGCTCTACCGCTGACGGCGAGGGAGACATGACGAGGGGTCATGGGAATGCGTGGGGGATCGAGGACAGGTACAAGTTCATCTTGATGCGTGTAGGGGTCAGGGAGGCAGCCTCTATGCCTAGGGTGTTCGGGCCTACTCCCGCGCAAGAGTGGGTGGGTCGGAGCTCCCCGTTGATGGCATTAGGGACCCTCGAGGTGTGCATGGGGGGACGCGTAAACGCAAACGAAGGGCAAACGAAATGTGTGTCTTGATCAGGTACAATAGGGACTTGAAAGTTGCTCTCCTATGGAGAAAAATTCTGATCACCGGAAGAGGTGATTAGTATGTTTTCGAGGAGGCACGGAAAACCCCGATGGGATGTCCGAATTCGCGCGACTGAGGCGACTGTGTTAAGCTTTTTAGCGTGGGCTGGTCGTCTTGGGGAGTTTAAAATAAAAAAAAAAGATACACTTTCGAAATGGACAAGGAAATCATTGAAATCACTTCATTACGTGAAGACCCAAAAGGTGACGGTAGGCAAATGAAAAAAAATGACTTTACTATAGCTCGATAATATACGAAAGACAATAAAAAAATAAAATCCTAATGTGTACCTTCTGTTTGTTTTTTACAACATACTAATTACTATTTAATTTTTAAAAATTCTATTTCGATTACTATTTATTTTAAGTTAAGGATGATAATAACGTATATTCCTCGAATACGTCTGAGGAGAAGTTTTTTAAAACTAAATCCTAATTTTTTTCATTTAACTAATGTCTTAATTTACGTGTAATTTTAAAGGTATATAACCTCTGAGCAAATTAAGAGTCTACTGTTTATTTCATATAATCGGTCGTTTAAGTATACGTGGATTATAGATTTTAAAAACTGAAAATTATATTTATAAATGATAAGAAAAAAATTGAATGATAAAAAAAAATAACATCAGATAACAATATTTTATAATAATATTGATTTATAAAATTTGTTCCAAATAACTACTATTAAAATAAATTTTTCACCTCTTCGCTTATATTATATTAATAATATAACTATTATCATGACTGAGGTTTACGTTTAAGGAGATTTTATAATTTATAGGTAATATCAACGAGGCATTATTAACTAACAATGGCGGACGGAAATTGAGTAACTGAATCCCTTTAAGTAGTTTAGCTACTTAAACCGATGTCGCTATATCAATAACGCTGGATAGAAGCGATGATACAATAACAACGCGTATCAAAATAATGTGTACGAAGCATTTTCATAGCGATAAACGCTCGTACGCAGACAATCAAAGCACGGGTCGATCACAAAGGTCGGAGGGCTAAGCCTCTTACAGTTCTCTGCGTAACTGGCTTGATGAAATTTCTCGCCGGCTGACTCCGATTGATACATGCGGTCCCCGTACCTTCCCTACAGTATCTACAGAAACTTCACCCTACCCGTCAATGAAAACCAATTTATTTCAGGAAGAGAATTAAAAACCTGTCGTATTCAGTTTATTCTCTAATACATCGTCCATTTCGTTTTCAAAAAGTACCTATCGTCTATCATTCCTTTTTTTAAGGACAAGAATAAAAACTGCGACAAAAACGTTCACCAGTTTAATTTGCGAATTAAATTAATTCGCAGAATTACAATATTATAATTATCAAAATCGATTCTTTAATTCTTTAAAAAGTGGTACTTACAGGAATAACAGAATATATAAACGATAAAATGTCGAAATCATTAATTAAAATTTTATAGTAAATTAAAGCTACACTCCAATCGGCTTATTTTATTTATTTCGAATCGCTAACTTCATGGCTAAAAAGTATATTATTTATCTAATTAGATAACAGATAATTATCCTCATTACTAGAAAAATAGTATTACTCTCAGAAACGTTTCACCTCATGCTGGAAACAATTGTAGGCGAATTGACATCATTCACAAAGCATTTCGAAAACCGGAGTAGCCAATTATAAGACTGGCCTCTAATTTCAAAATTAGTACGGAAAATGAGGATTTAAAATTGTTTCCTGTGTCCTTCTTTATTTAGCTGAATATATTATAGCACAGCAGTATGTTTTACTCGTTGAAATTCATATATTTTGCTCAAATGATACCTACAATTTATTCATAAAAGAATTTGCTTTTTTGTAGATGTCATTACTAAATAAATGATTATAAATTAAACTAAACGAGATGAATGTCGTACAAAAACCTTGTTATAAGTACTCCTGTAAAATAATCCATTTATAAAGTTGAAGCAACCACATACACATTGAAAATCAATCTCTGTTATCGCTAATAAATATGAGAAAATCTCAAAAAAACATTTGAATAAAAGTATACGTATACGTAATATACGTGTATAACTTTATAAATTTAAACAGAAATTCCAGAATAATTAAATAAAATTAAACAGAAACTAAATTAGAAACTCCAAAAATAATACGATTTAAATTATAATTTTCAATTAAAATTAAATAATCAGATGTTTCACAAAATCTATTACATATACACATATGCAGTAATGCCTATAAAATTACATTTACACGTTTTTAAAGTACATATAATTTTGTTTCACTAATAACTCCTGATGTTTACTTTTTTGAATAATTATTTATTGTAAAACGTTTTTACAATCACGGATTAAAAATTATCGCTATATCAATATATTTATATTAAAAAAAAATGGAAATGAAGTTGGATTCGAATCGATGTGCCGTCCCCTTGTATGATCCATATATATCATTAATTAAAATTTTATTGGGCTATAACTCTGGTATCAAATGAAAGTAAGTACCGCTTATGATATATCGTTGAAAGTCCCACAATGAGGGCTTATTACTGTAGTTAAGAATAAGTTCAAAACCCAATTTTTTTTTTTTATTTTGGACTTTTCTGGACACTTTTAGTTTAGTCGATTGCAATCAAAATGGGAGGTGCACAACTAGAACTAGAACTGTTACAACAATTCTAAACAGTTGCACACGATGCAACTGCCTCATGACTGTGCACCACATTCTCGTGGACTGCATATGTTATGCGGCGTTGCGTCATCAGTTTAATGTACCCGGAAACATCCGTGATGTATTGTGTGACGATATCGGGATTTTGGAACGGGTGTTTCTCTTTTTGCATAGCACCGGGTTACTGCAACGGATTTAATATGCTCATATATGTTTTTCTGAAAGGACATTTTTTTAATAATTTTAACCTTTATTTTCAATTTGATTTTTGGTTCTATTTATTTAATTTTACTGTCCGGAGAGGGGTTATTTTGCACAACCCATCGGAGTTAGGTAAGTTTTATATACTTTTTAATCTATTATTTTAACTTTTATATTTTATCAACTTTGTCTGTGGTTTTAGTTTTGAGTTTTATTTTGCTTTCTTAGCTTGTTTTAGTAAGTTTTTATTATGTGACTGGTATGGCGTTTACGCCTTGTATAGTTTATTATTTCGGAGTTATTTTCCCTAACTCCGAAATAGCTACAGGGAATGTTACTAATAGCAACAGGGAGATGATAACGCCCAAGCGTTTTTCGCCTACGAACAAAAAAAAAAAAAAAAAAAACAGTTCTAAATCTAAAATTTCAACATCCTACACCTACTCGAATTTTATTTTTGAGAGATGTATACGTACGTACGTACAGACGTCATGCCGAACTTGTCAAAATGAATTCAGGGAGGGTCAGAATGGATATTTCCGTTGAAATCTGAAAACCGAAATTTTTCGCGATCACAATACCTTTACTTTGTAAAAGGAAGTAAAACGTCTTATGATTTTAAAGCGAACGCTTACATTAACTTAAAGATTTGCTCGAAAGTCAAAGTTAAATCCTTAAACACAGTCGAACTTCGTGAACTCAAAAATGAACTTAAATATTTATTTTAAGTCGAAGCACCAAGTTACGGTTTACAGTTTTCATTTATAAAAGGATACATTTTAAAAATTTAAAAACGATAGAAAATGTAATACTTTTCTTAGTTCATGTATTGTTTAAAAAAGGAAAAAAAACGAATTTGTGATGAAATTTAAATCAGCAAGTTTCACAGGTACGGCTTTGGTGATCAAACAAGAAAGGCCAGATCAAATATTCTGTAATAATATTCCTCTTGTAAGCCGATTAAAATTCACCTTGTTTCAATGTAAATAATGTTATGTACGCAAATGTTTTATACCAGTTTTGAAAAATCTGGACATATTAACCAAAATAGAAGTAAGAAAGAAAAATATACTGTTATAACGAAGTAGGACTGAAGGATGACGGAATCCAGCAGCCAATAAGTAAGTTAATAGAAGGAGCAACTGAATAAAGGAAAGATGTACAGAAAATAGCCGCCATATTTGTAACAATAATGTTGTTTTTTAAGAAAAAGAAGATACCCTCGATGTGAATTATGAATTCATCGAATCTAATCAGAATAGAATTTTTATGTATTTATTCAATTTTTATTACTTGGAAATAACGCTGTTAGTCACAAAGTCAAGCGGCTTGGAAAATTTAAGGAGCCAATTAAGTCTAAAATACCATAGATAGAAGTAACGCTTAACGCTTAAAACGATTCTAATAGATCAACGAAGTTAATAATACTTTATGCAACTGTCCTTTAGTCGGGTACCTGTAAGATGTTAGAGTTTATGCTTATTATCATCGCAATTCCCGATGTGATTTAAAATTAATAAAAACAATCATTAGATTAAATAGGGCAAATGAAAATCTATAATTAATTACCAGAATTTTCAAGGAGATAATTCGTAGATTAGTTCTATATTTTATTGACCTATTACAAATTAAAAAAAAAATCGTTGATATTTTCTTTTCATTATCTATGTTTTTTTTTAACATTCGGAACTACCTGATGAGAATACCGATATCATGTTGGAATCAAAACTTACTGAATAAACTAGTTGTATAAATAGGAGGTAAAGAGATGAAGTTAAAGTTAGACAAGGAACAGAAATGGATGAGGAAGAAATACAGATTTACCATAACTAGCGAATTGCTGTTATTGTAACAAATGGGGAAACAGTGTAACTTAACCGGAGCGGTACACTTAAACAATTGTTTAAGCACTTCAGATAGGGTGAGGTAGACTTCGTTATGTATGGTAGTCTGAACTGTCAGTTGCACACACATTTATTTCAATACAACTGACCATTAGAGTTCTTGTTAATATTATTTGTAGAACTGGAACGTTTAATAGTTTGATAATTTAATATGACATGCACAAGATGAAATATAAATGTTAACTGTTTAATTATCAAACGGGATTTTAATATGGAATCAACAATTATCGCAGAAAATACAGTTGTAAATGTTGTTTAAGAAAAATAAAAAGATTCAAATAACAACTACTTAGCTTTCATATTGATGTAAGTAAGCTTTCATATTGAAGTATGTGTAAGTAAGTCTTTCCAAACTATGTAAAAAAACATCTAAGTTTATTGACCGTAAATTTTGTTAATAGAAGTGTATTAGATTATCTAGTAATAATTACAAAAGATTAAAAAGAAAATTCTTGTGCAGTTGTGAGTGAGAAGACTTACTTTTTGATATTCTATTTTGTTTCCTTTTGCTCTGCTCAAAAACATACCCAATCATCATGACCCTCAAAGTAGTTAACGTTACCTGAACACGCCGAACAATATCGCTATCAACGATAAAGAAACGTCGACGTTCCAACTTGTAGCATCATAAGGTTCTCACTTGTCCCACTCATATTTTTCGACCTTAAATTTAGCGTTAATCAAGAACTACTCGACCACTCTTCATCAAATTCTCACATACACAACTTCAGTTACAATATTACAGAATATCTAAATATCAATGAAATTGATCCAGTAGTTGTGGAGAAATTTGAGCCACAAAGTATTGTACATAGGCCTACGTATATGATCCCTAGTCCCACTATACGACCTAAAGTAATACCGTACTTTTCTTCGAAAAGTCGGTAAAAATTCAATTTAAATTAATTTTTTGGTCCCGGCTAATTCTTATTAAAATCAGCTGTTCGGAAATTTGTCGAGTCAATTTTAGTCTGAAGATTATCATAAATTTTCTGCCTTGTGACTCTGTACCAGAAGTGATATTTCCGTCTCGTCACTTTTAATTATCATTTTATTCAACAGAATCTTCCGTTTGGTATTTTAATAATTCTCATAGTTTTTTTTAAATATCTCTAGGGCCAAATATGATTTCATAGTGCAGTTTATCAGTAAAGTTTTACTAAAAAGTTTTAGTAAAATAAAGTAATACCGTACTTTTCTTCGAAAAGTCGGTAAAAATTCAATTTAAATTAATTTTTTGGTCCCGGCTAATTCTTATTAAAATCAGCTGTTCGGAAATTTGTCGAGTCAATTTTAGTCTGAAGATTATCATAAATTTTCTGCCTTGCGACTCTGTACCAGAAGTGATATTTCCGTTTCGTCACTTTTACTTATCATTTTATTCAACAGAATCTTCCGTTTGGTATTTTAATAATTCTTATAGTTTTTTTAAAATATCTCTAGGGCAAAATATGATTTCATAGTGCAGTTTATCAGTAAAGTTTTACTAAAAAGTTTTAGTAAAATAAAGTAATACCGTACTTTTCTTCGAAAAGTCGGTAAAAATTCAATTTAAATTAATTTTTTGATCCCGGCTAATTCTTATTAAAATAAAAATCAGCTGTTCGGAAATTTGTCGAGTCAATTTTAGTCTGAAGATTATCATAAATTTTCTGCCTTGTGACTCTGTACCAGAAGTGATATTTCCGTCTCGTCACTTTTACTTATCATTTTATTCAACAGAATCTTCCGTTTGGTATTTTAATAATTCTCATAGTTTTTTTAAAATATCTCTAGGGCAAAATATGATTTCATAGTGCAGTTTATCAGTAAAGTTTTACTAAATAGTTTTAGTAAAATAAACCAAACCGACTTAAAATAAGTTCACTGAACAGAAAAAAAGACATTTTCAAAATTTCATAAAAGTTTAATTTTTTTTTGTTAGGACAAAATTACACCAAACTTAAAAAATCCTTAGTTTGATGGTAAATTAAAAAAAAAATTAAGAAAATGTATGAAATAGATTACTTACTTCTTTTTCAATTATTATTCACTGTTATTATCATTTTTAGTTAAATTTATTAAACATTTTTTAGTTTAACTTTTATTTAAAGTCGATCGTTAAAAAAAATATAAAGCGAGAAGGCTACGGCTTGATAAAAATAAGAAGAAAAAAAAGAAGAAAATTAAGGGCTATTGATGTAAACTTAACAATAGTTTTCCCAGGGATATTCAGCTTGGATCTGAAAAATAGCAAGCGACTTACGGTAGTATACAGATAATAGTCTCTACATGATAGTAATGTAATAATCTTGTACACTAAAAGAAAAAGTTTATTAGGATTTGACTTTTATAATTTCGAATTTATGACTGAATTCCTAATAGGCCATAACTGTGGAAGGGGAATACAATTCTACATAAGTTTAGTAACAATATAAAAATAACAATAAAAAGTCATCCAAGCGTGCTAGAATATTCATACCGCTACTTACAATATTAGAGAAAGTATCCGGTTTGTGGTATGATTGAACAATATACATATAATATATAGAAAAACGATTCAATTTTCATACGAATGGAGCATGATCTTAAATAATTAATATAGAATGTAATATAAGAAAATTACAGTATCGCTGTAACACGTAATTTATACCTAGCTAATAATTGTAACACATATTGTTTACAGCAATAAGGCTTCTTTGTAATATTATTTTAACGTAGGCCCGAAGTATTTTTATTTTAAGTATATTAAATTTGCTATATAATGTTTAAAAACATTATTAAATGTCATTATTGGCCTTGTTTTTAGACAGGTAATGAATTTCTTCAAGCACTATTAGCTTACACCTACACCAAAATGGGTGTGTATTATTTGTCTGCTTACATCGTTTATTTTGTACATTATTGTCCTATTGTGTTCAAGGAAATTCTAGACGGTATAGGCAATAGTTTCAAAATGAATTACATCTATTTCGTAAAATCATAAATACTGTAATATATTTTATGAAATAATTGCTGAATATTTAAATGCCGTATATTTTATTAGTCATAGCATAATATTACAAATACGAATTTTGTTTTTATTTATTTTATGAAATATCGCTAAAAAAATAATTAAACTCTATTGCGTAATACAGTAATAATAAAATACATCGATGAATGTTAGTAAATTTAAATTATTGTCACGTGAATACTGCAGAATAAATTTGTTTTAATCACAAGATTCAAAAACAGCAATTTTTAAATCATTACATTTTATTATAATTAATTTTGTCCAAATAAATCATTACATGAATAGAAAAAAACCCTTGAAGCTAAAAAATATAACTTGGTTTATATAAATTTCTCTAATTGAATCTAGAAAAAGTAAAATAAAAAAAAATTAATTTCTTTCCAAAGTAAAAAATTCAGAACAATTACAAGTTATTGTAGATATATACGTTCATATCGATAAAATGATTAAAAAAAAATTAAAACAATTTAATATTAATTGTAATCTCATAGAAAAAATGAAATGATGAACCCCTTTTTTTATAAAAAGGAAATTTTATTAGAAGATACTAAAGAATGAAATACTCTTTAATTGTTAATAGATAATCGATTTTGGTAGCAGCTTCAGTTAAAGGAGTAAATTTGTGGTGAAAAAGTTTCTTGACAAATCCACTGGTCAAAAGGTCGGATAAATGGATTTCCTCTCTTTTGTAGCGCACGAGGCCGTTGAATTAAATTATTTCACAAAATAATTGCTGTACTGTACTGTAATTGTAATTAATGAAAAAGATCCAATTGAAAAAAAACCTATTGGTTTAATCCGCAAGAAACAGATAAGATAGATTTAATATATATATAAAAACAAATGAAAAATTTCAGATAGAATCTTGGTAATATTTTTTTTTTTTTAATTTTAAGGTGTAAAAATTAAGAGTATTACTTAAAAACGATTTATAAGTACAAAAATAAGAAAATAGTGAGATAAGTTTTTTTTAGGTTGCTTCTTTGAATATAAAAGATAGAAATTAAATAAAAACATAATATCTTCACATAAATTTCTTACATAAAAAATTTGGTAGATGATATTTCATTATTGATGGAAATAAATCATAGTAAATTATTACAAACCCGAGGAAATTACCTAATTTCAGATCGACAATAGGAGATAACAATCAGATATTTTATTCCACATAAAAAGCTTCTTCAACAAATCAACGGATCTGAATAACTATTTAATATTAAATAAAATATAAATATATATATATATATATATATATTTATATATTATATATAATATAATATAAAATATATAAGATTTATTTAGCGATCTAACACATACTATCAAGGGAAATTTAATAATAACTCGCTGCCTAAGATGCAGAAATGAAAAGCAAATTTTTTAACGATTTTCTATTTCAAAACTTGTTTAGAATGAAAAATTTATTTTTCTGTATGGTTTTTTTTAAGTAAAAAGTGGGAAAAGTAACAAAGAAAAATATTTTTGAGCGTAGAGTCCTTAACTATAAATGAAATCATAGAAAATAAAAAAAATTTCTTTAATTTTATCTTACTAATCAAGAGTGCTATTTGTGTTTTGTGTAGTGCTTAATGAGAAATTTAATGGCAGAAGAAGGTAAAGTATTCTACTGCGATAAAAAAACTGAAGTAATCGGGATGATTCTGGTATCAAATATTACAATTAGAAGATAAGTTAATAAAATTCGACTGGAAAGCAAATTTTAATGAATTTGAAGGGATAGAACGGTGATACTGTTCAATTTCATTCTGTACTGCGACGTCATATCTTACGTCAATAGTGGTGTATTTTAGACAATAAATTGAGAGAGCGTTCAACGTATGGCTCAAAAGTTTATATCAAGTTATGAAAGGAATAAAGCAGCAACAAAGGAATAGACCGCTCTTTTTTGTAAAATTGGTAATGAAACATTCTACGTGATGGTGATTGATTATACTAAATAGGGTTAAAGAAAAATATTTGTTTCTACTCCTTATTCCTTTCTTTTGTCCTTATTCTTTACGAAAAGCCGCATATTCAAAGATACTACCAAAAGTTTAGTCCTAGATTTTAACTGGAATTCGTTAAAAAAGCTAAATTAGAAAAAGATTAAAAAAAGGGAATAAAGAAATGAAAGAAGCTTCAAATATGAGGATTATTAACCAGAGATTAAAGCACAATGGCGTCCGGGTACAGCCAATAACCGTATTAAAAATTTCAATATCAATAATTTTTCAACCGGTTCTTCAGAGCTGACAAGAAGCGGGCTATTTTTAATAATCATAATGATTTGACAGATTCTGGAATTTATTAAAGCGGTGGTAAGCTTTAAAATATTCACATATTGTTAAGACGGTTGTTGATTTGGCTAGGTTCGGTTTATTATTGATCAAAATTACTAAACAATTACATAATAAACAAAATTTATTACTTATAAAAATCGCAAAGGCTAGAAGTCAAATTCTTGATTACTAATCTCAAAAACAATTAATGAAAAAAATTAAACAAAATGAAACGATCTCGACCTATAATAGTTAAAATTCAATTAATTTTGAATTTTTACACAAATATTTGTTTATTTGACTATTCCCAGCTTTGTGAAAAGTATTTTGGCTGGTGTTTGAAATCTCAAATAACGTTGGTGGTATAGGTAAAACAGAAAATAGAAAACCACTACTTCCTTACCTTTAACGAGTCTGAAACAGTATAAGAAAGGTGGTATATGGGATCTCATTTTGACTGAGAGCGAAGGTAATCAATTTTTGTAAAATTATATTTAGTTCACTTCAAGTGAACAACATAAAATAGTAATTGTTTTTCTACTTGAAGAACTCTAGTACGTCGATAAATGTTTGAAATTCTTTTAAAAAACTTCTTTTACAACGTTCAAAGCTACTTATAGTTGAAAAAAAATAGAGCTAATGTCCTAGATACTTCATTGCCCTTATTTATGGTTATGTTGTCCTTTTTAAGGGTGTACATAGGGAAAAATTAGGATTTCCCAACTACAGCCTTTACGTTCTCCCTAACTTCTTTAGATAAATACCATATAGGCATACGCATTTGGTAAAATGCCTAATTTTCATTTTAAGGGCAAGTTTACTTCTGGTGTTTTTGAAGTAATATTCTGGTGTATTCTCAGTAATATACAAAGTGTTTTTCGAATGCTAATTTTTACAGCACCAACAATGGAGTTGGTTAAATTCTCAGTGTCCATGTTTATATTTCCCTTTAACTCTGTGTTGGACAAAAATTTTGATGAAATTTTCCCTATCAGCTCTCTCCAGGCACTGAAATCAAGAGAGAGTTCTTGGAAGAGTAAATTAAAAAAGTAGTATTCGTATTATTTTTTCACGATATGATGTAAAATAAATTGCTCTTGTTTTGTGTACTTAAAAATATAAGAGAGACGATTTAACGAAATAATATTTAATTGAAATTATATCAGCTGATCGTTACCAACTTTAAAACAAAAATTTCTAACCCGTTACAGAATTTGAAATTACATGTCGAGGAAATTAACTTTTAGCCCGTCATATGTTCCAGAAAACGAGTAAAAAAATATTAAAGATTTATTTCTAATTTAACATTTGAATATATGTATTTTTAATACATTTAAATGTTAATAGAATTTTCCTTACGTATTACGAAAATAATTTTTATTTGTTTAGTAATATTTCTCCAAAATATTAGTTATACGTGCGAAAATATCTTATAAATCATCGTTTGAAATATTGTTCTTGAATAATGTATTAGCTACTTAAATATTCCTTCTTTGAATTACTATTAAGCATCGCGAGTCTGTAGCATATTATCTTCATTACTCATTTAAAATTTAAAAAGCGATTTCAAAGATTGAAATACAAGCTTTTAATATGTAAACTTTATTATTATATTTAATAACCGTACGTTCAAATTCGTTTAGTACTCAATTTTATTATTGCTGTTAATAAATCTGTAAGACAGAGTAGTTAATTTCTATACTTTCCCGCCCGTGATTTATTTTTTTTTCTTTAAATGTCTAATTACTTTTTTTTAAATTGAATAAGCGAGCAAAAAATGAGAAAATAAAGAGGAAAAATATCAGAATCGACTCCTATTTTACTGTTAACGGTTTTTTTTTTTAAGTTAGGTAATAGAAAACAGACCTTTAAAGAAGAAGGGTTGAAGTTCTCATTCAAGTTGAGGTCGTGAGTATATGAAGTGCGTAAAGCAACGCGACCAGACGGGGAAAAAAGTGGTTTTAACTCCCACCGGGGCTTTTTCTTGTAAGCTCGGTTTCAAAATTAAGACCCATGGGAAATACAAAATAGTGTAGCTAACAGTGTAAAGAGAGGAACAAAGAGATTTCGTAGAGTTTATAATATAGGAGAAATAAAAGTAAATAACAAACCAAAAGTTATTAATAGAGGAATATTAATGTGTAAACCTAAGATATTAAAAAACTTAAGTAATAAAAAATAATAATTGTCATTATTTATTTATTTACACTTTAACAACTGAGTTACAATTCTTTATAATTACCGATGGATGATAAATAAATATTGTAGCGTGTAAAAAATGCCATGCCATGCCTGACCGGAATTCTAACCCGGGACCTACGGATGTAAGATCGAACCGCTATCACTCCGTCAAGGAGATTGGTAAATATAACAATAATAATAATAACTTTCTTTTAATCAGGTTTAATATTTTATAGAATGTGCAAATAAATTATTTGAAAACAAAAATAAAAATGAAAAAAATAGAACGTATGTTAAAGATTACATTGGTTTTAAATACAATCTGCTTTTTCTTACGAATAAATCTTTCCTAACGAAAACGCTGCATTTAATTAATAATAATAATTTAATTAACAATTAATTTAATTAATAAATAAATTTTTCAAACAATGTTGGTTTACTGCAGTATATTACAAATTTTTAACATATTTTTATATCAAGGAACAAAACACGTTCTAACATAATTATGATAATGAGTAATACGTTTTTATAAGGCAAAGGTAACATAAATACGATAATACAATAAGAATTGGAATGAATTAGTATCCACACACTTTTAAAATAAATATAACTCTGAACTAGGAAATATCAGCTAATCTTATCATCGCTAGAAGAGCAAGTCAACTAGTACAGCAGACAGTCAATCGTAACCGCCGAATACTTTTAAAACGAGAAATACGATCACTTTAATACGTGAAAATAAGTGAATCGTCGTATAATAATGTGGGAGGTCTTCGAGTTATTTGGTGTAGATTTGTTTAGTTTATGTATATCGTCGATCGTATCTTATTCTTTGAAGTTATCAGGTACATAAACTCTGTTACATCCTAGATTCACCAGACTGCAAACAGACCCCGACTATAATTTGACCTTCGGCTATAGTTATAAACACGAAGAACCGACTTATAAAATGGCTATCTTTATCAGGAACCTCGGTTTTATCTTTAACGGTACTACCGAGATACCGATAAAATTTACTAGAGGAGACGCATCTTGACGTTAAAGATTTACAACTGTCCTAAAATGGCGAAAAGATTACACAACAAATGAGAGTACTTTATCCGAGGCAAGAGAGGGATAATCATCAGACAATCATCTGCGAAAGGGGTAGATTCACCTAAATAGAAGTCATGAATGCAATAAAGAAACTTAAGAACAAAAAGAGTCCGGGACCGGACGGGATACCGGCGGCGGTTATAAAGGGGTTAGCAGATGTTGTGCCATGGGAAGTTGTGGATGTAGCTAGCCATGGGCTTCAACATCGTACGTTCCCAAGATGTTAGAAGACTGCAAGGACAGTGTTTCTATTTAAGGCAGGGGCGAATAACGGACAGGAAAGCTTCCGGCCCATCAGTTTAATCAATAATATGGGCAAAGCAATTGAACGTATGATAGCCTCCAGACTGCAGGAAAAACTTGATGCGAAAAACTGTTTACACTTAGACCAGTATGGATTCAGAAAAGGGTTTTCCACAATAGATGCACTAAGCAGAGTAACAATCTGGGCAAAATCAGTCAGAAGAGGCACATGGAGAACAAGGAGACTACCCCTAATGATTCAGTTAGATATCAAAAACGCCTTTGGGACGGTGCCGTGGTCTGCTATAGTTGAAGCATTGATGAGAATGGATATTACTAGCTATTTAATTAACCAGATCAGACAATACCTGCATGAGAGGTATATTGAAGTTAATACAGTTGAAGGCTTCCTACCGGATGTTCGGGGATGTTCCGCAGGGGTCCGTGCTCGGTCCCCTGCTATGGAACATATTCTACGATCAAGTCTTTAGGTTACACTATCCAGAGGGGGTATCTATCGTGAGCTATGCAGACGACGTGGCAATCCTGGTGGAAGACGGGGATATAAACAATTCAGAGAAGCCAATAGGGCCTTGATTCTGATTGACGAATGGCTAAATGACAATCGGCTGCAGATATCTACGGCAAAATCTCAATGCATTGTGTTCTCGAGGCGGAGAAGAATTAGGAATATCAATGTGGAAATAAGAGGGGAGCGTATACAAGAAGTAAGTAATGCATAATACTTGGGAGTTGTGATGGACAAAAGCCTCAAGTATAGTGCACATGTAGAAATGTTATGCAAAAAGTTGCTCCCACCGCCAGACCACTGAGGTGATTGTTTAGCAATCATAACGCACCCAAAATGTCGGTCAGGAGGTTGATAACCTCTGCGGTAATGTCATCCATACTGTATGCGGCCCCAGTATGGGGATAGGCAATAAACACACAGAGGAACATGAGAAAACTAAGGAGTATACTCCGTCTAGCGCTAATAAGAACAGTTGCGGGGTACCGAACAATTTCATATGCAGCGTTGTGTGTTCTGGCGGAGGTTCCACCTATAGAATTATTAATTAAAAAGCGAAGATTGAGAGCAGCAGGAATGCTAAAAAGTGAGGTGGAAACCACCATTGTGAGTGAATGGCAGAATGAATGGGTTGGATCGCAAACAGGGACATGGACCAGACGATTGATACCAAATTTAGATAACTGGTTAAACAAGGAAAAAGGCAATATGAACTTTTATATGACACAGATATTGACTGGTCATGGGTCCTTCGGACTGTATCTATACAGATTTGGTAAGAGAACTAGCCCCCAATGTAACTATTGCCAAGAGGTGGATACCGTGGAACACACGGTTTTCATGTGCCAGAGATGGGAGAGTTTAAGACACGAAATAACAACAAATAATTTAACTGTGGAAAATCCAGTACGCTGGCTAACTAGTAACAACACTAATTGGGTCTGGTTCGCAAACTTCGCTGCAGTGGTCCTCAGGACGAAAGAGGAAGAAGCAAGGCGCCAAGGACTTTAGGCTTGGAATAGGGAAGTCAGGACAGTCCTTCCTCGGAGGGCCCGTATGCTGAGGTGTGCGGGTTCCGGTGATGGGGATGGAACTCCTGGGAATACTGTGAGTGGGGAAAAGAAAAGAAAAGACTGAGTCTGGCGGTGTTGGCACTGGGACTCTTCGGAGTCTGCTGGGGCCAGCATCGTCGGTTTGAGGCAGGCATCAAGACCGAGACCCGGTTCTCCGTGGAGGCGGTGGGGGACGGCATAGCCGGACCTCGCCTTCGAAACGAGGGATTAGAGGCAGGCACTGAAAGATAATAAAGATCCGAGACCGGGGAGGCTAACCTGCCGTGCTGGGCGTACAACCGGTGGGTGGGGAACGCCTCCTTAGAGTATATGGACACTCTCCCCAACTGAGTATACTTAAATGGATATCCGGTTGGGAAAAAAAAACAAAAAAAAACTGTCCTTTCGGTTTCTTCATTTGAGGCGTGGCGTCAAGACTGGAGTCCCAGTGGGGGGATCTCTAGAGGTCCCCCTCATTAGAAGCATGGCTATTCATTAAAGACCGTGTCTCGGTTGTCTGGGGGGAACGTCAGTTCTCGACCAGGCAATTTGAGGCGATGGCACCCCCTGAAGCTGTGTTCATGCTGGGTTTCGGGTCTGGCTCCAGGAGTGGATAAAAACTGATGAACTCAAAAAAAGAAGCAGCTAATTATGACTCTCTAAATGAATCCGACATTGAATACGGAATTCAGTATGGATTTTTGTCAAATTGAAGCACTTAGAAATTTGATATTCTTTATGTAAGTACTCCAGCACGGAGCAATTTTAACTTTATATACGGGAGGAATTTTGAGTTATTAATCGTAATAAAAACAATTTATGAATTAAGTACGGGTGTAATTTATAAAGTATACGGGTTATTTTTAAATCTTAAAAATAAACGTTCAGTTTTCATAAAACTCCATAGGAGGTAAATCAACCAAACATTATTTGAAATGAATTATCGTTAACGTTGAAATTGTAAAACATACTATCAATTATTTGCTGTTTACCGTTTACCATATCCAAATTTACTTTTAAAAAGCTGTGTTTCTTTCTCTAATTTATTTATCATCAACTAAAAATTATTACAATATCTCCTCTTTCTGGGAATTTTGATTTTACAAAATGTTTGTTATTTAACTCAAAACAAAACCCATAATCGCTAGATTTTTTACTCTTTATTACATTTTATTAAAATTTATTATCAAGCAACCGATTAAAACAACGCATTGAGAATTCCTTTCTATTTTAATAACATATTGTGGGCTAGAATGGTAAGATCACATTACATTCACTTATTGTTTTATAATAGAGATTATTAAAAAAAGTTTGGTAAATTATTGTTTTAACGAATAGCCTGGACCTTGTGTATTGCTAATTTGATAATTAATATACTTAAAAATGTTAAAACATCTTTAATTGGTAATATTTAGAAGTAGATTGCAGGAAACAGCTGTAGAACATGAATTATCAATATCGGCAAGGTGTGTTTACACCTGTCACTGTATTGACTTTTTCAGCTGCCATAATTACGTTCAGTGTTGCTAAATTTACCCGTATGGTTTAGTCTAGTAAATGATGCGGTGGCCGTATATAAACGGTTTTTAAACCTTATGATCTTATTTTACTAAGGGGATTGGTCTAGTAGTAATCTTAAAATTAACATTTACGACTTAATTCGATGTTATTGTTCGTTTCAACGATAAATGGTTTTTAACGTTCTAAACGATAGTTTAATCTCTTTTTACATTTCTATTATACTTTTATTACTATTCTTTTAAATTAAACCGTTTGTTGTCTATCACGTGTTTCAAATATTTATTAAGATATCCTATTGTTAAAGAATAATAATGCAGTAAATTTTATAGCAGAAGTAAAGTTTATATTTGTTATACAAATATTTTTAGAATTTTAAGTAGCTATCCACAATAGCTTCTTTGTAAAGTGGAATTTATTAAACTTTATGATGCATGATCATGAATAAATACTTTAATCCCATTTAAATAATAACGATAACAAAAATAAATCGGTGATAGAAATGGAGAGAATATAATGAATGAATAACTAAATTAAGCGCTGCTATAATTGAGTCAAGTTTAAAAAGACAATAATTATAATAAGTCTCATGATTTCGAATCATTAAAAGAAATTACCGATATAATACAAAATTACTTTGTACGAAAGTTGTATTTCAGTACAAATGTCTAATTCCTTTGAAAAATAAATTGAAATATCTATAATCCTTAACTAAAATGTGGGCCTTCTGCTAAAAGAAGAATGGCAACTGTTACTCGTAAAAATCGTAAACGAATAACTTTAAAAGAAATGAAAACTGAATACTGATTTATAAAAATAAGAAAAATAAATATTAAATTGATTTTCTGTGTAACCCAACATATTTTTATTTTATTTATTAATGTTGAAAAATTATAAAATAACTATTTATTTAAAAAAAAATATATATATATTATTATTATTTTTCTTGAATTTTTTACGGGCATCGACTACTAAGGTCGTCACCACTAAGCCCTCGTCACGTTCTTAGAAAGAAATTAGTATCACCATCA
Organism: Lycorma delicatula; assembly: GCF_047948215.1. Taxonomy (NCBI): domain Eukaryota; kingdom Metazoa; phylum Arthropoda; class Insecta; order Hemiptera; family Fulgoridae; genus Lycorma; species Lycorma delicatula. Next base: position 5,945,618 of record NC_134455.1, on the reverse strand, counting down.
GGATCGTCATATGTAAGGGTGTAAAGAGCCCTTACATTTTATTTAAAAGCACAAACTACACAGAAACATTAAAACACAAATAACAATGACAAGCACAACACTTACGTAAAGGGCCCCGATATTAAAAGTTATCTTCTTCTACCTGTCTCGATTATTTGTTAATTTTAGCACCTTCGGGGCGACCTGAACCGCCGTTAAGCAGAATATCAGTCGCGCCAGGATGCCGTGGCAGTTGACTCTCCATATAAACAGGCTACAGGCATGCATTGCGCCCACCCATAGCCTCGCGCCCTCAGTCCACCCTTGAGGGTCCCCCATGCCATCATTGGACACACCTCGACTCACTGCTCTTGAATGCAGACAAGCCAGGGTGGCCTAGGCAAGAGGGCTACCTCCCGACACTATACGTGCCACGCTTCGAGACTCCCATATATGGATGAAACTACCTCTTAGAGACTCTTTAACACAGCTTTAAAATTTCCATTTTTATAGACTTTTAAGAAGTCTACTGGCGTGTAAATATGAAACTATTTTTCTTTCATTTCCATTAGCTAATTCAGCAGTAATATCTTTTTTTTGACGGAACCTCTTTCTGAGGTCCTCATATATTGTACACTCTTCTATTAGATGTTTAATTGTAAGTATTTTATTGCAAACACCGCACATTGGTCTCTGATCGCCGGTTAACAAATATGAATTTGTTAATCGCGTATGACCGATTCTGAGTCTGGTCACAGCTACTTGTTCTCGGCGAGTCAACTTCACGTCGCTTTTCCATTTATATGGAGAAGTTTTTACCGAGTTTAATTTTGTATTTAAACTCCTCCATTCAGTATTCCACTTGTTCTTTATTAGGTTAGTTAGACAATTTTTAACATCTGCCACTCTTACAGGAAATGCATCCAAATCATCGCAGACTGTTGCCTTTCTGGCAGCTTCGTCTGCGCTCTAATTACCTGTAATACCAGCATGCCCTGGAGTCCATACAAATACGCATCGCTGTCCTCGTTGATTTAAAAACATATAAAATGGACAGGATGTTTGAAATTAAGACATCCTTAATGTTATTTGTTCCGAATCGCAACAAGTGCACTTAGAGAATCGGAACAAATTATCACTCTCTCTTCGCAATAATATTCTGTGAAGCGAAGTGCTTGCTGAATGGCAGTAAGTTCTGCCGTATAAACACTGGCCATATCTGGCAGTTTCCAACAATGGGCTTCTCCATTTACATATATGGAGCATCCAACATCATGTTCAGTTTTAGAGCCGTCAGTATGAATTCTTATATGTTCTTCATAGTTACTGACGGTGGCTAAAAATTCCTGTTGGATGATCACTGCTGGCTTCTTTTTTATTTCTCCCTGAGAGAGATTCAACCTTGTATTTACCGCCGGCAAGAGCCATGGCGGTATTTCTCTCGTGGAAATTGCTAGTGTCTCAGGAATAGCAATTTCGTGTTTTCTTCTTAATTCTTCTTATTAATTGGAAATATATACGCTAAATATATAGTAGAAAAAAAGCACAGTTTTAATGCCACAAAAGGGAATTTACGCTCAGGATGGATTTCACCATTTATTCATATTATGCAGTTTTTTAATGAACCCTGAATTTATCAAGTTTCCTCATTATAAAAAAAAATATCTCAGCATCTAAGCTTTTATTTTTAGCCTTTCATAAGAAAGAATCCCGGTTTTGAATACAAAGGGCAGTGACATTTTTCACATAGTAAAAATTTCTATATCTTTCCTTCTAGGGAAGTGACATCAGAAAGGCCCCTGAAATGGGTCAAACATTACTAATCCTAAAAAAAGTGGTAAATATGGGAGTGTAGAAAGAAAAAAATATTGTTGTCTTAAGTTACTGTCAAATAAAAGATCTTGGTTTAGGTGAAGGCTAATATAGTGACTATGAATTGGAATATTATTTTGTTAGTGATACGGTCATTGTAGAGCATCCACAATGCTGTTCAAAGGTTTTTTAACCAAAACTAACTATTCACTCACGTTTTCTTTAAAGTGAATAAATCCATTACTTTTTTATATCTTTGAAGTGCAAAATTACTACGATAAATTTGAATGTGGAGTGAAAACAGGTCTACATTATAATCTATAACGTAATATTTTTTTTAATATTTCCATATTTTTCAAGAAAGATAAAAAACTAATTTATGTATTTAAAAGAAAAAGATTGATTTAGTAAATTTTAAATAAATGATATTCAGGAAGTTTTTAAGGATAAAATTTAACATTCGATAAGATATTAGTTCCCTTTAGTGTTCAAGGACTGTAGCAATTAATAGATGTAGCCTGAAAGTCTATTGAAACTGGTAAAAAAATTATTTTGTGAGAATAACGTGTTTAAAGGATTAAATGATTAAGTGTTAAGAAAATTTCAGTTATAAGTTATAAGCTAATAATTACATTATATGAATAAAATATGAACAAAAGTTGTAGCTCAACATTTTTTATACTTAATTATTTTAGTTAATTAAGAAACATAATTATGTTGCAAAATAAAATTTACTTACCCAAATTTACACTTCAAAAACAAAGACTAGACTTCAAAAACAATCTGGAATTAAAAAAAGAAACAATCTATGAGAAGGTAGATTTAATTAAAAAACCTAACTGAAAACAAAATCTTTTGCAATCAAATTTTATTAAATTTCAGCAATATTATAAAATACTGCTAATAATATTTATCGATGATTTTTTTCTATAAGCAAAAACGAAAATTTATAAAATAATCAGTTGGAAGCTAGCCCTCAAACAAAATTAAAAAAAAACAACATTTTCTTCTAAATTTGCACATTAATTATTCTCGTATTAAAATAGTTTACCGATTCATACAATGGATGTAAATTATAATCCCTGTATTTGGAAGAAAAAAATTCCCTGTTTTTGGAAGAAAAACCTTCCTAGAAATTTAAAAAATTTTCTGCGATACTTATATACGACATTTCTACATTTCTTCAAATAGAAAAAAATTCATTTGTAAAAATTTCATGTTAAGAAACAGCAGAAATTGGTTACACTTCATTATCGTTTATTGCTGCAGTTAGTTAAAATAAATTCATTATTCAACACTTGTAAGGCATTAAGCATCCCGTACAAACAATAGAACAGACGCAAACCGAATGATAGGCAAAAATTAAAGTAAAACAAAATCCTTATGCTTTAGTTTTGTAGGAAAACAAAGATAAAATGAAAAGGCTTCTTTCTTCATCTACCTATTAAATTACATATATTTTTTTATTCATATATTTTTGTTATTGATTATTATTTATCCTAAAAACATTTTTACAATCGGAGGTTAATAATTATCAATAAATTAATATATTTATATTAAAAAAAAGTTAAAAAAAGGAAATGAGGTTGGATTCGAACCGATGTACCTTCCCATTGTAAGATCCAAATATCTAATTAATTAAAATTTTATTGGGCTATAACTCCGGAACCAAATGAAAGTACCACTTATAATTTATCGTTGAAAAGCTCTCAATGAGCGCTTATAACTGCAGTAAAGAAAAAGTCCAAAATCCAAATTGTTTGGATTTTGGGCTTTTCTGGACACTTTTGGTCCAGTCGATTGCAATCAAAATGGGAGATCCACAACTAGCTGTTACAACAGAACTAAATCCAAAATTTCAACATTCTACGGCTAATCCTTTTTGAGTTATGCGAGATACGTACAGAGGTCACGCCGAAACTATTCAAAATGGATTCAGGAATGGTTAAAATGTATATTTCCGTTGAAATCTGAAAACCGTAATTTTTTGCGGTTACAATACTTCCTCGTGTTTTGTACAAGGAAGTAAAAAAATCGTAATAATTAGACGCTAATTTTAATTATATATACACTATACAGATACTGTTATGAAAAACTACTACAAAAATCGATCTTATTACGACTTGTTACGAAATCGATGTATTAAATTTCCCCATTAAATAGTTGATGTCTTGAGAACACTTGACTCGATTTTAATAAATGAAATAAAGAAGATAAAAAATCAATTATTTATTGAAATTTACTCACTGGAATAATATCTCGAAATGTTACAGAAAGTACTTTAGTCAAAATATTATTACACATAAAACAATTCCAGGAGCATGTCCGAGAAACAGGAAGCAAGGCTAGGAGAACGGCTGATGCCCTAGCTAAGCTGATGCGGAATCGGGGTGGCCCATCCGCCGGAAGAAGGAGACTTCTTGCTTCGGTGGCACGGTCGGTCTGCCTGAACGGGGTACCGGTTTCGGCTAAGGCCCTTAGTACTAGGCGGGCCAGGAAGCTCCTGGACGGCTTGCAGCGGGTGCTGACTTTGCGAATCGCAAGTGCCTATAGGACGGTTTCCAGCGAGGCAGTGTTTGTCATCGCCGGGATGCCGCCGCTGAGCCACATGGCGGAGGAGATGGCGATGAGACAACGAGGTGCTTTGCCAAGTGTCGCTCGCGATCGACTTATCGGGCAGTGGCAAGAGAGGTGGCAGGCTTCGCAGACAGGTGGATGGACGAGATACCTCATCCCAGACATCAAGACCTGGATAGGGACGAAGTCCGGAAACCTGTCGTACGAAATCACTCAGTTTCTGAGTGGCAACGGTTGCTTCGGCGCTTACCTGTATAGGATTGGGAAAAGAGCTTCTCCCCTATGTAGGTATTGTGCAGACGTCGACTTCCCGGAATACGTGGTGTTCTGGTGTGGCCGCTGGTATGATGTACGGCGCCCAGTGATCGAGGAGTTCGGGAAGTTGGTGGCAGAAAGCCGTAGCTGCTATGGTGGAGGCCATTGCTCGTGATAGGGAGGCGGACGAGGGTGAGTAGAGGTTGTCTGATCCCTGTTCGTCCCCCCGGATGTTTGCTTGTGTTTGTTGCTGAGGTGGTGATCTTTTGCAGGCCGGTGACAGTTTAACTTAAAAAGCGGGTCCGTTGTCCACCTGGTACAATTGCAAAAAAATTCTAATCTTATCTTATTTTTATTAAGTCACAAATGTTTCGCTTTCTTCGTTTCTTGAGAACAGTTTTTTCTATACAGGTAGTATATGTTGTAGGGTGATATGTTCCAAATAAAAATAAACATTAACAGGTTAAAAAAAAAAATAATAGTTGTTTAATTCCTTATATTTCTATATATATATATATATATATTTCAATTTATTATTTTTTAAAAATAATCATTAGAATTATCCATAGTTTATATTTCGTTAAGAAATAATTAAAAACGTATTTAACCTTTACAAGTTTATTTTTTTAAAAACTTCATGTGTTTTATTATTTTTTAAATTGTAAATGTTTTTTTTTCAGTTACTTTTAATTTTCTAGCATAACAATTTAATTTCTTACCAGCCATAATTTCAGGCTATAGTAGAGTATTCCATATATATATATATAATTTTTAATTTACTAACGTTTTAGTGTAATTATTTTTAAAGGTGTCTTTATATAATTATTAATATATAATTTTGCTGGCGATATTTGAGCACTAATATCTATTCATACAATACAACTGAAGTTAGAATTGGTTAAACATATTATAAATTACTAAGCTGATTAGTTTCTCGGGTGTGAGATTCTGCACGGGAATACAGAATCTCACACCCGAGGAACTAATCAGCTTCATATTGAGTTCTAGACAAAATTGGAATAATTTTGAAAAATTCTCCTTTTTAGTTTTAAAAGAGAAAAATGATACTAATAGTATGGGGTACGAATAAAGACTGAAGTAATTGTAGAACTAGGATATTCATGAGTATTGTCTCTTTATGAAACCTACGACCGCGAGTAGACGTTACGAGATCGGACTGGGAATGTAAAGACCGAGACCCGGCTTCGTAGTTGGTGACTGGGAACGACATAGTCGGGCCTGGCCTATCTTCTGCGGGGTTAGAAGCAGGCAACACCAAAAGAACGAGACCCGGTTCCCGGGGCTGGGGCTGGAGACGGCATAGTCGGACTCGGTTCCTGCCCTGGGAATTTGAGGCAGGCAATGTAAAGAAAACAAAAAGAAAAGATCCGACCGGGGGGGGCTGACTTACCGTGCCGGACATACAATCGGTGGGTGGGGAGGCCTACTTTGAGTAAAAGGACACTTCCTCGGGCTGCGTATACTAAATTGGATAACCGGCCCGAGGGAGTAGGGGGGGAAAAAAAAACATATAAGGTTAAATAGATATGGTTTAAAAAAAAAATTTATATGACTGCAAAAAAATGAACATATTTCGATGGTCTAAAATTTATGTTGACAAAAAAATAACTGATAACGGGGGAAAATTAAAAGTAGATGGAAAAAGTCATTATTTACCATTTAAAGAATATTGAAGAAATAAAAAAAAGTAAACATGAAACAACGAACAGGCTTGAAGAGGTTGAATATTTTTTTCATAATCTCTTTATGCAATATAAATAACGAACAATTGTGAAGATCATTTAAAATAAAAGTAATAAAATGAAGAATATTGTATTAAGCTTTAGTTATTATACATACAGAATGCCTAAGCGGCACAATAAGTAATATCACTGGCTGCTAAACTGCAAATCGGAGGACCGATTTCCAGCGACACTCTGGATTTTCACGGTGAGAAAGAATGATCAGTTTTTGGTCAAGTTCGCAGACACAACGTTGTTCGAGAAACCACAGTTTTGCCGATTTCACAATAACGGGCTAGGGTTTGTCAAAAAATCAGTGAATAGTGTTATAAACAACATAACCCAAGGTTGTATATTGTTACAATTCTGACTTGTGTACGAATGACGATGTTAGCTGTTTTGTTGGTGAGTTCTCTTCGTGCCTTGGGTATGTTAGCTTTGGTGCTGTGTACATTGTTTTTTTTTGTTATTAAATCGTAGGTAGGGTCAAGCTCTTTACAAGATTTAAGTTATCTAAAGACTTTATTTAATTTTTATTTACTGCTCGTGGCTGTTTCTGTATTGTCGGATACAATATATAAATATTAAAATTAGACTATTATTTAAGTAAAATGTGCTCGGTAAGACTGGTTGTGATATGTTTTTTCATGCTGTAAGTTAATTATGTGTGTGAATTCTTGTTCTTTTTTTATTTTGTGAATTTAATGGTTATTCAATTAGTCTCAGTTAAGTCTTTTGTTATTGTAACATAAATGTTGTTTACCGTATTGTTTTCCTTTACTATAGTTGATGCAAGTAGATATAATATGTATGTTCTAGCGCAAAATTTTTGCATCAAACCTAACCTAAGTTAACCTTTGTTTCTTTTTCCTGTTTAGCCTCCGGTAACTACCGTTTAGATAATTCTTCAGAGGATGAATGAGGATGATATGTATAAGTGTAAATGAAGTGTAGTCTTGTACATTCTCAGTTCGACCATTCCTGAGATGTGTGGTTAATTGAAATCAAACCACCAAAGAACACCGGTATCCACGATCTAGTATTCAAATCCATGTAAAAATATCTGGCTTTACTAGGACTTGAACGCTGTAACTCTCGACTTCCAAATCAGCTGATTTGGGAAGACGCGTTAACCACTAGACCAACCCGGTGGGTTAACCTAAGTTAACCTAACAAAATTGCATCAAACCTAACCTAGCTGCTAGTATTTTACAGGTAAAATTGAGGTCTTTCCAAGCACCATTTTTCATGTTTGTTGTATTCAAACCATTGATGTGCCAATGATTTATCATCACTACCCAATCCAGACCATTAGAACAAAGAACAACCTCAGAACAAAGAACAACCTTTAGTTATTTCCCAATCAATAAAAGCAATTTCTGTTTAAAAATGAAGTTAACAAAAAATAGAGCATTTATTATTGTTTTGGTTGTTAGATCTTGATAATAAACAATATATATTTGTAAATCGTGTTAATTAAACAACTATATATGTATATATATATATATATATATATATATATATATATTACAGTATTAAGCAATAAGGCATTTCTCTAGCACTGTTTAGCTTGCGGATTATTAGTCAAATAGTAAGATCATTACTATGTTAGGGATAATTAATAATCGCTGCCAATAGCTTACGTCTAAGTTAATAAGATATTAAGATATATATGTTTGTATGTATATATATATATATATAAATATATATATATATATAAATATGTGTGTGTTATCATACTTAAATTTGTCTTATTACCATCGATACGACCCACAGGTCATCAGTTAAAACGTGTGAAGCATTACTAAAAAAGCAGTTTTAAAATACTGTAATACGGGACCAAAAGCAGTGGTTGGTTTTGTATTTTGCCTACTCAGAAGCACACAGATTTGTTCGAATGTTTTTCTTAAATTACCCAGAAAAAATCCTACGTGATAAGGTAATGTCCTACTATTCGATTATTATCAATTAGCTATGATCGATTATTATCGATTATTAGCTATTATCGATTATTATCAGTAGCTATTTAGTCGGATTCTTTTCAAATATGAAATACTTTTTAAATATGGAAAATTGAAATCCTTTAAATATATATATAAATAGATGTTTTTTAAAACGAAACACTATTTAAGGTGTTAAATTATTTTAAAATAAAAAGAGTGTATCTTATGTAAAAAACGTATTTATTAATTGATTTATTTTTGTATAATTATTAGAATTACTTCTCCCTATAACAAAATTAGGCTAATCAGTAGTTCTATTATCAATGGACCGTGAACATTTTTATTGAATTTAACAAACTAAGTTCTACAACGGAATTGAATTAATAAAGAAAAACTTAAAGTAAATGACGGAATTTCCGACAACTGATTATGTAAAGTTTTACTTGCTGCCAAAAATAATTTTCTTCTAGAGAAATTCATAAAATTCAACCTAGGGAAAATTATTTAGTCAAGTTTTAAATGTAAAATAATTAGCATTGAAATATATACATAGTTCACCGGACTGGTCTAGTTTAATCGTCGTCGAAAATCAGTTGTTTAACATCTGATTTTCTAAGTAGAAGGTTCTGAGATTCCAATCCTAGTAAACGTTAGTTTATATACGAATTTGAATACTAGACAGTGGATACCGGTGTACTCTGATGGTTGGGGTTTAATTAACCACACGCCTCAGGAATGGTCGTCCTTTATTCCTTTTTCTGTTTAGCCTCCTGAAACACCGTAAGGTATTACTTTAGAGGATGAATGATAATGATATGTATGAATGTAAATGAAATGTAGTCTTGTACAGTTTCAAGTCGACCATTTTGAGGTGTGAGGTTAATTGAAATCAAACCACCAAAGAACACCGGTATCCACGATCTAGTATTCAAATCCGTATAAAAATAACTGACTTTACTAGGATTTGAACCTTAGAACTCTCGACTGGTCGTTATGTGGTGTAAGTGAGGAATGGTTGGCCTAAGGAGTTGCATCTCACTCACCATTGGAAGGGTTGCTTATTGTTCACTAGTTGAACAAATTGAAACGTAAAAATTAGGGGAAAAACAAATATCCGCGTAAAATTCTTGCCAGATATTTATATAAAGAAGATATAATAAAGATATTTATATAATAAATAATTTTCGAGAAATGCTGTTTTAAACTTTGCAAAATAATGTTTGTACGAAAGTGTAATGAATAGTTTCAGGTTCGATTTCAGGAATCAAGGGAAAAAACGATTCAAAAAGTCAATTTTGTTTCATATTTCAGTCACCCATGAATTAAGTATTACTTTTTCTTGAAATATATGTTTCAATTGTTTCTGAACGTTATTTTCCGTAGAAAAAAATTCAAGAATGAACCTTGTATTTTACGTTTAAAAATAATCAGTATTTTGCTTATCTTAGAGGACTAGCTTTCAGAAAATTAACTCTACAGGATTACACAGGATATAACCAAGTAAAGAGGTACTAGGAGTGGTATGGGAATCTATTAGCTGAATAATAAATATAAATCAACTACTCGGTAAGTAGAAAGCAGGACAGCCAATTAATTCACTTATTTAAGTTGATCACTTCAAATGTACCTTTGATAAGCATCACATCTCATATTAGAATGTCTCCCCGACCTAGAATAATTTCTCTTTCTTCAAGACTAACGTCTTTTTGGGTCAATGAGGTTAAAATGGTGGAATCCTGAAATAACTATCATATATTGAGATATCATTTATAAGTAATTCGAAAAAATACTATCGTTCGTTTCAAGGACGGTGGTGAAACGACTTTTCTCTACATAACAATTTCCCATGCAAAATATCCTTCTGATTAACAATCGTCGAAGAGAGAGAATGTGATGGTACTGAAAAGAAGAAAGACTAAATATATTTTAACAAATATTCACTAACAGAGTTACACTTATTTTTAATATCGTAATAAATCATATATTATTAGTTATTAGGTTTTAATTTTGTCGCTATATAGCTATATAAGTAAAATATTATAAAAGCATAGCGTTACACAAATTAATTAAAGTTATTTTACATGTTTTCAAGAACTCTTTTATTAATACACCATTGATGAGTTAAGGAATTTTTGAATTAATTAATAATATTTTTCAAATATTTTGAAGAGATAAAAAAAGAGCTAAGTTATTTTCCCGTTTATTTCAAATCAAGTCTGATTTTGGACTTTTTCGTTAAATATTCATGTGCAAAATGAATACTGCGGACGTTTTAAGTTATACTTATATTTTGGTTAGGTGTCTTCAATTTCTTTAAATTTAAAAAATCGATCTGTTAATATAAAAGTAAAATGTAATGAAAATATTACATAGTAGTTTTTACATTAATTATTTAAATTCTTGAAAAGATATACTTAAAAATCTTAATTGATAAATAAATTTAAATTTAATAACAAATATTTAATTAATAAGTTAAAAAAAAATATTTCACCTACATAAAAAGTAGATGAAAGCAGTATGTATTGCGTATTCTCAAACAGTAGGATTAGGCCTAACCAATAGCTATGTAAAAAGAACGGTTAAATGGCTATTTATACAATAACAGCCAACAGTTTTTAACCCTCGAACTACCACGTTTCTGTTCATAAATCACTTTTTAGGTTACCAAACACCAAACACCACGGGTAATAATGGCCTACTCTACTACAGATGGGAAGGGAATTCATCAATAAAAGTATCACATTTCTATTGTTTCTGATCTATACTTGACAGTCGAGATAAAAACGGGAAGCAATAAATAAAAAAATGTTCGGTTCTATAAACCCTGTGATCAATCAATAATCATAGTAATTGGAATTCTGAATGTTTACGTTTTAAAATGACATATTTTACTGTAACGATGTTTTTTTTAATATATTTTATTAACTTTAGTAAAGAAATTCAGCGTAAGTATTACCTGATCTACTGCCCTTGTAGACCAGGTCATACGTACACGTATAAAAAAAAAATTATGTAGCCTAATTGTGAAGAATTGCAATTTTTTGTACTCTCTTTAAATTACACTTGATACTCATTAATATGTAGGAGGAAAAAATAATCTGTATCGATAGCTATTTTTAATTAAAAAAGTATCTCGTCTGAATATTACTGGCATAATTACTTGTTTGAAGTTAGCGATCTGAATCATAAATCAAAATGATTACGAACGAAAACCGAATAAAAAATAAAACGATGAATAAAAAAATTAGAAGAAAAAGTAAAGTAATGCAGTAAATATTGATTGAATAAAGTAACGCACAAGTAATCATATATAAAGATGGATTAATTAAAAAGACGAACAAAAGATAGGTTTCATACGAAAAAAAAACTTAAGAGATTAATAATGATCCCACCAATAAATTTCAAGCTGAAATAAATCGAACGGTAAAACATCTAATGAAATTCTGAATAAGATGAATTAATTAAAATAATCTAAAGTAACCCAAAGCCAGTAATAGAAATTCATAAGGAAAACCTTTCATGCAAACCTATTTGAGACTTCTCATTTTTTTTGTCTTCAATCATTTGACTGGTTTGATGCAGCTCTCCAAGATTCCCTATCTAGTGCTAGTCGTTAAATTTCAGTATACCCTCTACATCCTACATCCCTAACAATTTGTTTTACATATTCCAAACGTGGCCTGCCTACTCAATTTTTTCCTTCTACCTGTCCTTCCAATATTAAAGCGACTATTCCAGGATGCCTTAATATGTGGCCTATAAGTCTTTCTCTTCTTTTAACTATATTTTTCCAAATGCTTCTTTCTTCATCTATTTGCCGCAATACCTCTTCATTTGTCACTTTATCCACCCATCTGATTTTTAACATTCTCCTACAGCACCACATTTCAAAAGCTTCTATTCTTTTCTTCTCAGATATTCCGATTGTCCAAGTTTCACTTCCATATAAAGCGACACTCCAAACATACACTTTCAAAAATCTTTTCCTGACATTTAAATTAATTTTTGATGTAAACAAATTATATTTCTTACTGAAGGCTCGTTTAGCTTGTGCTATTCGGCATTTTATATCGCTCCTGCTTCGTCCATCTTTAGTAATTCTACTTCCCAAATAACAAAATTCTTCTACCTACATAATCTTTTCTCCTCCTATTTTCACATTCAGCGGTCCATCTTTGTTATTTCTACTACATTTAATTACCTTTGTTTTCTTCTTGTTTATTTTCATGCGATAGTTCTTGCGTAGGACTTCATCTATGCCGTTCATTGTTTCTTCTAAATCCTTTATACTCTCGGCTAGAATTACTATATCATCAGCAAATCGTAGCATCTTTATCTTTTCACCTTGTACTGTTACTCCGAATCTAAATTGTTCTTTAACATCATTAACTGCTAGTTCCATGTAAAGATTAAAATGTAACGGAGACTTCTCATAAATTTCACAAAATAAATATTATATTAAAAATAATATCCCCTTCCCCATAATAAATTAATAAAAGTCAGATATTTGATTAATATAAAAATCCTATGAAACATTATATAACATTTATGCACAATATATAAGTAATTAAAATATACAACAGCAGTTAAATATATCTTCTAACGTATTAACATACTGAAAAAATTGTGAAATTAAAATAATTATAAAAAAATTGCATAATAGGTTAAATATCGGAACTATTTAAATTAAACTTAATTTGAATTCAATAAAAAATATATATTTACATTAAATCTTGTAGTCGGCCTATAAAATGAGCTTTACCTAATTACTTAAATGTTAAAGAAATATTTTACAAAAATGAACAATTTTAAAGAGCTTATCACATAATTTTTATTTAATCAACATTTGTTTTTGAACACTGGCTCAAAAAGTAGAGGTAAAGGTGTTTTTGGTTTAAAAAAAAGTGGAAAGGAAATATTACTTACTCCTTTACTAATGTGATATAGTTATTTACATTATATGGAAGTAATTTTTACGATTGGGATTTACGTTACTAAAAAGAATAACGAATTAATATAGAATTGATGTAAAAAATTAAAATTTATTACTGAAAAGTTCGGTTTTTACAAAATAATATCTATATTAAATAGATATCTGAAATAAACAATCATAAGTTCAAGAGAAGAGAAGATTTGGAGTCCAAAGTTTAATACAAATAATTAACGCCAATTATGTAGAAGTAACGATGCCAAATAATTTCTTGAAGTTTTTTGATTCCTTACTCAGAAATTAGCGGAGAACGTGTTTTTGTTTCTCAAAAAAAGGGGAAAGGGGAATACGCTTAGTCCTTTGTGCAGTGGATTACTGGATGCCATAAAGTAAAAATAAATGTATGAATAACCTTTAATTGTCTACATAAATGCGAAAGTTTGTCTGTTTTTTTGCAACACCATCACGCTAGAAAAAACCGACCGATTGCTTTAAAATTTTCAGGATAAATTCTTGTTATACCACGAAAGGCTTTAAGCCATAGATGAAGGCCCTAGCCTTCTTGGGGATTAAAATATTCATTAATGAAACAAAAATTTATCTTTTTACTTCATTATATTTCTTTCACCGTGACAACTGAATTATAATGAAGTGACTAATCTTTTTTTTCTTCAGTGAATATCTGTAACATATTTAATACTCTTACAATCATGAGGATAATTAACGAGGGTCCAGGAGGCTGAGCCCTCCTGGACCGGCTACTGACCGGCTAGTGAAAATTAAAAAAAAAATTAAATAAATGGTTTATAATTTATGAAAATTGTCATCAAAACATTCAAAATATTTGAAGTGTTTTAATCAACATAATATACTCGGAATATTAGATATGAAGTATTACTTAATTAAAAACAAAGTCAACAACCTAAGACTCGGTTAAAAACCGTCATAGGAACATCGGTTCCTGTAGATCGCCGAAGTTAAATAAAGTTGGGTGCAGCTTCAATGAATTCGATTGACATTTATTATCAAAAACAATAGAGTCGTCATAAAAATAGTGAAATATACGAATAAAATTTTCCAGTTGTAATACATTATTACAATTTTTCTTAAATACCTGAAATATTTAAATACATATACATATAAATTGTGTATTTTATGCAATATAAAATGTATGAAAACAAGCATAATACGGAGTGTTTATAAAAGAACTCCTTAGCCCAAAAAATTGCAATGGAATCAGTTAAAAGTATGCGATTTTCATATTTATGTTGGTTATTTTTCATAACAAATTATGACCGCACGAATATTTCCTCAGAAATATTCGTGCGGTTGGCACCAGTCTGCAACCTTCACTGCGTGTCCGGTCGGCAGTCTCACTCTCGTCATGGCGATACCGTAGCAGGAAGCTCAGTGCGTGATGGTTTATAGAAACAAGTTCGGTTATCACATATGCATACCAGCAGCCATACTGAAAGGCTTAATATAGAAGTTGCCTTGGGAAATGACGGACTTGGCCAGTTATGGGCTTGAAAGGGATTCTTTTCCCAGATGTTGGAGGGAGGCCAGAGTGGTCTTCCTCCCAAAAAGTAATGATGAACAAGGTCAAGTGAAGTATAGACCACTTAGTCTATTGAACAATCTGGGAAAGGCGGTTGAAAAAATGTTGGCCGCCAGAATTACTAGAGAAGTTGAAGAAGGTGAAGGGATTAGCCCAAATCAATTTGGTTTTTGGAGGGGACGCTCCACCGTATTAGCTGCCAACAAGGTAATAAATTGGGCCCTTGAGGTAAAAAGTGGTACAAGGAGAACTAGAAGAATTCCGCTTCTTGTCTCCTTAGATGTTAGAAATGCTTTCGGCACAGTAAAGTGGAGTCAGATTCATAGGGCATTACAGGCAAAAAACATCAGCCCGTACTTGAGGAGACAGGTGGCGAAATACCATTAAGAAAGGACTTGTACAGTGAATTCACAAGAAGGAGAATTGATATTCAATATATACGGTGGAGTTCCCCAAGGTTCGGTTTTGGGTCCTCTTTTGTGGCCTTTGATGATGTTCTACAATTCGACTATCCGCCTGGTGTGGAAACAATA
Organism: Lycorma delicatula; assembly: GCF_047948215.1. Classification (NCBI taxonomy): domain Eukaryota; kingdom Metazoa; phylum Arthropoda; class Insecta; order Hemiptera; family Fulgoridae; genus Lycorma; species Lycorma delicatula. The sequence goes on along the minus strand of NC_134455.1, from coordinate 5,930,289 downwards.
GCCTATGCGGATGATTTGGCAGTCCTTGTACAGGGCAAGACGGGAATGGAGGTGCAGGAGAAGGCCAATATGGCGCTTTCAAAGATACATGAATGGTTGCAAGATAAGGGACTTATGTTATCAATTAATAAATGTAAGTTCATCACGTTTACTGGTAGAAGAGTTATAGAACGTCTGAACATTGTGGTGAATGGACAGGAAATAATGGAGACAAGCTGCCTGAAATATCTGGGAATTCTCTTTCAGAGAAATTGTGCCGTTTCTGAACATATTAATAGTATTTGCAATAAAGCGGACAACATGATAAAAGGGTTAAATATGATCATGTCAACAAAGAAGGCTCCTAGAGCGTCCAAAAGAAAGGTGACAGCATCGGCAGTTGTATCATCTTTATTGTATGCAGTGCCTGTATGGTGGACTTCATTACGAATGAAGAAAAACAAAAATAGAGTTGTGAGAACGCATAGGAGGCTGTTGCTGGGAGTGGTTTCTGCTTACAGAACAGTCTCCTATGAGGCACTTTGCGTTTTGGCAGCAGTACCTCCAATCGACTTAATGGCCCATTAGAGGGTAGAGATATCGCAAGGACTGGAAACTCAGGAGGCTAAGCATAGGCTGATAACTAGGTGGAAAGAAAGGTGGAGAGAGGTAGGATCTGCTAGCAGAACAAAACAGCTAATCCCTGACCTTGAGAGTTGGATCAATAGGAAACACGGGGAGGTGGACTTCTTTTTGTCGCAGTACTTTACAGGCCACGGTAATTTTAATTATTACCTTCACAGAGTTGGGAGAAGACAAACGCCGGCCTGTATGTACTGCGGCATTGAGGACGATGCAGACCATACCTTCAAGAAATGCATCAGATGGATACAAAATAGACGGAACACAAATTTATCAACGATGAGACCTGAGGAGATTACGAGTAACATGCTACATAGTGAGGACAACTGGAAAAGAATTGAAGGAACTATCAGGAATATCTTAACAGTAAAAAAACGAAGACGAGAGGAAACCGGGCTTCTGAGTGAATAGATTAGGGTAGGGTGGATAGCCCCAGTGGTGAGGGCTGGCATGCTTAGGTGAGTCAGTTCCAAGGATCCACTGGGGACTCCGAGGGAGAATAGGTCTATACAAGTGTAAAAGACCCGTCGATGCGTCACGACTTTCCAAGGTATGGCGTAGCGATACAGAAGGGCAAATGAGACTCAAAAGACCTGACCGGTGGGCCGACCTGCCTTGCTGGACATACAACCGGTAGGTGGGGAGGCCCATTAGAGTATAACAGGCACTCCCCTGGGTGGCGTAATACCAACCAGTCAGACCGGCCTAGGGGAGCAGAGTCAAAAAAAAAAATAATAAAAAATAAAAAGTTCGGTTATCACAGTTCAGCGTAATTATCTACATGAAAATGGGGCTGCTGCGCCTACAAATAAAACAATATTCTAACGGCTTAATCAGTTTAAGGAAACAGAAGTGTCTTAAAGGGGAAGTTACTAGACAGGCCGTCCGTGTCTGAACAAAATGTGGAACGCATCCGAGCATCTTGTACGCGTAGTCCGAAAAAGTCATTAGCACACGCAGATTACAGTTAGGAATATCTAAACCTACAGAGTACAAATTCGTGGGTAAGAGACTTAGACTACGTGTGCCTACAAGGTTCAACATTAACATGAAATCAAACCTAACGACAAAGTAAAAAGATTGGAGTTTACAGCTCTAACGCTTAAAAACATTGATAAAAATGAGTATAAAAACGAAGGAGTTTTTTCTTGTTCTTCTTTAAAAAGAGGAAATAAAATGAATAAATCCATATAAAAAGTAATAAGGAAATTTTGTATACCCACTTCTTTCCTGCTGATGTAATGTTTTGCTGTTCTTAAAAGGTAGGAAAGTACGAATTTGAAAATATTATATCAAAACGATAAGAGAGATTGATATGCGACGTTATAGGATAATCATTGAAATTATCCGGGTAGAAGAAATTCGTAGTGAAGGACTTTTAAGTCGAAATAAAATATAAGTTACTCGTAGAAAAATCTTACTTCCTAAAAACCAAGATCGGTGGATTTATCATAAGGCTAAGGCAACCAATATAATACAATACAATTTAAAAACTAAAAGGAAATGTAAGATTAGAAAAACGAAATAATATTTGCTACTCTTTTTGTTAGTAAAAGTACATAAAGAAAAAATGCGAGTAAAAGACGTTAAAATAAAACATATATGGAGTAATAATTTACGATAAAAAGATCAGCGAAAAATATTGGATTCGAGTTGTTAAGTCAATAGAATGAAAAGGAACACTGATGAAATACTTAGAGTTTTCAAAATTTAATCGTTAATTATAATGCAAATGTAATCCCTCAAATGTTCTTAAAAAAAATTATCTTTCAAACAAAAATTTATCACAGATGAATATGTAGGCTATATATTATATATTTATCCTTTCTCTGAATATACGGAAGTAGATATTTTTATTTGCAATACTGTTTAAAAAGTTTTTTAAACATGGTTGATGCAGTATTTCTTCTTTAAAGTTCTTTAAAGCATTTTATGTTATCAAGGCACGCTGAAAACTTCGCTCTCGATTCCGACGCAGTTGGAAAAGTTAAGAGTGAAGTTTTCTGTTTGCAAGAGTGTACCCCCTATGTAGTCACGAATCACTCCTTTGGAACTCCCGTCATCTGCCGACAAACAGTCGGCACCAGTTCGACATCGCGCGCGCACAAACACACACACACACACACACACACATCGTTTCTTCTAGATCTGTTTAAAAGTGTCTTCTTATCTTTATACTTTTTGCTTTCCGCGTTTAGTAGTTGTTAAATAACATCTTATGTTTGAATTTTAAATCCATCGAGTATAACAAAAAAGATTAAAGTTAGAAACTGAACAAGACATTATTCTAAAAAAAATCTTTCTCATATTCGTTTTTTAAGAATAAATATGAAATGCAAATAAAGAAATTAATTTTCTATTTAAACCGAGTTGTCTGGTCTGATTAAAGCTGTTTACTTTTTGTTAATTTTTTATTTGTACGGTGCAAAACCTGTCTGTAATAATTTATTGACATGCAAATCATGTAGACGGTCGTTTCGTAGTTTTTATTTTCTTTCATCATCAGCACAGTTATTCAGTCTCTTGGTAGCCGACTGAAATGTAAATCTAACGGGATGTGTACAGACGGAAACAGATTAAATTTGTTGTCATCTATATACTTTTAGTTTTCTCTGTAAGTAATTATTCATACACTAAGTACAAAAATCACGTAATCAATTCAATTATTGGAAGACATAAAATTTTTCTTTAAGTGATAGGTTATAATATATCCAATTAGTACAGGATACACAGTATCCGGCTACCACTAAACATAAAGAGGGATATTCTCGAGTTAATTATACACTAACATCATTCAAATGTCTGTCTGTATTAATGAATCTGATAAATTAATACCTGCATTTATCGCTATTAAATTGTTAAAACAATTGTTTAAATTCGTAATATAATAACAACACGTAAATAATTTCATTGCAAACTTAAATAATATACCGGTTTATATGGACTCTACGATATAAAGGATATGAATATTTTAGAAGAATATTGTGAAAAAGGGTACTATTATTCGAATAAATTTTATCTACCCCTTATTTGTGCATTGTATTCTACACTCACTTCTAAAAACTTTTCAAAATTCACTATTTTCGTTACGCGATTAGACATACGTGCCTGATTTAATCATTTAAAAAATTATATTCCTTCTCAAAAAATATCAGCCTCGTGAAGTAACATCTAGCTGCATATCTATACTAGATATAAAGGCACGAAAGATATATTGGACTCTAGAGAATTATTGCCAATTTTTTTCATTAAATTGCAAAAGGCGGAAGTATTTGAAGGAAATAATCTTCCTAGGGAAAAGGATGTGGATCTTGCGTATTCCTACACCTGTTGTTTGTTTTATAGTCACATTCTTGTTTTTTTTTTTAATTTTTTTAATATTATAGGTTTAAAGCTATTTTTTGTTTTTATTGTTTCTAAGTGTACGTAACTTGCATTACATAATTATTTACAAATCAAATACAGAGGTAATACACGTTGAAATATTTCTTTATATACAAATTGTTTTAAAGATATTTTTAATTCAGGAGACTTTTTTGCTCTTATTTGACAGTTATCACATTTTTTTACACATCAAAACGTCGCATTCTTGACAATGAAACATAAAGGAAAAGGATTAAAGTGTAATTAAAAGACGTTTTGGAAAGAAATCTTGAGTATAAGAAAGATAAGGTTAAATTATTTTTGGAGGTAGTTGTAGAAATAAATGTTTCTTGTGTTTAGAAAAAATGTTGTTTAAGGAAAAGAAGAATCAAAATAAAATTTTGAAAATTAATTATTTCTTATGTAATATTCATTTTAGTGAAAATAATATATATACTACGGAAGTAAATGAAGAAACTACTGTGAAACTTAACTTCTAAGGCGGGATTAACTGGAATTTGAACATCGGCTGAATTGGCCTGCCTACACAATTTTTTCCTTCTACCTGTCCTTCCAATATTAAACCGACTATTCCAGGATGCCTTAGTATGTGGCCTGTAAGTCTCTCTTCTTTTAACTATATTTTTCCAAACGCTTCTTTCTTCATCTATTTGCCGCAATACCTCTTCATTTGTCACTTTAGCCACCCATCTGATTTTTAACATTCTCCTATAGCACCGCATTTCAAATCTTCTAATCTTTTCTTCTCAGATACTCCACCGTCCAAGTTTCACTTCCATATAAAGCGATACTCCGAACATATACTTTCAAAAATTTTTTCCTGACGTTTAAATCAACTTTTTATGTAAAAAAATTATATTTCTTACTGAAGGCTCGTTTTTTTCTCCTCCTATTTTCACATTCAGCGGTCCATCTTTGTTATTTCTACTACATTTCATTACTTTTGTTTTGTCTTGTTTATTTTCATGCGATAGTTCTTGCGTGGGACTTCATCTATGCCGTTCATTGATGCTTCTAAATCCTTTTTACTCTCGGCTAGAATAACTATATCATCAGCAAATCGTAGCCTATTTATCTTTTCACCTTGTACTGTTACTCCGAATCTAAATTGTTCTTTAACATCGTTAACTGCTAGTTCCATGTAAAGATTAAAAAGTAACGGCGATAGGGATCATCCTTGTCGGACTCCCTTTCTTATTACGGCTTCTTTCTTATGTATTTCAAATGTTACTGTTGCTGTTTGGTTCCTGTACATGTTAGCAATTGTTCTTCTATCTCTGTATTTGAATCCTAATTTTTTTTAAAATGCTGAACATTTTATTCCAGTCTACGTTATCGAATGCCATTTCTAGGTCTATAAACGCCAGGTATGTTGGTTTGTTTTTCTTAAATCTTCCTTCTACTATTAATCTGAGGCCTAAAATTGCTTCCCTGGTCGCTATACTTTCCCTGAAACCAAATTGGACTTCTCCTAACTCTTCTTCCACTCTCCTCTCAATTCTTCTGTATAGAATTCTAGTTAAGATTTTTGATGCATGACTAGTTAAACTAATTGTTCTGTATTCTTCACATTTATCTGCTCCTGCTTTCTTTGGTAAATGAAAGACGGAAATTCCCCTTTTTCATAAATATTGCACACCAGTATGTATAATCTGTCAATCGATTCCTCACCTGCACTGCGCAGTAATTCTACAGGTATTCCGTCTATTCCAGGAGCCTTTCTGCCATTTAAATCTTTTAATGCTCTCTTAAATTCAGATCTCAGTATTGTTTCTCCCATTTCATCCTCCTCAACTTCCTCTTCTTCCTCTATAACACCATTTTCTAATTCATTTCCTCCGTATAACTCTTCAATATATTCCACCCATCTACCGACTTTACCTTTCGTATTATATATTGGTGTACTTATATTGGTGTAATTTGTTTATACAGCAGTTATTTTATAACAGTAAAGGTTTACATTTCAAAATTTATTAACAACTTGTGATACAGCATACTATTTTCAGGTAATGCTTTTCGAAAATGTGACCAAATTTTAACTTTGGAAAGTAGTATTCTTTGTCAGTATCTGAATTAAATTCTTGAGTTACAAACTAAGAATAAAGATGGGCAGTACAGTGGTAAAAAAATCATTCTACTTTATTTTGTCTATATTTTAATATTTTAAAATATGCCCAAAACAAAATACAATCTTATCGTTATAAGGATTATTTGTCAAACGGATATCATTCAATACCTCTCAACGAATAAATTTACAACTCAACGAATAAATAAGTTCTGTTACATTACAAGATTTTCTCTTTTATTGTATACCAATAGGCATCAGCAAATTAATTGTTTTTTACAAATTCGTTTACCAAAATATATGGAAGATTGCAACTTGGTTTAGTAGGGATTTGAGAGAATTTTTTTTCTATCATTATGTTTGAGGATGCATTTAAATGAAACATTTCGACGAATAAAAATTAAAGTAAATGGAAAATTTATATTAAACATTATTCAAAGGAAATGCCACTATTCGAAACTTCAGAAGGTTCATCGTCCCCTTTGAAATAAGTATCTGCTAGGAATGAATTTCAGCAAAAAAAGCTTATTTCTACTATTAATAAAAATAAAAGAATTAAAAAAAAAAATAAAAGGATTAAAAAAAAATAAAATAAAACAACTTTCATAGTAAATATGTTTCATAGTAAATATATGAATAACTGAAAATGTTTTGAAATAAGTTATGGTAAAATTGTATTTATAAATTTGCTTCAGTTTGCTGTTTCCGAACAAAAATTATTTAAACACTTATTTACATTACCTACCGCGTGGAGTAACACACGGCATTTAAATAAGTTCTGTTACATTACTAGATTTTCTCTTTTATTGTATATGAATAGGCATCAGCAAATTAATTTTTTTTTACAAATGGGTTTACCAAAACATATGGAAGATTGTAACTTGGTTTAGTAAGGATTTGAGAGAATTTGATGTGATTAGAATTTAAAAAATTTGACTTCAAAATTTAAAACAAAGATACAAAAATTATACCTTTTATAGAAATATTTTACCTTTTCCTGAGCTGGAAGTGAATTTCGTTTTACGGCGAGAACAATTTACAGTTCCAGGTAATATGTGGGGAAAACTAATTGTAATAATTGAAGTATTTAATTAAATTCAGAAATATTATCAGATGTCTTTTTATTTATTTAAAAGATTTAAACTTTAATTAAATCTTTTAACTCATACATTTAATAAAAATAAGTAATCATATTAAAAAGTAATTGCGAGACAGAAAGATAACGTTATTTACTCAGTATTTGAAATAATGCCGCCTGGAAATTAATATTTAGGTCGCACGGTAAATGTGCTTTGCCAATTAGACTAGAGGAAAGGGAAGGTGTTGAGATTCGTTCTAACTCTTTGAATTAGTATTCAAATCTGTGACTGTTCAAATATTGACGGAAACGTTGTACCCGGGAGTACGGCATGCTTTGTTGACAAAACTGTTTTCTTTCTCACTCTGGGTCATCATCCTTTATATACACACTTGATCACACAGAAAGACACAATTCCTTCCCGGAGAAGACATTAATGTTTCTTCCAAAATTCTTAGCGTTACTGAGGACAAAGGAGTTAAATCTGTATTAAAAGGATTATAACAATAAAAAATAGGCTAGATCACTCCAAGATCTTTGTAGTAATATAAGTTTCTTATATATAATATACAGAGTGATTCAAAGAAACGGGAAGTTTAAAAAATTAAATAACGTTAATGAAATTTTTGTTTTAGAAAATGAATTTTATTTCATGTGATTGTACAAATGTTGCCATTTTAGAATACATACATTTTAGCTTATTTTTTAAAAATGACATCTTGCAGGTGACCTCCTCTTCTACGGAAACACTCACGAAGTCTCTTCGTTAAATTGTTCGTGGTTTGACGTAACATCTCAACTGGAAATTCCGCAATTGCTTTTCGGATCTTTGCCTTCAGTTCTTCCGTTGTAGCAGGTCTACTGTGGAACACTTTGCTTTTAAGGTGACCCCACAAAAAGTAATCGCAAGCTGAGAGATCAGGCGATCTGGGAGGCCATCTAATGTCACCATTTCGTGAAATGACACGTTGTCCAAACAATCGGCGTGCAGCTGACATCAATATTCGTGCAGTATGTGACGTTGCTCCGTCTTGTTGAAACCAGGCTGTGTTAAGAATCGGTGGAAATCTCTTTTGTTGTTCCACAACAAAGGTTTCAAGCACGGCTACATAGCCAGCCGACGTCACTGTAATCGCAAGACCGTTGTCATCCTCCAAAAAATAAGGGCTCATAACACCGTAAGATGACATAGCACACCACACGGTCACTTCTGGCTGTGCAACGGACGCTGGTGTAGCTACGTAGGATTTTCTTGTGCCCAGTATCTGAAATTTTGCTCGTTAAAAAATCCACTGAGGTTGAAATGCGCTTCGTCTGACATCCACAGTTCGTCAACAAACTCTTCGTTATCATTTATTTATCTTCTGAAGCATTACATTACAGAATTGTGCTCGCACAACTGCATCGTTCGGTTTCAGTTCCAGGACGATCTGTAACTTGTATGGATGGTATTGCAAGTCCTTCACTAACATTCTTGTAACTCTTGAACTGTGCAATTGTAAAGATGCTGAGAGACGACGGATTGACCGATGTGGACTTCGTGTGATAGCAACTTGTAAAGCTTGAACATTCTGTGGTGTACGGACGGTTCGCTCACAGCCTGGAGGTTTCTTTTTCATTGCCGAACCGGTTTCCTCAAAATTAGATATCCATGTTTTAAATGCATGTGCTGATGGAACACGGTCGTGCCGTCCCAGATTAAAATGACGGCGAAAATCTCTACGCGCTCCCTCCACACTGTCATTGTTTTTGTAAAATGCTTTGATAGCAAATGCACGTTGCCCACCGCTCCAAGGATCCATGACAACTAAATGACAGGTTAGGTTATAGTGGCGCCACTTATGAAGTGGTACCAATCGCCCACGGCTACCAACACAACACAACTTTCAAAATTTCCCGTTTCTTTGAATCACCTGTATATATAAGAAACTTACATTACATATATATATATACATATATATTGGCGTGTGTGTTTACAGATTAGCTAATAAAACTTAATTTTTTTTTTTTACAAGAGAATTGAATTAAAAATATGATATATTATACTTCTCTATTGTATTTTGCCTTTTTTCGAATTTTCGCGTAACAAATTGAGAATTCAACATGATTTTCGGTAAACATGTTTTTCATATAAACATCTAAGACCAATTTCTGCGTTATTCGATATCTTGCGTCTGAGGGGGTGAAATGTGATCGAGCGGAAATTTTAAATACTCATCGATAATCTAAAATTAATGATTTATTCAGTCGGTTTTATATCATAAATATTCCTTACATAATATTATTTTCGTTCTCTCTGATGTTTATCTAGGGCCGTAATTTACGATTCACTTTGACTATACTAAAATGAATTGTTGTTATTAACCTGTGTTATTAATAACACCGGCCAATCAGGTTGATTTATACCTCTGAAAACCGAAAATGAACGGAAAGTACTAGTACTTTTACAGAACTTCAAATTTTTTAATGGAATACACAAAAGAAATTCAAAATATTTTATCATCAAATTATTTTGGCATAGCATATTTTTTTTATGTAGAATATGATTTATTATAAATTTGATGGGTATAAAACATGAGTGCAAGCGACACTAACCAAGAATGCTTTCTCTTGAGATAAACATTTTTCATTATATTGCCAATCGATGTGGTCAACTGAGTATAGGTGAGACTTATAAGGTTGAATACTAGCAATGCCCTCGCATTTCTAGTTGTAGGGGGTTATACTTATTGCGTTTTAAACACTGCATTAGACTTAGTGAAGAAGGGAACGGGAAACATAACTTTTTACTTTGCTTAGTAGACCTGGCGTTTCCTTTCAGGTCTTTCATAACCGATACGGTTACAAGACTTAACATCTACATTTATATTTGTATTGTTTATAATTTCAAAAGAGTTTCACAAAATTAATGATAATTTTTTTATAATATAAAAAGTAATTAAAATACAGTTTTATACATTTTTGAAAAGTCAGAATAAATATATACATATTGGGTACATAATGACGAAAAACAAGCTAATTCCGAAACGGTATATCAACATAGGCTACGGTCAGTGTAAACAAATGAACTAACAAACCTACTGGCATTCAAATATTGGATATAAATAAACATCCATTCGTATAAACATAATTCATACTCGTGCGAGTGCCGACGCTCAAATACAAACTAATACATGTTTTTGTTGCAGTCTTCATGCAGTGCGATAGAAAATTCATTTGTAACTAGTAATTTTGCCCTGGATTTTCTCGACTGCAATTTACCCGTTATTGCTCGTAATTAAACGAAATAATCAGTCAGTATGAGGTTCATAGTCCGTAAATTGAAGAATTGAAATATTTTGAATATATAAATTCTGTTATCATAAATATTAATATTTATAATCAACTAGCTGAACTATGTACCGCGAGATTAAGTATCTCAATGAAAAAAGTAAAATGAAAACTACTTTTTATTTGAATGTAGATTCAATATAATATAAATAATTGTTTATAATTTCAAAAGAGTTTCACAAAATTAATGAAAACTAATTTTTTTATATTATAAAAAGTAATAATTTATATTATAAAGTAAATAATGATTTAAAACACAAACAAATTTATAAAAATAAAAGATATAAATGATTATTATAAAATTATAATAAATATACAGGTTGATAATATTCAATTTTAATAAGTTGTTTATTTAAAATATAATGAAAAATTAGTTTGGAATGCGGTCAAATAAAATAAATTGTATATTACAGTCATAAATAAACAGTTTCTTTAAATCTATTGACTACACGTTATTTTGGCAAATTTTTAAGCTATTCTCATAATGTAACATTTATAAATTTAAGTTGATTATGATTTTCAAGAAAAATAAGAACGTATTACAGATTTCAAAACTATTATAATAAAAAGAGAGTAAAAAATGTGATTAAGAACCAAATAAAAATGTTTCAAAAAATCAGAAAATTCATTGACAAACAGTAAAGAAACGAAAGACCTGTCTCAGAGTAGAGCTACAGATAATATGATACTATAGAGGACGTTGTATAACGGGGTATTATTGTCGCTATTGTTCTATTAATTAGTTCTTGTTCTATTGATACATAATGATGATCTTTTATTTGGATTTATCTAGCCGTAATCGTTAGGGTCACACTTCATTAGGTTGTCGGTAGAAATTCCCGAAATGTAATTAGGAACACAAAAAGGAAGTAGCAGTAGTCGCTTTATCATTTCAAATTTTCATTATCAAAGAATAATAAAAGATGACGTCGTTTACATTTAAATTAAAGAAGATACTGGCTTAAAAATAATATTTGGTTGTAATCTTACAAATTATTTTTTTAAACAATCCTTTTTGAATGTTAGGCTATATGTGTGAGTTCATATGGCGTAATTTGGATTGCACCATATTCATTTAACCTTACTGCACGTCTACTAAGCTTAATTTAAATTAATAACATTCACTATTGTAGGAATACATCTAACATTTTCACGAGTGCGGTACAAGGACCAGGTTACGTATCCCGCATGAAAATAATTTAAAACAATACTTACATAAAAAACCTAAGGAATTAAGGAAGAAAAGAATGGTGAAAGTGCAACGGAAAGACAAATTGAGAAATGAGAAATTAAAAAGAACAGGAGCTGATAAGGAAGTGGAAAGTAACTTAACTGGGACGTATCCTACGAAGAAATAGTTTTTTGCAAAGGTTCATAAAATAGTGGGAGTCTTTTGCATTACACCGCCATAAAGTAATGCTTCATATTTCTTAGTGGAGAATTTGTCATCCTATAAGAATATTACGCAGTTTTATACTACGTATGTTAAGATTCGGGCAGACTTGGCCGTATCTTATCGTTCCGTCTAATAAATATCTTATGCAATATTTATAACGCTGATTATCCTATTCTTTCATGATATTATTTCAACCTACCTTTATTCGATTTAATGCCTGAAATAAACAATAAGAATTCGGGAGTCTAATTTAAAAAGCCAAAACCTATTTTGAAGAAAATAGTTAATTTATAACAACTTATTTGTTTTCTTACGTTTTAATACAAAAAATCCAAAGATAGAAGAGAAAGAAACAAGATCGAAATAATAAAAGAAGGAAGAAAGTATAAAAACAAATGAAGGAAGAATATCTTTTTGAGAACCGAGTGTGATTCTCAGAATCCTTTTAAGGACTGAGAAAAATGGAGGATACTCGGTTGAAAGCTGTCATAAAACAGATTCACGGAAGAATAATAATCTTAATTTATTAGAACATTATCCTAGACAAAATATTTATATGTAAACTTCAGACTAAAAAAGACTTAAGTGACGTATTCGATTACATTAATTACTTTCAATTCAGATAAATTGTATGCAGAAATGCTGATGGCAATAACTGAGACCATAATTAGATGTTGAAGATGGTTTGGCATACAGAGGTCGATTTATAAATCTGCGACAGTAAATTAGCATTAGTAACATTACCCTTATAATCTACGATTATGGCGACCAGTAGGAAATTGAATGTAATAAATGAGAAAAATAATTGCATATATCTTTAATACATATCTTGCTATGGTCTCGACTTAATCAAACATGTCACGATTAAAGAAAACGATCATAGCACTGATATAATCATAGCTCTGAAAAACAACTAATCACAGTAGGATTTTTGTTAATTTATACGCATTACACATTTGTTTATTATTCATAAAATAAATTCTGTTGTATATTACTTTTTAAACAAATAAAATGGTAATCAGCTATAAAAAATTCCGTGCTCAGAAATAAAATAAATTAAATTTTCATTTTTTTTTTGTCTTCAGTCATTTGACTGGTTTGATGCAGCTCTCCAAGATTCCCTATCTAGTGCTAGTCGTTTCATTTCAGTATATCCTCTACATCCTACATCCCTAACAATTTGTTTTACATATTCCTAACGTGGCCTGCCTACACAATTTTTCCCTTCTACCTGTCCTTCCTATATTAAAGTGACTATTCCAGGATGCCTTAGTATGTGGCCTATAAGTCTGTCTCTTCTTTTAACTATATTTTTCCAAACGCTTCTTTCTTCATCTATTTGCCGCAATACCTCTTCATTTGTCACTTTATCCACCCGTCTGATTTTTAACATTCACCTATAGCACCGCATTTCAAAAGCTTCTAATCTTTTCTTCTCAGATACTCCGATCGTCCAAGTTTCACTTCCATATAAAGCGACACTCCAAACATACACTTTCAAAAATCTTTTCCTGACATTTAAATTAATTTTTGATGTAAACAAATTATATTTCTTACTGAAGGCTCGTTTAGCTTGTGCTATTCGGCATTTTATATCGCTCCTGCTTCGTCCATCTTTAGTAATTTTACTTCCCAAATAACAAAATTCTTCTACCTCTATAATCTTTTCTCCTCCTATTTTCACATTCAGCGGTCCATCTTTGTTATTTCTACTATATTTCATTACTTTTGTTTTGTTCTGGTTTATTTTCATGCGATAGTTCTTGCGTAGGACTTCATCTATGCCGTTCATTGTTTCTTCTAAATCCTTTTTACTCTCGGCTAGAATTACTATATCATCAGCAAATCGTAGCATCTTTATCTTTTCACCTTGTACTGTTACTCCGAATCTAAATTGTTCTTTAACATCATTAACTGCTAGTTCCATGTAAAGATTAAAAAGTAACGGAGATAGGGAACATCCTTGTCGGACTCCCTTTCTTATTACGGCTTCTTTCTTATGTTCTTCAAATGTTACTGTTGCTGTTTGGTTCCTGTACATGTTAGCAATTGTTCTTCTATCTCTGTATTTGAACCCTAATTTTTTTTAAAATGCTGAACATTTTATTCCAGTCTACGTTATCGAATGCCATTTCTAGGTCTATAAACGCCAGGTATGTTGGTTTGTTTTTCTTTAATCTTCCTTCTACTATTAATCTGAGGCCTAAAATTGCTTCCCTTATCTCTATACTTTTCCTGAAACCAAATTCCTAACACTTCTTCCACTCTCCTCTCAATTCTTCTGTATAAAATTCTAGTTAAGATTTTTGATGCATGACTAGTTAAACTAATTGTTCTGTATTCTTCACATTTATCTGCCCCTGCTTTCTTTGGTATCATAACTATAACACTTTTTTTGAAGTCTGATGGAAATTCCCCATTTTCATAAATATTACACACCAGTTTGTATAATCTATCAATCGCTTCCTTACCTGCACTGCGCAGTAATTCTACAGGTATTCCGTCTATTCCAGGAGCCTTTTCATATAAAAATGAATTTTTTCATATAAAATTTCATATAAAATATCAAATTTTCATATAAAATGAATAAAACTAAATGAAATATTACTTGAAAATAAATGTAAAATTTTGTCTTTAATGTTTTGTTTTCTTCAAAAGAACACAAATTTGCGAAGAATTAGCTTACGACATTGATATAACATTTTAAACAATACACTAAATCGTCTAAAATTGAATAATAAAATATCTGATGTGGATACCACATGACATCCTTGTACGTGTATTAAATTACATATACAGCACTTCAATTAAACTTATTTCATTTGAAGGTGAGATACGATCTACCATTTCTGAATGGAAAAGTGGACAGTTACACAACTGCTAAAATATTAGCTTTTATTAACGTTAAATATTTATACAATTATTAATTCAACAATCTTACCTGAAATATTAGGTTAGAGTAAAAGTCCATTGATTCCTCTTTAAATGAGTGGTTTATCAAATAATCCAATAATAAAAACTGATTATTCTACACCGTAAGGTCAAAATTAATATTTGTAACCAGTATACGAGAGTTCACTAAACGGGATACTCTAATTATTACTAACTTTTATTTATACGACACACAACAAATCTTATACGTATTACGTACAAGTGAAAAAACATTTCAACAATCACTTTAAATTGAATACAAATCAAAAATGTATTTTATTTCTCTGTTAAATAATTAAATAAAGTGACGTTTTTAAAAATTAATATACAATTTTTTATAAGAATTTGCTAAGAGAATTCAAAAATAATAAGATTCTAAATTATAATTTTCAATTAATATTAAATAATCAGATGTTTCACCAAATATATTACATATACAGATATGTAATACCTATTAAATTACATTTACACATTTTTAAAAGTACATAAAATTTTATTTCACTAATAATCTTTTTTCTCATTTTTTAATATCATTAAATTATTATTTATTGTACAATTTCTTTTTACAATCACGATTAAATAATTATTAAATCGATATATTTAGATTAAAAAAAAAGAAAAATTAAGAAAATAAATTAAAAAAAAAAACAACAAAAGATGAAGTCTCGACCGATGTGCCTTCCCATTAAGATCCAACTATTTCATTAATTAAAATTTTAATTTCGATTACAATAAAAAAGAGAGGTGCACAACTAGATGTTACAACAGTGCTAAATTCAAAATTTCAATAACCTACGGCTAATCGTATATGAGTTACGCGAGATACATACGCACCGCACATGCAGACGTACAGGCCGAAACTAATCAAAATGGATTCAGGGATAATCAAAATGAATACTTCCGTTTAAATATGAAAACCGAAATGTTTCGCCATCATAATACTTCTTTTACTTCGTACAAGGAAGTAAAAAGCTAAATTTATATTGAGTTGTTAAATATTTTAAACTAGGGAAATTTTCACGTTGAGGTAGAGGTATTTAAAATATAATCCACAAAATTTTAATTTATTTTATAAAATATTTTTTTCTTTTAATGTCGGGATAAAATTACAATTTTTTTTTTCGAAAAGTTATTAGAATGTCCCATTTAATTATTCAAGAATAAGACTTTTTATAGAATCAATATTATCTTGCGTACAATACCCAATTATAACTCCTCATACATTTCCGATAGCGTCCAGTATTTAATAATGTTAAATTGATATATATGAGACATCTTGAGAAATTTATAATTAGTGATTTGTTATGTTCCAAAATGACCAACATACATACTCACACACGAATACGTACATTTATAATTACTAAAGTCTATTTTTTTATTCTTAGGTTCGGGTTTTAAAAATTAAAAAAAAAAAACAAAATATGAGGCATGTATAAAATTTTTTGGATAACTATATTTCCTTTTTTTTATAGTGGCTTTGTAATTTTCAAAAAGAAAATAAGAGCTTTAATTTATATATATTTTTCAAGGTAGATGACAATTTAAATAAAAAATGTTTAATATTTACAGCCTCCAAATTTTCAGCTTTTGAAAAGGAAAAAGATCTGCAGAACATAAATTAAGTCTAATGAACGTGTATTGTGTGATTCGTCCATCTTTTCTTGAATTCTGAGTACGAACCCCCTCATCCTTTGTCAACGTTATTTCATTTAATATTCTTAATATAATATCTGTAAGATGGAGCAGATTTTGTATGCAATTTATGTTTTTGAAGTCTGAATAAAGTATGAAGTTAAATGATTCATATTCTTTTTCATAACATTTTTTAAATTGAAATTATATTAAAAAGTAATTCAAATAACAGAATTACTTTTGATGATCTTGGAATTACTGTAATACTGTCCTTGCATGTTATCCACAAATGTACCTTTTTTACGTCTTATGTTTATTTAACTCTTTAATTTTTTTAAGTCTCTATAATATTTATACGATTATGTCTCAATAAAAATTCATTCACAATGATAATTATTATCATTAAAAATAAAATAATAAATTTATTATCGTTTCAGTCTTCTTCAGAACTTGATTATTCTTTATACCTGTATGACCGTTTGACCCGACACAATAAATACTGAAATCTTTCAAATTATTCATCTACCAAATCTACATTTCCGATGATAATCTTTTCTTTTTTTGTAATTTTTTTTGTTAAGACCGGATATACACTTTAAAACGTATTTTACTAAGATTTATCCAGTGTTTGTTATAAAATTACAAAACTTTCTTATTTTAGATATAAAGAATTTTTTAACGTTAAAGATTTTTGATAAAATAATTTAAAAAGAAAGGAAGAGTTTGTGTATTACTAATTTTGAACAGCTTAACAGAGGCGGGTTTTAACCGCTTAAGTAATAATTCATACGAGCGGGTACAGAGGCGATAGATTCGCCGGGACAGATTTTCAAAGCATGCTTTATTTTGAGGGCGGTGGATTGCTGCTTTCCAAAATAGAACACGTGATTACATTGGTCTAATGAGCTTCAATTCCCTTCATTCACGTGTTAACAGCTTTTCATGAATCCTTCTGATGCATTTTTTTTATAGCGATTAACTTAGATATCGATTTATTTAATATTTATTTGGATATAAAAATAGAAAAATTTTGATACTGAAATATTATTTGGGAATTAGGAAAATGATCAACCATTTACAACAAGAAAAAAGCTGAATACATTAAAAAAATGTGAAAGGAAAACTTTCGAACAAAGGATAACAAATAATCAAATAACTATAGAACTGTCTTTTAATCAACCACTTTCTTATTAACTGATTAATCCACGCTTCCTTTTACACATTACTAAAACACATATGGTTATTTTGTTAACGGCGAATATATCCATTTTTATTATGACATGGAGGAGAAGACGGTTGAAACAGTGCATCAGCGTGATTTTAACCGCTCGCGCGCTCACTCCAAATTGTACTCGGTCAAACAGCAGCTGGTGGGAAAATAACCGTACGATGAAAAAACCGTTCGTGCAAGACCTAACCCTTCCGCTAGTCACTTTTTCCAACAATACACACACACAAGCGCGCGCACACAGACACAAACACTATAGGGCGCGCGCGCGCAGAGCAGGAATCTACGAAGAGGATGTTATTGTAACGGATATGCGCCAAGATTAAAGTGTCTAATCTCTGCAGTGATAAATCTACATTATTACGTAACAGTGACAGATATCCGACGATAAGAGAAAAGGATTCCTAATTCTAATTAAACTTTTGAGTATACAAAACATTTCACCTTACCGTCAGAACTTTACAAACTTATTTTATAGAATTTTTAAAGATACTAAAAATTTTACTTTATTTGTTCAAAAATTTTCTACAATTCATAACTAAATATAAATAATGTTGACGTAATTCATGATTGTAATCGTTCTGTTGAATGCTTATTAATATGAAATTTACGATCGTTTATAAAGTACACAATCAATATATATAATCAATAATATAATCAGGAATTTTTATCCATTATTTATGAAGTATATATAAGTTAATCAGATTTCACGGTAAAATGCATATCAGAAGTGGTAACATCTAAATAAGCGATAATACTGGAAGAATTAAATACTTGTCATCGTCTAATTTAACCTTAATTTTTTACTTTCAATACTTTCACCTATGCGGTAGATAAAATATCGTTAAAATTTTACTCTCATTTGCAAAAATTCTTATTAGCATAAAATAATTAATAAAATTATGTGACGCAATCGCAAAAAGGTTGTATAAAAAATAAAATTAAGACTAATTACCAAAAAATAAAAAATATAGACTAGACTGACGCATGAAAAATCAACATTAACAAAGAAAAATAAAGTAAAATTATATAAACTAAAGCAAAGATTCATAGCGTAAGTATACAATCTTGTACGAACGATTTTTGGATCGTTCGGTTACTTGCCGGCCAGCTGCTGTTTGAGTTTATTTAATGTTATATATAATTATAGAACATTAAATAAATTTAATGTCCAGTAATGGTCAATTATTTAATAAACACATTAAAAGATAAATAAAGATAGATTAGTAAAGACTCTAGTGGATTCTTTTGAAAAACAGAGAACGACAAAAAATCGGTTTAAAGAAGTTAACAAAGATATGAAAAAAAAATCAAAACTGATGATTTAGAAAATAGGAATGATTATAAAGATACGATAAAAAGAATAAAAGACCCTCATGTTGAAGAGAAAACTTCAAATCCGAATTTAAAATGGAGTGAAAGAAGGAAGCAAACATATGCACTTTAAATGAGTAAAAAATTGGCAATAAAGGAAAAAGAAACATCAATCGAAATAGTAATTGCAAGCTCATGCTTGGTGCTATGAACCTAGAATTGAAAAAATAAGAGTTAAAACGAATTAAAAAAAAACAAACAAAAATTTTAATTAAAATGGAGAATAATAAAAATACAAATAATTACAAATACAAATAATAAAATAAAATATACAAAAATAATAATATAATAATATAAAATAATAATAATAATAATAATAATAATAATAATAATAATAATAATAATAATAATAATAATAATAATAATAATAATAATAATAATATAATAATATAATAATATAATAATAATAATATAAAATATACAAATAATACAAATAATAAAATATTTTTAATTAAAATACGTTTTAATTGAAAACATAAAGTAATTAATTTTATTAATTATTTTATGTTTTCACATTTAAAAATTATAGTTTTTTCTTTTTAATGCGTTTTTAGGAGGTAAGTTTTATTTCTCGAAATGTTTTTTTCTATATTTTTTAATCGTTACCTCAACTGCGAAAAGTTTCAAAAAATCATGACCGTGTATAAAAAGTGCCATTTGAAAAAAATGTCGCGATAAAATAAAAAAAGTATACTGATGTAAAGAGATTGGAACTGTATGGATACGTAGTAGATATGATATTTATTTTTTACCTAAAGCTTCCCGACTGACTTTTTTTTAACTTTCTTGTGAAAATATATGAGATTCAGAATGATGGAAACGCTGATAAAATTTACGCAAAGTTTATCGTTACGAATTAATCGAATTAATACCAGGCCGTAAAAATTCAATACTAAGCGATGTGATGACAGTAACAAGAAACAAAATTAATCACATTTCAACAACAAATGTATCCGTCTTATAAGTAGAATTTCACTGAAATTATCTGGAAGAAACAGATAAATTAACCACCAGGAAACTTTCTTCCACAAAGTTAAAGAAGCATCATCGAAATCAACCCATTTTGTGAAGAATAAGGCTTAAACATAAAAAAGAAAACCAATTGTGGCTCAGATTTAGACCCCCCTTATTTGTTAAAATCGGTTGAAATATCATATTTCAAACAACATAAAATATTTATAAGATTTTTATGGGTGAACGGTCATTAAGGATGAAGGTAACGTCAGGTTTAGTGGATAAAACCGGTTGGCTCACTCAAATGTCATATGTTGAAAGAAAAAAATCGCTTGAGTGAACACGAAATAGGAATTAAGTTTTAATAATAAGAATTAAATTTAATTAAATATGTATAGAAATGTGCAGTTGATGACTAATAAGATGAGGTTAACCCACCGGGTTGGTCTAGTGGTGAACGCGTCTTCCCAAATCAGCTGATTTGGAAGTCGAGAGTTCCAGCGTTCAAATCCTAGTAAAGCCAGTTATTTTTACACGGATTTGAATACTAGATCGTGGATACCGGTGTTCTTTGGTGGTTAGGTTTCAATTAACCACACATCTCAGGAACGGTCGATCTGAGAATGTACAAGACTACACTTCATTTACACTCATACATATCATCCTGATTCATCCTCTGTTTGAAGAATTATCTAAACGGTAGTTACCGGAGGCTAAACAGGAAAAAAGAGAAAAAAGAGAGAAGATGAGGTTGGACTCTATGAATTGACTAAAAATATAAGAATTTCTGGGAAGAGTGAACGGTAACAGAAGCTTAATAAAACCGATTTAGAATAGGTAAGCTATATAGGCTGGGACATATATTGAGTGAATAAGGACCAATTAAAACATCAATGAAAAGGATCGTTTTAATTGATCCTTTCCTTACAGAAAGGATGTAAAGAATGGCAGAGAAAGTGTAAAAAATTATATAGACAATTTTAAAAAAAGACCGGTAGTTATCAAGAACTCAAAAATTTAGCCGGAAGTAAAAGAGAAAGGAGACGGTCATGATGTAAATAACTTACATACCTCAGGAAAGATAATCCATATGATGATGTTAAAACATTTCAACACTGCAGTATTTTTTTATTGTAAAAGATATTTAAGATAGTTTACTTCATTAATGACATGTTTAATTTTATTTAAAAATAATTTTATTTGAATAACAGTGTGTCTTTGTATATACACATAGTATATATACGAATATAATTCTCTTTTATCTACTTGTATAAATATGATATTAAAATAGTTTATTTAATGAGAGTTAAATAATGATTCAGTTATTTTATCTTTTTTATTACACCAGATGAACAGTTTTCAATGTATAAAAGGAGTTATAAATGTGTTTTATTACTGTATTTTATAAGAATTATAGACTAGTTTTATGTGCAAAGGCAAAGTAATATTGATAAAAAAACTATTCACTATATTACATCGAAATACACGTTCATAATGAACGATATAATAAACAGACCTTTGGATTTATTAAATGACTTTAAAGGAAAAAGGAGTTGCACCAGATTAAACATTTTGATAAATTTGACATAATCATCTACAAGTACTTTAAAATAGATTTCCTGTTCATCTAATAAAGCTGGATTTGCACATGCATGAAGACGATGTTAAAAACGAATGTTGAAGTAGAGTACAGTTTACTTTTCTATATGCACAATCGATTGAGAGAGCGCCAAATTACACTAACTGATAGCTTATGACACTATCATTTCCTAGCCGCTATTTTCACTTGTCAACATCAGTTCATGAATTGTTGTTAAGAAAGTATTTCCAGGTTAACCGGATGATTTATAAACACAGTTATTTTTGGAGAAAGGGACTCATGTGTTTATGATTCACAAAAAAATAATTAGCTGCCGCAGAAGATTCTGAATTATTATAAAATCCAACTTATTAGCTTTCTGATATTTATTTTAACGCCAAAATCGTTTATCCATTAAATCGTATAAGGAGGAGAGGAAAATAACTCAATCACTCAATCACTATGTAGAATATTAAAACCGTAACCATTTTTTTTTAGAATGTCGCATTTGGGTTAAACTTAATAACATCTATAATTAAATGTTCGGGTAAAAGTATATACGTATTCTAAAACACAATTTTTTGGAAATACTTAGCAATTTTTTATGAAATTATTTTTACTAGATTTAACTTTTTTAATATCTGATAACTATTTGGAGAGTGTCTCTTCTCTCTAGTAAAAATAAAGTTTTTAAAAACAAAAACTTTGTGTTTGTGTTTGTGTTACATAAAAACGGATTAAAAGAAATCTAATGTTTTTTTTAATGTATTAAACATTTTACTCAAGATAAAGAAAAAAAAAACATCAGCAATATCGTATGATTTAATATCCATTCTCAAACCTCCAAAATTCTCACCACAATAATCCATAAAAGATTTGAAAGAAAAATAGATGTGCTAACAGAAGACCAGAGTTTGGGTTTAGGCTAGGAAGAGGAACAAGAAAAGGGATATTTACTTTGAGAATGGTGATAGAAAGAAGAATGAAAAAAGTGGACGTTCCTTGGTTTTATAGACGTAGAAAAAGCGTTTGACAATGTTTACCGGGAGAAGTTGTGCAAAATATTGAAATACATTGGTGAAAACTATCGCGGCAGACGAATAATTTGGCAACTATACAAAAATGAGACAACAGTGGTAAATATTGGTAAAGAACAGGAACACGCCAAAATTCGGAAAGGTGTAAGACAGGACTGTAGCCTTTCGCCTGCATTATTCAATCTATGGTGAAAACTATCGGGTCAGACGAATAATTTGGCAACTATACAAAAATGAGACAACAGTGGTAAATATTGGTAAAGAACAGGAACACGCCAAAATTCGGAAAGGTGTAAGACAGGACTGTAGCCTTTCGCCTGCATTATTCAATCTAAGGTGAAAACTATCGCGTCAGACGAATAATTTGGCAACTATACAAAACTGAGACAACAGTGGTAAATATTGGTAAAGAACAGGAACACGCCAAAATTCGGAAAGGTGTAAGACAGGACTGTAGCCTTTTGCCTGCATTATTCAATCTATGGTGAAAACTATCGCGTCAGACGAATAATTTGGCAACTATACAAAAATGAGACAACAGTGGTAAATATTGGTAAAGAACAGGAACACGCCAAAATTCGGAAAGGTGTAAGACAGGACTGTAGCCTTTCGCCTGCATTATTCAATCTATGGTGAAAACTATCGCGTCAGACGAATAATTTGGCAACTATACAAAAATGAGACAACAGTGGTAAATATTGGTAAAGAACAGGAACACGCCAAAATTCGGAAAGGTGTAAGACAGGACTGTAGCCTTTCGCCTGCATTATTCAATCTATATGTACAGGATGCTCTTAACAAAATGAATGAATTAATTTACAGTAGAGTAAAAAAATACATGGAAGGAGAATTAAATGCTACGTTTTGTGGATGACATTGTCGTCAGTGGTGAAAGCGAAGAAGAATTCAGGAAACAGTTATATATGTATGGTGGAGGAGATGTTGAGAAGACAATATAATCTGAGACTAATCGTAATAAAACAGAAGTGATGGTCTGTTGTATAATGAATAGCCTAGTATGAATGTAAGGTGAACGGAAACAAGATAAATGAAGTTAGACAGTATATCTATTTAGGGATTAAAATAACAACAGATGGCAAAAGTAAGAGAGATATTAAGAGAAGGGTCGGGCAGGATAAAACTGGTTTTAACTGTAAGTGGAAGCTGTTAACATTGGAACAAGAAAGAAATTTCTGAAGTGGTACATACGGACTGTAATTTTGTATGGTTGCGAGGACGATGGGAGCAGAGGAGAGGAGAAAACTGGAACCTCAGGAAATATGGTGTTATAAGAGATCGAAAGGGAGATGGATCGATAGGGTTAGCGAAGAAAAAATCTTGGAATGAACTGGAGAAAAAAGAGGTTTTTGGCAAAATATTCTGAGGAGAAAGGATAAACTTACTGGTTATTGTGTGTCAAGAGAGCTTGCTTATTAAAGACAACAATAATGGGTTACATTGAAAAAAAAGAGGAAGACCAAGACTTCAGTATATGAAACAAATCGCTAATGATGTAGGATGTGACTCGTATGGGGAGATGAAACGGAAAGCGCAGAATGAAAAATAATGGGGAACTACAATAAACCAATCTGAGGGTTTTTAACTAAAGAATAAGAAGAATGAATAAAAAAATATCAATAAAATTTAGAATGATTCAATTTAAAAATATAATCCAATAATATATATATTTTTTTAATTTTTAAGTGAGTGCTATAAAATTTGTAATGCTAAATTGAAAATATAGGGCTAATAGATAAAATAGAAAAACAGGTAATTTTTTCTAAGTAAAAGTTTTTCTTTTTTATATCTCAATTTGTACGCTTCCATCAATGTCGATTAAATAATTTAGAAAAAAAAACTTTTTACTGCTGTTAGTCTAATTCATAATTCCAATATATTTCTATACGTTTCAAATGCCGGTAAAAAAATCTAAAATAACAGTTTATTCCTGTCTGTAATTAATCTATTATAGATGACGAATATATAAAGCCCAGTTTTTATATCGTAAAAAAAAGTTCAAATGATTCATTTTGTGGACTTTTGCTTCTATTATTTATACATTAAAAAAGGATATTTTTATAAATTTTTTTTAACTACACTGACGTGAGTATCCGTAATTTTGATTCACAGTTTTCATAGAATTCTTTTCATGAACGTATGCGGCACACAAATCCGTTCACTAGAAGGTCTTAGCAGCGATATGCTTTATGATTTTATTAGTAGTAATAAAATATTTATTAATAGACATTAATGAGGATGCATTATGAGGTCGTGCACGAAGAGAATGCATCTATGCGGACTTTTATCCTTGCGCGAGTAAATCCATATCGTATATTTATTATAGACAGACAGCTGCAAAAATGTGTAACTAATTGAACGTTTAATGCTAACAATTAACTTCACGTAAACTAAGTTACATTAAACCGTCATAATAAATCGATCATGTTAAAATGGTGAAAATGTTACAGAAAACATCCCAACCGCGATTTTTTAATACGATTGTATTATATAATTGTAATTACCGGACGGATTTAATTGTTTAAATTTCAAACTTTATCCTGCTCGCTTATAATATATGAAAAATAAATATTTTATGTATATCGTACTAAAAAAATACAGTAATACTCGGATGATTTAATTAATTCTTTATTAAATAAAATAATAAACTTTTATTTATTACGTAACGAATAAATTATAAATAATATAACATTTATATTGAAGCAGTATAATGTTTTTACGAAATATACTGACATATTACCTAAAATTTAGGAAAAAGGATTCGTACCAATTAAATAAGTTGTGCACACTTTTTTATTTCTATTGGATACGAAAGTCAGTTTAAAATCGAAAGAAGTATCACTTCTGAAGCTGACTTAACAATAATTTTTTTTTTCACGGTTCGTTTTTGTGGTTTGATGCACTTTATCATCGTTTCTATTCTGATAGTCTCTCGGCTTCAACATAGATTTTTACCTTTTACAATCTCAGTCATCATTTTATGTTTTTATCGTCTGCACTTCAATGATATAAATTTTGATGGTTATGTATGGGCATTTGAATAGTGTTGAGTACGAAAAACAAGAAGATAAATCTCGTTAACAATTTGTTTCATTGTAATATATCAGGACTGTTAATATCTGAAATCAATTTCCCAACTTTCAGCTCAAATACGCCTACAAATGAATTTTATAATATAATAAAAATATTTTTTTTAAATAAAATTCAGTACGTAGAAAATAAACGTATAACGATTGAATTAAGTGGAACGGCAACAATTACAATTTTTATAATGTAATCTATATTCTAAAATATCATCATAGATTAAATCCATTTCGTTGACCAGCTTTTTTAAAAAAGTTCCTCTGTATTCTTATTTTTTCTTACAATATTTACCACCCTATTGTATCTTATTACTTGAATGGTTATAATTTACTGTATAGAAAAGTAAAAATGAACAAAAATTATTTAAAATTTAGGTAAACGAATAGTTAAACTAAAGTGGTTTTACAAAAAAAATAATTTACGAATAGTTTTTTATATGACCAAAAAAAAAAAAAATTAATGTTAATATATATATATGATGTTAAAGAACAATTTAGATTCGGAGTAACAGTACAAGGTGAAAAGATAAGGATGCTACGATTTGCTGATGATACAGTAATTCTATCCGAGAATATAAAGGATTTAGAAGAAACAATGAACGGCATAGATGAACTCCTACGCAAGAACTATCGCATGAAAATAAACAAGAACAAAACAAAAGTAATGAAATGTAGTAGAAATAACAAAGATGGACCACTGAATATGAAAATAGGAGAAAAAAATGAGCCTTCAGTAAGAAATATAATTTTTTTACATCAAAAATTAATTTAAACCTCAGGAAAAAATTTTTGAAAGTATATGTTTGGAGTATTGCTTTATATGGAAGTGAAACTTGGACGGTGGAGTATCTGAGAAGAAAAGATTAGAAGCTTTTGAAATGCGGTGCTATAGGAGAATGTTAAAAATCAGATGGGTGGATAAAGTGACAAATGAAGAGGTATTGCGTCAAATAGATGAAGAAAGAAGCATTTGGATAAATATAGTTAAAAGAAGAGACAGACTTATAGGCCACATACTAAGGCATCCTGTAATAGTCGCTTTAATATTGAAAGGACAGGTAGAAGGAAAAAATTGTGTAGGCAGGCCACTTTTGGAATATGTAAAACAAATTGTTAGGGATGTAGGATGTAGAGGGTATACTGAAATGAAACGACTAGCACTAGATAGGGAATCTTGAAGAGCTGCATCAAACCAGTCAAATGACTGAAGACAAAAAACAAAAATTTTAAATGGTTATAATTTACTGTATTTTTATGGGTTTTACTTAGATTCTTTTAGAAACGGATATAATAAAATCAGAATACACAATAAACACTTATTTCAGAGGAATACGTAATTTTTTTTTCAAAATTCTTCAGAACTAATGACGCATTCAAATCAGATCCACTTTAATTTATGCACTTTGTAAATGTTCTACCGCTGAAATTTTACGAGTTTTTAACAAAAAAATCTATTTTTGTAAAAAACAAAAAAATATCTCCTTTGAGTCTGTTTCACCTCTATTGACCAACCGATCAACCGTACGTGAATTATAAACAGATGATGAGAGTCTATTTAATCGTTCCACAACTTCTCTACGTGTGAAATATTTCTCTTTTGTGTCCGAGTGGTTTGAAAAACGTATTAGTAATTTTAGCACCGACAAGCGTGTTTGTTTATTCATAAGAGCCACACTTTGGTAGATCAATAAAAAATTAATTCTTGAGATCCAAGTAATCATGATGTTTTTAGCTTAAAACAGGTAGTATTGCAGTATCACAATTTTATCTGTTTTTGTAAATTACTTTGCCAGTTGAATTATCAAGAATTATAATGAGCTTGGAGCAATACCATATTTGTTTTAACCATGAAATATAACTTTTTTAACAGAGCAACCATGAAAAGGTCAACAAGAACGCCGAGAGCTTTTGTATATGTATGTATATATTTATAAATACACGATAGAAAAACTCCATTCTACACCCATGTGAAAACATATTGATCAATTCAATCAAAGCTTTAGCCGCCTCTTTAATAGTTTATTAAATATTGATTTACTTCTTTTATAGGAACGATAAATCAATTTTTCATTATCCAACGACATGTGATCATATAAAAAAATCTTTTGTACCTACAGTATGAAAAATACATTTTGTTTTGTATAGGTTTGAAATGGAATATTTTATTTGTCGGCTTTATGATTATCTGTAATATAAAAGAAGTATTTTGTTAAAAAACACACATATACACACGCTAACTGTATTCTACTGTATATAATTCACGTCATTCTCTATCTGTAGAATTGATAAAATATTTCCTATAAAGTAAATAATATTGTATACTTAAAAATAAATAAATTATCATGTAGATTGAAAATAATAAATTCTAAATGAGTGAATAAAATAAAAAAGTAAAAATGAACAAAAATTATTTAAAATTTAGTTAAAGGAATAGTTAAACTAAAGTAGTTTTACAAAAAAAATAATTTACGAATAGTTTTTTATATGACCAAAAAAAAAAAAGTTAATATATATATATATATATATATATATATATATATATATGATGTTAAAGAACAATTTAGATTCGGAGTAACAGTACAAGGTGAAAAGATAAAGATGCTACGATTAGCTGATGATATAGTAATTCTAGCCGAGAGTAAAAAGGATTTGGAAGAAACAATGAACGGCATAGATGAAGTCCTATTATTGTAAACAATAATAATAATGGGGTTGCTTACTTGTAAACAGATTGTAATGTTCACATCAGGAATAGAAAAATTAAATATATATATTTTTTTTTGTCTTCAGTCATTTGACTGGTTTGATGCAGCTCTCCAAGATTCCCTATCTAGTGCTTGTCGTTTCATTTCAGTATACCCTCTACATCCTACATCCCTAACAATTTGTTTTACATATTCCAAACGTGGCCTGCCTACACAATTTTTTCCTTCTACCTGTCCTTCCAATATTAAAGCGACTATTCCAGTATGCCTTAGTATGTGGCCTATAAGTCTGTCTCTTCTTTTAACTATATTTTTCCAAATGCTTCTTCCTTCATCTATTTGCCGCAATACCTCTTCATTTGTCACTTTATCCACCCATCTGATTTTTAACATTCTCCTATAGCACCACATTTCAAAAGCTTCTAATCTTTTCTTCTCAGATACCCCGATCGTCCAAGTTTCACTTCCATATAAAGCGACACTCCAAACATATACTTTCAAAAATTTTTTCCTGACGTTTAAATTAATTTTTGATGTAAACAAATTATATTTCTTACTGAAGGCTCATTTTTTTCTCCTATTTTCACATTCAGTGGTCCATCTTTGTTATTTCTACTACATTTCATTACTTTTGTTTTCTTCTTGTTTATTTTCATGCGATAGTTCTTGCGTAGGACTTCATCTATGCCGTTCAGTGTTTCTTCTGAATCCTTTTTACTCTCGGCTAGAATTACTATATCATCAGCAAATCGTAGCATCTTTATCTTTTCACCTTGTACTGTTACTCCGAATCTAAATTGTTCTTTAACATCATTAACTGCTAGTTCCATGTAAAGATTGAAAAGCAACGGAGATAGGAAACATCCTTGTCGGACTCCCTTTCTTATTACGGCTTCTTTCTTATGTTCTTCAATTATTACTGTTGCTGTTTGGTTCCTGTACATGTTAGCAATTTTTCTTCTATCTCTGTATTTGAACCCTAATTTTTTTAAAATGCTGAACATTTTATTCCAGTCTACGTTATCGAATGCCTTTTTTAGGTCTATAAACGCTTAGACCCCTAAAAAAGAATTCCGTAATAAGAAGAAAGTACTATACAAAAATTTCACTAAGGAAAAATTCTATAGTAAGGTTTTATATATATATATAAATATATTTGTGTGTGTGTATGTGGAGACGGTTGACATGATCATCTGTTATTCACTCGGAATTTTTCTTTTCCTTGCTGTTAAAAGTAAACGTAAAATAGCAAAATTACTAAAAAAAAGATAAGATTGTGTGCCATATTTCTGCGAAAAAACTCCGTATATTTCAATTGTTACTTAGGCAGTGTCTACATGTGGGTTGGAATAATTTGTGACGACAGTTACAAGACTCACACAAAACACACACACACACACACACACACACATCAACACGATAATTCAGGCAAACAGGAATTTTCTGTTAATAATCTTTATTTAGTATTTCTTAAGTTATTTGATTTACATTGAAAACGGAGAAACCGAATATAAAAAACTGAAAAGCAGTTTTCATAGATGCTACTGTATAGTTCTGATTTGTCTGTTAGCTGGTGGTGACAAGCGCTCTTGCTTGTGAGTTGTACGTGCAAGGCAGTCTTAAGGAGCTCAACCAATGTTCTGTGAGTGTGCGGGCGTACGTACGTGAATGGGTGCTTCACCGGTTACCGTATTTTGGACCAAATCTAATTCGGCCGGAAAACATACTGTTTACAAATTGCCTTCGCTCACGACAGGGGGTGGTCGGCTTGCTGACCTGTGGCTTGTAGAAATGGAAAGAGGGTTTCCCCTAAAGCTTCCTACTCGACTATAAACACAATCTTCAATTCACTACAGTATTCTTCAATTTATACCGTTCAGGTATATCTTTCTTTATTCATTATTGGATGATCGTTTTGATAATTCAAAATATTAACCGATATTTTAATTTTTATAATAGAATTTCTTTTTTGTAATGCACCCATATTTATTACAGAGTTCATTTTTTTATATACACAGACCGTTTTTTTTTCATATCTTAATTTTATCGTACAAAACAATTAAAACATAAAAACACATTTTAAAATGGTAGCAGTCAAAATTTACATACCAGTAAAACTGATTTTAAGAACTGTGCATGAATTCATCACTCTGAAACAGTTAAAAAGAAAACTTCAAAATGTTAACATAAATACTGTTAACAGCAAATTCAAGAAATATTAGTCCGTCATATATGAACCAAGAGAAAAATTCATAATTCACTTTTGCTTGTTACATTAATTTTTAGTACTTTTACTTTCGTTAATTCATTTTTGATTTACATATTACTGTCAGTAGGTCGAAAGAATTAATTATATTAATAAACCTTTTAAGGCGATTAATGAATTTAGCTCTTGGTATTAGGCTTACATTGTTGTCCTTGTAACGAGATATTACATGTAAACATATACAAGTATATAATCTCTCTCACTTTCTCTTTCTCTCACTCTCTCTTTCTATATATATATATATATATATATATATATATATATAGAAAAAGAGAGGGAAAAAATAGGAAGAGAGATGTGATAAGTCCTTTTTTAAATGCGTTCATCATTGTTAAATGATATTTATTTTGTTTACTAATATAAGTAATATACAGAATTTTACTTCTCATAGTTCTTGTCACAATCTACGGCATGCATGGGCGCACATGTGAGTTTATTGACTTTTTACCATGTGTTTGTATAAGTGTTCAAGGGATGTGCAAACCATTGTTTACTTGTCATTTCCTGTATGTTTTATCTCAGACCTCCCCACCCACCAGGACATTGTGTTATATTTTTCATGCGATATTGATAACTTTTTTCTTTATGATTTAGCTTTTCTATAAACGCTGTTTTTAATTTCTAAAAGTTATTGTATTTTTATTTTATTTTTGGTAAATATAATCAAAGCTCATTAAATGAATTCTACGTTGTTACTAGGCTGCTCTATTTAATTATCATCTATCTGGAACAGTTTTGTAGTTCCATACTTTGTAGGAATTTCCATACTTTTGACTCATTCTTTAATCAAATAAATATTGTTTGATTTAAAATAAATTAGAAATTATATATTTTTAATAACATTTAAACACAACAATAAGTTGTTCCTAGAACATGAAATATATGAGAATTGAATGTTTCATGTTTTGTTTAGAACGATTGGTAAAACAGTAACATTTATGAACCAATAGGTTATAATGTTGTAGTTTATGTCTTACAGGTTTATTACTGCTTAAAGTAGGATTATTGCCGTGGTTTTCTAGTTTTCTTTCATATGTGATAATGAAGTGTAATTTTTTTGATAATATATGGATGTTCATATATTTAATACGTATTAAGGTAGGCTAATGATGATTCGGAGTGGTTATTGATTGCAGTCTTTTGAAATATTATGTTATATTAATACTGCTTTGAAGTATAAGTAATGTGAAACCGATTCCATTATTATTGTCTGTAATCTCATACCTCTTTATTAAAGTTGGGATTTTACTAGAACATTTTGTTATAGATTTGAGAGATCCAAATCTATCTTATAGCTTGCAGAATTGCTGTATGATCGCTAAATCTTATTTGTCTGTATAAATACCATTAACTGTTCTGGTGGCTGCAAGAATAATGACAATGTAGAATCAGATCAATAATTTATGACCCCTTAAATCGACTCTGAAAGGGAACAAGAACGCTCTTTCATTTCCTTTCGAGCTGCTTATGCGTACTCGTTTATATAGCTTAAACATAAGGGTATAAAGAGGAAACACAGGAGGATCGATGACGGTTCTACCCAAACAATTTACCCCGTCACGATTAAACAATAACTCAAATCAGAACCAACTTATTGTTCAACAGCTACAGCAGAATCGCGTTTCACTAACTTTTGTGTTAAGCGTTATGTTCAAACTTTACAGAAGCCTGCGCCCGCCCGCCCGCACTTACCCTCAGCGCTTTACATGTATTGAATTATTAAATTAACTCATCTGTTCACTCGCCGTCAGACCCTCCTATCCAGCAGTATAATGCCACTACCTCTTACAACTTACAACCACTTCACACGTAAATGATAGCTTTTCATGCAACACCCAGATCTTAGATTGAATTTTATCATATAAATTAAACATACGTATAACATAAAGTAGATGTAAAAACATTACTTAAAAGAAAATTAAAAACTGTTATAATTTTTTTTCGTACTTCGAGTGTCTAAGAGATTTATTAAGATTAGCTTTATATAAAATAGAAAATATGTACTGTTATTCTCCAGTAAACACTATTTGTAAGGAAAAATTAGATAATATAAAACTAAGGTTAAAATTACTTTAAAATGTTAATGTATTAACTTCATATGATTGTATGCTCTCTTTATCTTTTAAAGATGGACGAAGCAGGAGCGATATAAAATGCCGAATAGCACAAGCTAAACGAGCCTTCAGTAAGAAATATAATTTGTTTATATCATAAATTAATTTAAATGTCAGGAAAAGATTTTTGAAAGTGTATGTTTGGAGTGACGCTTTATATGGAAGTGAAACTTGGACGATCGGATTATTTGAGAAGAAAAGATTAGAAGCTTTTGAAATGCGGTGCTATAGGAGAATGTTAAAAATCAGATGGGTGGATAAAGTGACAAATGAAGAGGTATTGCGGCAAATAGATGAAGAAAGAAGCATCCTGGAATAGTCGCTTTAATATTGGAAGGACAGGTAGAAGGAAAAAATTGTGTAGGCAGGCCACGTTTGGAATATGTAAAACAAATTTTTAGGGATGTAGGATGTAGAGGGTATACTGAAATGAAACAACTAGCACTAGATAGGGAATCTTGGAGAGCTGCATCAAACAAGTCAAATGAATGAAGACAAAAAAAAAAATCAAATAAGTAAAAATTTACATTTACAATTAACTTTTTGCAGACATAATTTTGACTGTTTTGATGCAGCTCTCCAAGATTCCCTATCTAGTGCTAGTCGTTTCATTTCAGTATACCCTCTACATCCTACATCCCCAACAATTTGTTTTACATACTCCAAACGTGGCCTGCCTACACAATTTTTCCCTTCTACCTGTCCTTCCAATATTAAAGCGACTATTCCAGGATGCCTTAGTATGTGGCCTATAAGTCTGTCTCTTCTTTTAAATATATTTTTCCAAATGCTTCTTTCTTCATCTATTTGTCGCAATACCTCTTCATTTGTCACTTTATCCACCCATCTGATTTTTAACATTCTCCTATAGCACCGCATTTCAAAAGCTTCTAATCTTTTCTTCTCAGATATTCCGATTGTCCAAGTTTCACTTCCATATAAAGCGACACTCCAAACATACACTTTCAAAAATCTTTTCCTGACATTTAAATTAATTTTTGATGTAAACAAATTATATTTCTTACTGAAGGCTCGTTTAGCTTGTGCTATTCGGTATTTTATATCGCTCCTGCTTCGTCCATCTTTAGTAATTTTACTTCCCAAATAACAAAATTCTTCTTCCTCCATAATCTTTTCTCCTCCTATTTTCACATTCAGCGGTCCATCTTTATTATTTCTACTATATTTCATTACTTTTGTTTTGTTCTGGTTTATTTTCATGCGATAGTTCTTGCGTAGGACTTCATCTATGCCGTTCATTGTTTCTTCTAAATCCTTTTTACTCTCGGCTAGAATTACTATATCATCAGCAAATCGTAGCATCTTTATCTTTTCACCTTGTACTGTTACTCCGAATCTAAATTGTTCTTTAACATCATTAACTGCTAGTTCCATGTAAAGATTAAAAAGTAACGGAGATAGGGAACATCCTTGTCGGACTCCCTTTCTTATTAGGGCTTCTTTCTTATGTTCTTCAATTGTTATTGTTGCTGTTTGGTTCCTGTACATATTAGCAATTGTTCTTCTATCTCTGTATTTGAACCCTAATTTTTTTTAAATGCTGAACATTTTATTCCAATCTACATTATCGAAAGCCTTTTCTAGGTCTATAAACGCCAAGTATGTTGGTTTGTTTTTCTTTAATCTTCCTTCTACTATTAATCTGAGGCCTAAAATTGCTTCCCTTGTCCCTATACTTTTCCTGAAACCAAATTGGTCTTCTCCTAACACTTCTTCCACTCTCCTCTCAATTCTTCTGTATAAAATTCTAGTTAAGATTTTTGATGCATGACTAGTTAAACTAATTGTTCTATATTCTTCACATTTATCTGCCCCAAAGAAATAAATAAAAAAAAAGGTTGTTATTAGCTTAGACTATAGGAATAAGGCTTATTTATTAACATAATAAAGAAATAAAAATGATTTTTCCGATTCTACTAATACTTAAATATAAAGTTATAATTCAAGAGATATGACGCGATCGATAACATTCAGAAATGGTTTTTGTTTTAGAAAAAAATATAAGTAACAACAGAAAGAAAACAGATCTATTTGCTGATAATATACCTGTAAGAGTAGTCTTAGATACTTCCTTACCAAAAGCAATACAATTCTTTGAGTAATCTTACAATAAAGTTGTTAAGCGTTTTATTCCAAAGGCGATTTTTTACTTTACTTCTCTGAAATGGAAGAAACCGATTTATTTTATGTACAATTAAGCAGGGAGAGAATTTGAAATGGAATAGAAATAAATATTGTAGCGTGTGCTGGCACTGTTTGCCGTCGGGTTGGGAGCGCGAGTAGCGGCAATTAAGGGAGGAGCGCGGCTATATATTCGGCCCGTGATGGAGCGCCACGATAAGCGGCTTGGGTTAATCCGGGAAGCGGGACCATGTCTGCGTATCTGGTATGACCTGGACCCTTGTTTAGTCAGATAATACTAGTACCCCGTAGCAACAGTAGCTCCCGCTCTACCAACCCCCGCACAAGCTCCGTAACTGCTGATACACACGACCGACAAGTTCCCCGATCCTAGGATTTGCTATCTTTAAAATATATTTGTTAATTTGCTCTGTAAAGATCAAACCTGAAACTACATCAGTTGAACGGCAACAATAAGCTCTAGGTTTTAAACGTATTATTTATGCAAATAAACTAAAATTAAACCGATTGCAAAACAGATGAGAATTTGATTGAAATAAACAAAATTTGTCTCGTTCAAAACAACTAAGAGGAAGAATAAAAAGAAAAAAAATAAACTAGAAATTTACTGAAAACTAAACACGATGTATGAGCTCTGATAGATCGCTTATTAGCTTGGAATCTGAATTCCCAATTCTGTTTTGTTGAATTTTATTTCACGTAAATATTAACAAAAGGAAAGCTTTCATTGTTGCAAAAATTTAATTTCGGTTTTGATATGATGTGAACAAAACAATTTTATTGAAATACCATTAATTAATAAACTGTTGAATATTTAATAAATATAAAATACAATAAAGTTCATACATATATGTGATAAAAAAATGACTTAAATGGAATTTATTTTCCTCTAGGTTGGATAGAATTAAATGTAATAGCAAGATATATTTTACTTAAAAATATTATATTTATTAATCTCTTGGCTTAACCAGTCAACTATACAAATGCATGAATGTGTATTGTCACCTGAGGAGCTTAGAGAATTCTAAGTGAAACGTAGCGAATTTAATTTGTAAGTTTGTATAGTTGATTGGTTAACCCAAGAGATTTAATAAAGATAAAATTTTTAAGTAAAATATGTCTTATTATTATAATATATATATATATATATTTACATCACAGATAGAGATTTCTCTCTCTCTTCTTTCTCTCTGTCTCTCTGTCTGTGTGTGCGCCTGTGAAATAAATGCTGTTCATATATACATATCATGAAGTTGTGCCGGAAATTTCATAACCTGTTCTACATGTAAAATAATGGAAACGTTCATATAAACAAACATGTTCTAAAATGCTTCGTTTGCGAGTTACAGCTAGTGAAAGATTTCGCTCGAATTTCAGCTACCCTGGTGACTGAGGTCGTACTGAAATTTTTAGGATTTAATTACGGGGCAGAATTAAACATGTCTTGTGGCTTTTGACCTGAAAAATTTAATAAAATAGGTCTTAAAACTGTATCTGCAGTAGTTTTTGAGAAATCTGGGGTAGAAACTAATAAATTGGGCTAAAAGACCCTTTTTTTATGTTTAACATACAATAGCATTTTTAAATTGGTAATAAACACATAAAAAAAAACTTAAACAAAACTTGTAAAGAATTTAATTCTGAACAAAACAGTGAAATATAAGTTGAATAAAACAAAGAAAAAATAGAAAAAATTGAATTTTATTTAAAAACAGGACATTACTACATTTGTCTGAAAAGTACGTATTTAATGGAAACAAACATTTGCTGAAATAAATTTAATGAAAATTGGAAATTAAATGAAAATTGTAAATGAAAAATTATTTAGATAATATTTTTTTATTACAGAGACGATCCGCTTCGCTTGTAGTTCTGCAAAGTGGAATACACACTCAATACACACTTGTAATGTTATTAATAACTCTACGTGTATGTTTTGTTTACCGACCAGAAAAAAGTTTACCCAAGATCGTCTACAACATAGGGAATGAACATACATGGGCAGCAGTAAATCTTGATGAAACGTTAGAAGGAAGTTTTCAAAACCGATTTACCGTCAATTTAAGGTGTAATCTTCTTCACAATAATCTATTTGGACTGTTCATATTACCTGGCCGTTTAAAAAGCTACGTCTACTTGGACTTACTTCAAGAAAAGTTGCCGCAGCTGCTTGAAGATATTCTTCTAGCGCTGAGACAAAAATATTCTTCCAGCACACCCAAAGGCGCGCCTCCTCACTTCTCTTGTGCCGTTTCCACTCACTTCCCTGTCACTATTTCCCTGAGAAATGGATTGGTCCTCGAGATCTACATTCCTGGGCATTAAGATCGCTTGATCTAATAACTTTAGAGTTTTGTGTCTAGGGATCGAAGAAATATATTGTATACAAAACAAAAATACATTCTTGTGAGGAATTAATAGTCCGCATTATGGATGCGGCTGAGCAATCCAAGAAGTAAAACGATTAACAAAAGAAGTATAGAAGCATGCCAAAAATTTATTGAAAATGACGGGCTCATTTTTGAACATCTATTATAAACTGTTACATACATACAATGCAATTGAGTGTAGTGCACTGTTACTAAATAAATTTTTAATTTCTCTAACTTTTTTTGTATTATGCAACTTATGTTTTAGCATTTTCTTCAGAATTAAATTCTGTACAAGTTGTTTTCAAAATCTTTATGTGATTATTACCTCTTTGACAGTGTTGTTGTACGTAAAATACATTAAAAAACAGGGTTTTTTATCCCATTTATTGGTTTTTACTCCAGACTTTTCAAAAATTACCAAAAATTACCGTTTTGGGACTTATTTTATTCGATTTTTGAGATGAATAGTCACAAGAAATGACTAATTTTACCCCTTAATTAATGTCCTAAAAATTTTAGTACGACCCAATTTCACCGAGTACCTGAAAGCCGAGCGAAATCTTTCACTAGCTATAACTCGCAAGCGAAGCATTTTAGGAGATATGATTATATAAACTTTTTCCATCATTTTCACGATTAGAATAGGTTAGGAAAATCCCGGGAGAACTTCGTGATACATTCTGTATATATATTTATAAAACCAAGAGTATAAATAAACTACAATCAATAGAAGACTTCAAAAAAAAAAAAACATGTGTATATATTATATTTATTTTTTCTGAAAATTTAAAAAGTTGCTGAGAAACTGTCCACACTGATGTTTTAACTAAATCAAGATTTAAAGGGATTTGTTGAAGAAAAAATGAGAGCATTTAGTAATTGGAACAATATTTTATCTTACCTTGAAAAAGAGTATATTTTGTAATCATTTAGCCGATTTAAAGTTCTTTTGATATGCGCAGTATCTAATTTACTAAGCATATATATAAAGCATATATATAAAGTGAGAGAGACAGGGTGAGAGAGAGAGAGAGAGAGAGAGAGAGAATAAAGTTTTCCTTACAACAATTTTAAAAGTATATATCCTTGTACTTTCGGAGCCGTTACTCCATCATCAGGGATTTACCAAAAGATGTTAATTCAAATTCAAATGTATAATTGTATTTAAATTAAAATTGTTACGTTATAATACGAGTAATTACGAATAATATTCGCAAACATCTAACGAACATGACGTTACGGTCGCATTGACGTACAATTTAATTTTATTTCTTGACGACCGACTATTATGAACGTAACAATTTTAATTTAAATACAGTTATACATTTGAATTTAAATTAACATCTTTTGGCAAATCGGTGATGATAGAGTTACTGCTCCGAAAGTACAAGGATATATACTTTTAAAATTGTAGGCAAATGGATCTTTATTTTATACAAATCTAATCTATTATTAAGACAAAAATTAGGGCTGTAACAATTAGGATAACTTTTT
Source organism: Lycorma delicatula (assembly GCF_047948215.1). Lineage (NCBI taxonomy): Eukaryota > Metazoa > Arthropoda > Insecta > Hemiptera > Fulgoridae > Lycorma > Lycorma delicatula. The sequence goes on along the minus strand of NC_134455.1, from coordinate 5,891,465 downwards.
TACACTAATATCACTCCTTCGGAATAGAGATAATATAGACTATCATAATTCATTGTTTCCTCTGAAAAGAGGTACAATGATCATCGGGTTCATAAAATCCGTTCCGACCTTTCTTATGGCTGTGTCTCATGTACAGAATCTGAGGTTCAAGCGTTACTAGTTATAGTCGTTTTCTCTGAAAATAATAATGACGCAACCAGTTTTAGCAATGGATATAGTGAAGTCGATCTTTTTTAAGCAAGACTATGTCTACATTTTGGAAGATTCCGTACGCTGATTACGTAATTTACGGAGCTGTATTATCTTCTACAACGTGTCAGCTCAATGAAGAAAGCAACGGGAAGTCACTACTTCACTCATCTCTTTTGTTAGCAGGCTTGATTGATTTGTCAAAACACATGAAAAAATGAAAATATCATGTAGACGTTATAAATGTTGTAGTTATTATTATGATGTTAATTTTATTTTTTATAATTATTCCTTTTTGTTTTGTTGTGTAGGGAATTTATCTATTCCCTCCACCACATCTTTTGGGAAATTGAATAAAATCTTGTAATGGGGAGTAAAATTTTAATAAAATCAACTAATCTTCTATTAAAAGGTTCTTGATTCAGAATGGATAACCCGATGTTAGAACACGAAAGTTCAAAAGAATATTTTTTTTATGTTTTATTTATAATGGTACATTTTAACATCATTCACAGAGTACAATTTTAACGGCTTCGGTTGTACTGTATGACCCATTATTGCACGTTTTACCCAGATAAATTTATATAAAAATACATCTCAATGTTACAGAATAAAGTGATTACATAACACTGGGCTCACCAATAGGTTTTGAGAAATTTATAAAAAATATATATAGATCGAGATAGATGAATATGAACATTCTAATTCAAATGTTTGACTTATAAATCTTTTTTCACTTGAACGAAAACTCTACGAATTAGAAAGAGTTTTTTAAAAATCAGTATTCGCTTTTAGCAGCGAAACGTGGGTGATAGAAAGTTAAAAAAAGAGACTTTAAATGTGGTTTCATAGAAGGATATAGAAAATTAAGCGGGTTGGAAAAAACGAAATAAAGAGATCTTAAGACGAGTAATTGAAAAAAGTGTTATACCTTTCTATTAATTTAAATCAGAATCAATTTTTTTGTGGACAAATGATATTAAAAACGTGTATGAAAAATTGTTATAGGATAATAACATAAGCTAAACTTTAATCGAACTGTTAAATAGTTTTAATTAAATATTTTTCAATAAAGTATGAAACAAAATGTTAATATTGTCATTAAGCATTTTAATCGATAAATAATACGCTAATTAATGCTGAACTAGTTAATAATTTAATTAGTTTATAATACTTAGCGTTTACTTGAAAACTAATTAATTTAATTAGCTACTTTCAAATAAATATCTATTGGAAAGGAAAAAGTTGGCATTATTGGATAACATTTTTTAGTAACCTTTAAACAGTTTACCATAAATAAAGAAAAGGATTTTTTTTTAATTTTCCAAACAGCATTCTAACCGATCATCATGATTTTTTTTGGAAAAAGTTTCTTTTGTAATTTTTTTGGAAATAACTAAAGTAGATTTTAATTAATAATAATATTTTTGGCGTAGACGACTTGAAGACATTGTTCATTTTTGTTGTAATCTATACTTACTAGGATTGTTACGGTGTAGTGTACTTAACCTAATATTCCGATGTTCAATAAATAAATTCTAGAATATCCATTATAAATAAATAATACACGATTCTATAAACCAAAGAGCGTTAACCACGTTTTGGTAACGCATTCTATACGCCATTATTTCACATTGCTTTTAATATTTTTATCTAAAGGAGATCTATGGTTTTTAAGTTTTATGAAAATTATTTATTTTCTGTATGGGTAACGTTTAAGAGTGTATAGTTTACTCACGTTTTAATAGAAATAGAATTAAAAATTATAATATAACAAATATTTGAAAACAACTGAAACTTACTTTAAAAAAGCAGTAGATTAATATTTATTATTATTAAATTTCTATTATTTTTAAATCAGCATCAAATAGGATTTTAATACTGATGAAATATTAAAATTTAAAGAATTATAAAGAACAAAAAAAACTTATTATAGTTTACTTTTAAGGATGGTTTTTGTAAATCGATTTTTATTCATCTTTTTATTCAATATCCCAATTAAAGACTTCTCAAGAATAACAATTTAAAGGTGTTTTATTAAAAACGTTTTTAGGCAGATGCAAGGTTTGAAATTTATGAATCGATGTACAAAAAATTTGAACTTCTAATTAAATAACACAGTAATGAAAAACAATAAAAAATAAAAAAGTAATAAAAAACAAATAATTATGAAAAAGTCCTGAATTAGGAATATTAAATGTCTGGGTTGGGTTTAAATGGTCTAATGGTCTAATGGGTTGGTCTAAATGTTGGGTTTCAGACGTTATATTGCAGCTGATGGATGAACGTAGAAAATATAAGAATGCTAGTGATGAAGAAAGTAAAAGGAACTATCGGCAATTAAGTAATGCTGTAAACAGGAAGTGCAAACTGGCGAAAGAAGAGTGGATTAAAGAAAAGTGTTCAGAAGTGGAAAGAGGAATGAACATTGGTAAAATAGACGGAGCATACAGGAAAGTTAAGGAAAATTTTGGGGTACATAAATTAAAATCTAATAATGTGTTAAACAAAGATGGTACACCAATATATAATACGAAAGGTAAAGTCGATAGATGGGTGGAATATATTGAAGATTTATACGGAGGAAATGAATTAGAAAATGGTGTTATAGAGGAAGAAGAGGAAGTTGAGTAGGATGAAATGGGAGAAACAATACTGAGATCTGAATTTAACAGAGCTTGAAAACATTTAAATGGCAGAAAGGCTCCTGGAATAGACGGAATACCTTAGCATTACTGCGCAGTGCAGGTGAGGAAGCGATTGATAGATTATACAAACTGGTGTGTAATATTTATGAAAAAGGGGAATTTCCGTCAGACTTCAAAAAAAGTGTTATAGTAATGATACCAAAGAAAGAAGGGCAGATAAATGTGAAGAATACAGAAGAATTAGTTTAACTAGTCATGCATCAAAAATCTTAACTAGAATTCTATACAGAAGAATTGAGAGGAGAGTGGAAGAAGTGTTAGGAGAAGGCCAATTTGGTTTCAGGAAAAGTATAGGGACAAGGGAAGCAATTTTAGGCCTCAGATTAATAGTAGAAGGAAGATTAAAGAAAAACAAACCGACATACTTGGCGTTTATAGACCTAGAAAAGGCATTCGATAACGTAGACTGGAATAAAATGTTCAGCATTTTTAAAAAATTAGGGTTCAAATACAGAGATAGAAGAACAATTGCTAACCTTTACAGGAACCAAACAGCAACAGTAATAATTGAAGAACATAAGAAAGAACCCGTAATAAGAAAGGGAGTCCGACAAGGATGTTTCCTATCTCCGTTGCTTTTCAATCTTTACATGGAACTGGCAGTTAATGATGTTAAAGAACAATTTAGATTCGGAGTAACAGTACAAGGTGAAAAGATAAAGATGCTACGATTTGCTGATGATGTAGTAATTCTAGCCGAGAGTAAAAAGGATTCAGAAGAAACACTGAACGGCATAGATGAAGTCCTACGCAGGAACTATCGCATGAAAATAAACAAGAAGAAAACAAAGGTAATTAAATGTAGTAGAAATAACAAAGATGGACCACTGAATGTGAAAATAGGAGAAAAAAATGAGCCTTCAGTAAGAAATATAATTTGTTTACATCAAAAATTAATTTAAACGTCAGGAAAAAAGTTTTGAAAGTATATGTTTGGAGTGTCGCTTTATATGGAAGTGAAACTTGGACGATCGGAGTATCTGAGAAGAAAATATTAGAAGCTTTTGAAATGCGGTGCTATAGGAAAATGTTAAAAATCAGATGATTGGATAAAGTGACAAATGAAGAGGTATTGCGGCAAATAGATGAAGAAAGAAGCATTTGGAAAAATATAGTTAAAAGAAGAGACAGTCTTATAGGCCACATACTAAGGCATCCTCGAATAGTTGCTTTAATATTGGAAGGACAGTTAGAAGGGAAAAATTGTGTAGGCAGGCCACGTTTGGAATATGTAAAACAAATTGTTAGGGATGTAGGATGTAGAGGGTATACTGAAATGAAACGACTAGCACTAGATAGGGAATCTTGGAGAGCTGCATCAAACCAGTCAAATGACTGAAGATAAAAAAAAAAACGTCTTAAGTAATTGAAGAATTATTGTTTTCTTGTTTAAGACGATTTAATCTTTTAAATAAAAGTGGGAAATTTGTTTATTTCAATTTATTCATTTCTCATATTAAAAAAAAACAAAACTCTAAATGCAAAGAAAATAGGATTAATGTTATAGATAGTAAAAGCATTAACTTTCGTGATACGCATATAAATCAATATGCATAAGCATTTGAATCTTAAGAACTTAAATATCGTTTACATTTCACCTTGGCAAGCCGATATAAAACCGTCCATTTTCTCAGAGATGATAAGTTGATTAGAAACCACTTCATTCTTCAATTTTTCAGTAATTCCTGATAATTTCTGTAATGTTCTTTATTGAGAACTGTAATGCCACTTTGCAGAGAAGGAGTGACTTGGAACTCATGGAAGGTCATCTGCAATCACTACGTTTATGGTACGACGTAATACAATTTTAACTACAATTTATTTTTCTTGTAGGAGCAGTTTCAGTTTTATTCAAAAGGATATTCGATTTTTATATAAACTATTATTATTATTTTAAAATAATATAATAAAGAAGACTATGCAACTTTTGTACTTTTATATGGTTCTTATTGAATGTTATTAGATAGGAGTGAAATTTTAAATGTAATAGAGAAAAGTTTTTGAGAAGAACAGCAAAAACGAGGGATATAGGATAAGAAAAAAAGTAGCTTTTTGTATTAGCCTACTAACTGTATAGACATAATACCAGTGATGGTAGGTATTTCTGCAGCTAGCTATCTACTCGATGCAGAATAATCTGCAACTTAGTGTAATACTCGTGTAAAGCCTTAAAGTTTTTACAGAAAAATAAGAAAGTTAAGAAGAAGTAAGTGTAACAAGAAGGAAAGACAACTTTGTTAAGTGTACTTACTGGAGACTTTTAAGCCGATTGAAATAACAGGGATGAGGTAGTATATCGAAGAGGAAGAAGAAGAATTCGAAGAAGAAAATGATGAAGAGGAAGCGAACAGAGAGATGGCAAAATTATATTCCCATCCGGGAACGACGACATCGTCGAATAACGTTACAATCAGCTAACAAGATTTTGAAATTTCCCCGAGCAAGAAACACATCTAAACGTTCACCAATCAATATTATGCCGAATGGAATTTTCTAACAGCTATAACAAGTAACTTTTGTAATATTACATCAATTTTAGGTTCGATGCGATGGATTATTTTTGATATTTATTAAAAATTTAATAACTGATCGTTTGGAAACGAAAAAATCTTATATACGAAAATGCAAATTTTAAAGAAAGTTACAGCCACTTAATCTAAACATTATTTAAAATTCGATTAGACAATGTGATTCATTTGTCTGGTTTCCTAATAATTATTGCGGATATATGAAAGTAATAAAAGAAAAAAGTGTAGCCTTTTTAAAAAATCAGTTATTAATGATGTAATACGTACTTTAAATTTAAATTGAATGAAGTAGAAAAATCAGAAGAGGATAATCACGTAAATAATAAATAATAATAAATAAATAATAATTTATAATAAAATTTAATTTGAAATATAAAATTTACATTAATTCTATAAAATTAAACAAATTTTGAAATTTCATTATTAAGATATACAAATATTCTATCAGGTCTAAGGAATTGAGTACATTCTGATTTTGAGGAAGATTAGAAAAAAGATTATTAATTCTATTTTGTATTTCCGATCTTTCAGACTCAAAAATCAGTAATAAAACTCACAAATCTATTACGTTTCTAATGAAACATATCCTATCTCTATCTGCTCTCGTCCGCTTTCGGGAGCAAGTTCAATGCTTACACTCTCTCACACCGCAATTCTATCACAGAATTTTCAACACATCCAATCTCATCCTAACAGTGAATATCTCAGCTAACCGGGATTCGATGCCAAAAAACCTGTCTTGGCCAGGTAAGCAACCAGGCAGGTCCCTAGCCATCCGCGTTGCTAACTACACATCCATCACGGACTCCGGTTACCAAAAGATCTCATGGTTTTCGAGCCTTTTTTGTATAAAAATATCTTATTTACTTTTTATATTTTATTATAGTAAGTAAACCCACTGGATTACTCTAGTCGTTAAATTGATCATCGTAAAATCAGCTGAGTTTTGGAGTCGAGAGTTCTAAGATTTGAGTCTATTTAAAGGCAGTTGTTTTTATATGGAGTTTAATCCACACTTTGGTGTTCTCTGTTGGTTAGGGTTCAATTAATCGCACGTCTCTGAAGTGATCGACCTGAGTTTGTTCCAGAATACATAGTTACTGGTACATTCACACATACATTGCACTACGCCTGTAGCTACGTCAGGCCTGGCTAGTACCGGTAGCGGTAATTACATTTGTCTACACACATGCACCCAGACCAGGCTGAAGCTGGAAAATTGGTTAGAGAAAACAAATTTTTCTATTGAATAAATCAAGTATCTCAGTATTGATGAAAATTACAAAAACCGGTTTCTAATTAAAGGAGTGGTGAATGACTACTTAAATAGTACAAATCCTAAGTTTGAAGTTTTTTTTTTTTTTTTGTCTTCAGTCATTTGACTGGTTTGATGCAGCTCTCCAAGATTCCCTATCTAGTGCTAGTCGTTTCATTTCAGTATACCCTCTACATCCTACATCCCCAACAATTTGTTTTACATACTCCAAACGTGGCCTGCCTACACAATTTTTCCCTTCTACCTGTCCTTCCAATATTAAAGCGACTATTCCAGGATGCCTTAGTATGTGGCCTATAAGTCTGTCTCTTCTTTTAACTATATTTTTCCAAATGCTTCTTTCTTCATCTATTTGCCGCAATACCTCTTCATTTGTCACTTTATCCACCCGTCGGATTTTTAACATTCTCCTATAGCACCGCATTTCAAAAGCTTCTAATCTTTTCTTCTCAGATACTCCGATTGTCCAAGTTTCACTTCCATATAAAGCGACACTCCAAACATACACTTTCAAAAATCTTTTCCTGACATTTAAATTAATTTTTGATGTAATCAAATTATATTTCTAATTATATTTCAAATTATATTTCTTCAAATTATATTTTGAAGTTAAGCGCGTGAACAAATCAATGAGAGTGATTCATTAATACTCGATAACCATTCCGGATAACACTTTCAACATGATTTGAAACAACTTTATTTAACTTTTCTTCCTTTATTTTCTGGATAACAGAGACCATTATCTTCTTCAGTTGCACCAAGGTGTGTCATTCGATTCTATAAACAGTGGTTTTTAATCACTTCTATAAACATTTTTCTGGCGTAAGTAAAATCAGAGAATTTTAGCGTCAGTAGTCTGAAAAACGACTTGACTAAAATCTTCACAAAGTACTTGTGTAGAGGGCCATTATGTTATATCATATTCAACTGCAATAGCTACAAGTCAAATTTTCCTCTTGTGGCAAGACGATGAATTAATGGATATTTCTTAGCATTTTTCAACGTCCAGAGGGATACAAAATTATAGAGATCTAACCCCATGAAATAATTTAATATATGACTTTCTTTTAGTAATAGTGAAACAAAGCCGTTAGAAACATAATGGCTTTCTGTCCCTTATCAGCAATTTTGACTGTTGATTTACTTAAAGTGAAGTCGCACTTCACCCGTGAAAACAAGAAATCCGAAATCCCAATATTGCCTAAAATCAAGTTCTTAAATCATCCACAGAAATCTTATTCATCTGGTAAAATCTTTAGGAGTTTTTTCGCAGAAAATCTGTATTCGGTAAGGGTGGAATTCGGCATTTTATTTACGTAAACGTACATTGAACACAAATAAATATATTTTTGTCGACTTAATTTCCTCAAAGACTTATGAGGAGATTTGCCATCTGCCTCTTTAATGTTATGCATTACTTGTTAAAACTTACCCCAGTCAGCTGAGCTTCTCATTTAAGATCTGACTTGCTACAAGAAATTTTGTCTCCTCTCAAATCCTCTCAAATAGCTAAGTTTTCCTAAGAGTCTCTTCTTGATAATTTTCATAAGAAATGAAAATAATAATTTTATTTGGCATAATTATCCATAATAAGCACACATTCTTTAATCGTTTTGTGTGAACATAAATTACAATAATAGATACACTCTTGACCAAAGATGCGTTCTAAAAAAAATAGATTAAAATCTGCAAGATTGATTTCCTTTCCTCCAGTTAATGTTTCACGAGCCTGTTATACCTCAAAACAACCTGTTTACATTAATACTCGTAGAACCATTGTACCAACTGGCATCATTTATTCACAGTTGAACACGGTAAGTAAATGGATTTCTGTTTGCCTGCAGGAACATTAGTCTATTTATTGATTTACCTGCTTTAATTTCACACACAAAAAGCAGTTATAAGACAGGTGCATAATTCTCAAAACATTCAATAATTTGAAAATTAAAGGAGTTAAAAATTAGAAGTAGGTTGTAAATTATTAACAGGAAAGAAAATTTAAAGTACATTTACCTCAAAAAATTATATATTAGATTATTATAAACTAAATATAATTTCAAGTTACATTTTTTATTAATAGTCTCTACAGGAGAAAATTATTAAATTAAACTAAATATGTCTATTGAATCGAAAGAAAACTGAATCAGCCACATCCATGTGTGACCTGTGTAAAACAGAGAATATTTTTGAATCGCATATGGTATAAAATTGCAAACTGAAACGGGTTCCGAATAGATAAGTTAAGGGAAGCGTAAGAACCATTGAAGCGGGATAAAAATGAAAGGGGAGGAGAGAAGAGATCACGCTTAAAGAAAGAGATAGCGAATAGTGAGAGTGAATGAGAAGGTTAGGAAAAGAGCGGGAAGAAGAAAAAAGGGTAGCGAGAGAAAAATTTTAGCAAATATCCTCCTGCAGATGATGCGACACGCTTCAATAATTTACATATTTACAGATTGATTAGCGAATATTTTTTTTTTACTGAAAAATAAAAACAGAATTTTTAGCGCTCTTGTTTAATTAAAAAAAATTGTATAATTAAAGTTTTAATAATCAAAGAATCTTCATCTTTAGTAGTATTTACAATTATTAGACAACCAAAATTTAGTTGATATTACAAGAGTAAAAAGACACACGCAACATCACAATCACTTAGAAAAATTATAAATTCAAATGTGTGCGCATATAGACCTACCGTAATTTCAATTTACTAACACAAACTAAAATGTTCTACCATAATTTATTCAGAACCATCATTTAAATATTAAATCTAATTGAAATTCATATTTAAAACATATTCTTTTTCATTCATCCATTTTTTGATTAAAAATGTTAATAATTATGGTTCAGATTCTTTCCTTAGATTACTATTTTCTATTTTAAATACTTACACTAGTTTTTCCTACCGCTTCTTGAGACTTTGCTTATAAAAAAATGATTATGTAATTTCTTTTATGTATTAATATTAATTTAATGATGAACTATTAAGAAAAAATTTGTATATATCAGTTTTTAATAACCAATAACTTATGAATCGAAATGATAAACGATAATAATAAAAAAATTCGTACTAAATTGCTATCCTGAGATTGACGTAAAGATATCAATGATCGACGTATCGTTGGCCCTAAATATAGGAGCATTCTTATTTGCAGTGACTCGTACAGTGGTCTCCAGGCGTTGGAAAACCTTTATTCTGGACATCCGGTCGTCGTTGGCATTTATGATAAAAACGCTGAGTTAGATAAACGAAATAGGGGGGTAGGTTTTTGCCGGATCCCTAGCCACGTTGGAATTCTAGGTAACGAGAGGGCAGATTTTGCTGCGAAAGAAGCGTATATTCAGCCTCCTTTCACCACCCGAGTTACTACCTTTGATTTTATCAATCATATAAAACAATCACTGCGAGCGAGGTGGTAAAGTGGCTGGACGGCTGCCGTCGATAATAAACTTCGACGGATTAAAGATTCAGTGTTGCCGTGGGGCTCCTCTTGCAGGAACTCTCGTCGTGAGGAAGTGGTCCTCTGCCGATTACGGTTGGGGCGTACGAGAATCACGTGCGAATATCTAATGTCAGGAGAAGACCCACCCCTGTGCACACGATGCAACTTCCGCATGACTGTGCACCATATTCTCGTGGACTGCGTATGTTATGCGGCGTTGCGTCGTCAGTTTAATATACCCAGCAGCATTCGTGATATCTTGTGCAATGATGGTGGGATTTTGGATCGGATGTTTCTCTTTTTACATGGTACTGGGTTACTGCAAAGGATTTAATATGCTCATGTATGTTTTTCTGTAAAGAGAGTTTTTTTAATAATTTTAACCTTTATTTTCGATTTGATTTTTTAGTTCTATGTGTTTAATTTTGCTATCCAGGAAGGGGATTTTTGCGGAGTTGGGTAATTTTTTATACTTTCTTTATTTTATTATTTTAGCTTTTATATTTTACCAACTTTGTCTGTGGTATTAGTTTTGGGTTTTATTTTGCCTTCTTGCTTGTTTTAATAAATTTTTATTATATGGTTAATATTACGTTTACACCTTGTGTGGTTTATTATTTTGGAGTGATTTTACCATTTTAATAATAACTATCGGGCGATGATAACGCCCAGGCGTTTTTCGCCCACAAAAAAAAAACAACAAAAAAATGATCGACGACGTGGTACGATTGTCTGGAGCATAAGAATCAAACGGAAATTAATCTTGAACACGGAAATATAGACCAGTTAACTTACTAAAAAACTTACTCATTTATAAAAACACTTGTATAAATTTTCAAAATTGACACTTTATTTTATATAAAAATACTATATAGTTATTTCGATTCCAATGGAATCATGTTCAGTAGTATATCATTAATAAAATAAGGAAATAACATTAACATAATAAATAATACAATTTTGTTAATGTTACACTATTGAAGATGATTCCATTGGAATCGAAATAGCTATATAGTGTTTTTATATAAAAAGTGTCAGTTTTGAGAATTTATACAAGTGTTTTTATTTGTTGGAATAATTATCAAATTAAACTCAAGAAGTTTTATAAAATAAAAATTAAAATCAATATTTACTCATTAATTGTCACATTAACAGTACTAACTTATGCCGTGTATATAACACAGAACATTTATATGATTCTACGCGGTAAAAAAAAGGACATATAGGTAGATTTTATGGTAGTTTTACGATGAAAGGATACGAGAGATGTCTGGTTTATTTGAAAGTAAGTATTGGTTCCTGTAATGTTAAAATAAGTACATTAATACAGGATGCAAGCATCTTTAAGAATACATGAATACTGTCCAAAGTAAACCATCATGTGGTTTCATTTCTACGTTAAATAAACTAGTTTAATTTGGTCTATGATACATATCTCTGATATCTTTGTTAACCTCTCTAGTTATTGTGAAGAAGAGTTTTATTATAGTTTTATTATTAAGAACTTTGCGTTCCCGGTGATTTTCAGAATATAAAGCATTACATCCGTTTGATTAATTAGTAGATTCTACACACAAGCATCAGGTTGCAAATCGGTCAACACAGTAACTCACTGCATAAGTGCGTATGAAAAATAAATCACTACACGGTGAACATAACTCAACATTTTTTCGACCGTAAGTTAACGGTAACTCAAAAAGAACCCGACAAATTTTAATCAGATTTTCACTCCAGATACTCTACTACAGCATATATAATTTTCAAAGAAATTGATCTAGTAGTTTTGGATTTAAGAAATTTTACACGTAAGCCTACATATATGTATAAACGGGTGATTCAAAAAGGACTTCACAACTTTAAAAGCATATAAAAATTTATTAAGATAACTTACTAATTCAGTTGAAGTCTCATTTCATAGAAAACATACCAAGGTTGTCACCCAATATTCACTTTGGTTCGATATTGCTTCTATTTGTTGTTCGACAGATATCTCACCTGAAGACAATTTCATTTCAGACTGTAGCCACTGAGCCGGGTATTACCTCTGCAGCTGCGGCGTTAATTCAAAGTCTTAGCTCAACATCAGCAGGCAAAGGTGGTATATAAACCCGATCTTAAATTAAGCCCCACAAGAAAACGTCTAACAGGATCAAATATGGGGAGCGAGGTGGCCGTGCAATGTCCAATTGCACGGCCACCACGACTGAACCACCATCCTGGGAATCGAATATCAAGAAAGTCTCAGACATCTAGGCGATAGTGAGGTGGTTTCCTGTCTTGCTGATAGTAATGGCATCCATATTGGTCTTCATCGTCTAACTGAGGAATTAGAACATTTTTAATTATGTGCAGATAAACGATACCATTTACGGTTGCCTCCTGAAAGAAGAACGGGCCGTACAGTCTTTGTTTCCTTTGGACACAAAAAAATTTACCTTAGGGCTATCGGCTAATGTGCTGCAAAGTTTTTATGAGAGTTCTTGTTCCCCAATATTCGGCAGTTATGGGTGTTTACTTTGCTACTGATGTGAAACGTTGACTCATCACTAAATATTATGTTGTCTAAAAATGTATCGTCTGTAATTCCATCCATCATTTTCAGAAAAAACTGCAGCCGAGCAACTTTGTTATAGTCTGTAATGTGTTGAACGACGGTTAGTTTGTATGGCTTCAAGTGCAATCGTTTATGTAATATGCTCCAAACAGTCTTTTGTGGGATGCCATTCACACGTAACGCACGTCGAGTTGATTTCTTCGGACAATGTGCTAAGCTTTCTCTGAGTTATTCCACAGAAGCTTCAGGGACTCGTGGGCGCCCTGGTGATTTTGTATGTTTAACAAAACAAACTGTCTCAACAAAGGTTTTGTGCCGAGAGTATATTGTACGCCTACTAGGAGGCTCCGTACCTTGTTTTCGACGAAAATTAAGTCGAAATACAATTGCTGACTGCAAATCGTGAAATCAAAACGCTACGAGCACGTTCCGCTCCAGTAAATGTATCCATTTTTAACAATACTGGTGGCTGAATTCGGTGTTCACTTCGAGTAAAAACTTGATTTGTTTTGCTAGGAAATGAGACCTCAAGTTATATAAATAAATTTTTATTTGCCTTTAAAGTTGTGAAATCCTTTATGAATCACTTGTATATCACACACACACACACACACACACACACACACACACACACACACACACACACACACACACACACACACATATATATATATATATATATATATATATACACACACACACACACACACACACACAAGTAACGAAACCCCAATTTATTTGAATGGTATTTTCGCCCACCTTATACCTCAAAACGTAAAGAAATCAGTTTCATCTCCCACCCCCAGTCATCCAAAGCGACCGAAAGTAATGTGATTTTTTTTGAAAAGCCGGTAAAAGATCGCAAAATGAAACCGATGATTTCAAAGGTGACCCTAATGTACAACCAAAAAATTTTTGACAGATTTAAAATACCCTTTTTGCGACTTCATCTTTCTGATAAAAAAAGTTGTTAATTTTTATCCAAGTAGCTCGGTTTGATGAAACTCAAATAAAAATATCAATAACATTAAATTCCACAGTGTAATAGAACATGGAACAAGTTGTAAAAGAAGGCCGCACTAATTTCTTACCATATGATACTTAAATTTCATGAAAAATTTATAGTTTTTTAAGCAAATCTATAATGAAAAGTAAATATAAGTGATCAGAATAATTTAAACAGTTTTTTTTTAGAAACAATTCTGATATGTCATACGCTGTAACATTCTGATATGCGCATTAATTTTAATAAATTTAAGACAGTTAAATAAAATAAATCTGAAACTTACTTGATAATATCGCAGAAGGAACATATATTGATTATAATGGTCAGCCAACGGATGAAAATTCCTCTGCGAAAAGAAGAAGGAAGAATTAATTATATTAAATTTTCTATTTAATTTACTTTGAAGTAGCAAAATTTATTTAAGTAAACATAAAATCGTTATTCCTAACTAAAATTTCCTTCGAAATATTCAAAAGAATAACTAAATTCCTTTTTTGAAAAGGCGTTCGTTATAAAGAAATCTGCGCTGTAAGGAATAAATAATCAATTTCAAAAAGCAATATATTTTTCTGCTAATAAAATTATAGTTACCCATAAGTATGAATAGTTTGTAAAAAGTGCTCTTGCAATGTACAATTAAGTAAGTTTTGGATTAAATATCAATATTATTTTTAATTTATACAATGTAACTCGTTTGTTTCAAGCAAACGATTGTAAGTGATCTGACACGAAATCCTACCAGACTCGGAGGTTAATTTAGTAGGAAAAATAAGAGTGAAGTGGTTTAAGGTACTGTGTATAGGAAAGGTAGCCTTCCTCAGTGTAGAAAATTAAAACCTTCGTAATCAGGAAGTACCGGTTTACGAAAAAAATCAAAAGTAGATTGTAGAGTAAAATTGAATCTTCCCAAAACTCTCTTAAATAGTCTACTTCCGCAATAAATTTTCACCCGGATAGTGCTTCCGGAATAGCTGAGACCTGGTGTCATTTGACCTCAGTAATCCGGAGTACTTAGCGCAATGGTTTTTTCAACCGAGATCTTTAATTTTGGTAAATAAATTGTTTTAATTTTTCTTATTAAATCTTTCTTCTTCAAGGGGATGTACTGGGTCCCTGTAAGAAAATGAATGAACCTAGAACTGATTTTGCTGATATTATTGTTACTTCTTAACTTCAGCGATCGACTAAAAGGATCGCAAACTATAATTGCAATGGTCTTTACGCAAATTATTTTTTCTATAACTTATAATTCTTACTTACGGGAATGTGGCAGAACGTGTTATGACAGTATCAGAAAGAATGACATATTGAAAAATATCGTAATATATTTTCTGATCAGATCCTACTGCGTTTAATTTAAAAAAAATGGTAATTAAAACAAAATTAGAGAAATCGGTGAAGCGAATTAAAAGTACATTAGTAACAGTAAATGAATGCGTTCTATAAAAAATGTACAAAGGAAAAGTCCATTAATAATTAAAAAGAAACAAGTAAAAAGAGAGAATGACTAAGAATGTACAAGTGTGTGTATGTACATATATATATATATATATCGTCCATACATCAGATAAGAACAAACTGTAAGGGCGTCACTAGCAACTGTTCCCTTGATATCGAGTGCTCTTCACAGAGAAAAGAATCTAGCGGACTAATAAAAGGACAAAAGCACAAAAGGATATCTCTATGATATTGGAAAATATCAAAGTTTCTGAAAAGCAAGAAGACTGTGCTTTACTTAGATTTGATTATGTATGTTCAGCGAGTCAGGGCTACGAGATCGAGGTAGTGATTTAATCTTACACGGTATACTAGCAACTTCCACAAATGGAGGAATGTTTTTTCTTGAACAATTCTTTTCAAAAAGAAGCTTTGAAAGATTGATAAAAAATATAAAAGATAATAACGGCAAGAGCTTTACCAAAACATGAAAAGAGTACTATTATAAATTTTTTCGTATTCATCGCTCTTTTTTAATAACCCATCTTTGATAAATGCAACTATTTTTATTGAAACAGAATTATACTCTGTTACATTAGACAAGTTCTATAAGTCTTTTCAGTAAAAAAATTTAAAAAAATTACATTTTTCTATTACGAAAGAATACATATTTTATAAAATGTTATTAAAGGAAGTAACTAAATGTTTATAAATGACTGATATTTGACTAGGGCAATCTCTATTATTAAAATAATTATATTTCTTACTGTAAAGAATAGATATTTCTTTTTATAAATAAATTATAACAATACCATTTATCTAGATTTCCTTTATAAATAGTCCGTATAGTAGATGGTGGTATGTGCCTTAATAAGCTTCATATTAATTTGACCTGTTATTAAATATACTAGTTATAAAAGAAAGTATATTATCGGATATTCTAATAATTATCAGTAATACGATCAATAGTGTTCACAACATCATTTCCTAATATGCTCTAAAATATGTTATTTTTATATTTCTCAAATTTTAATGACTGTTATAATTTGTTACTATACGATCACGTTATCTAGTTCATATGCTGAAGGAGAAAGGCAGTAGTAGCTGGCTCTCTCACACATCATGTTGTACTGAATACATAATAAATCTAGACGAATCAGTGTTTTTTTTTGGCTGACTTTGATGTCACATACTAATATTATTAGTTAGAAAAGTTTTGGTCTGCGTAATAGTAATGACTGCCATATTATTTCATACGCTATGCAAGAAGCAATAAATGGGAGAAAACTCAAAGATTTTCAATATTTCTGTGAATATTAGACTCTAACGTAAAGCTATTGAATTAATATACATCTGAATAGCAGCCATTATAAATGTTTAATATAACTGATATTTCTGCTAATATAAAACGGATTATTTTCTTCCTATTTAAACGATTTTTAACTAGTCATGCATCAAAAATCTTAACTAGAATTCTGTACAGAAGAATTGAGAGGAGAGTGGAAGAAGTGTTAGGAGAAGACCAATTTGGTTTTAGGAAAAGTATAGGGACAAGGGAAGCAATTTTAGGCCTCAGATTAATAGTAGAAGGAAGATTAAAGAAAAAAAAAGCGACATACTTGGCGTTTATAGACCTAGAAAAGGCATTCGATAACGTAGACTGGAATAAAATGTTCAGCATTTTAAAAAAAATTAGGGTTCAAATACAGAGATAGAAGAACAATTGCTAACATGTACAGGAACCAAACAGCAACAGCAATAATTGAAGAACAGAAGAAAGAAGCCGTAATAAGAAAGGGAGTCCGACAAGGATGTTCCCTATCTCCGTTACTTTTTAATCATTACATGGAACTAGCAGTTAATGATGTTAAAGAACAATTTAGATTCGGAGTAACAGTACAAGGTGAAAAGATAAAGACGCTACGATTTGCTGATGATATAGTAATTTTAGCCGAGAGTAAAAAGGATTCAGAAGAAACACTGAACGGCATAGATGAAGTCCTACGCAAGAACTAACGCATGAAAATAAACTAGAACAAAACAAAAGTAATGAAATGTAGTAGAAATAACAAAGATGGACCACTGAATGTGAAAATAGGAGGAGAAAATATTATGGAGGTAGAAGAATTTTGTTTTTTCAGAAATAGAATTACTAAAGATGGACGAAGGAGGAGCGATATAAAATGCCGAATAGCGCAAGCCTAACGAGCCTTCGGTAAGAAATATAATTTGTTTACATCAAAAATTAATTTAAATGTCAGGAAAAGATTTTTGAAAGTGTATGTTTGGAGTGTCGCTTTATATGGAAGTGAAACTTGGACGATCGGAGTATCTGAGAAGAAAAGGTTAGAAGCCTTTGAAATGCGATGTTATAGGAGAATGTTAAAAATCAGACGGGTGGATAAAGTGACAAATGAAGAGGTATTGCGGCAAATAGATGAAGAAAGTAGAATTTGGAAAAATATAGTTAAAAGAAGACACAGTCTTATAGGCCACATACTAAGGCCTCCTCGAATAGTAGCTTTAATATTGGAAGGACAGGTAGAAGGGAATAATTGTCTAGGCAGGCCACGTTTGGAATATGTAAAACAAATTGTTAGGGATGTAGGATGTAGAGGGTATACTGAAATGAAATGACTAGCACTAGGTAGGGAATCTTGGAGAGCTGCATCAAACCAGTCAAATGAATGAAGACAAAAAAAAAATAAACGATTTTACTACATTTAACACAAATCCAAAAACGATTTAACCAAAGAATTTTATCACAGGTAATTTTATTATTCACACTAATAAAACATTTTTACTATAAACTGAATAGAAAAGAACCTCAAATCAGTTTTTCAAAACTCATTAAAACCCAAAAAGTAAACAAAAGTAGATAACAGGGATCAATTATTGAATAATATAGAGATTCTCTACTTTTAATAATTTTGTCCTTAAAAATATCTAGTTTTTCTTAAACGTTCAAGGAAAACTTTATAATTCTACTGAAATCATTCATCCGTTAGTTAAAATTAGGTAGTGTTTATAACACAAATATATATAATTTAGGCACGAATTGCTTGCTTATCTAGTTAATACCGAATAATATTTTTTCTCTGTGAAATATGACAATTTATTTTACTGACGTAATTATGAAGAAGATTGATAAATCTCATCATATAGAATATTATCAGAAATGATAAATTTCTTTACAGACGGATACTATTGTGGGAAAAGAATCATGGAAAGGGGTTTCGGTATTTCTTTTTATTTAATTGATTTTATTTTGGTTTGGATTGTTAATAATACTCTAAAATCAGTTTTATTATTTTATCTTCTACCAGTTTTATCATTCGTAAAGTTTATTATAGCTTTTATCTATTATCGATTTTAAAATTTTATTAGTTATTTATGTTAATAAAGGATTAACGATAAAAAGGTTTGCACGGTGATTTTAAAAATCACACGAGGGGTGATTACCATGCATAGTTACGGATACAGTAAGATACTTTCCTTCATCAAGAACATCATTTGGCACTCAATATTTCAAGGTGCTTGATGAGGTGAGCTGTAGCAGAAGCTGGACGAGGAATGAGTGGTAAGAGGAAATGTTGAGGCGTCATGTAGGTGCGGGAAGAGGAAGAGGGGCCGAAGGTAAAAGGAAGGGTGAAGATGAGAAATTTGACATAAATGCAAATAAATGAGCATCCTTTACTCTGCTTCTTGCCATCTCCTTCTCTTTCTACCGCACCCAGTCAAATGTGTGTGTGTGTATATATATATACATATATATATATATATATATATATATATATATATACCTTCTCTCTTACTCTTTCTCTTCAAACAGTGAATTGGTTGTGCTATGTATATACTGCCTCGAGATAAATGAATAAGCTTTTGAAGCTCACTGGCTGGAATTAGCGATCTCTTCACCGTTCCATTCTCGGGTTGTGCTATAACCCTTTCAAAACATCCACTTACTGTCCCACCCTGTCGCAGTTCCTGTACTTCTGACTATAGTCGAGTAATACCCATCTCATCCCTTTATTATACCTTCATTTGGCTACTGAACTCCTCCCAAACGAGATTATATTTCATACAAGGTATTTAGGTTATTCAACTGTCAACTGTGGCCGAGAAATAAGGTAACCAGGTAGGCATACAGTGTTGAAGATCACTACACGAAGTAGAGGGTTTTATAATTCAAAAGAGTTCATTTACTACGTTGTAAAGATAAATTTTCTATCCACTTATTACGTATTATTATTATTATTCTACCGGCAAAATAAAAGTACTGTTTAATCTTTTTAACAAATATTTGTTTTAATTTAATTTTTCTTATTTATTAATATTAAATTGTGACAATTGTCAAGCTTGAATAAAAATGTAGATATAAGTTATAAAAAAATCACTCAAAGATCAAATAAACTATTCACAGAAGCCTACCAAGCAAATATTTGCATTTTTATTTTAAAAATAGATAACTAAGATTAAAATTCAATTCACTTATTTTAAAAATTGATCGTAGTTATAAAAGCAGCAAAGCTCTTCCTAAAAACGTTCAGGAGCCTTCGTTAAACTGCAGTTTATTAAATCTTTTTATTATTGATTTTCTTCTGAAAATTTATTCTGAATCATATGATCTGTTGTTCCGCTTATAAAAAAATTTCCTTTACGAGTAAATTATTCATGGAAATCCATACCCAGAATCCAATGATTTCCTATGAAATATCCAAACTGCATACTACGTAAATATTAAAGCAAGATACCATCAGGATTTCATGATTATTCTCGTCATTGTTAAATGTGTGGGCTCTCATGGTGAATGATGGACCAAATGTAGGTTAAAAGATTTAGATAGCTTTTTTAATTACAAATAAAACTATTTGAGTTTTGCCCAAGTCGATGATGTAATTGTCGTAACTCGGTTTATAGCGGAGATGACATTCAGGAAGTTAAAGGGGCTTCGCGTAATTTTAAACATTTGTTAACGGGGTTGAAATCAAAATCATCATTTAAAACATATTAATAGTACTATTACTTTTATGTACACGCCTGCTTTCAGGGGAAATTGCTAATATATATTTCTTTTATCTATTTTCTTGATATTTTATTTTTTTTAATATAAGAAAAGGAGAATGATAATATTTTATAGGTATTAAGAATAACAGACAGTATAATTATCCCAAAATCAGTCAGTATACGGCTATTTTAAAGAAGCTAAAAGTTTTATCTTCACTAAACTTTGGTTATGTTTTTTTCTATCTTTACTGATCATTTAAAGTATCTAGTGAAAATATAATACTTATGTTTTCAAAAAACACTTCTTCAAAAAAATATAAATTTGTTTTATTATTATACGGACGGCTGTTTCGTACTATTTTAATTACATATTCTCACTGCAAAGATATTACGGTTTTTCTCATAAGATTTTTCATGTAAATGTGGGAGTGGTATGGATAGGTGGGTTAAGAACAGTGATTTTTGAAAAAATAATATATCTATTGCGGTTAAAATGACCTTAACACCAAACAAAAAGTAATTTTACTGAAAATCAGTCACTATTTTAGTCTGATCGTAAAAAAATAAATTATTTTGAAAATATCTATTAAAATCAAACTTTTTCCTCTTAAACCCGTTTACTGTATTACAGCAGAAACAACGTACTCATACAGCAGAAGTATTTAACATCACTTTCATTGAAAGTCATTGCAGACCTAGCCAGTATCAGTTTTTTTTTTGCCGTTATGAAGACATTTCATTTATTTCAAATAATACTACTACCATTACAGATAATAAATATTTAACATATTTCATTCTTACAGGATAATAGAAAATATATAGTTATTTATAAAAATTATTTTCTCTACTTATTTCCTGCTATAAAATGTTCTTACTCAACGATATTTGCAGAATCTCTGCTTAGTTAGAATTTATGAATGGAGGTTTATGAATAGAAGTAGATATAAAACAGTTAAAAGAAAGCTAAATATGGAGAAGTATATTTACAAGCTAAATCACTATTACTATGAGAATCGATGATTTTCATCTGTAACACAACTGTAAGTGGGATCTTAACGAAACCGCTAAGCGTCTAGGAGAAATTAATTTTTATATATATAGATATCAGATGTAAATACAAGAAATACATTTTTTTATTCATATATGGTGTGTATAAAGGGAAATTTTATTCATATATAAAGGGGAATTTCCGTCAGACTTCAAAAAAAGTGTTATAGTAATAATACCAAAGAAAGCAGGGGCAGATAAATGTGAAGAATACAGAACAATTAGTTTAACTAGTCATGCATCAAAAATCTTAACTAGAATTCTATACAGAAGAATTGAGAGGGGAGTGGAAGAAGTGTTAGGAAAAGACCAATTTGGTTTCAGAAAAAGTATAGGGACAAGGGAAGCAATTTTAGGCCTCAGATTAATAGTAGAAGGAAGATTAAAGAAAAACAAACCGACATACTTGGCGTTTATAGACCTAGAAAAGGCATTCGATAACGTAGACTGGAATAAAATGTTCAGCATTTTCAAAAAATTAGGGTTCAAATACAGAGATAGAAGAACAATTGCTAACATGTTCAGGAACCAAACAGTAACAATCGAAGAACATAAGAAAGAAGCCGTAATAAGAAAGGATCTTGGAGAGCTGCATCAAACCAGTCAAATGACTGAAGACAAAAAAAAAAAAAATGGTGTGTCTAAGCCAAAAATTCCAGAAATTGTAAGGTTCAACTAAATAAAAGACATGACTCTCTCTGAATCTAAATGTCATGATGTACAAGTGGATAGTCGTACAGAATGAACTCAGGGTACAGTTTTTGAAACTGTCATAACTTCACGCTTAGAATTATTGAAAATACATCAATAAAAACCCATGGATAATGCACAATATTACATAACAAACGATACTATACACTATGCCTTAAAAATGCCAAAACGTTTGAGCGCGAAAGAAACATATTCAATAATTTCACAGTCTAACTTTTGGCTAGTCGAACCTTTAAGTGTCCGTATCGTCTTCAGAAGATCTTATAAAGATGTCTAAAGCGAAAATGGAAACGGAACGTATTACTAACTCCATAATATAATTTTCATAAACGTAACCACATTAACTAAACTATATATTTTTCTTATAAAACTAAAAAAACAAAATCATCTCATTTATTAATCATATCACATTTTCAGGCCGTAACTTTTACTAGATCGTGAATGCCGGCGTTCTTTGGCGGTTGGGTTTCAATTAACCATACATCTCAGGAATGTAGAACTGAGACTGTACAAGACTATATATCTCATTTTCATTTATTACATATTATCCTCATTCATCCTCTGAAACCTTATGGTGGTTCCGGAAACTAAACAGAAAAAGAGAAGGTCGCAATTTGCTGATAAGATAAATCATTTCATATCATTTATATTACATTTTCCATATTCATCTCTAGTTAAACAGTTAAACGCCGATTAACCAGGTTGACCTTTGAAAGGCCGGAATTAGATAACCGGAAAAGTAAAAAGGTTAGTTATACCTACTGGACCTATCATTCTAATGTCTAACGGGTGTCTTAACTAATAAAAAGACGAAACTACAAAAAAATAAATGTACTTCAGTAAGATGAAAAATATATTCAGAATATACGTACAATGTAATGATAAACAGATACAGTACTGCGTTAAAAGAGGAGGATACCCCGGAACATGCAATTTTTTACTGTAGACGATGGGAAGGAGTCAGAAGACTTCTGAGACTTTCATGCATTACCCCTGATTTAGTAAATTACACGCTCCAGGGAAGACGGCAATGGGTAGAGGTTGCATCACTGGCCTCTCGCATCTTGACTACGAAAGCGAGAGGCAGAACTATGGGGAGGAGACTGACGGGTAGAACTTCTGATTGCAAGACAACCATCAAGTCTGTCAGGTACTCGGAGAAGGAAATTTGCAAATATGTAGAGTAACTTGTATATACTGACTTCGTCCATGTGTGTTTTATAATTTTGTTTATTAATTCTCGTGACATATCTTCTTGTATCTTGTATTTTATCCTATGTACTGTCGGATTTTGGTGAAATGAATTTCACTACATAGCATGTATCGTGTCTATGAACTAATTTTTAAACTGGGAACGAGAACCCTTATACTTTGCTATGAATGTATATGTTGTGCTGTACGTTGTTGGGCAATTTCTATCATGTAACTTGTTTTTATTGTCACGTTTAGTGTAAGATTGGGTAATATGAGTTCTTCGATTTGTTGTAGTTTTAAGGATCCTATCTATTTTTTTTATTGATGTTTTGTATAATTACTCTTTGTCATATGATTATTGGAATTTGCTAATGTATATATTATAGATAAATGATGTGCTGTTGCATCCTGACGAGATGAAGCTCACTGTCAGAAATGCTTCATGGGTAGGCGCAGATTTATGGATTAGGGACGAGGGCCCGTACACTTTATCCTTTATAATGAAGATGTCATGTATTGTATTGTATCTTGTTTATTGATTTTTCATGTATTTTATGTTTCTTATAAGTTGTGTTATGCTTGTTGGAGAGTAATTAGGATTTACTGTCTGAGCTGGTCTAATTACCTAGCATCGTTTATTAATGTTGCATTTGTTTTATTATTATTTGTACCATCATTATATTGTACTGTTATTATATTGTTTTACTGTGCTACATATGTTGGTGTACGCCATTTATGGTGCAAACTCATTACTACATGTGTTATAGTAATGTGTTATAGTTATAGCTGTATTGTTCTAAATATGTATAATAAATTTAATGTATTAATACTTATATTTCATAAATTTTGTAATGTTAAGTGACTTGGTTGTATGTATACTGAATTGTATTGGCAAATAAATTTTACTACACATATAAGTGAGGTGCTGTTCCTCATCTCACTGAAGAGCAGTGACATATATCTTCGATTGACTGGAGCTAATAAAACTATTTTGTGGGTGTCAAACTCCACTAATGAGAATTTGAAAAAAAACAAATTTCGGGGGGAACTGGCAAAAAACGTTTCTGTCGCCAGGGGGTTGAATCGTAGACACGTGCAGGGTCAGGGAGGCAGACTTTTGCTGAGGGTGTTCGGATCCAGCAGAAGGCTAGATCAGGACGTTCTGATGACGCAGTGAGAACCCTCGAGGTTTGTGAGGCGGGCACGCGATTCAGGGGGTGGGGAGGTATGCGTGGGGTGCATACCCGGAGCCAGACTAGGTGATAGGGATGGGAAGGGTAGCCCTCTTGGGGAGAGTTACCATGGCAACCTGAAGGGATGTCGTGATGTGGGACCCCGTCCGGAGATCAGCTTCAAGCTGCGCTAAGGGGGGGCTAGTCTTCAGCCACGACACTTGGGACCGATTGAAGTAACGTCTTCTAGGCGGTTACCGGTTGCTCTCAAGTGGTTAAAAATAAAATATAAAAAAGTACTGCCTTAAAATACTTCAACGAGTAAATACTTGTTCATAAAAGAATTTTCTTTAAAATTTAGTATCTCAGAATCAGAATTTAGAAAAAATATTTAAAAAAAATAAAAATCTACCAACCTAGGTTAAAAAACTTAAAAGAAAAGCTTATTACAAAAAAACATATTGAAGAGAAACTGAATTAAGTTACAGTGTATTATAAAAAATTAATTTCTTAAAAATTAAAAAAATAGAAAAAAATACAGTACGTTTATTGGAATAAAACTCAATGACATAAAAACTCAAAACTCAGTCGTGCTGCTTACATCTTCTCTATGAGCCAAGAGAATCTTTTTCTTTTTCATAGTCGCGGTAAAGGCATTTCATGGAAAAGATAACCCTTTGATCCACTAGTTGTACAAAGGACGTAACATTTGATGGTAGAAATAGAACTCTTTTCGTTTCCTCTTTCTAAGCTTAAGATGAGGATATGTATTATCTAATAGCGAAATAAGTTTCCATTTTTAATCGTTACCTGCTGATATTTTTTAATCTCCAGTTCGAAAAACATAACTGTACCAATCTAAAAACAGTCGCAAGCAATTCATGATTTCTTTGCTTTTTGCAGATAACTGGAAAATTTCGGTCACCTTTAAAAGCATGTGTTTCTTTTTTTATTTGCCAATCAGCATAAGATTTAATCGGCGATCCTTCAGTTGCGTTTGCACCAACCAACTATGTTACAGTTCATTAGATATTTTTCAGCCTGAAGCTGATCTTTCGTTGTTAGAAATTAAAGTTTTCTTAGGTACAGTTTTTCATTCTACGCCCGTTTCATCGACTTTATAAAGAAAATATTCATCATAATATTTCAAGATATCATCATATTGTTTAAATTCAGTTTTTGTGGAGACGTTTGATGATAAATTTTTTCCTTGATTTCAAGTTGCCGAATTCTATGACGCTGATGAAATTAAAATTTCGAAGCCACACCGTAATTGCTTTAAAATTTTCATCTTAGTTTAGTTTCTTATTAAAAATAATGATTTCCTTTACAAGAATTGATTCAGGAATTGAATCACAAGCGGGTTTGAACAAACCACCAGAAAAGAGTCCGATCCATCTCTGTTTGATGATTTTTTTCATTACTTTCCTGAATAAACTTCTTTCCATTTTTTCTAGTGAAATATATAATTCATAATGGATTTCCTTCTTTCATAATGTATGAAGTAGTTAATGGTTTTTCGTTGATGTTAATCTGAAAACGATTTATCTGTTACACCACTTTCCAATTTTTCTAAGATTCCTATTTTTTTCTTTCTTTGATAATTCAACTAGCCTTTGTTTTGTTGCACAGCTATTGTTAACGAACCCTAACGAAATCGGGAAACGTATCTCAATCGCGCTAGAGGTAAATTTATTACGCATAAGAGACTCTTAACATCAGTGAATTTATAACAGTATTAACGGTATAGGGTTGAAATATCCCAGTGACTGAAACTTTATTTCATCATGGCGTCATAAAACGTTTGCAGCCTAAGATTATGAATGTAGATAAGCCAAAGATACAAAAATGGTGTTATTTGCTTTGATCTACGTTTACACATTACAGAATAAAAACATTACATTACATTATATTAGATTACATTATAGTTCATACTTGACCAAATAATGCGTTTTCATCAGTTTTTTCAGAAGTTGATTTTATAATTAATTTTACAAAGGCCAAAAGTTACGTATGTTTTAGAAAAAAAATTAATTAAAAACCTAGCAAAAACAAAAATTATGAAAATATTCTTGCTGATGAAATAACGTTTTTTTTTTACATGTAACTTAAATTTTTTAAATAATGTGTTAATATTTTGCCTAGTGAGGATGTAAGCTGTCCGCATAGTTAGACTTTCGGAAAATCGATGTACGAAAGAGTAATTTTATATTTGTTTTCGTTCAGTATATCTATGAACCACATACATCAATCCTTATTTAGGTTTTCCTCTTCAAACTTTTCTTTCCGATCTTACATTCTTCCAGTGTTTCTTCAATTCTCGCTTCTTCCCTTCTCTCCTGTGAATAGTCTTCTCCTCTTCTATTACTACTTTAAAAATCTTCAAACCTTATGACTGTTTCGCTGCACTTTCCTTTGTCCAGAATTGTTTGTTCTTCAGTGTAATTTCTTGTATATCGTTCTATAATTGTTCTCTCCATCTATTGGTGATTATACTTTTTCTTTTATAGTAGTATTTTAAGATAGTTGTAGATAGCCTTTCTTCATCAAACTGCGTTGAAATTGTCCGAAGAAGTTGTGCCTTCTTTTTTCAACACATTTCTTATTTTATCCGTTCCTTCTATTTTACGGTTCTTCTGTGGATCTCAATCTGTACTTTCTTCTTTCATTAACTTTGAATTCCAGGATTTTTCTTAGTATTTTTCCACTTTTCCATATTTTAATCGTTTGAATATATAATTATGAGATAAAGGATTATTACAAAGAATGCTTCGCTAAGATTTGTTAACAAAGTAAGATACTATTTTTAGCTATAATTCTTAGCGACTTTCAAATATAAAATTCAATCTACATTTAGGTCATAAAAAAAATTTGTTCCTTCTTTCAAGATAGGAAAAACAGAAAATAAATAAATGTTGATAAAAATAAAATTAACTCTGAATTGTAGTAAATAAATCACATATATTTAAAAGTAAATAAGTGTTTGATGGTAATAAAATAAAATAAATAGGCGAGAAGTAGGCTAAACAAATAAAATTTAAAAAATAAATATTTGATACCATTAACTAAACTGAAATAAAAGGCTAAAGTAATCAATTACTGAAAGCACTAAACGGAATTATATTGATTTGGTGAAAGGTGAAATGTTACTCTAAAAGGTTAGAGGTACGACAGAATTGCCGTATTCAGTTCTGAACTTTCACTTTACCTAATGAATTTCATTCAAATTTAAGAGAACGTAAAAGGTTAAAAGTTTTCCTATATTTATTATTTCCTTAAGTCTATTTCTTTTAGAAACCTTATTAGACTTTAAGTTCAAATTTTACACTGATTATGCTACAGCTGCTTTTTTTCCAAGAAAATGTGGCTCTCTGAACAAGAACAAAACAAAAGTAATGAAATGTAGTAGAAATAACAAAGATGGACCACTGAATGTGAAAATAGGAGGAGAAAAGATTATGGAGGTAGAAGAATTTTGTTATTTGGGAAGTAAAATTACTAAAGATGGACGAAGTAGGAGCGATATAAAATGCCGAATAGCACAAGCTAAACGAGCCTTCAGTAAGAAATATAATTTGTTTACATCAAAAATTAATTTAAATGTCAGGAAAAGATTTTTGAAAGTGTATGTTTGGAGTGTCGCTTTATATGGAAGTGAAACTTGGACAATCGGAGTATCTGAGAAGAAAAGATTAGAAGCTTTTGAAATGTGGTGCTATAGGAGAATGTTAAAAATCAGATGGGTGGATAAAGCGACAAATGAAGAGGTATTGCGGCAAATAGATGAAGAAAGAAGCATTTGGAAGAATATAGTTAAAAGAAGAGACAGACTTATAGGCCACATACTAAGGCATCCTGGAATAGTCGCTTTAATATTGGAAGGACAGGTAGAAGGGAAAAATTGTGTAGGCAGGCCACGTTTGGAGTATGTAAAACAAATTGTTGGGGATGTAGGATGTAGAGGGTATACTGAAATGAAACGACTAGCACTAGATAGGGAATCTTGGAGAGCTGCATCAAACCAGTCAAATGACTGAAGACAAAAAAAAACTGATTATGCAAAATAAGGAAATTTCTACGACACAAAAAACCTAATGTAAAGAACGTTTTGTTTTGGAGACAAAGAACTTGGTTTTTAAAACTTTTTTGTAAATAAATTAATATGTTGCATATTTTAGCATAAGGTTTGTGTTAGCATAAGAATATCTATGGTTATTTAATGCTGAAAAATACTTTATTATCCTGTTAAATTTAAAAAAATAATTAAGTCAACGATTTATAGTAAATAAATAACTTGTAGCATCTCCCTCTTACTGTTTACTATAAAATAGTACCTTCTCCTAAGTGAAGTAAATGTCCAAGAAAATATTAAATGTTTCTATATAGTTTTATTGAATGTGTTTATTCGTGTAGCCAGAAAATAATGTGCATATTACTAAATCAGTTCAGGAATCATTTTCTAACTAAAAATCAAACATCATAATAACAGTAATATAAATAATTATAATATTAATGTTATACATAAGAATAAAATCAGATCAAACAATAGGAATACTATTAAAAATAAATAAAGTAAAAAAAGTACCAAACGATAATATATAAAAAATAATAATTTTGTTTAATAATTTCTGGCGCTTTCCGCACAAGTCCGGCGACAAGTCTAATGTCCAATGCCGGAATAATGCCACTACATTATAGAAGAGAGATCCTTTTGTTAAAATATGCAGCAAACGTATGGACTTTTCATGCCCATATAAATAATGAACTTTTCATGAATCATCCAATGGCTGCAGTACATGAACGTCGTGCTACCTATTCCAGACCAGCCGGAATCAGGTACCACGAATTAAGAAGAAAATACGAAATTGTTATTTCAGATACAATAGCAATTTCCACAAGAGAAATACCGCCATGGCTTTTTCCAGCGGTAAATACAAGGTTGGATCTCTCTCAGGGAGAAATAAAAAAGAACCCAGCAGTGATCATCCAACAGGAATTTTTGGTAACAATCAGTAGTTACGAAGAACATATTAGAATTTATACTGACGGTTCTAAAACCGAACATGGTGTTGGATGCTCCATATATGTAAATGGAGAAGCCCATTATTGGAAACTGCCAGATATGGCCAGTGTTTATACGGCAGAACTTACTGCCATTCAGCAAGCTCTTCGCTTCACAGAACATTATTGCGAAGAGAGAGTGCTAATTTGTTCCGATTCTCTAAGTGCACTTGTTGCAATTCGGAACAAAAACATTAAGGATGTCCTAATTTCAAACATCCTTTCTATTTTATACGTTTTAAATCAACGAGGACAGCGATGCGTATTTGTATGGACTCCAGGGCATGCTGGTATTACAGGTAATGAGTGCGCAGACGAAGCTTCCAGAAAGGCAACAGTCTGCGATGATTTGGACTATGATTTCTAACTAACATAGTTAAAAACAAGTGGAATACTGAATGCATGAGTTTAAATACAAAATTAAACTCAGTTAAAACTTCTCCATATAAATGG
Source organism: Lycorma delicatula (assembly GCF_047948215.1). NCBI lineage: Eukaryota > Metazoa > Arthropoda > Insecta > Hemiptera > Fulgoridae > Lycorma > Lycorma delicatula. The sequence continues at coordinate 5,861,682 of NC_134455.1, read as the reverse complement.
AGAAGCGATGTGAAGTTGACTCACCGAGAACAAGTAGCTGTGACCAGACTTGAAATCGGTCACACGCGATTAACAAATTCATATTTGTTAACCGGCGAAGAGAGACCAATGTGCGGTGTTTGTAATAAAACAGTGACAGTCAAGCATCTAATAGAAGAGTGTACCATATATGAGGACCTCAGAAAGAGGTTCCGTCTTAGAAATTAGATTACTGCTGATCTGGATAATGGAAATGAAGAAAAGATAGTTGCATTTTTACACAAATATATCCGTCAAACGCCAACTCCCACGAACAAATAAATACAACATTTAAAATATTCGTAAATAATATTATAAATATTAGAAGATTGTATCTTTAATTACTAATTAAAATTAATTAGTAACTTAATTACTAATTAGATTATAATTATCTTAATTAGATTGTTAAAGAAGTATTTATCTAATAACACATAATTAAACCAAACTAGTCGACCATCGCACAAAACTACTTGTAATTTGGTTAAAATAAATTTTTTAAATTTAATTACTTTTTTTATCATCTACAAACATTAATCTTGTCTGAATTTTATTTAACGTATGAGATGTTTCTGTAAAAAGTGATTATTCTTGATGCTACTCTTTTTGATGGTGTACCTTTATCTTATTTAATCCTACATAAGAGCATTTATTAAGATAAGATATTCTATATATAGAAAGTGAAGTTACCTATATAAATAATAATCACTCTTTTATTTTGCCTGTGCCCTAATAACTCAGAAATTACTTCACTGATTTCGCTAAAAATTTAACAATTTATTATTTTTCCCGATAGTGCTTATATGTTATTATTAGTTCCACAATATTTACTAATATAATAATTTAGTAACATAATATCTAATCACATAATAACCGTCTGAGAAAGTCAATATTGACATAGACAACGATCGATATAGACAATGACAATCGATATCTTTTAATACACGTATACAACGACATTAAATTTAGTAAAATAAATTTTAAGTTATTTATATATAATTTTTTTACGATTTATATAAATCATAGAGGTAAATTATGGAGGTTTGCACTGTTGTAAACATTCTGCCAATAGCTAAGCATTGCGGGGTACAGTAGTTTTAAATATAGTAGCATTCCTATTGAAAGAATAAAAAATTGAATATCTTTTATCTATATACTATTTATTGATGGAATTTTTTATACTCCTGCTCATAAATTTGTTTTATTTTACAATTTACACAAAAGCAGTCGCCTAAAGCTGATCGAAACATATTCTTAATTGTTTCTGAAATGAAACGGAATTTCGGCTCAAAATTATGTTCTCTATAGCAGTTGTCAAATATTTTATTGGATTTAAATTTACTTTTAATTTTTACGGTGTAAAAGTAAACTTCACTCCAAATTAAATTTGGAGAAGTTAAATGCAGGTTATCCTAAATATTTAAAATTAAAATAAACGAAAAATTTCAGTAGAGATTAAAAAAATTCACACGTAAGCTAAAATTATTTTAGCTATTTTTGAATATTACAAATAAACAGAAATTTAAATTATCAATTTGTTATGTTAACTTTTGTATAAAATCCTAAAACATCATGGAAAAAAGTATTCCTAGCAGTGAAATAATCAATTAATTTACGCATACAGATAATAAAACTTTTAAATTATACATATTACTTTTTTTTTGTCTTCAGTCATTTGACTGGTTTGATGCAGCTCTCCAAGATTCCCTATCTAGTGCTAGTCGTTTCATTTCAGTATACCCTCTACATCCTACATCCCTAACAATTTGTCCTAACAAATCGTAGCATCTTTATCTTTTCACCTTGTACTGTTTTCCGAATCTAAATTGTTCTTTAATATCATTAACTGCTAGTTCCATTTAAGATTAAAAAGTAACGGAGATAGGGAACATCCTTGTCGGACTCCCTTTCTTATTAGGGCTTAAATTAAGATCTTTTCATTAATCGCGTGGGTAATTCTCAGGTCCATATACTTACATTCATTCATAATAAAAGAATTATTAATCAGAATATATGAGCTAATATATACATCATTATATCCCATACACAATATATCCCGTTATATACTTTGGAACAATATTTAATGGGTTTTATATTGTATTTTTTATTTTCTGTAATTTTATAGCGGTCACACAAAAACGCTGCAGTGTATTTTTACAATTTTTTTTCTTACTAAAAACCTATTTACAATATTCACTAGGAAGTCGGTGAGACCCTCCTTGTGTAAGTTTTATACTACAGGTCATACCATGAGTTTCTCATATACGATTAAACGAAGAACTACTTTCTGAATCTGATGAATTAAAGTACCTGAGATCGATTTAAATCCTACGCTAACCTGTCCTCAACATGTTTGAAACCTATAAAAACGGATGGGTTTAAAATGACGGGTCCTGCATTCGATTATGAGCAAAGAAACACAGTTATTGGAGAATCATCCAAATTCTTTTGTCTCGTTCTTTTTTTTTGTCTTTTTGTCTTCAGTCATTAAACTGGTTTGATGCAGCTCTCCAAGATTCCCTATCTAGTGCTAGTCGTTTCATTTCAGTATACCCTCTACATCCTACATCCCTAACAATTTGTTTTACATATTCCAAACGTGGCCTGCCAACACAATTTTTTCCTTCTACCTGTCCTTCCAATATTAAAGCGACTATTCCAGGATGCTTTAGTATGTGGCCTATAAGTCTGTCTCTTCTTTTAAATATATTTTTCCAAATGCTTCTTTCTTCATCTATTTGCTCAAAAGCTTCTAAACTTTTCTTCTCAGATACTCCGATCGTCCAAGCTTCACTTCCATATAAAGCGACACTCCAAACATATACTTTCAAAAATTTTTTCCTGACATTTAAATTAATTTTTGATGTAAACAAATTATATTTCTTACTGAAGGCTCGTTTCGCTTGTGCTATTCGGCATTTTATATCGCTCCTGCTTCGTCCATCTTTAGTAATTCTACTTCCCAAAATTCAAAATTCATCTACCTCCATAATCTTTTCTCCTCCTATTTTCAAATTCAGCGGTCCATCTTTGTTATTTCTAATACATTTTATTATTTTCGTTTTGTTACTGTTTATTTTCATGCGATAGTTTTGCGTAGGACTTCATCTATGCCGTTCATTGTTTCTTCTAAATCCTTTTTACTGTCGGCTAGAATTACTATATCATCGGCAAATCGTAGCATCTTTATCTTTTCACCTTGTACTGTTACTCCGAATCTAAATTGTTCTTTAACATCATTAACTGCTAGTTCCATGTAAAGATTAAAAAGTAACGGAGATAGCGAACATCCTTGTCGGACTCCCTTTCTTATTACGGCTTCTTTCTTATGTTCTTCAATTATTGCTGTTGCTGTTTGGTTCCTGTACATGTTAGCAATTGTTCTTCTATCTCTGTATCTGAACCCTAATTTTTTAAAAATGCTGAACATTTTATTCCGGTCTACGTTATCGAATGCCTTTTCTAGGTTTATAAACGCTAAGTAACACATATTACTATTAACTCCAAAATCTAGCGATGCATAGTTTCATTTTTTTGTATTTACCTACTCCAAAATTTTGCATTCTATTTCTGACCGATGATAATTTTAAACCAGTTAACTAAATTTTTCTGACGCATAAATACAGAAAAAATTTTGGAACTGATAAATGAGTTCGTTTGTTACACTGGAAAATCTTGAAATAATAATATTAATTAATTAACACTCAGTTATTAAAATTACTTATAGGAAAAATTACTTGCAAAAAAAGTAAAGGGTTTTAACTTTTCAACAAAACCGATCCCAGTTATTATTATTGAAAATTTATTGTTAAAGGTTTGGTTACTTAGAATCCTGTGATACAAGTGCCAGGTTTGCTACTAACAGGTTGACAGAGTATATGGGAAAAAGATCTGCAGTATTTTTAGGTCTGTATAGTATGAGATCTGTGCATCTCTGTCGAAAAACCACGTCTACCTGAAATTATTCGATGAGATGAATTCCAGGAGTTCAAATAACAAACTGTTGTAAGCAATTACTAACAAGTTTAGTAAAGTATATATAATACTTATGAATCTGGTGGTTACAGTCTCAAGTTTACAGATGTTGGAAAATGAGTTAATGGTATTTGGCTTTCCGATTCTCCAAAATGTTTTTAGTGAACCACAGTGTACTGGTTCGCTGAAGAGGTAGTTCTAGGCTAGAAGATAAGACTCAATTACATTCCAATTCGACTTCTTAACTTTGATAACTATCAAATACCGTTTTAGAAAACATTTTTTGGCTTCCCTAATTTTGAACATATTACTGGAAAGGATTTTGCACGGTAACATCTTTTTTCCTTATAAAGATGCAGGCGTACGTTGCAAATAATTAAGTATTCTATTTTGATGGTATTTTTAGCAAAAAAATGTTTCATTTGAACCTGTTAAAATCTACCTTTTTGCAGCGTCATTGAGCGCTCACTTCACAAGGTTATCTTATTCATGTATGTTTGAATTTAAAACTAATACTTTATAAGGTGCATTGGAAGAGAATCCAGTAAAATTTAAGGTGCTATAATTTTATACTTATCACATTCAGTATGAAATATAAGGGAGGTAAAATATTCCTATAATATGTGTATAACTTATTAAACGTTAGATATACATTTCGATTTAAAAATCTCTTTTTATAGATACCTATTCTACCCGACGTATTAGTTATCAATTCTATTTCATGACTTTGTTTCAAATCCAGTAAAGATGTATAGACTTGAAATACCTCTTCAGTGCATGTGTTTCGGTGATTTTGATCGTTAGGATTTAATTAAACGCAACATATTAGAACTGGTTTTGTTGACCATAAAATTGAAACGTTCGACTTAGACAAGGCTTTACTCGTAGTCTGAAGTAGATTAAATTGTAAATAATATGCCACACGGTAATAATAATAATAATAACAAATAATTAAGTTTTCAATTTTAACATAAAAGTTACTATAATACACTGTTGTTTTAAAAAGTAATATATATATATATATATATATATATATATATATATATATATAGATAGACAGATATATAACAATAAAAAAAAAAATCCAAATCAGTCTTATATACATTGTATTACGTTTTGAAATTTTGTAAAAAAAGAGCATTGCCGATTGATGATTGTGTAAGCTGTGGAGTAAAACAGTAAACAATGACGAAGTACGTAATATTTAAAAATGTTACCGATAGAACAACATATTGAACAGGAAAAGAGAATGTTTATCCTGAAACGAAGAGGACAATAGAGAACTCAGTTTAAAACAAAAATTCAATCACAGCACTCGATTATTATAATGTTGTGTTTCTGTTCGACTTTGCTTAGCAATGATTAGATATCCCGTTTTGTATAAAAGATTGTTTTGAGATTGAAAAAGTAACGCGTTATTGAAAAGGCTGTACAGGGAATTTTTAAAATAAATTTTGCGTTTTTGTTAAAATCCGCGCTTTATGGACTTACTAATTTCAATTTTTTCTAAATTTATTTTTTATAGGTACTACGTTATATTACGTTGTATATAATATATTTTACATGTTTGTAATTGTCAGTTAATTCTTTTGTCTTCTGTACACAAAAAAAAAGAATATACTTCGGTACATTGAAAAACTGAATCATACAGACAAATAATTCCAGTAATCTAAAATGGCATGAAAATAATTTTTACACTTATTGCGGTAGAATTTATGTAAATTAGATTTATATTGTAAAAGGTTGATTATTTTAAAATTAAAATTCTAATAATACTATTCTAATAATTAAATCATTTAAAAAAATAAAATAAATAAATAAAATAAAAAAACTTAAAATATCTTGAAAATACAAAAATTTACATAAAAATAATCCATTTGCTTACCGCTAAATAAACATCTAAATTACAGTCTTTGAAGTTTAACACGCCAAACCAGAAATTCTAAATTAAATTATCGTTTAGTCTAACCATTTTGTAAGTATTATGAAACATATATTTTTAAATTACGATCATTACGGGCTGGTAAGAAAGCATATTTTTTTTTAAATCGATGGAAATCATTAATCAAAACCATATTTTAGTATTTTTCATTTTCTCATTGTGCCTAAAAGGAAGATGTTCTGCTTTAACCATTAAGGTTAAAGCAGAACATCTCCTTTTGATAAATTACATGTGATTATATTTTATAGCGTTAGTAATTATTATAATAGCGTTACTTTAAGTTTCGACAACGATTAAGTAATTCCCCTAGAGAGCATTAATTTTGAAAATATGGAATACAGCAAACCGTGGGCGCGGAGATAGATGTAGTCTTCCGACCCCTTCATTCAAGGCTGTTCCCGAGGGAACCAGAATACGATTACTTTACCCAGAAATGTTATAGCTTACTACGGTTAAGAGAAATGAAGAAACTCACCCCAGAAACTATATACAGAAACATGCACCTGCGGTACTTTACATGCGAAGATGGATGACCGAGGCGTTGTCCAGTAGTCTGTTCAGAGAAGGAGAATTTCCTTAATCGAATTAGGAACTGGGATACAATGTATATAAGATGAACAATTCCTTTTCATAAAAAAAGAGAAAAAAGTAGTATAAATTTTATAATTGGAATTTATTCAAATCAGCTTAATTTATTATTGGTGATTTCTTATTTTGTTTAAAAATTGATGAATTAATAAACTCTGTCTTACTTTTTAATGCCACAATTACATTTTTTGTAAGAAATATGAAACTATTCATAATTTTTTCTCAAAATGACCAAACTAAAGAGGAAAAGGCATCCGTTCCAGTAAGGTACAGTTGGAGAACTTACAAGTAAATAGATTTTTATTCGGTTTAGACTTGAATACAAATCAAACATATCATCCTCATTCATCCTCTGAGTAATATCATACCGTGGGTCCGGAGGCTAAACAGAAAAAAGACTTGAAAACAAAAACTTTAGTCTCCTAAATCGCAGAAGATTTTCAGCTGGAAAAGTGATACCATCACAGTTTTAATCACAGAACTTCACTCTACGGTCAACAACATTACTCTAAAGAAAGTAATTTTGAATTTCTTCAAAGTTATATTTCAGATGGTTTACTCGCATCGCGTCTACATTAAAGACCGGGGAAATACTGTAAAGCAAAAAATTAATTTATTCTTTTTTGTTGTGAAACAATTTATTACATACCCTGGTTTTGTGAAAAACTATGAATATGGATATTCGTCCAGACCGCTTCGGTAAAATCACTGATTTTACATTTGATTTCAATATGTTTTGTTGTCACACATTATCTATTCAAATACAAAAGTTCCCATCAATTTCTTATTCGTAAATTTTGTTTTCACCAAGTTACTCATCTATCAATATTTTCCAACTCATAATAAATAAGTACTTTCCTTTTTTATTTTTACCATTAAAGTATTTTAATCTTACATAACCGTTTAAAAATTTTCTTTGACGCTGCTAGTTATGCGGCTAACATATGTTATCCTTAATATTAAACTATTTGGAATAATGAGTCGATATTTCAACCGTTAGTAAAACCGATCTCAGATTAATGAATGAAGAGTCCATATGTGATTCGTTGCTTACATAATTTAGAAAAAGGAAATTGATATAAACTCAGGTAAACTCACAAGTTACTGGCGTATAAAATATCAACTTCTTCTAACGCACTCGATTTTATTAATTTTTCAGCAGACAAATCGATTTATTATTTCATTTGTTTTAGTCAACCACTTTCTTTTCCTTCTCACCTCATATTTTAATAAACTAAATAATTTTTAATTGTTCATGGGATATGAGCGCCTTCCTCTTTGTGAGCTTAGAATACGATGCTAATTAATGCATTCATCTAAAATACCAAGTTATAATGAATTATCAACTGCACAATAAAATTAATACTTCTCGTAAATTAACTGTGTTTATTATTTTATTACACTTTTATAAATATTAGCATGGTTCCTTTACTAAAGTTGTTTAAAAATATTTACTAAACCCTTCAGTTTATATCAAAACTTTTATAACTTGAATTTACTGATTTATGAAGACAGTTCTCAACCTGACTTTACATGTTGGTAACCTGCACAGTATGTCACCTCGTTACCTACAGACGCATAAGGTTTTGCAGGAGTTATCAAAAAAAAAAAAACTATACCCGTATTCTAGTACAATGTACAAAAACTTTTATAAGTTTAAATTTATTTAGACTGACGAATCTGGGTTGACTTATGCAAATGAAAATCAATTTTTTAAATTTTTGTTAGGTTTCAAAATCACCAAAAAATTTAACGTTAAATAATCGTGAAAATAAAATAAAGATAATACAATATGAGGATAATGGTAAAATTTATTACGATAAATAGTAAATATTCGCAATTAGTTTGAGTTGGTGAATTATTTATTAATGAATTATTTAGATGACTACATTTAACGGAGCTGTTTGAGATATCCAACATTAAACTAACTTCATTCTTGGATTTCCACTAGAATCCTACTTATTTGGTTTTCGTAAAAAACTGCTATTAGGGTATTACTAGGTCGTAATACTTAAAATAATATTATGTCGATACCGTATTTCGATAGTAGTATTGAGTGACTCTATGTTTTGAAAATGAAAGATGACATTATGGTTCTTAATTTTATTTTATATAAGTTAATTAAGTTTATTAATTTAACATTATTTCCTCGCACATTAAAAAACGTAAGGTGATTTTACCAAAATACGATTTAAATTGGAATTAAAACTTAAAATATATAGGTTAAATTATTTCCTATTAACTGAAAATTGAAGTATTACTTTTAGATAATTTGATTACACTCAGAATTATTTTAATTAATAAATCTCTGAATTTATTTTAGCATTTATCAGTATATCTATTAACGTATATTTTATATCATCGTCAATTATATTGATAAACAATAGTAGTTTAATAAGGAAACAAAAGTTTAATTATTTATACGAGATCAACCCTCTATATTTTTTTATCGTATACGGTTTAGTATATAAAATAAATAGGTAAGAGTCGGAATTAATTGCAGAGTATTTTAGTAAAACGTTTTTCTTGATAGTAAATTTACATTATTCATACCTAACAAGAGGAAAAAAATAATCTAAAATAAAGCTCTTTAATCTTATAAAACAATTATTAAATTAAACAAAACTTATTTTCAAAATGAAATGAAACATTTCGTAGCAAAAAATCATTATTCAAGAGTTGTTGTTTAGTTAATGCTATTTTATATTGTTCAGAGACAAAGCTCTTAGATCTAAAAAAAGAAAACTACGCAAAGTATATTCCAGAGGATGTTATTAGCTTCCGTTGTTGTACAATTGGCTGAACTAATTTTACATGAAATTTTGTATGACTTAACTTAAAACATACTAGGCTTACTTTTAAATCCCCAAATACATTTTTGAGGCAATTTAAGAGATACTCAAATTTTTAAGGTTATAAGGATCTACGTAGATCTTTAATACAACCCACCGGGTTGGTCTAGTGGTTAATGCGTCTTCCCAAATCAGCTGATTAGGAAGTCGAGAGTTACAGCGTTTAAGTCCTAGTAAAGCCAGATATTTTTACATGGATTTGAATACTAGATCGTGGATACCGGTGTTCTTTGGTGGTTGGGTTTCAATTAACCACACATCTCAGGAATGGTCGAACTGAGAATGTACAAGACTACGCTTCATTTACACTCATACATATCATCCTTATTCATCCTCTGAAGAATTATCTAAACGGTAGTTGCCGGAGGCTAAACAGGAAAAAGAAAGAAAGAAAGAAAAGATCTTTAATACAGTAATATTTATTATAGTTGGAATAATCTATTAAAGAAACTCACCGTGGTCGCTTATGGTCTCCATAAATCTCCAGAAGTGAAAATTATCTAAAACAAAAAAAAAAGTGTATACGTTAAAGTTATCTGATTTTGATTTGAACACAGTGCCTCTGCACGAGTATGAATTATTATTTTAAAATGAAAAATGAAGAAGATATTGGCTTTAATTTACTGGTAATAAGGTTTAACATTTTTTTAAAAGGTAAACCTTGTAATTTTTTTAAAAAAAGTTTAAAATTATGGATAATAATCTATTTTTCATTCATAAAAAAAAACAACAAAAATACATAGAATTACAGTAAAATGTTTGTTGATTTACACAAATCTTATATCTGGTTTTTTACCAGTGTATTACAAAATAAGATTCTATTATAATAATTAATAGATTATTATAAGATTATTATAATAATTAATAAAATTATTACAAAAGGAAACAATTTTATATATATATATATATATACTTTCTTTAAAACAATTTTTGTTTGATAATTAAATAAAAATGAGTAAAAAAACAAAGAATGTGATAATGAACGTGTAATTTCTAATAACACCGATGATAAATGTTTATATTACTTGAGTTGGGTAAAGGTAAAGGTGCGTGAATGTGTAAGAATAGGTTAGGGTGGTTGGAAATTTAGGGGATAGAATTTGTGGAGGTGCTGCCTCGCGACGTCGAGTGATGTATGTGCGTGATTAAGACGCCTACGAGGAAATGTGGCAAAAACACAGTAGACTGTAGAACAGTACCAAGGAGTATCATTTCCCTTATACAAGCGAATAAACCTAACGTAAAAGGAGTAAAATACCTTTCGTTACCGTGGAAGATATGCATTATAATCAAATAATTTCCAGTACAGGTAATAAATAAACAAATATCACTAATTTACTACAGATTTATGATAATTATTATTATAATTTAATTAATTAATGATAAAGGAAATGAATACATACATCAAATTACATAGAGAAACGAAACAAATATTAATGCAAAATAATACATTTTAGAATATCCGCTTAAAACTGCTCAAATCTTATTACAATTTTCAGTAAATTAAATACGTTATTAATTGATCTTTAATTACTTATAAAAACTTTAAATTTTAGTGTGTGTATACATATGGATTTAAATGTTAGAATGTGGATACCGGTGTACTTTGGTGGTTGTGTTTTAAATTAACTACATATCTCAGGAATGGTCGATCTGAGTCTGTTCCAAACTACTTGCATACCCGTACATTTGCACTTAAATTGCAATATATCTGTAGCTATGTTAGGCCTGGCATGCCGGTAGCGATTATTACATTTGCTTATACTCCCACATACAGACTCGGCAGTAGCTGGAAAACTGTTTGGAGAAAACAACTTATGTATATATATGTATTATATACATATATATTTTTTATTATTAACAAAATAATTAATTTTTATTGGCATCATTTTACGATTTCTTCAATCTTCGATTTTTATCATTTTTTTTGAACAGTTAGACGGACAGTCAAAAAGATATCCTCTTGTATTCCTTTTTTGTATTCAATCCTTCTCTTTTAAATAGACCGATTTCAATGATTCCATTTTTTTCTTGCACACCAAGTTCCTCTGGTTGATCTCTTGTAAGTTTTGTTGTAGATAACAAAGATGGAAACTTTTTAAATTAAGTTATATCGACTAAATACAGATCTGGTGGAATTAAATTTTTTTATAGTGTTCAATAGTTACGGGCTAGCATAGTGTTAAATAATCTAATGTGATAATCAACGTATCTTCCCGAAAAAATGTAAGAACATTATTTAAAAGACTTAAAATTTGTTTATATTCCTGGTTGTGCGTTGTGGAGTACATGAGGTTATTTCGGTAGCGTAGTTTATGTAGCTCTTTTGAAGTCTCTCTGCAATCCTTTTCCTATTTTTCTCAAGTATCAGGTTTCTTGAGAATGTTTTTTGCTTTATACAGGGTCATTCACGGGAACCGGATGTTTTTGAAGTGGCTTGTACTCGGGCGTTCGCGGTGGAAGGGGCACGTGGCTGGTGTCTGACGTTTCCTTTGTTCATAGAATTTACATTTTAGTTGTTGAGATGGAGTCGTGGACGCTAGACCAACGCCTGTACGCGTATGACAGTTTTGTGGGAAATGACGAATCCGTAACTGCTGTTCAGCGAGATTTCCGCCGTCAGTTTAATATCCATCGTAATGCAAATGTCCCTTCTCGTAACACAATATTGCGATAGGTAAACAACCTTGGAACAAACGGTTCAATATTGAAGAAAAAACCACCGGGTCCCCAACGAACTGCTAGCACTCCGGAGAACATCGAACGAGTAAGGCAAGCCATTGTCAGAAGCTCTAGTCACGCCGCTCTATTCAGAGGCATTCAGGAGCGCTTCAAATGAGCACAAGTACGGTAAGACGAATTCTGCATACAGACCTGCATTTCCATCCTTACACGATTGCTGTCTTGCAGCAGTTAAATGAGCAAGATTTCACGCAGCGATTACAATTTTGTCGACAAACGCTTACCGTTTTTGAAAAAAAAATGAAAATTTGTTATCGTTAATGAGTGACGAAGCCCATTTTCATCTGAATGGCTTCGTGAACAAACAGAATTGCCGGTATTGGGCAGAAAGAAACCCACATCGGCTTCACGAGAGACCACTTCATAGCCCAAAGGTGACTTTCTGGTGAGCAATAGGAAAGGTCGGTGTTATTGGACCATATTTTTTTGAAGAAAATGACGATTCGATTTTCAAAATGTGTTATTCCAGCAGGATGGAGCTACAGCGCACAGAGTGAGGGCAACGATGGCTGTTCTCCGTAACTTGTTTCCGGGACGGATCGTTTCCCGATTCGTCGACATTCCTTGGCCCCTCGGTCCGCCGACTTGAGTAGTTGTGATTTTTTTCTGTGGGGGTTTCTGAAATCGCGTGTGTATGGTAATAAACCGCGTACATTGGAGGACCTAAAGATCGCAATTCGTCATCGCGTCACCCAGATTGATGTAGACATGCTGCGAAGAATTGAGGCCAGTTACCGTGAAAGGCTACAACAATGTATTGCTCAAAATGGACATCACTTGCCGGACATAATTTTTCATGAGTAAGTAACAAACGTGTTGATTTACTAATTGTTTCAGTATTAATAAAACTTTTTTAAAGTAAATATTCATGAATATTTATATATATATTCATGAATATATATATAAAGTAAATATTTATGATTATTTTAAAAACATCCGGTTCCCGTGAATGACCCTGTATAGGCAGCGTTTCTTGTGTTCCTTTCCATATTTTCAATAAAAGTATAAATAATAAAATTTAAATAAAATAAAATCAAAATACGCCTGCTTAAAATAAACCGTAGCATACTAAGAAGTAAGATACAATATCTTTTTTATTTTTAAAGTTCGGAGATTTGTAATCCTAATTTATTTCGATTCCTAGTTTGAACAATTTACTCATTTTAATTGCTTTTATTTTTTACGTCTTTTAATAAGTTTATTTCATCTTTATCTCGGCACTATTTCTATAATAACAAAATGTAATAAAACAGAAATATTAATTTAATGACCCGTTAAAATTTATTAGTAGCATTCACAAATTTATCAACTCGCAGGCGTCGTAACTTTACGAGTGGTACTTTCATTTTTATTTAATGTTCCCTCAATTCTTATGAAAATAAGATAAGTTGTAATGCATTAATCTAAGAAAGACAATTTTGACAAGACTTTTTTCTTCTCGTATGAGTGAAACTCAACTACATCAGCGTCATGGGATGCGGTGTGGAATGAGTCACCGACCTCAATTCGTAGGTTCATCTCGATTTTCGATATGTCGTCGGTGAATTATTGCCTAGAAATCATTCACTATTCCTCATTGTGAACATATAAAATGTTAAAATTGTACAAAGAATAAATAGAAAGTAGTATACAAAAAGGAATACATCCCTAGCAATAAGCAACCGAATTACAAAAATCCATAGTAAATTTATGTTACTCGTTAAAAACATTTTACATATAAAACGAGCCTGAAAGAAAGGACGTTATTATGCTTCATAATCGTTTTTGATAGATCACCAAACTAATATAAATAAATAAGATACCTTATCTAACATTAATTTGTAAAATTTTCTATTACAATATAACATTATTTTAATGTTATATTAAAGCATTTTTTTTTAAGAATAAAATTTTATGCAACATTTTTAATTCACTACGACTGGTTTAATTTAACCTCTTAAATATATACCAATTATTTTTCTATTAATATCGAACAATTTTAATTATTTAGTATCTGTTTTCTGCAATCATTATTCTAAGATGTATTTCGCACACTTCATTATTACTTGCAATTAATATCTGTTCTTGTGTTATTTTTTTTATTTCATTTACTCTCATTCGAATTTATTCATATGTATTTGTTTCTATCATTGTGTACATACAGAATTTATACAATAATAAATGAAGAAAACAATTTCTAATTTTTTTAAATTTATTATTTTTGTTGTTGACTTACTGATAACATTATTTATTGTAGTTCTTTTATATTTCAGTTGTTTAATTGCTCTTTTACAAAAATTACAAAAATTACCTCACGGTTTTACTAGATCTTTTCAGTCGATTGAGCGTTAGTAAATGTGAAAATATTTGACGTATAATGTACGCATAATTATGAACTGATAAAAATAATTAAGTTTTAAAAAAATTATTATGTTATTATCATGAGATATAAGGATATAAACTCGTACGTATATGAAACATTTATATGAAAATTTTAATTTTCATTATGTTCCTAACAATTTACTATTTATATTCATGAAAAATAAACTAATTCAGGTTTTCTTTCTTGCATAATTTCAATTAAAATTCAACTTGTATTTTATTCCTTTCATTTGTTCAAACAAATTTTAATTAAAAAAGTAATTTTAATTCGGAACATTATTTAACAATATTAAAGAAAATGGTCTCATTTATATTAATTTATTTATTATTATTACTTTTTTTTATAAAAGCATAATTATATGTTTGTACTCACGGACCAGAAACATGACATATGGTACATGTCAACATTATTATAGTATAACAGTCTAATTATACCTAGAAAGAATAATATAATTTTGTAATGCGGGTCTGTAACATTAATTACTGCATTGTTCTCTGTTATCTTGTCGACAGTTGACAATACTGCAGATCAGAATGTTCATTTGCGATAAATTGTGATAAACAGTTTAATTACGTACACGTTCCGCCTTTTTGTAGTTCCTGAGAGTATTTTTTTTACAACTTGAATTAATAAAAATGGTGTATGAAGCTTTATTAATCCGACTATACGTGAGAAATATTTTATTACAAAAATATACATCCAAGAAAAGTGGTAATAAACTGTTCGTATAATGCACGGCACTATTTCTTAAGACTTTCTTTCTAAAAAAAAAAAATCATATTACGAGAACTGCGAGATTTATCACATTCACTTTATTTTTATGTTCTCTCCTCGGCATAGACATACAACCTTCTTAAATAAATTTCATTCTTTAATATAATAATTTTTAAAATATAATGAGTTAAGGATACAACTGTACAACCGCTTCGTTATGTAACGCTATTCAGCTATTGTATTATATTGTGAAAGACGGTTGAGATTACCGGCAATTTTTAATAAAAATTCTTTTTCTTTCACAACAGTTTTCCATTTCGTAGTTAACTGAAATTATAAAATTATGTAAGTTCATCTTGACACCGAAAGGGAAGACACCTGCCACGTGACGGATCCGGTCGCTACATCAGCCACTCCGTACCTAGCCCTTAGGGGCTTAACCGGAAATCGTCTTCAACAAGGCTCAAGATACCTTGCAGTCTTGGCCTCACCGATACGAATGCCACACGGATCCGACAGACAATACAACTCAATTCCTAAACAAGACAATACCGATTGAGCTGGCTTCTACCTACCCGATGGAAGAATGAGGGAGTCCAGCCCGCAACACCGTACACTAAACACAGAAATCTAAAACATTAAAAATTATAAGCAGAAACAAGATCTGAACAAAAACATAAAACATTAACATCAGTACACTAAACAAAACGAAACGACTACAAAACACTAACCTGAAACACAAAAACTTATAGCATAAAACCACGTTAATAAACCTAATAAATCACCAACAAACTCGGAATAGTAAACTTTTAACAATAAAACAACCTAACTAATCAAACAAAACCTACACTATTAATAATTGTCCTACACGTAATACAGAAAAAAATACAAAAATCAAACTAAACATCTTACCGAAAAACGTAATGGCAATAATTTTTAAATTGGTGCCATAATCAATATTGATCAGAGGTAAATTCTAAAAGACAAAGTTGTTTAACCATAAAAACAATCATCGCAAACCATCATTGTTTCATCTTCGGAAATATTTTAAAAATTACTTATAGGTAACTTCTGCTCTTAAATATATTTAAACTCGAAATTTAAGATTCGCCAGGTACAGAAGGTCAAATTTGTACTACTCTGAAAAAAGATAAAAATGGCGTAACTTTTATGAGTAATTTAATATTTCTACAATATATTTTAGATAAACTGAACTTCCTACGAATGAAGTAGAAAATAACAGAGTGTAATATGATATAAAACTCAATATTTTCCATGAAGTTCCACTACGATACAATTTTTATAGGGCAAGGTTTTTCTTTCATGACCCGTTACATAGGATTTTTAATAAATAGAATTAAATGAAGGTTTTGTTGTTTGGTATAAGACGGTGGAAAAATGTATAAAATCGGTAAAATGGTAAAGTTAAACAATTTTTTCGGTAATAAACTATCCTACAATCAATCGAATACTACCGATTGGTTAATTATAAAAACTATAAATACGTAAAGAGATTCATAAATTTCAGAAATATCTTTGTTTGTTTAACTGTACTAGTTTAATCATATTTTTATTTGTATTTTTAGAATAAATTTTTTCTCAAAAAATTATTAAATTTTAAAATATGAAGTTATACTTTTTTTTACCGCACCTGTATATATTATTTTTTAAGATATTAGCTTATATATTATTATATCCACAGACAACCCGTATAGAATAATATTATATTGAGTTGTAGCCAATTTTAATCAATTTTACATTAACTCACTTACAAACAACAAAATAATCCTTACATCGTAATAATGTAAAAAAAAAAAATGAGAAAAAAAAGATATAAAAATAAGAAAGAAATGAAGAGAAACGATAAGATGATAAAGAGAGATGAGTAAAATTAGAAGGGAATTGGAGTCGAGTTGTAGAAGGAAAAAAGCAAAAGAGCAAAAAAAAAAGGGTGCAGATGAAACGAAGAAGAATGCTAGAGAGGTTGGTAATCTATTGAAGCCAGACATATGAATTCGATTTCTTCGTGAAATCGTACTTTTTATTCCAAAAAGGTTTGACGTGAATGCAGATATAAGAAATAAAATTAAATCGAATTCAGCTCCGTTATTTTCATCCTTTTTTTTTGGAGGGGGGAAGGAAAACCGGCTGAGTTTATTTAAAACAGTTCAGAAAACTGAAGTCATATAACCCTCATAGAGTTTAGAGATTTCAAGAAGGATGCTGTAAAAATAAAATTTGTAGATTATTCGAAATAATTTTTTTTAAATATTATTCATTATACTAAAGGGCGGTAGAAGAAGTACTCGGTAAGCCGTTTGTACAGTCCTATAAAGAAAAATTAACCATTTACAATTTAACTTGTGGAAATAAATTTAATTGATCTAATTATTGAATTTAAGTTCCACAGTAAGTAACTAAAATAAATTTATTTTTGTTTTTATACTATCATGGGGTATATCGTCGATTTAAAACTAGCTAGACGTTAAGTATACAACAACTTAACAGTTGTGCTGTACGGTTTATAGCTAACACTGAATTTATTGTTACAAAACACTTTAGAGTTTTATAAGTAGATAAAAAGGAAAATTAGTATATAAACCTAACTTTAAAGAAAGTACTATCAGAACTACAATAGTTATAGTGAAATGTTGAATATAAAAGTAATTTCCAGTTTTATAAACAGTTAAGAGTTAAACATTTATTCCACAACGGTTACAAGTTGAAAGTTTGAGGCTCGGATATAGTTTTGGTTTTACGTCATTGTAATTTCTGTCCTTTTTTTATGCATATTCGAGAAACAACATAGGATAAATTAATTAGAAATATCGATTACGATTTATTTATTATAATAAAACAATGAATAATGAAATTTTATCTATAAAAGAAATTATAATCGAATATTTTTGGTTTAATATCTAGATCAGTTTTCTATCTTACTAGGAATTTTATTTACTTCCTAAATAGTTACTAAATTTTACTGAATTACGTGAAAATTTTTGTTTGACAAACACTACAAGTAAAAAATAACAGATGTTAAAATTATCACACTCATAATTAGAAGAATTAATTGTAAAAGTGATACAAGTTTAAATTGTACAAATAATATTCTTTAGAAATATGACCATCCTCCGCAGAAAGAAGAAAATTCACGTCAAATTAGATTTGAACATGTAGATATATAATTATAAATAACTTTAAAAAATAACGGTAACAATTGCCTCTTTTTTCCTTTTTTTGAAATCTGATTAGAAATTTCGTAAGATTTTAAAAAGAAAATAGTCTAATATTACAGAACTTTCAGACAAAACTTTTGTACTATGACCATGTTCCTGCACTAGGAACATGGTTCGACGGTTTACAATTCGGTTGAATAATTCCAAAAGCTTTGATATATTTCTGCAATTTCAAGGTTCTTCTGAACTATGTTTGTGCTCTATGAAATTTTATTTCTGAAGGAAAATTGATTTTATTTTGAAGTGTGTTTAAGCCATTACAAAATCGTTCTTTAGTAGTTTTCTGCTGACATCTGGATAAAATATCTCGATCGCTCTAGGGATTTCCAGGGGCGGCACGTAGAAAGGCTTGAGCTTTTCTCTGAATGTGTCTATTTGTATCGTACTGCGGTTTCTCCGAGGTGATAGTTAATTTTTTCATCAGCTACCCTTTCCCTACTCTTATCACTTATCAGTTTCATTTCCGCTTCCTTTCTACAGTCGATACTGAGGGTATAGGTCTGAACAGACTTGTATCTTCATCTAATTCTAGGGACCTGCCGCAGCCTGTAGTGACCTGATATGATCACTTGAAGTTATCTGCAGACTGTTATTGTAGACTGACCAAAGGCAGTTACTTCTATACGGATTTGAATACTAGATCCTGGATACCGATGTTCTTTGGCGGTTGGATTTCAATTAACCACACATCTAAGGAATAGTCGACCCTTGAGTGTACACGACTATACTTCATTTGTATCATCCCCATTCATCGTCTGAAGTAAAATACCTTATGGTGGTTCTGGAGGCTAAACAGAAAAAGACTGATCAAAAGGCTTTTATTACGTTTAACGGCTGAAATCGGTTTATCTGATAAAGCCGTGTCTCCTAATCCTCCTAAATGATAAAATTGATTACACTACTGACTCTACACGGGAACTTCAGGTATTTTTAATGAAGCCTCTGAAAATAAAGTCTGACGAAAAATAGGGCCATAACGTAATTTATTTACTCCTTCTTAATAAGATGGTTATATGAAAAACTCCCCGCTGAACTCATCCTCTACTTAAGTATGTGATCAAATCTTTAGAAGAATGTAAATAAAATATGCAAGGTGAAACAAAGGTAGACAGGAAGGAACTGTATGAAGGATCTGGTGGTGTTGATTCTTTCTTTTCCTGTTTAGCCTCCGGTAACTACCGTTTAGATAATACTTCAGAGGATGAATGAGGATGATATGTATGAGTGTAAATGAAGTGTAGTCTTGTACATTCTCATACCTGAGATATGTGGTTAATTGAAACCCAACCACCAAAGAATACCGGAATCCACGATCTAGTATTCAAATCCGTGTAAAAATAACTGGCTTTACTAGGACTTGAACGCTGGAACTCTCGGCTTCCAAATCAGCTGATTTGGGAAGACGCGTTCACCACTAGACCAACCCGGTGGGTGGTGGTGTTGATTCTGTAGGTCGGAAACTACACGGCATTTAAAACACAATTGATACTATGTTCATTCTTTAAATTCCAAGGATATAATTGCTTTATGAACCGCCATCTTAAAATCTTATATTAGTTTTGTTCATTGGTTATCGGTTCAGCAGTTTAAGCTACACAAAAAATTCTTATATCTGGATAAAAAATATATAAAATATATATATTCACAAATAGAAAATTTTCAGTGAAAACGTTCAGAATCAAATTTTATATAATCCATGTAAATTAGAAACAAAAATTGCACGCCTTTCTCAAATTAATATAAAGCCATTGAAAGAAAAATTTACAATCTAAAATGTAAATGTTTAAAATAAAATTATAACAGATTTAATTTTATTTGTATAGAGTGTTTATCAGGCTAGATTACGTGAGGAGAGATGTTACCGGTTGAAATTTGATAGTGCGTACAGGAATCCATGCAGAACTACCTTTTCTGCGAGAGGACTTGGAAAACTGGTTTGCCTGCAACTGTAATACCATCCTTTATTTTGCATTTAATAAGTGGTTTTAAATACTTTTTTGTCACCAAATACTTTCATGTAATGCATTCTTCCAGTAAACTGGACGTGTTACTTATATATATTTCATGAGTCAAATTAATTCACACACATACTGACAGAGAAGAGAGAGAAAAACTTTATATATATATAAAAGTGCGTGCATTTAGTTATAGTATTATATTTAGAAATAATTTCGTAAATTATCTTTATCTAATTTCACAAAATTTCAGTCGCAACACAAAATGACGTATATCTTACATAAGTGTCTAACGATGGTCTAAAATTAAGTCTACGTCATGGTCACGCGGTAATGGTATACTTTTGTTTAAATTTAGCTGTTTCTGTACGTAATGCAAATCTAAATAAGCGACATATTTCATTCTCTTATAGATAGCATAATGTTTGAGAATATTACAGATAGCCTAGTATTTGTAAATTCTTTTCAAAACACATAATAATAAAATAATTTCATCAATTGTCTTACATAATTACTGCACCATATTTCGGTCAGTGAAATGACTCTTCATAAGCATAATGATTTTTTTCTAAAAAGTAATGTTATTTACAATAATTCCCATATTTATTTAAAATAATATAAGTCGGGAAAAAGCTTACACCAGGAAAAATTAGAGGGTGTTAATAGATTTTATTAAAAATTATTTTTGTAATTGCTGAAGTGATAAGATTTTAATATCTAATAATAAATGAGTAACGTGTAAAATGGTGAAGAATAAATAATTAACCGAATAACAGTTTAAATTGAATGAACTGAACGATTTAAAAGCTAAAAGCTGTACTACGGTGATGTGACGTAAATAAAAACTCTTGTAATGGGATGGCATACATGGATCTGATGTAAAGAGAGAACACGTATGATTGTGTAATATCTAGTCACCTAAACTTTTGTCAGTTCTGTAAAGGTTAACGGTGACTAATTCCGTGAAACAAGTGGTACAAATATTATTGAAATAGAATAGGTGCATATTGAACACGTGCGAAAGAACCTTGTTTTATATTCTCCATCAAATAAAGAGTACAGAAAACAATATGCATAGAAAGAGGTATGGGATGAAACTGGCGGAAAAATCGAAGTAACATGTTTCTAAATACTTACCCATTTTTTTACTATTTTACAAACTCAATGTAAATTATTTTTACGAAAAATTCTAAAAAACATTCCCTTATTTAATGGTGAAAAATATTACAACTGTCTACTACTATATGTTTATGTATTATTTTTGTAATTCTTTTATACCTAGGAGACACACGAGTACACTACTTCAACAAAAATATTATTATAATTACTTAACTAAAGAGGAAGCTTTTCTTAGTCCAAAGCGCTCTCTTCTTTCTTTTTCCTCTTTATCCTCCGGTAACTACCGTTTAGATAATACTTCATAGGATGAATGAGGATGATATGTATGAGTGTAAATGAAGTGTAGTCTTGTACATTCTCAGTTCGACCGTTCCTGAGATGTGTGGTTAATTGAAACCCAATCACCAAAGAACACCGGTATCTACGATCTAGTATTCAAATACGTGTAAAAATAACTGACTTTACTAGGACTTGAACGCTGGAACTCTCGACTTCCAAATCAGCTGATTTGGGAAGACGCGTTCACCACTAGACCAACCCGGTGGGTTCTAAAGGGCTCTCTGCTGTTTGAATATTACACTCCTCCACTTTGGTGCAATAATTCTGAAGGGAATAAAATGTTTTTTTTTTTTTTTTTTTTATTTGACTACTAATAGTACCAAAAAAAAATCTCTTTACCTGCAAGAATTTGTGGTATAAGCTTGCCATAAGCCTGGCTTGCCATAATCCATATTAAAATGTTACATTATTTTTGACTATTGAATCATCAGTGCTGGTCATTGCACTTTAATGATAGTAAAGGTAAATTAATTCTCTTAAATCTCGACTAATTTATTATTGTACAGTAGAACGAGTACTGTAAGATGGGTGGATAAAGTCACAAATGAAGAGGTATGCGGGAAATAGATGAAGAAAGAAGCATTTGGAAAAATATAGTTAAAAGAAGAGACAAACTTATAGGCTACATACTAAGGCATCCTGGAATAGTCGCTTTAATATTGGAAGGACAGGTAGAAGGAAAAAATTGTGTTGGCAGGCCACGTTTGGAATATGTAAAACAAATTGTTAGGGATGTAGGATGTAGAAGGTATACTGAAATGAAACGACTAGCACTAGATAGGGAATCTTGGAGAGCTGCATCAAACCAGTTTAATGACTGAAGACAAAAAGACAAAAAAAAAGAACGAGACAAAAGAATTTGGATGATTTTCCAATAACTGTGTTTCTTTGCTCATAATCGAATGCAGGACCGTCATTTTAAACCCATCCGTTTTTATAGGTTTCAAACATGTTTAGGACAGGTTAGCGTAGGATTTACATCGATTTCAGGTACTTTAATTCATTAGATTCAGATTCATCAGATTTAGTAAGAAAAAAAATTGTAAAAATACACTGCAGCGTTTTTGTGTGACCGCTATAAAATTACAGAAAATAAAAAAAATATAATATAAAACCCATTAAATATTGTTCCAAAATATATAACGGGATATATTGTGTATGGGATATAATGATGTATATATTAGCTCATATATTCTGATTAATAATTCTTTTATTATGGATGAATGTAAGTATATGGACCTGAGAATTACCCACGCGATTAATGAAAAGATAGTAATTTAAGCCCTAATAAGAAAGGGAGTCCGACAAGGATGTTCCCTATCTCCGTTACTTTTTAATCTTTACATGGAACTAGCAGTTAATGATGTTAAAGAAAAATTTAGATTCGGAGTAACAGTACAAGGTGAAAAGATAAAGATGCTACGATTTGCTGATGATATAGTAATTCTAGCCGAGAGTAAAAAGGATTTAGAAGAAACAATGAACGGCATAGATGAAGTCCTACGCAAGAACTATCGCATGAAAATAAACAAGAACAAAACAAAAGTAATGAAATGTAGTAGAAATAACAAAGATGGACCACTGAATGTGAAAATAGGAGGAGAAAAGATTATGGAGGTAGAGAATTTTGTTATTTGGGAAGTAAAATTACTAAAGATGGACGAAGCAGGAGCGATATAAAATGCCGAATAGCACAAGCTAAACGAGCCTTCAGTAAGAAATATAATTTGTTTACATCAAAAATTAATTTAAATGTCAGGAAAAGATTTTTGAAAGTGTATGTTTGGAGTGTCGCTTTATATGGAAGTGAAACTTGGACGATCGGAGTATCTGAGAAGAAAAGATTAGAAGCTTTTGAAATGCGGTGCTATAGGAGAATGTTAAAAATCAGACGGGTGGATAAAGTGACAAATGAAGAGGTATTGCGGCAAATAGATGAAGAAAGAAGCATTTGGAAAAATATAGTTAAAAGAAGAGACAGACTTATAGGCCACATACTAAGGCATCCTGGAATAGTCGCTTTAATATTGGAAGGACAGGTAGAAGGGAAAAATTGTGTAGGCAGGCCACGTTTGGAGTATGTAAAACAAATTGTTGGGGATGTAGGATGTAGAGGGTATACTGAATTGAAACGACTAGCACTAGATAGGCAATCTTGGAGAGCTGCATCAAACCAGTCAAATGACTGAAGACAAAAAAAAAAAGTAATTTAAATCGTATTCGGCTAAGGCGAGCTCAAATTTCCACCCTTGGCAAAACTGCAAACTAGATCGCTCCCACTACCTCACACCTTTGCTGCATAACACACCCACAACTCACACATACAAGAAAGAGTAGGTTACAGAGAATATTCATTCATTTTATCTCAACATTTCTTTTAAGTAACAAGTCTGTTTCCATTTTGCTATTTTTTTTTTTGTTTCGGTATTCTAGAGAATGTGAGTTGTTGAAATGCACACGTTATAAGGGTATTATTTTATTTTTATAAGTGTTAAATCGAACTTTGGGTTAACCTAATACCTCTATACTGTGGGTTTTTCACAAATTTGAACCATCTCTGGTAAGAGCATCAAGTATAAGTCAGCCTTCTTCAGCTGTGCCTCGATGAGAATGGGGCGACAATCGGTAGTTCCGTTGTAACGTCGTCTAGAAAGCTCAAAGAAAACAGACTCAACGCAGATTTATCGGGGACTATATTTTATTTGATTTACCTGACGACATCGAAACCGAAACTTACAACGTAGACCCGCATGCAACACCTGTGCCGTGGCAGATTGTGCCCGGTTTGCGTGGACGTAACACATCTCAGTCTCATGTATCAACCTGTGATTTATCCCTATCGAAACGTTTTCAAAACCTCCCGATGGAGGAATCCAACGTGAAACCGATCGGAAGGACGTAATTTAGTTACCACCAGTCCCCGTATGGTATCAATAATGTTGTGAGGCTATACGATTTGATCGAAACAGTAGTTCATAAATCCAACTACAGTATTAGAATATTTTATACGCATTTTTTTCAAAGGATGTGGCAGCCTACAAAAAGATAACGGACTGGGTGAGGGAACACCATCTTATCGACCACAGCTTCACCAGGAAGGATGAAAGAGCTTTTCGTGTCGCCATGAAGAACCTACATATCTGTGTTCTTTATTAGAGAAGAACTTCAGAATCACTTTTATGCAATCCGTAAAATTGTCAACGCAAAGCAGAAATTTACAAAAAAGGCATTTTCAACTTTCTTTGTAAATAGTGAGCCGAGAGATAACAACAGGAAACGTGTGGGTTAAAATACATCAATTATATTACAACCCCTATTGTGGGGTTGTCATTGAGACACCCAGATTGTCTCGGGGCTGGTACAGTGAATACTCACTATCAACAGTACGAGCATACGAGAGGTAACTGTGTGCGGCCTTATCGATGTGTGAAATGCGGTAAAGGAGATAGGACTGCTGATTGCATTAAAGACGGGAATACTCCGGCTGTTTGCACGCTATGCCAGTAATCATCCAGCAAAGTACTGAGGATGTACGGTTTATGAAGAAGGAATGGAGAGAAAACTAATGGAAAGGTTACATCGACTAGGACAATAACTCTATTCATATTGAAATCAAGATAGGTAGTCTAACTCCTTCAATCTGAATAATGCAAACTTTTCATAATCAAGTAGGAAAGCGAGTGGTGATCAAGACACGAATTTCTGAGAAGTTTCGCCGAGGACACCTTATTGTGTGATTTGGGATGTGATCCAATTTACTAAAGGTTTACCGATTGTAAATAAGATTTGAAGTATAAAAAAAAATAAAAATATTGTTTTTCAATCGAAGAGATAAATACTATATTTGACATTATAATGAATTTATCACTTTTAACATTTTAAAATTGTGCATTTAATCTTTATTCACTTATTAAAAGCTAACCGTCTGCTAATTAAATTCGATTTGATCCCAAGAAATAATTTTTAGCACGAACAATATTTAATTAATAGAAATTTTAGTATACAATAATTCAGTTATTACATAAGAATATTAATCAAAAATGCTTATTTATTAGAATGAATTAAAATTTAAAACAATAGAAGCTAATGAATTTTTAAATATTTCTAAGATTGAATTATCTTAAATTTTTATCCCGGAAGGTCGATGTAGGAACTGAGCGACAATTTATCAATTAAGAAATTAAATTATAACACCGTACATTGTTTTATTTAGATAACTTAATAATTATGATTGAATCTATAATTTGTATATATAAAAAAATATTGTAATTAATTAATTAATTCACCGTCGTTTTAATTTTCCAGCCTTTATCTTAAAATTTAATTTCTAAACACCTAACGCAATCTTGTCGCTGCCAACTTTTGAAATTTAACGAATTAATTAAGAAAATTATCACTAAAAATACAAAATAAAATAATTAACAGTTTTTGAAAGAGAGAAGGCCTTTGCAAAGCATATTTAAATTATTTAAAATTTACTAAGATAATTAAACAACAATTAATTTCTAATTAAAGAGATCTAAACTTTAATGAAAAGACCAATTATACATACGTATATATATATATATATATCGATTTTTCATTTTATGTACTTTTTCTACTTCTTTATTAATCTACTTCAATAAAAGGGGGAATTTTTTCTTAACCTGATGATTTTTTTTGTTTTTATTTTTAAATATGTTCGTACTTTATTCTTCATTAAGTGGATATATTTTGATATTTTTCTTTAGTTTGCAGAATAATTTTTCCTGATGATTCCATTGCAAATTTTGCTAGATATCTTAAGAAAAACATTGTTTTAACGAGAAAGTATAATTTGTCTAAATAAATGATTTGAAGACCACGGGAAAATTTTTTAAATGTTAGAAAAGTTTAAAAAAATATACATCCATATATTCGCATACCCGAGATGCATAGCTCACATTTGGTGTTATTTTATTTGCATGTTTCTTTGCATACTTTTCCTAATTTTATCAAGACACAATAATATTCCTGCATTCCTGATAACCATAATTCACGTTTAATAGCAGTCTTTATATGTCGTTTCTCTACATTTATTATTTCGAATACTTACTGAGTTGCAGCTTTCTTACTAGCCGCCTTTTTTCAAACAAGCAGAGTTTGTTTAGGCGTATACAAAGCCTTCAATAAAATAAACTTTCTGAAATACTTTAAAATAGCACTAGAAAATAAATTAAAAAAAATTATATTTTTCAAATCTTTTAAATTTCGACTTTTAGATTTGGTATTAAATAAAAATTTTGGCTATAGTTAGTAGTATTTTAATTTACTGAATTTTTGTGCTGGTGGTTTCTAAAAGTTAAAAGTAAAGTAAAAAGTTGAAGTAGTTTAGTTTCAAATTGAATATTTTTCATAACGGTTTTAATTTCTTTTTTTTTAAGTTTATTAGTTGTTTAATTTAAAAATTGATTTACCACAACGAATTGAACAAAAATACGCGATTAAACCGTTACATACAATAGGATCTATCTTTTCCTTAATAAACTTATAGTTTCGAAATCTTTTGAAACTGTAGTAAAACGTGAATACTTGAGAAGATGCACTACCAATAAAACTATTTTTATTCATTTCAATACCAATTATGTATCGGTTAACCAATCAACTACAGTGAAATCGTCTTATTACCTATTCCCGTATTTGCGGTTTTATTATTCTCGATGTTGAATGTTGCATTCAACGAGGTAAATTCAATTTCTCTATACAGAGTGAATCAAAATGTTCTCCCGGGACTTTCATAACCTATTTTACTCCTGAAAATAATCGAAAAAGATTATATAATCGTATGTCCTAAAATGCTTCGTTAGCGAGTTACGGATAGTGAAGATTTCATTCGGATTTCAGCTAACCCGATGAAATGAGATCGTACTGATGATATTTTTAGGACGTTAATTAAGGGACAAAAATAGTAATTTCTTATGGTATTTGACCTGAAAATCGAATTAGATCCCAGCACCGTATCTGGAGTAGTTTTTGAGAAATCTGGGGTAAAAACCAATAATTTGGGGTAAAAAACCCCTGTTTTTTTATGTTTGAAATACAATAACTTAGTTAAATGAGTAATAAACACATAATACTTTTTTTTAAATGTAGAAAATTTAATTCTGAATAAAATAGTGAAAAATAAGTTGAATAAAAGAGAGAAAAGATAGAATAATTAGAATCGTATATAAAAACAGGACATTACTACATTTTTCAGAAAAGTACGTTCGGTATTTAACGTTAACTAAAACCACATTCTTTTTTGATGATGTGAAAAGTTAATAAAAACAAAATTTATTGTTCAAATTTGCGGTTAAATTTAAGAAAAAAACTGAAAATTATACAAGTATGGTAAAATAAAAATAGTTAAATTAAAAATAGTCATATAATAATTCTTTATTAATGATAGAAAAACAATAAATTATTAGAAAAAATAATGATTTCAAAGTTGGTATTAATAAAAAAAAAAAAAAAAAAAAACAGGTGATCAACAATGAGCAACACTGTCTGTGTTAGTGTTTAAATCATTTTTTAAGGTACAATAAGTATATCGGGTACTGTGAATTGTGTCAACAGGAATGGTTTTCTGTAAATTTTTTTTAACTTGGTCAGTTTTCCATTGAAGTAATGTCGAACTTATTTACAACAGAGGAATACACTACGGTATTCATTTTGGACATGTGTAATGAAATGATACAACTACTGCAGAAAAATATGAAATACGTTTTCCGAATCCCAGGATTCCAGATCCCAAAATAATTAACGTGTCTATTCGCAGTGTTCGGGAAATAGGTTTACTAGCATGTATTCCTATCAGCTACGAATGATCTGTCCAATACGACTCTGTTATTGATGAAATTACTATCGATCCAGTTCAGCGCAGTCTAGGTGTCAGTACATGACGTCTTCTAAGCGGATCTAAATTTCGCATTCGATAGTTTGGAGGATACAAACAAAACAAGTTTTATCCTTATCATAAACAGCCAGCTCAAAATTAAACATTTACAGCCAGTTCAAATAGATATTGCCCTATATTGCAGCCAGATAAATAGATACATGTTACCTTATTAACAGCTTGAAAATACCTTTAAAACAGCGGACCGTCCAGGAGACGGTCCGCTTCGCTTGGAGTTCTGTAACAGATGGAATACAAATTGACAACTCTACAGGTATGTTTTGTTTTTCGACGGTGCAAATTTCACTCGAGATAGCGTCGTCAACTTAGGCAATGAGCATACATAGGCGGAAGTAAATCCTCATGAAACGGTGGAAGGCAATTTTCAAAACCGATTTGCGTCAGTGTACGGTGCGGCCTTCTTCATAATCAGTTGTTTGGACCGTTCGTATAACTTAACCATTTAAAAGTTGAGGTCTACTTGCACCGTTCTTCAAGAAGAATTGCTGCAGCTGCTTGAAAGTATTTCTGTAGCGCCGAGACGTGAAGAATTCTTCCAGCACAAAGGCGCGCCTCCCCACCTATCTTGTGCCGTTTCCAATCAATTAAATCATCATTTCACTGGGAAATAGACTGGTGGTGGAGGTCTACATTCCTGGCCACCAAGATATAACATCTTTAGATTTTTGTGTCTAGGGATGAATGAAAAATATTGTATACAAAAAAATTTATTCTCGTGAGGAATTATTAGTCCACATTATGGATCAGGCTGAGCAACTTAAGTCACCCGTAAGAAGTAAAACGAGTAACAAAAGCAGTACAGAAGCATGCCAAAAAATATTTTGAAAATGGCGGACTCATTTTTGAACATTTATTATAAACTGGTATATACAGGATCATTCACGGGAACCGGATGTTTTTAAAATAATCATAAAAAATTGAATATTTACTTTAAAAAAGTTTTATTGGTACTGAAATACTTTTTAAATCAAAGCATTTGTTACTTACTCATGAACGAAAATTTATGTCCGGCAAGTGATGTCCATTTTGGGCAATACATTGTTGTAGCCTTTCATGGTAACTGGCTTCAATTCTTTGCAGCATGTCTACATCAATCTGGGTGACGCGATGACGAATTGCGATCTTTAGGTCCTGCAATGTACGCGGTTTATTGCCGTACACACGTGATTTCAGAAACCCACAGAAAAAAAACACAACGACTCAAGTCGGGGGACTGAGGGGGCCAAGGAATGTCGCCGAGTCGGGAAACGATCCGTCCCGGAAATAAGTTACGGAGAACAGCCATCGTTGCCCTCGCTGTGTGCGCTGTAGCTCCATGCTGCTGGAATAACACATTTTGAAAATCGATTCCCCGGTTTCGTAACTCAGGGATGAAAAACGTATTCAACATCGCAATATAACGATCAGCTGTTACAGTTATGGAAGTGTCATTTTCTTCAAAAAAATATGGTCCAATAACACCGACCTTTCCTATTGCACATCAGACAGTAACCTTTGGGTTATGAAGTGGTCTCTCGTGAAGCTGATGTGGGCTTCTTTCTGCCCAATACCGGCAATTCCGCTTGTTGACGAAGCCATTCAAATGAAAATGGGCTTCGTCACTCATTAACGATAACAAATTTTCATTTTCTTCAAAAACGGTAAGCGTTTGTCGACAAAATTGTAATCGCTGCGTGAAATCTTGCTCGTTTAACTGCTGCACGACGGCTATCTTGTAAGGATGGAAATGCAGGTCTGTATGCAGAATTCGTCTTACCGTACTTGTGCTCATTTGAAGCGCTGCTGAATGCCTCTTAATAGAGCGACGTGCGCTTCTGACAACGGCTTCCCTTACTCGTTCGATGTTGTCCGGAGTGCTAGCAGTTCGTCGGGGACCCGGTGGTATTTTCTTCAATATTGAACCGCTTGTTCGAAGTTGTTTAACCATCGCAATATTGTTTTACGAGAAGGGACACTTGCATTACGATGGATATTAAACTGACGGCGGAAATCTCACTGAACAGCAGTTACGGATTCGTCATTTCACACAAAACTGTCATACGCGTACAGGCGTTGGTCTCGCGTCCACGGCTCCATCTCAACGACTAAAATGTAAATTCTATGAACAAAGGAAACGTCAGACACCAGCCACGTGCCTTTCCCACCACGAACCACCACTTCTCCCACCACTTCGGTCTAGTGTACTGTTTCAAAATAAAATTCGAATTTTTCCTACTCTTTTTACTTTACTCAATTTATCTTACAATATTTTCTTCATAATTAAATTTTATGTAAATTTTGTTTAACACTTTTATGTGTTTATTAACGATTTACAGTTATTGTGTCAAACACAAAAAAACAGGGAATTTTACCCCAGATTTCTCAATAACTAGTGGAGAAATGGTTCTGGAACATATTTTTTTTTGATTTTCAGATCAATAACCATAAGAAATCACTAATTTTGTTTCTTGGTTAACGTCCTAAAAATTTCAGAACGACCTCGTTTTACCGGGGTAACTAAAATCCGAGCGAAATCTCTCACTAGCCGTAACTCGCGATCAAAGCATTTTAGAATGTATGTTTATCTGAACTTACTCCATTCTTTCTCGTATAGACTAGATTATTAAAGTCCTGGGAGAACTTTGTGATACAATATATATATACATATGCGAAAAAAATCTTGTAACGAATTCCCAAGAAGAGCTAGCCGAATAAAATTTGAAAAATTTAATAGAGCGAGTTGAGAATAAAGATGAAAAGGTCGGAGTATACACGACTCTTGCTGAACCGTTTTATGTGATAACGCTTCACAGGAAATTAAACTATAACATTACCCATTTCAGTTTATTATTTATGCCTATATATTTTTTAAAAGACGTAAACATCAACGGTAAAATATAAGGAAATGTGCAGGAATACGCGAATTTAAAAATTAAGTTGAAACTAGAAAAATTGAAACTAGTTAAAAAAAAAGTTAATCTGTATTTGGTTAGTGACAATTTTTATAAATTTAAATAATTTTTTTGTTAGAATTAGTATTATTACAAGCACACCAAGTGCTTTTTTAATAACATAGCAAGGTAGGACAGTTATTACGGTATATTAAAAAAAACAGGCATTTGTGTAGTTTTATTAGTGATTTTTGTGAATTCCTTTACTTGTATACTGTATAATACGAGTATCTGAAAGTATAGTACAGAATTTATATTATAGTTTTCAAGTAAATGCACAAGTTATTTAATTTTACTTTTTTTTTTTGTCTTCAGTCATTTTGTCTCCAAGATTCCCTATCTAGTGCTAGTCGTTTCAGTTCAGTATACCCTCTACATCCTACATCACCAACAATTTGTTTTACATACTCCAAACGTGGCCTGCCTACACAATTTTTCCCTTCTAGCTGTCCTTCCAATATTAAAGCGACTATTCCAGGATGCCTTAGTATGTGGCCTATAAGTCTGTCTCTTCTTTTAACTATATTTTTCCAAATGCTTCTTTTTTCATCTATTTGCCGCAATACCTCTTCATTTGTCACTTTATCCACCCATCCGATTTTTAACATTCTCCTATAGCACCGCATTTCAAAAGCTTCTAATCTTTTCTTCTCAGATACTCCGATCGTCCAAGTTTCACTTCCATATAAAGCGACACTCCAAAAAAAAACTTTCAAAATTCTTTTACTGACATTTAAATTAATTTTTGATGTAAACAAATTATATTTCTTACTGAAGGCTCGTTTAGCTTGTGCTATTCGGCATTTTATATCGCTCCTGCTTCGTCCATCTTTAGTAATTCTACTTCCCAAATAACAAAATTCTTCTACCTCCATAATCTTTTCTCCTCCTATTTTCACATTCAGCGGCCCATCTTTGTTATTTCTACTACATTTCATTACTTTTGTTTTGTTCTTGTTTATTTTCATGCGATAGTTCTTGCGTAGGACTTCATCTTTTTACTCTCGGCTAGAATTACTATATCATCAGCAAATGTGAAAATGAATTTTCATTACCTTTTGAGGTTTGAGGACTACGAAAATACCATTCAGCTAAATTGGGGTTTCCTTATATGTATGTATATAGGACTATGTATAAAATTTTGTGACTCAAAAATCTCCAAAACTACTTGATAAATATCGCTGAAATTTATGTATACTGCAGTAGTTTATCTGAAGTTGTGCATGTGAACATTTTATAAAAAATTATTGAGATGTTCCTGCGTTATGCTTAATTTAATTTCGAAAAAAATTGAGCGGCACAAGTTAGAAGCTTGGTTCGTTACGGTGCTGCAAGTTGGAACATTTCTTTATCTGCGATGTTTATTGTTACCAATATTAAAACAAATTAAAAGAACATTAAAACCAAATTATATTAACGAAAAAACGGATTTTTGTGCAAGAGTTTCTTTTTAATTAAAAGTAATTCTGTTTTTACATTTTTTTTAAAATTGTATAATAATTGTTTATGCGAGATATACCCGCTGGCGACGTATATTTGAGTTATATTATAAATACAACACGAAGAATATATAGAAATAAAAATTCAAAACTCCAATTTCAAAAATATTTACGATTGTGTGAAACAGTAAGTTTAAGCACGATAATTAAATTTAATTTAAAAAACGGTAACATATTTTAAAGATAATTTATTTTATTAAGGATAACTGTAGTTTCTTAATTGATTCTTATTATTTTTTAATTCTTTAAAGAAAAGGTTTTTTAATTTTATAATAACCAGATTCTTAAGTAAAAACATAAAGTGCGTGTATATATATATATATATATATATATATATATATATATATATATATATATGTGTGTAAGAGGTTTATTTAATTTATTTCTAAACGTAGTGTTATTATATATCGTTTAATTATATATCAAAATGAAATAAGAAAAAAAAGAGAAGATTCTAGAGTTAAAAATTCATTCCATGTTCAAGTTTTTTTTCTTTATTAAGCTGTGCAGGTGAAGTAAGAATGAAGTTTAGAAGATTAATGAGTTTTCCTTTTCTGTTACGAATATACTGTGATGGGAAAATGCCAGGAGTTTAACTCAGGGATTTCTTTGCTGTTAAATTAAATGAAATTAAGTAAAAGAAAGTACTTTATTCACTTTATTCAATTCAGTGCTTTAAAAATAAATAAAAGAAAAATAAATTTAAATAAAGTATGGGATCCACTGCTCTTTTTTTTTCCAAATGAATCTGAAGGTATGGATTATAAACAATCTTATTTATTAAATTGTGGACAATATTAAAACTTTAAACTGTTTTTATTTATCTACTAAAACACATTGTTTCGATGTTTAAATACATTGTTTCGAATATTAAGTACTACATTCTGAATTAAAGTTACATGTTAGCGTATGCACCCATAAATTTAACAAATATTATATCGTTCTTTAAAATTGTTGAAAAATATCCTGGATATTGGAAAACACATATTACTCTATTTTTTAATTTACAGAAAAAAATAACCTTTGTTATTTGAATTATTCATCTTCTTGTAATTTCACAATATACAAATTTTTCAAATAAATTTATTTTGTTTATTTTTTATATATTTAGTAATTGCCAATACCCAATTTAAATATCATAATAGAAGAATATACACTTGGAAAAAGCCAGGCAATACTGCAACGTATCAGATAGATTATATCATGGTTAAGCAAAGATTTAAAAATCAACTCGTTGACTGTAAAACTTACCCTGGAGCAGACATTGATAGCGACCATAATTTGGTGATAATGAAATGTAGATTGGGGTTTAAAAACCTGAAGAAAAGGTGTCAGATGAATCGGTGGAATTTAGAGAAGCTTGAGGAAGAGGAGGTAAAGAAGAGGAGGACATCGCAAGAGGTCTGAGTAAAGAAGATAGGGTAGTAAATGTAGAAGAAGAATGGGAGAATGTTAAAAAGGAAATTCTTAAATCAGCAGAAGCAAACTTAGGCGGAATAAAGAGAACTGGTAGAAAACCTTGGGTTTCAGACGATATATTGCATCTGATGGATGAACGTAGAAAATATAAGAATGCTAGTGATGAAGAAAGTAAAAGGAACTATCGGCAATTAAGAAATGCTATAAACAGGAAGTGCAAACTGGCGAAAGATGAGTGGATTAAAGAAAAGTGTTCAGAAGTGGAAAGAGAAATGAACATTGGTAAAATAGACGGAGCATACAGGAAAGTTAAGGAAAATTTTGGGGTACATAAATTAAAATCTAATAATGTGTTAAACAAAGATGGTACACCAATATATAATACGAAAGGTAAAGTCGATAGATGGGTGGAATATATTGAAGAGTTATTCGGAGGAAATGAATTAGAAAATGGTGTTGAGGAAGTTGAGGAGTTTGAAATGGGAGAAACAATACTGAGATCTGAATTTAAGAGAGCATTAAAAGATTTAAATGGCAGAAAGGCTCCTGGAATAGAGGGAATACCTGTAGAATTACTGCGCAGTGCAGGTGAGGAAGCGATTGATAGATTATACAAAGTGGTGTGTAATATTTATGAAAAAAGGGAATTTCCGTCAGACTTCAAAAAAAGTGTTATAGTAATGATACCAAAGAAAGCAGGGTCAGATAAATGTGAAGAATACAGAACAATTAGTTTAACTAGTCACGCATCAAAAATCTTAACTAGAATTCTATACAGAAGAATTGAGAGGAGAGTGGAGGAAGTGTTAGGAGTAGACCAATTTGGTTTCAGGAAAAGTATAGGGACAAGGGAAGCAATTTTACGCCTC
Organism: Lycorma delicatula; assembly: GCF_047948215.1. NCBI lineage: Eukaryota > Metazoa > Arthropoda > Insecta > Hemiptera > Fulgoridae > Lycorma > Lycorma delicatula. The sequence continues at coordinate 5,826,210 of NC_134455.1, read as the reverse complement.
AGATTAATAGTAGAAGGAAGATTAAAGAAAAACAAACCAACATATTTGGCGTTTATAGACCTAGAAAAGGCATTCGATAACGTAGACTGAAATAAAATGTTCAGCATTTAAAAAAAAATTAGGGTTCAAATACAGAGATAGAAGAACAATTGCTAACATGTACAGGAACCAAACAGCAACAGTAACAATCGAAGAACATAAGAAAGAAGCCGTAATAAGAAAGGGAGTCCAACAAGGATGTTCCCTATCTCCGTTACTTTTTAATCTTTACATGGAACTAGCAGTTAATGATGTTAAAGAACAATTTAGATTCCGAGTAACAGTACAAGGTGAAAAGATAAAGATTCTACGATTTGCCGATGATATAGTAATTCTAGCCGAGAGTAAAAAGGATTTAGAAGAAACAATGAAAGAAACATCATGGATGATGTCCTACGTAAGAACTACCGCATGAAAATAAACAAGAACAAAACGAAAGTAATGGAATGTAGTAGAAATAATGAAGATGAACCACTGAATGTGAAAATAGGAGGAGAAAAGATTATGGAAGTAGAAGAATTTTGTTATTTGGGAGGTAGAATTACTAAAGATGGACGAAGCAGGAGCGATATAAAATGCCGAATAGCACAAGCTAAACGAGCCTTCAGTAAGAAATATAATTTGTTTACATCAAAAATTAATTTAAATGTCAGGTAAATATTTCTGAAAGTGTATGTTTGGAGTGTCGCTTTATATGGAAGTGAAACTTGGACGATCGGAGTATCTGAGAAGAAAAGATTAGAAGCTTTTGAAATGCGGTGCTATAGGAGAATGTTAAAAATCAGACGGGTGGATAAAGTGATAAATGAAGAGGTATTGCGGCAAATAGATGAAGAAAGAAGCATTTGGAAAAATATAGTTAAAAGAAGAGACTTATAGGCCACATACTAAGGCATCCTGGAATAGTCGTTTTAATATTGGGAGGACAGGTAGAAGGGAAAAATTGTGTAGGCAGGCCACGTTTGGAATATGTAAAACAAATTGTTAGGGATGTAGGATGTAGAGGGTATACTGAAATGAAACGACTAGCACTAGATAGGGAATCTTGGAGAACTGCATCAAACCAGTCAAATGACCGAAGACAAAAAAATAAATTATTTATATATTTTATATATTTAGTTCTAGAGTAAAAGACACTTATAAAGTCAAATTCTGAAGAAGAATGATACCATTAATTTTTAATCTAAATATTTTAATTCATTCCATCTATGTAACAGCTAATGAAAAAAGAAAGATGTATGAAAACGATATCTAATATTAAACATTAGCGCTTTTATTAATTATATAAACACTTTTAAATAATTAACATGAAGCGGAAAAGGTATTTCACGAACTACATCAATTCCAAAGAATATACAGCTGGTAAGTGGAAGTAGTCGCAATCACAGCTTGATGATGTATCGTCTTCAACAAAGTTACTGCTTACCAATTTAAGGCTATGCATCTGCCTGATCAGTAATCGGCTGTGTCCACATTTAATACCAACTATGCTTGACTGATGTTCGCTTTTGAGCGCGTTTCTTCTTCATGTTAGTTCTTTAAATACCTTAACTTAGGTGTTTTTTAAGACATAGCTCCGATGTAAGGAATAAGAATTTAGCGAATGGGCTTTATTAAAAATATGGATATGAAAGGCAAGTAATTACCAAAAACTGCATGACTGACTCGACTTATCAGGAACACAAAGCAACAACGATGCAGAGCCACCGAATTCTGTTTTAATTAAGGCAGTTTAATTAAGGCTTTTTTAATCATATTTTTTTTCTTCTCCTCATCGATCACTCGTTTCCGCATTCTTTTTTACGTGATTCTAAGTCTCATTCTCTTCCTTATTCGCTGTGCTCCATCCTAAACCCTCCTTTTCATTGTATCTACATCCTTCCTAACAGTATATCTCCTCCAATGCCACCTTCGCTTTTTAATCTGCGCTTCCAAAAATGGCACATTCACCCTATAAAAAATATATGCCAGTATGTCAGGATACTATTGAAAGTGAGAAGTGAACTGTTTTCTGTGGCTTTCTTCATCGAGTGGATTATACTATAGCACTATAGCACAACACCATGCAATACCTACAGAAATGCAGATGATAATCAGCCTTGTAAGCGATACTTTCATTCAGCTCAATGTTAGACTAAATGCACACTTAATCTTAGAGAAAAAAAAATTATTTTTGGCCAATCGTATCTCACGTGCTTTATATGCATCGAAGCCATAAAAATATAGGACAACTGATGTATTAATAATAATATCGAGAAACACTATATTACATCCACTACTCATTTCTACTTACCTCTACTCACGAAAAAATACATAATCCAAAAACATCGAGAAAACCAAATTTTGAATTTTCGATCAGTAGTTTAACTACCACAAAATTAAATTTCATAAAAATAATTGCTTCAATATTGAAATAGGGTTAACAATGGTTTTAGTTTTATTTATTTTAACCTACCGAATAAGAAATAATAAAATTTAGAACAATGTAGATTAAATTAAATAACGTCTCAGTTAAACGATCAAGATTCGTTACAGCAACCGAATTTTTTTTAACTAAAAAAAATTATATTTATATATTTTTTTTTGTTCGTCCGGAACTTCTTTTTTTCCCAATATTTTTTAATTTTTCCACTTTGTTATTTTACTTCCTCGGTCTATTTTCTGTTTCTACTCCTCTTATCCTTCTTTGGAAACTTAGATTCTTTGATTAATTTTCCAAATTGGTCTTCATTTAAACAGATTTCTTTGGAGATATTTAAAGTTTAAGATCATTTTCTACTTCTTTAAACCGGCTAATTTTAATAGTTCTATTGTTATAAAAGTTAAATATTTGATTTGTTAATCTGTGTTACCTCATCTTGTGTAAATGCCCATAAAATTGTAATCTTTTACTCCGGATGGTGTCTTTTATTTTTTCTATATTTTTATAAATTTCTGGTTTACTTTTTAGTTTATAAATTCCGTTCCTGGTAACTGGGACAATATTTATTTGTTAAAATTCATTTTTATATGTTAAAAACGTCTTTATCCGAAAAAAATTGTAAACATTCAACGTCATATAATGTCTCCGGAAGAATAACGAGCATTATACGAAAGCAATTTTTTATTATATAAATTTCGTTTAAATAGAACGCTAACGCTATTTTCTGCGTTCGCTCTTTTAGCGCTTCCTTTTCTAGAGCGTTTGGCGTTATTACTTCTCCGACTTATTTAAATTTTGATATTCTTAATTTCCTGATTTCCGATAATTTCTAGTGTATGTAATTTATAATTTTTATCGTTGGAAAACCATTTCGTTTTGTTAATCTGTTTCGGCTCATTATTTGTTTATTTGTAAATTTAAAAAAAAAGCTAAATTTTATACTAATAATTAAAAACTAGTGGAATGTATCATAATATATCAGAAATAAATGTGAAAAATTTATTGAGAATTTTTGAAAAAAGCGAATATAGAACGCCTGGACAAAGGTAATAACCATTTTTCTAAAACATTCCAAGGTTAATATGTTACCATGGTGGTTTAGTATTTATTCGATTTATAAAAATATACTGGCACGAAAAACATATGGAACACAAAATATTCATAAATTTAATTCTAAATATACGTTTTTAGAAAGCCATAGTTTCAAAGATTTTTTTATCTCACATTTTAAATCTCTGTTATTTTCTTCTATTTTTTTTGCACAAATTTATGTCAACCAATATTTTATTTTTCCTTTACCCTACTATTGATTAGAAATACATAAGTAGAAACCGAAGCTGATGACAGTTTAGTATTTTACAGAAACAGAAATTCCTCGATAAACGTTCACATGTACAAATAGATTATCCCAGATTCGATCAGCAAATATTAGATTAATAACGGAGTAAATGAATCGAAATTCTTTTAACCAGTGAAAATGAATATTTTATCCTGTAGTGAGTGCCTAGCTGAATAGCTTGGAGTCAAGCAGAAATTTTTAAAAACGTTCATTTTCGGTGCAAACGAATATATTACTTCAGTGGACCGGACCTATTTTTCGGTTGTTGCTATAGTTTCTGAAATAAAATAATCTTACCGCAAAACTGATTTAAGGAATCAAATGCAAAATAAATAATCAATGGCGTTTTTTTCTCGTTCTAGATATAAATACCACGATATCTTCAAGTGTTGTGATTGGAGGTATCACTTCCTAGAACGGATCTTTTGTAAGTTGTTTATCTTATAAATTTTATTTTTAATTTTATTATTATGACATCAGATATCCGGCCAGTGCACTATAATGCAGAAGATGAGATGGAAAAAAATATATATACTCTTGCAAGGAAATCAATATACTCATTCATCGATAGATCGACCTAATTTATCACATCCTATTACTCAGAATTAGATTTCGTAGATATACAACACGGCGCTGCTAGATATACGTTGAAGATATATGATCCTACGGAGTTGAGCCCTCGATAAGATAAGACAGGGAGTATCCTTGACTGCATCAGTTCCAGGACAGTTTTGCTGTTTTATTTTATAACAAACACAATTAAATAGTTATCAATAAATTGGTGGGTCATGTCTTAAAGGGTAACTTAAAATATTTTGGATTAGAAAATTAAGCTATAAACGAAATGGGTGGGGTAAAAATTAAGGATAAATAATAAATGGAATAAGTGAAGCAGATAATTAAGGATGTAGGGTAGATGAATATCCTGAGATAGAAATATTAGTATTGAACAGAAAGAAATTAAGAAGTGAAACGAGCAGTAAATTTAAGAAGTCGAATGAATAATGACCAAAACAAAATCTAATTACAAAAAAAATTTTGTAATTTTTTTTTTTTTTTAGTGGAAGCGTTAAAAACACAATTTTTCATTTAACATGACAATCATCATTTTGTTTTAACCGGATTAAAAGAAATTTAAAAGACCCTCAATATTTTCACTCTCATAAATTTTACCTTAATATAAGACATTCAACGGTAACTTTGAAAGCTTACAACATACTATTGTGAAACTTTTAACTCAGGCAAGAATCTCTCATTGAACAAATTTAATAAAGTGAAGCGCTTTGATAAAAGTTTCATCTCCATTATTCCAGAGTTTTTCATAAGAAAAAATACTCTTACTTCTCTCAAATATGAATAAGTGAGTTAAAAGAAAAAAAAAACACTCAGCCTTACCTCAGAAATATATAGGCTATACTTGTCTAAAGTTATGAACAGATGTACCGATTTTCTCTCCTTCCCTATGCACCGACCGCTTTTTAAATCATTGATAAAAATTATTTCATTAGTATTCAGAAGTTCTGAGTAGTGATTTTTAGATATAATCAAAGTTTAAAACCCAATAATTAATGAACATTGCTAATGCAACTTTTATCTCTATCTATAACCGTTGTTATAACAAAGTATCTCCATTTAGCTGTTGGAAATTTTATCTATAGTTTATTAAGTAAAACTTTTTTAATTTTCTTACTCAATTTTATTCTATAAATTGGTTATTTTATTAAATTAATGAATTTCTCATTTTAAAGTAATACGGTAAAACAAAATTTTGCATTAACCTTTTAATTACAAAGATAGAAAATTTTCACATAGAAACAAAGATAATTATATACTTACGGTTAACCATACGATATCCACATATATGTATAGTATATTAAATACGTATTAACGTAACTGTGTAAGTCGAAGTTACAGAGCTTGGAAACCGCAAAAATCAAACAACAGGCATTGTTTTTCGCTGTTTTTATACAAATATAAACGACAGACAACTTTTTAATGGTATTTAAATAATACCATTAAAACGCAACACATAAAAATAAATATAAAAAAACAAACATTTGTTTGACTTATAATTTTGTGTTTACAATGATATTTAAATTTTTACAAGGCCTATTATATGTTTTTAGATAAATTTATACGCAAGCTATATAAAATCCAAATTTTTATTGTACATTTCAAAATTTAGTAATGAGACCTGGTATAGGTTAAATTCGGGTTGCAACTATTGAATATCGAGACCGATTTAAATTCACGCGATATTATATCAAGGTGACCAAACAAATGTTGGATTGTTAAAAGAGAGAAAAAGATTGCTAAATTATTTTTTCACTATTTCTAAAGTAGGTTAAAGGGTTTTAGGAAAATTAAATTTATTCAAATTCTCGATGAACTTAACAAAATGCAAAAATAACGAAGAAAATAATTCGCCCATTCGAAAAATATAAAAATCCGATCTCGTATCTATCGATTCAAAAACATAGTGTATTTTAAGGAAAAGCTAAAGGTCTATGATGTTATATTATTAATAATCTTTTCAGATCTTATGTACGAGGTGCGACAATAAACTAATGAGAGTGATTTTTCTTTGCAAAATGTGACAACCCTGCTGTTTGCGTAGGCACACCATTTTTGACCTTGGTTTATAAGCTACTTCTAGTCCAAGCGGCACATTGATGCAACTGCTCAGTCGTGAGTTGTGCTGTAATAAGTAAACACGTGTTTGTGTCTCTCGTCACAGAAATGAAACCGCAAAATATTGCGCAACGGTATGCCATTTCATTTTGCGGTAAATCGGGTGAAAACGCGACGACAAATTACGGTAAGCTTCAGAAGGCTTTTGGAGAGGAGATTATATCAAGAGCTCAAGTTTTTCGGTGGCATAAAATTTTTAGTGAAGGCAGAACGAATGTTGAAGATGAAGACCGCAGTGGACGACCATCAACCTCACGGACAGATGTCAACTTGACCAGGGTGCGTGAAATCGTACGATCTGATGGAAGATTATCCGTGAAAATGATCGCAGAAGAACTCAACATCGATCGAGAAACGGTTCGTCTAATACTAACTGAAGATCTTGGTACGAGAAAGATTTGTGCAAAAATGGTCCCCAAAAATCTCACACAGCGAGAAACACGGAAAAATGTGGCAGCCGATCTGTTAGAGCAAACGGAAATCGATCCAGATTTGTTGAGCCGTGTTATCACTGGTGATGAAGGTTGGTTTTTTCAATACGGTCCAGAGACAAAACGCCAAAGTTCGCAATGGTGCTCAAAGGGATCACCCAGCCCAAAAAAAGCTCGCATGTCAAAGTCAAAAGTTAAATGCACGCTTGTGTGCTCTTCGATTCCAATGGAATTGTTCATAAAGAATGAACAAACAGTTCCTTCAGTCCTGGACAAACAGTTAACCGATATTTCTACAAAGAAATTTTAGAAAGACTTCGCAAACGAGTTCTTCGTGTCCGTGCCAACGTTGCTGATGATTGGATTCTGCATCACAAAAACGCGCCATCCCATACTGCTCTGTCAGTACAGCGATTTTTAACCTCAAAACAAATTTCAGTACTACCACAGTCACCTTATTCACCAGATATCGCTTCGTGCGACATTTTTCTATTTCCAAGAGTCAAAATGGCGGTCAAAGGATACCATTTTCAAACAACACAAGATGTCCAGAAAGCTGTGACGAGGGTCTTGGAGGATATTACAGAAGATGAGTTCCAGAAATGTTACCATCAATGGCAGAAGCGCTGGAATAAGTGTGTGCAATCAGAGGGAACTACTTTGAAGGAGACAACACTAAACATGACTAAAACGGTAAGCAACATTTTTTTTCACATCAGTCTCATTACTTTATTGTCGCACCTCGTATATTTAATTAAAAATTAGGCCTTCTAAAACCATACTAATCTTAAAAAAGGTAAGAAAAGGAAACCAAATTTTTATCTCAGTGATATTACATTCTTTTAATATTAATACGGATTATTTAAATAATAATTATTAATTTAGTACAGAAATATATAAAATTAAAAATAAATAAAGTTGAAATCCGGTTGAAAACAAAATATGATTATACTCTACTACAGTTATGTTATTTATAAAAATGTAATTACTGTGACAGCAGCTTCATCGTTTCGAAAATGATAACTGAAATACAGACGAATAACAGGTATTAGTGGGCGTTAAAAAAGACAGTAAAGGAGAAAACAAATTATAAAAAAATGAAGAAAATGAATATTTGACAAATAATCTTGAAAAGCAACCTACATCTTTTGCAGGAATCAAATAATAAAAAAATTGTTATGATGATTGTACGTACATTTCAATCTTCCTACCGCATCGCTCGTTCTTGTAAGTAAATATTTTAAATTGGTATAATATATAAATTAAAATACAATTCAAGAATAAAACAAAACAGCTTGAAAGGTTTTCATTAAACGATAAAAACTTTTGTACCAGTGTGGACATTTAATTGCTGGTTGTGAGATAAAAGTATATGACCTAATTTTTACCTCGTTATTATGTATACCATAAATAATATATGCTATTACTTTCTAGATTATCATCTTATTGCAGCTTTTTTTAATTAGCATTAAAGTTTAACTTTGGTAAGGGAAATTATTATACGTAAATATATGTACATAAATATTCATAGCGTTTGAAAACTTTTACCTTTCAAAATTAATTCCGAAAATACATTTTTTTTAATAAAAATAATAATTTTTTAAATAATTTACAAAGAATAATAACAGATGGCAGTAATTATTATCTCATGCATGGTTTCTTATAATCATTAAAATTACGATACCTTACATACATATGACCACATATACTTTACTTTCTTTCTGAATTTTCAACGATTTCCCTAAAAAAATTTATTACACTTTTAATTTCCTTTTTTTATTCCTTAAAGCATTGTCAACGAAGAAACTGAAAAGCAATAGAACAAAAATTGCCAACAGAAAAAAATTAGTAGAGATTGAAATTTAAAAGTTAATTTTAATAATTTTATAATTCTTTTTTTTCCATTAATTAATAACAAAATTCTATCGATATAGATTTTCTTACCGGATGGGAAAGCAATTAAATAAAATAACTAATTTTTTTTTTAAGGGATACACAGTTGAGACACCTATGAAAAATGGTAATTACAATAATTAAGGTTGAAGTAAGTCTATCGAGCTTAAAAAAACGGTTCAGCATATTTTGCATAACGACTGGACTGTTAGAAGACGGATTTAAATAACAATAACCGGGTAAAATTCAGTCGGTATGAAACACAAGGCTACCGCAATAAAGTATTCTAATAATTAAATTTATAAAATAAATAATAATATTGCTATCTATAATTTATTAACAGTTGCCTTTAATTTAGTTTATGTTCCATAAAAAATTTTATCAGCGAGTTAAAAAAAAAGCTAAGAATAAACTACACATTTTTAATTCTAATGAATTTTCACTTAATATTATACACACCTATACTTAACTATTATATAATGTAATACATAAATATTACTTTCAATTTTTTTTATCTGTATTACTTATACAGGGTCATTCACGGGAACCGGATGTTTTAAAAATAATTATAAAAAATTGAATATTTATTTTAAAAAAGTTTTATTGGTACTGAAAACTTGTTAAATCAAAGCATTTGTTACTTACTCGTGAACGAAAAATTATTTCCGGCAAGTGATGTCCATTTTGGGCAATACATTGTTGTAGCCATTCACGGTAACTGGCCTCAATTCTTTGCAGCATGTCTACATCAATCTGGGTGACGTGATGACGAATTGCGATCTTTAGGTCCTCCAATGTACGCGGTTTATTGCCGTACACACGCGATTTCACAAACCCCCGCAGAAAAAAAATCACAACTACTCAAGTCGGGGGACTGAGGGGGCCAAGGAATGTCGCCGAATCTGGAAACGATCCGTCCCGGAAACAAGTTACGGAGAACAGCCATCGTTGCCCTCGCTGTGTGCGCTGTAGCCCCATCCTGCTGAAATAACACATTTTGAAAATCGATTCCCCGGTTTCGTAACTCAGGAATGAAAAACGTATTCAACATCGCAATGTAACGATCAGCTGTTACAGTTACGGCAGCATCATTTTCTTCAAAAGTATGGTCCAATAACAGCGACCTTTACTATTGCACAGCAGGCAGTCACCTTTGGGCTATGAAGTGGTCTCTCGTGAAGCCTATGTGGGTTTCTTTCTGCCCGATACCGGCAATTCTGTTTGTTGACGAAGTCATTCAGATGAAAATGGGCTTCGTCACTCATCAACAATAACAAATTTTCATTTTCTTCAAAAACGGTAAGCATTTGTCGACAAAATTGTAATCGCTGCGTGAAATCTTGCTCGTTTAACTGTTGCACGACGGCTATATTGTAAGGATGAAAATCCAGTTCTGTATGCAGAATTCGTCTTACCGTACTTGTGTTCATTTGAAGCGCTGCCGAATGCCTCTTAATAGAGCGGCGTGGGCTTCTGACATTGGCTTCCCTTACTCTTTCGATGTTCTCCGGAGTGCTAGATTTTCGTCGGGGACCCGGTAGTTTTTTCTTCAATATTGAACCGCTTGTTCGAAGGTTGTTTACCCGTCGCAATATTGTGTTACGAGAAGGGACACTTGCATTACGATGGATATTAAACTGACGGCAGAAATCTCGCTGAACAGCAGTTACGGATTCGTCATTTCGCACAAAACTGTCATACGCGTACAGGCGTTGGTCTAGCGTCCATGGCTCCATCTCAACGACTAAAATGTAAATGCTATGAACAAAGAAAACTTCAGACACCAGGCACGTGCCCCTCCCACCACGAACGCCCGAGTAAAACCCACTGTAAATGACCCGTACTTATTAAATTCTTGAGAGTACAGAATTAATATAAATGCAGTTGAAAATATGCAATAATTAATTGCGTTTTGAGGTTTAAATAGTTTTGCTTTTCTTCAGAGTTTTCAATCGAAAAGGTTGTTACGCCTCGGGACATAAAAAAAATATAAGTATTAGTATTTAATTGAATAAAAAGGTTATTTTAATTTTAAAGAATATTTAACACTATATAAACCTAAAGGTAAATTAAAAACAGTATCGAAAATAAGAAAAAAAATGAAAACATAAAGGAATTCAAACTGAAAAAAAAAAACATATACAAAAGAGAATTTGTACTGAAGATACTGTTAGTAGGGTGTTGTAATACCTTTTTCTAGATAACCTGATTTTTTTTTTCTAAATTTAAGCTTTTTGATTAGAATTTTGGAAATCAATAATGTATGATGACATCTTTGGTATGTGATAGGATAGGCAGTCTATTGACACTATGTTTTCTTTTACATTTCCAGTAACTACATCATGTTAAGATGAATGTGCACCTGAATAAGCTAATACGCCTATAGTATGATACATATGCTACTAGTAAAGGTAAAATATATATATTATCAAAGAAACAGTAATGATTTTCGAAAGAAATTTTGAAAACAACTTTTCTTTGATTTTAATTTAGAACCTCTAGGATTATGTAATGGAAGTAATTATAATTTACAAATACATATTTTATTTTCCATAATACGGCATTGATATCAGTAAACACCCTACTCTAGAGAAAGAAACGCTATAAAGTAGTGTAGGAAACTAATGTAATAGAACAGTGTTATGCCAACATGGTTCATTATTACACACCTTAAAAAATTAAAAAGACATTATATCAAAATGTATTCTTCTTATGGAAAGAAACTAACGTAAGTAATATCTCTGTTATTTTCCCTTAACAAACATCTTACATAATCTTTATTGTTTCAATCTTATTTATGATCATTTATCATTTTTAACCTTCAACATCATTTTGTTTTTAAATACTAGTTTTATTGATTCTCCCTATAAAATAGATCTCTGCGTTTCACTTTTCTGATCAGAATATGACCTAATGATATAACAGCTGTTCTTTGAGGTAGTCGTGTGTTTGTGTGTTCTACCTAAATGTTATTATTGTGTTGTATTATATTATGTTTCTTTCTGTTTTATATCTTCGGTTGCGTTTTGAAATTAATTTTCATCGGGTATTAAGTTTTATAATTTTTTTCCAATTATAATTTTGGAGGATCTTTTAGTTCCACCGACCCGTTGCTAAGCAGTGTTCATTGTTTCTTTACTTTTGTGCTTACTTCTTCGTTTACTTTTTATGGTTTCTAGTTTCGTGTATGTTTACGTACACTTAGTTCTTGCTCGGTGTGGATCAGCTGCCTTCGGTAGATATGAAGGACGAGGGGCCATCTGATATTGGTTGTTGTCATGTACTGTCCAGGAAACGTGGTCCGCTGCCGTCGTTGGATAGGGACCCGAGGAGGGCTGCGCGCAGGAAGCTTATTAAAGACGACTTGGCGAACAATCTGTCAGGTGATTTGAATGATAACGAGAGTATAACCGTGGTTTCCTAGCCTACTACTAGCCAGTGGAGGACGATACCTGTGCCGAAGAGGCAAGAAGTAAATCGTAGTTCTAGTAATGGCGACTTATCAATATCGAATAAGTTTAGTGGCCTTGCAATAGAGGATACGAATGTTGTGAACCAACCCGAGCCAGTCAAGCCACCTCTGATTTTTCATTACGAGATAAACGACGTGCTGAAGCTGTACGAACTGTTGGAAGCAGCCGTGTGCAAGAGTGATTACAGCATTCGACTGGTTGGAAGTAAGCAGCTGAGAATAATTTCTAGGGATATCAAGGCGTACAAGAAAATTACACATGTGTTCCAGAGAGTGGTCTGATAGGTCATACTTTCACAAGGAAGGATCAACGAGCCTTTCGTTTTGTAATCAGAAATCCTCCACCATTCGATTCCAATGGGGATGATAAAGGACGAAATCGAAGGCCACAGGCATCGGATGAAGGACTTGATAAATACACGCCACAAGGTAACTAAGGAGCCCACATCGACTTTCTTCGTGAACCTGGAACATTGGAGTACACTGCCATTTGCAGATTGTCGTTCGAGACGCCACGGATGTCTACAACCCTCGTGCAGTATATGGGGTGTCAGCAACATGGGCACAAGAATAAATGTATGAAGCCTTTCCGTTGCATGAAATGTGGAGAGTGCCATCGGAAAGCTGACTGTTCCAGGAAGGACATGAGCACTCCTGCGCCTTGTGTCAGTTCGACCATCCGGCAAACTACCGAGGCTGAATGGTGTATCAAGAGATATTGGAGAGGAAGCGTAGGCGGAAGGCGAAATGGATTTCGCAGCTTGCTCCGAAAGTCGATCCCACTAGCCGCAGGGTAGCCGGCCCCGCGCTTGATAATAAAAATTTTCCTTCGTTAGGTCGGGGAGTGCTAAGGACAGTCAACGCGAAACCTGAATCTCTCCATAAAACGTATGCTGCGGCAGTTGGGCGTGCTAGTGAGGGCAGTGTGAACAAGTTTGACAGGGTTTCATCAAATATTAACTTCCTGGTTCAACAGATTGGGAGTCTGATAGCCTTGGTCACTAAGATCTTTCCAAAAGTCTAGATTTCTACGAATCGCTACGTGGAACATTAACGGTCTACTTTCTAGGCATGAGGAACTAGAGGTTATGGGAGTTTCCAATTCCCTGGATGTAATATTGATATCGGTAATTTCGGTTTACTGACTAAAATTACCTCAGGCTTCAAGGTTACTCTGTGTATGTAACGAATCACCCAGGTGGGAGGGCCCATGGAGAAACCGCGATTCTGGTTAGAAATTTTCTGCCAAAATTTTCACCAACTTCTGGGCCTCTGCACTGAATAGATTCAGACAACCACGGTTGAAATTACAGAATGATTTGGGCCAATTAGGCTGCCCGCTGTGTACTGCCTCCCGCGCCATACAGTATCTGACGAGTTGTTTTCTGATTACTTTGCGACTCCAGGATTTAGATTTCTTGCCGGAGGAGACTGAAACGAGAAAGACCCATTGTGGGGTTCTGGTTGACAACCAGCAGGGATAGAATGCTGAGAAGGTGTGTCCAGAATCTGCGCCTGGACGTGGTATCGGGATTCCAGCCGACGTACTGGCCTACGGATCTGACGAAGGGCCCGGATTTCCTTGACTTTTTTTGTCATCTCGGGTATATCATCTGCATACACTCTGGTATAAAACAGCTATGATACATCTTCGGACCACCCACTCGTTTTACATATATTTACCATGGCAGTACTGAGGAGGAAAGAAAGGTCTATTCTTTACACGAAACGAACGGATTGGGTTTCTTAACAGGACTGGATCAAGGAGAAACTGACACTCGTTTCCCTCGATACCTCTGAGAATATTAATTACTCGATGTACCTTTTGACGTAGGTCATGCCGGAGGGAGCATGGTGGTCTACACCTGAAGACTTGCACTCAGCCAGAGACAATACCTATCCGAGGGAAGTGACAGAACTAATTGTCCCGAAGTGGCGTCTTCGGCGAAATTGGAAGAGTTTCAGAAGGCCAGAAGAGAGGACACTTCTTAATAGGACGGCGCGGAGGCTGAGGAGATTGTTGAGGACTATCAGAGACGAAATTCAAGGAGGATACAGGAAAAGCTTCTGACCTGCATGGGGACGGATACTCTTTATGGAAGGCTACGAAGGGACGGCCGATCTCTTTTCTTCACACTTAGAGGTAACTTTCCGACCCCACGATGAAGATGGCCCCGTCATGTGGATGTTAACGACTTCCTTGAGAGCCCAATGGTAACCAGCTTACCGATTAAACTGATCTCTGCAAGGGAGATACTGAAATTAGTCAACTAATGAAGGTGGCTAAGGAAAGGGCTTTGACTTAGTGACGTACAAAATGCTTGGCATGCTACCCCTTAAAGGCATCGAGTATATTAGGAATCTACTTAATGCTGTTCTGCTAACACTTACTTCCCAGCAGAATGGAAGGTGTCGCAGGTGGTGATGATCTTGAAACCAGAAAGCCTACACAGGAAGGAATCAAGGTAAGTCGAGGCACGTCACATTCGCCCTGCGGAATGTTCCGTTGTGTACTTCGATGGTGTCTTGATCCCGCAAACGGTGACTGTGCGGTACCTGGGACAACCTGGATCGGCGTCTGATCTGGAAGTGTCACGTGATGATGAAGAGGAAACAGCTGAACGCAAGGTACACGAACTTCACTGGCTGCTACGGAGGGACTCAGGCCTCACGTTATTCAACAAGATCTTAATTTATAAGGCTATCCTGCGCCAAATCTGAACGTATGGTGTAGAATTGTGGAGAACGGCTAGTACTGATAATATGACAATCATACAACGATTCCAGAACAAAGTAGCGAGGGTGATTGCTGAAGCGTCATGATTCACGCGGAATGAGAAGATTCACGATTATCAGGAGCTCCCGTCGGTTCGTGCGGTTGCACGGCAGCGCAGTGTCAAATACCTGCGAAGGGTTGAGAATCATGTGAACCATTTTGCAATTAATCTATTCGATAACAGCAGAGTCGTCCGACGGTTGAGGCGTGTCCATGTACTCGATTTAGGGTCTACGAAACAGTTTAGAATCTAACACCGTCAAGTTTAGTGGTGTTGTATATAATTTCTTTGTTACTACTCTTCCTTTTTATTCTTATCTTTAATTTTCTATTTATTCTTTGTTATTAATGTTTGTTTTTGTAGACTACGTGGTGGTGAAATTAATGTTTTGTGATTTATGACTGAGCTTGAAATTTCATATTGGGGTTTTAGTTTATTTGCAACTATTTATTGTGTATTACTTATTTTGGAAGTTGCTTATGAACTCCCTTACCATGTGCTTTTGTAAGGAAACTTACTTATGGCTCCGTTGGAGAGCGCATTGTAATTATAACTGTTATTCAGAAAAAAAATATGACCTAAACGGTAAAATATTTTTTTGTGTGTTAAGCGGTTTTGTTTATTCATTCATTCATTAAATTCACTTCGCCCGTTCGTTTGAATTAAATATGATTGATACCTTATCAGGTCTTAGTTTTATTCGTATATCGTAAATTCTTGAGTTAAAATATAAGCTTCAGTTAAGAATGTTCTAATTTTTTTATACATCGTATTACATAACTTAAAAATTGAAGTTTCAGCATACCTAAGGATCATATTAATATAAAATAAGAGATTACCATAGCACAAAATAATTTAAAAACTAGTTTTTATAATAATGATTACATGTCTCATACGATTTTCTGTTCACGTCGCTTGTAAATCTATTATTATATCAAAGTACGACACTGTACTTTTATTTGCGCGTGAGCACATCTTAGAATTGATTATAGTCATAAATACTGGCCTATTTTCTATTAATATAGTCTATTATGTACTGATATTTATAGGTAAAGTTCAACGTATTTATTTCATTCAACGTATAGTAGTTTAAATCTATGAAATGTTTTTGGGTTTTAAATTTTATTAAATATTTGCAAAATTATGTTATTTATAAAATTAAATTAAATTATAAAAACTGTTTTCGTAACCGTTACATTTTCTTTTGTCAGTTATTTATGATATTTATTATTTAATGTAAGATTAGATTTTCTTACTGAAGTTGTTCCTTAAGTTCAATTTTTTAGTAAAAATGCGTCCTTTGAAACATGTGCTGATTTTCCACACCCGGATAAACAATTTCAAAAATGATAAAAAATTTGGTATTTAATGGTATTGTTAAATATAAATTAACATTATCATTTAACAACAAAAACGGAAGTTTTTACTGCACTACCTATTTTTATGTTTATTTAATATTCTGTTTAATAATACATATCAGGTTAAAAGCTGCCAATTTTCTCAGAATTGAATAAATTTTCTATTTCTCTTTTTATGTATAAAGTTTAATAAATTAATCTTCAACAAGAAAATTGTTTATTCTTATAATGAAATTTTAAATCTTTCAGTTTTATTCATACAAAACAATTATTTTTTTGCGTATTGAATAGATGCAACTTCTGTTCTCAATACCAATATTTCGTTTGTGTACCATTCATTCACATCGGGTAAAAGTATATGAAGTTAAAAAAAATTTAGGAAATATGTCTCCTACAAAAAAAATAGGTAAGTAATATTCAAATAAAAAACACGGATATGTGTACCTATAGAGATAAAACTACTCAGCAGATAGGTATATGAAAGTTTTTATACAACACTGACGAAAAGGAAATCTCAATCACAATAGAATTGCCAGAGAATGATTCAACGAAAATTCTGATGAAAGCTTCAGCTTCTTCTACCTGTCCTTTATTGTTAAAAAAATCTAACTTTTCTTTTTATATTGAATAATTCATAATGCTATTTTAAGTTAACTCATCTCCTGAAATATAGCACATACATTATCTCACGTCAAAACACTAAAATTAGGACATCTAAACTTAGCTAGGAACATCAGATTAATGTTAATTTAATTTTTCAATATTAAAAATATCAATTGCATGTAGCAGGGCAGAAACTCAAACCTATAACGTAGGTATGGAACGCAAGGATAGCGGAAGATTCCCCTATTAATCGCAGAACCTGGACAACAATTCCTTGCTGCTGGTTCTTTCTTATTATCGGGTGAGTATTTGTTTTTTTAATGTCGGTTATATACTAGTTTGTTAATGGACGGAATTGTGGATTGTGTTCCGATACTTACAGATCGATTTAATTGGACTGATTTTGGGATACTGCCAATATATTACATCTTTCTTCTTGCACGTCCATTGAGGGCATGTTGGTGCTAGTGCCTTTCGATCTACCAACAATAGGCCTGATGGAACCCTAGTTATTGGAGGATAAAATCACTCCCTTATCCGGAGGGAGTAGTATATGCTACCGATAGACCAAAATTTTAAGGCGAGGAAAGAAGGATGGTTGGTGAATTAAGGTTCTGTAGACACTTCTTCCCTCTCATCACCTTCGTCGTCTAGAATCAGCCGGTTCTTTATTAAATATATTAACTGTAACTTATCGCTATTAATTTTTTAACATACCTTGTAGACGTTTAATTACTTTTGTAAATTTTACTATTTATTCCTTCGAATTTCGTATGTTGTATGTATTTTACTACATACAATAAATAACAATTTAGTGTGAGAATATAATTTTACGTAACACAAAATATACATCTAACCATTTTAACTAACTATTTCTAACATCTTACTTAAATATACGTAACAATTATAGTAAATACACAAATACATTGTTTTACCGTATAATAATAATAATAGTAATAGAAAAAAATTCAGTACATCATTTCGTAATTCACATTCACAATTGACTTTTTACAAATCGACTTTTCCCGTGGTAAATACGGCTCCCGTTTGTTTTAATACATTACTTCAAGTCAGCTCACCACTTATAACATTGGTTAGTTACCCATCTTTCCCTATTTTAGTAATCTGTTTTCTTAACCGCTATTCCCCAATCATATACACGTTTAACATTCTGTTCTATACTTTTCTGTAGCTAGCAACATTTGTAGCGTATTAATATACTTTTTCATATAAATAAATCAAGAAATATTATCTGCAACCTAGCAGTATTACGAGAAATAACAGTAAATCAGCAACTTCATACTGAATTTTTTTCAAAAAAAAGACAAAATAAAAAGAAATGGTTGTAGATTAAATAAAAGTTTAATTGTTAGAAATTAAATAAGGAAAGGATAACGCAAACACAAATGAAAACGATTAAGTCAGTGAGAGGACTGAAATACATGTATTAATGTTATAAAATTAAGGTTTTTTTTTGTAGATTACGGACCTTAGCGAATCGCCAAATGGTAACAGTAGTCATAACCTGGTAACATCAACTACTACAATAAAAGAATCTGAAATATTCCAATTGATATTCGGCAACGAAGGTTTAATAATTCAGATGACGAAATATTAACCATCGATGGGAATTCCTTTTTCAAAATTATTTTTCTACGTTTTTGAAAATTTTTAACCTACATTTTGACTAACACAAAAATCTAAACAATTTTCTACAAGGGGAAAAATAAGTGCACAAAAATTCTAATGTTGATTTAAAAAAATAACTGCAATTTTTTAAAAAGAAAAATCAATGGCAAACATGAATAAATTGAAACAAAAAGTATTTTTCTTTTTTTTTACCAAAATTTGTACTTATATTTTTAAATAACTTTAAAAAAATATATAGTAATAGTTTTTGTTAAATTCTCTAAGGCTTTCTTTCTGTCTGAGCACTTTTAAAAAAATCATTTTTAATTATACTGACTGATACCAGGCCACTTTTGGATATTTAGAACGATCAGAAATTAAAAACAAAAAACTAATGAGCTGCAGCAAAATACACAAAATTACACATTAATATATAAATTTTCACCCGCGTATGTGCGTGTGCGTGCGTGATAACGAACCTACCTACATCCACTGTAAATAAGTCTGTCTAGTTACAATTTGTCGTTAGACCATAACGACAACTACTCCTGGTGTAAAATACACACTTAAAATGTGAACTAACAACAGAATTAAAGTTTAATAATCTTTCTTTTTCCTGTTTAGCTTCCGGTAACTACCGTTTAGATAATACTTCAGAGGATGAATGAGAATGATATGTATGAGTGTAAATGAAGTGTAGTCTTGTACATTCTCAGTTCGACCATACCTGAGATGTGTGGTTAATTGAAACCCAGCCGCCAAAGAACACCGGTATCCACGATCTAGTATTCAAATCCGTGTAAAAATAAATGGCTTTACCAGGACTCGAACGCTGGAACTCTCGACTTCCAAATCAGCTGATTTGGGAAGACGCGTTCACCACTAGACCAACCCGGTGGGTATTAAAGTTTAGTAATCTAACTGCCCAATACCATACGAATAAAAAATGTTTGAAACACACACACACACACACACACACACACACAAACACGTGCACGCGCGCCACTGAGTATCAGTAAAACATATTACATTATCGAGACAAGAATTTGACAAACAAAAGAGAAAAATAAGAAATATGGTATTTTAGGAATCGAGAAACAATTATAAATCGAGATTTTTTATCGATTGAATTTTGTTATGTAGATGTGAATGTTGTAAAAAAATAAATTAAATATTTTTTTTATAAGCAGTTTGTTATATAGAGTAGGAATATTATAATAGTCATAAAACAGTATTATTTGAACTGCATGTAGCACCTACAAGAGTCTAAAACATATTCAAAAAATATGTAGATTATGGGAAATTCTAACGGTACACAAATTTTTTATATTCAATACAGCCGATCATTTGCCTGCTTAGAAAAAGCGAAAAGGTTTCATAAAAATGAAAACGCTCAATCATTTTTAAAAAAGATTATTAAAAAGGATGGTTTTAAGAATAAGGAGGATTATTTTGGGTTAGTATTATAATGTTAATATGCTAATCAGATGTGTAATTATAACATTATTATCACTTGGAGTAGATCAATTGAACTATGTCTTTTGGGAGCCATTAAACTCTTACCTAAGCATCATAATGGAGAGGGGTGGTGGAGGAATTTTGTCTTTGCTTATTTATTCTGTTATGGAGCAGGAGAGGATTCTCAATTGGTTTCACAGTATCGAATAGGTTTAAAGTGGTAGTTAGTCCTCCAAACTACCTAAAACATCTTTCTACACAATTTTTGATATAACCAAACCTTACGGCAAGGGATGACCAAAATGTTGCTAGAATTGTAAGAGGATGGGGTTGTACGCTAAACATATGAAACTTTTTTCACATGCAACCGATGTCGTATTGAGTACATTTGAATTTTTCTTTACTTGAAGGTGGAAATTTTTGTTATTCCCTACTTAGCACAGGTGAAATCTACCTTCGTCTACCGGCGCGCCGAAAGGCATTTTTTAATGATACCTTTGCCATCAGATCAATAATTATAATTTTTTAATAAAAAAGTAATATAATAAACATTAATAAAATTAGCAGCAGCAAAAATTGAAGAACATAAGAAAGAAGCCGTAATAAGAAAGGGAGTCAGACAAGGATGTTCCCTATCTCCGTTACTTTTTAATCTTTACATGGAACTAGCAGTTAATGATGTTAAAGAACAATTTAGATTCGGAGTAACAGTACAAGGTGAAAAGATAAAGACGCTACGATTTGCTGATGATATAGTAATTCTAGCCGAGAGTAAAAAGGATTTAGAAGAAACAATGAACGGCATAGATGAAGTCCTACGCAAGAACTATCGCGTGAAAATAAACAAGAACAAAACAAAAGTAATGAAATGTAGTAGAAATAACAAAGATGGACCGCTGAATGTGAAAATAGGAGGAGAAAATATTATGGAGGTAGAAGAATTTTGTTATTTGGGAAATAGAATTACTAAAGATGGACGAAGCAGGAGCGATATAAAATGCCGAATAGCACAAGCTAAACGAGCCTTCAGTAAGAAATATAATTTGTTTACATCAAAAATTAATTTAAATGTCAGGAAAAGATTTCTGAAAGTGTATGTTTGGAGTGTCGCTTTCTATGGAAGTGAAACTTGGACGATCGGAGTATCTGAGAAGAAAAGATTAGGAGCTTTTGAAATGCGGTGCTATAGGAGAATGTTAAAAATCAGATGTGTAGATAAAGTGACAAATAAAGAGGTGTTGCGCAAATAGATGAAGAAAGAATCATTTGGAAAAATATAGTTAAAAGAAGAGACAGACATATAGGCCACATACTAAGGCATCCTGGAATAGTCGTTTTGGTATTAGAAGGACAGGTAGAAGGGAAAAATTGTGTAGGCAGGCCACGTTTGGAATATGTAAAACAAATTGTTAGGGATGTAGGATGTAGAGGGTATACTGAAATGAAACGACTAGCACTAGATAGGGAATCTTGGAGAGCTGCACCAAACCAGTCAAATGACAAGAAAAAAGACCTATAATTTTTGTAAATAATTTGGAAACTTTCTTGTTACAGTTTTTGATTAATTTATTAAAAGAAAATATTTTCTTTGTAAAATTCGTTATTAAGGTTTTACGTATATGCCACAAATTAAATATTTATTTTTACGATAATTAACTAACAGAATTTGTTACGTAAGCTCATAAAATTAATTTTTTTATACATATATTTCCAGATTTATTTTTTGTTTGTAATGTGAGAAGTATATATTAATATTAACAAATTGTTAATAAGTAAGATTAATGAGCAAGGTTTTATTTATAGTGGAATAAAAGTAATAGCTAAACATAGATATCTCATGTAAGTAAAGTGAGGTATGATATTCGCTTATAAAGGGGAGGAGCTAATATCACTAACAAAAAATTGCTTACGTAATAAATTAGCGGCTTCTTGGTAAGAATTACTTTAGGTGTATACAATTATATTTTCTTCACGGAGAAAGGCTGGGTTATCACCTGAAAGAAGACCAAGAAATATAGGAAACAAAAGAGATAATAAAATAGAAGAAGAATAAAAGCAGAGCGTCAAAGGATTTCTAGTATAGAAGAATGAAAGTGAAACTTCAAAGAACTAGGACGGAATAATAAATATGTTCGGTCTTTGGAGTCTTAACAAAAAAATCGATGAGGAAGTAACAAATATAACTACATACAATTTGCTTATTACTTTTATTCCAAAAAAAAAATAAAAAAATAATATTAAGAGTTTATTCATAAGGAAGCATTTGGGATGATGTAATTTTTTAATATCCATTCTTAAT
This sequence comes from Lycorma delicatula, assembly GCF_047948215.1. Taxonomy (NCBI): domain Eukaryota; kingdom Metazoa; phylum Arthropoda; class Insecta; order Hemiptera; family Fulgoridae; genus Lycorma; species Lycorma delicatula. The sequence continues at coordinate 5,803,799 of NC_134455.1, read as the reverse complement.
TTAGGGGTTACAGTTGAAAACAAAATCTTCTATTAGCTATTTTACTTAAAACTGCATGAAAAAATATAAAAAATCCCCATTAATATTATTATATTATTCTCTCCAAAAAGTACTGTAATATTAAGAAATAACAAGAATGTGAAAAATTCGTAAATAACTTCCGCAAATAAATCTGTCTGCCGATCTTTTTTCTAGTGAAAGGGATACATTAATTTGTCGCTTTATGATATCTATCTATTTTTCTTAAAGCTATCACGCTTTTACGTCGGTCGTTTAAGAAACGAATATCTTTTACGTCGCTTTTGATGTCGATTGAACTAATCAGAGGTGTTAAACGTAACTAAAATGGACCTGCTAAAGCGAAACTAATCGGAATAGCTTTCTTTAAGAGTAACTACCCTCAACATTATTTAGCTAGTCCCTCGATGAAGAGAGTGACCGTTTCATTTATTGGGGTGAATAACACCTGTATTTAGGTGCGCTTAGCATAATGATGTACGACCGTCTATTTGATTTACTAAAGAAGGCATCGTTCTTTACTTTCACTAGTAAGCCTGGCGTGGAATATTTGGTATCTGTGAAAACGGTTACGATTTTCAGGAATGACTTGAGACTCAAGTCGATCGCCTACAATCATTACGACACTTTCGAGATAAGGAAAAGTTAAAAAATGAATAGTTTCTTTATATAAATTTTTGGCTAGTATAGAACTTAAATGTGATTATGTGGAAACCTTTTCTAGACAAATATTACAGTTAGCCTTAATATATCAATAAGTATTTCAGTTTTGGTGCATATTTATATTTTGAAATTTAATCACAGTTTACAATTTTTGTTATATAATTAAATTTTATTTATTATTTTTATTATTTGAAATTTGTTATTTTCTTCGTAAATGTTTTATTTTTATACTTTTGTTTGTTAATATCTTTTGCATAAAATATTACTACGTTTGTAGTAATAATAAGTTTGTTTATTAGTTCTTTGTGGAATTTATTATACAATAAGTGTTACAATGCTATGGATAATTAAATCTTTCTTGCGATGCAGCTTTATGTAAAAATCGAATTCCATTGAGTATTATTGGTAATTCGATTATACACTTCACGATGTTATATTAACAGTAATACCCACTCTAAAGAAATATTTGAGGCAACATAAAACGGTCCGACATAAAAAAATAAATTAGTTAAGAAATTTTTCTGTGTAATTTTTCTATGTAAAGTTTTCATAATACTACTCGTTGCATTTTTCGTTGAAAAAAGTAAAAACCTATTTAACTCACATCAGTAAAATTTTGACAAAATATCTAACATTTTAATGAAATTTTCCATTAGGACAAAGCATCGAGTATGTAAAAAAAAAAGAATCAGATAATTAATTCTTCTTAAATTGATTTTAAGTTTATTTCATGCGAATAAAACATCTTTTTAGATTTGGTTTTTAAATAAATCAAATTCTGTACTTTTTGAAGTGGTTCATCTTATTTTTGAACATTCAAATAACAGTTTTTATGTCATTTCTTAATATTATAAAAAAAAAAATTAATAATATATAGAGTCTAGCAACAAAAAGGGAGAGTATTTGTCAGCGAATTGTTAAGGGTAGTGAAAAGAAGAAATTGTGGAATAAAATAAGAAGATCGGCAGGGTGGTTGAAACATAGAATTAATTAGGGTTGTAGGGTTGTGGTGTGGTGGTTGCGTCTACTTGAAGAGATGATAGAAGGGGACTAAGAGACCTGGTGGCAGCGAGGGATACTGTCGAGTAGCTAAGGAAAGGAGAGAACCGAGCAAGCAGTACGAACAAAGGTGAGTGGGAAGTGGCGAGCGGGCAGGGTCACTGACCCTGAGTAAGGTGCTGTATTCCACCAGTTAACCTCCTAACTCACATCTCCTTTGTCTTGAACAGCGAACGCGACCTGCTTGTGCTTGAACTAGCGTGCAGCGTGCAGCAGTACGTTTCCTATCCTGCATTATCCCAACATAGCTTTACCGACAGCGCGGTAAAACGTGGGTGATGTACGTTGCACATTTACAACAACCCGTTCGCTCGCTCTCACTTATCTCTTGTCGAACAACGCTCCTTATATACTTACAACGGGATTAAATGTTTAACATGCTTGTAACATTTTCTGTCAATGTTATTAATTATAACCATAAATATAATTTTCAGTTTTTTGAAATGCAGCATCTAAATATGTACTGAGATAAAGGATAAAACTACGCATTGCAAAACGAAGATAAAGTTTCCACTTTAATATAGAAAGTATACATAAATATATATTCGCATATATATGACAAAGTGCCTACAAAAATGTGTTTAATTTAGGTTAAAACTAAAATTGTAAATCTTAATCAATTCTCTTATTTTATAAATAATAAATAGGCTAACAATTCGTTTATAAAAAATGAATTTTTTTTTGTAACGTAATAAGAATATATTCAATTATACAGTAACCTGAACAACTTAATAGCAGACAGTGGATCAGAAAGCTCAACAATAACTTTATATTCCGCCGTATTATTAATTTTCTCTTTCGTATCCTCTAAATGGTATTGAAACTAAAACAAATTATACCATTCATTACCAGTGATATTTCTGTTTGTTATTTAATTATTTAAATAATTCGTTTCTTTTTATTCCTCGAAAAGATTTATAATATATAATTCTAATTACGTACAAAAATACGAGAAAAACAATTTAGAATATAATAGAGACGTAATGCAAGATAAAAAAATCCTTCCTGCTCATCAAAAGAGAAATCCTGTAGAAATCCTGTAATGTTAAACATTGGTAAAAAAAAATATAATTAAAAAATAGATAAATAAACAGATCCTAGGCAGTACAAGTAGAATGTAACAAGCTAGGAGATACGAGGAGTTATCAGGAATTAATTATGAGTTCGGTCGGTGTTTCATCTCAATATCATCAGCAAATAATTACTCCCTGCATTACCAGAATTAAAGAGAATATTATAAAATAATAATATTGCGTTGTATGATTCTACCTTTAATTAATTATCCGGAAAAATAATAATAAAAGATAAAAACAAAAAAGTAAGCCAAAGGAAATAAAATAAGTGCACAATTTATTTATTACGCATTAAAGGGCTGCAATAAATCAAGTTGTAATAAAACAACAGGATAACGTTTCACAATACTAAAATCGCAATAAATTTAACTTCCTCGCTAGGGGTTGATTATATTATTAAACACATGTGTTTCTACATTTCCAAGTAATTAAATGTTCTCTTTAACTAATTATATAATTAAATAATTAATCGTAAACCTTAGGAAGTAAACATTTCTTTACTTACACTAAAATTAAATTAATAATATTTTCTCCAGTGTTTATCAGAAATAAAGGTAAAATTAATTTGAATTAAAATGAACAAAAACTGAGAATTATTAGCAGATATTATATACTTATAAATAAGAGCGGATAATTTATAATTTTTTATGAAAATAACGAACTAATAAACCCTATATATAAACTTTATTGTTAGATTTTTATTTTTGAGATACTTATTACTAATAAAAAGGGAACAAGGAATACCATGAAAAAAGATGTTGTGGGGGATCTTCAAGTACTGTGTGGGCAAAGATGGGTTGCAGCATAGATTAGAGAAGAAAAAATAGGCCTAATTTATTTCATTGATAAAGAGATCATGACTCCTCGAAAAATATGATGTGTACACCACGTCACTTGCTTGTACGCCTATTATTATATACATTTGTAAAAAATGAAAAGTACATAAAATTTTATTTCCTTAAGTAACTGTGATATTTTTTCATTTTTTTTAAAATTTTTATTATTGAATTATTACTTATTGTATCTTTTTTTTATTATCAGAGGTTAATCAATATAATTAAATTTAAAAAAAAAAGTTAAAAAAAGAAGATAAAATCGAATTTGAATCGATGTGCCTTCCCCTTGTAAGGTCCAAATATTTCATTAATTAAAATTTTATTTGGCTATAATTCTGAAACCAATGAAAATAAGTACCACTTATGATATATCGTTGAAAGCTCTCTCAATGAGGGCTTATTATTGAAGTTAAGAAAAAGTTAAAAATCCAAAAAATTGGATTTTGGACTGTTTTTGATACTTTTGGTCCAGTCGATTGGAATAAAAATAGAAGGTGCACAACTAGATGTTACAAACCCAATATTTCAACATCCTACGGATAATCGTTTTTGAGTTATGCGAGATACTCACCACATACGTACGTATGTACAGACGTCACGCCGAAACTAGCCAAAATGGATTCAGGGATGGTCAAAATTGATATTTCCGTTGAAATCTGAAAACCGGAATTTTTCACGATCAAAATACTTTCTTTTACTTCGTACAAGGAAGTAAAAAAGATAAAAAATTAATGTGAAAATATTAAAAAATTATTGTTTTTTTTAGTCATTACTCTTCAAAATAAATTCAGGAAAATTTTTAATTGCTCGTTTCAGAAGTTTTTCTATAAAAAACTGTTCAGTAGAATACTTAAGTTTAATTATTACTCAAAAATTATTTTCTTCCAATTTGTTTTGATAATTTCTACTTCACATAATCTGGATACACTTCCTCATCCATTAAATTTGATAATTATTGAACGAATATTAATCTTAGAAGGTATATTATAATGTATATTCAATATAGGTATATTGAATATACATTTTAATATACCTTAGCATATCTAATGTAGTGTATTTTAACTTTAAAGTATAAAGATCAAACGCAGACAAACAAGAAATAAAAGGCAAATATTTGAATATATAAAATAGATAACTGAGGACGTAGGATGTGATACGTTGAGGTTAAGAGTTCAGCAAGGAACAGAAGAGAGTAGAGAATATAATCAAACCAGTCAGTTGACTGATGTCTTTACAGAAAAAAAAACCAATTACGTACTAGCAAAAGTCCTCTGACATTACTTAAAGGTTGTAGGAAATAAGAGTTAAAGGTAAAAACTAATTTTGTAATTGATAATTTGCCAATAATCATATGCGAGTGCTCTCATACATACATTTTTTACTTAGGCGCCAAATATATATTTATATATAATAAAAACCTGGTCAATTGGGAGAATTTTTTTAAGAGCTTTCAGCAATTATGAATTGATTAATTTTATGACTTCAAAATCTATTTAGCCTCCTTCCCCAACTTTTTTTTTTGTCTTCAGTCATTTGACTGGTTTGATGCAGCTCTCCAAGATTCCCTATCTAGTGCTAGTCGTTTCATTTCAGTATATCCTCTACATCCTACATCCCTAACAATTTGTTTTACATATTCCAAACGTGGCCTGCCTACACAATTTTTTCCTTCTACCTGTCCTTCCAATATTAAAGCGACTATTTCAGGATGCCTTAGTATGTGGCCTATAAGTCTGTCTCTTCTTTTAACTATATTTTTCCAAATGCTTCTATCTTCATCTATTTGTCGCAATACCTCTTCATTTGTCACTTTATCTGACTTTTAACATTCTCCTATAGCACCACATTTCAAAAGCTTCTAATCTTTACTTCTCAGATACTCCGATTGTCCAAGTTTCACTTCCATATAAAGCGACAACTATGTTATCATAAATTGGGTAATTCTTCAGATTTATTTTTCTTAGAGTCTCCTAAATTGGAACGAAATCTATTCTTAACAATTATTTTTTTTACACGACTTCCCAAAAAGGAGTGTAATATATTATCTTAGGTTAATGATGATGTACTGTATGTATGTAAGTGTGTACGTGTGTGTGTCCTGGTTTATGTATGAAGCCGCTTTGTAAATCAGATAATTATTGAATAAAAAATTATTATTCGATAAATTAAATGAGATTGGTCCCTTAGAATTTATATAAATTAATATAATGTTAAAGTTTTAACAAATGCGTGAGTAGTAAATAGTGAGATTATGCGACAGGAAACTGTGTTCAGTAATCTAATATTATTATATCTTTATTTTTATAATCAAGAATATTGTTAGAGCTTTAAATGTTGAGCATATAAAACAGCAATTCTAAAAATATTATGTGAAATTTCGATTTTTGACTGTATTTTTAGTTTTTTAAACCCAGATTTTTAGATCTTAAAATGATATTAACCTTTTTTTTTATAAACGTCCAAAAATGTTTTATTCACGGTTGAAGAACATTTCTTTACAAAAAAATTTAAATTAAAATTTTTTAATCTAAATTTTTTATTTTGTAATTTTAATGAAATAAGTAATTATGCTTCGAGGTATACAACGTTCTGTATGATTTTACGAGCAGTGTAATGAATTATTTCTGATAAGGGCATTAATAAGTTATTTATCTCGTAGTGTTTCTCTTAAATTAAGTAATTAAGGATTGATTGAATGATGAGATAAGGCACAGAAGATATAATAAAAAAAATAATATTTTTGATCTCCCTCTTAACACAAAAATTCTTTCAATACATAAACACAGGAGTGTGTAAGAACAAAAATACCTTCAAAAATAATCATTCGGGTTAATGTGGAATATAAATAAGACGGAAAGAGATACTGCACAAGAATTAATCTAAATAACCTGATTACATCCCCATTTATATTGAAGCGTGAAGTAGACCGGCTGAAGTGAGAGTCTAAAATCGGTAAAGTTGCGGTGTTCTAATCCAATCATCCCTTTAATCCAGTTAATTAATCATTTTAGATTCCAACACCACTCGCGATGTACCAAATTATCTTTCATGTCTTCTATAAAATAATAAGGGGGTGTTCTAACATATTATCTGGAAAATATAATATATGGATAATTTGAAGTGTGAATACAAAACTGCTTAATTAATAGGCAAATTTTATATGAGAATTTATATAATTTAATATAACATATTAATACATCGTCAGTAAAAAAACTATTGCTTTCTTGTAAGCCGACATATTAAATTTGTATGTATAAAAAATCAAATAGAAAAGATATCTATTTTAGGGTTAAAGCTGAGAATTGTTTTAAACTTTCTCTAAACTGTTTTCAGTGTTAAAATTCAATATGTTATTTTATATAAGTCGCATGGAATGGATTTTTAAATTCCTACATTCTTATCCGTCACATGATTGTGTTTTTGTAGGTTTTTACGTGTTTCAGAGATTGTACTCCATCATTAGAAAATTCTGTTAATTCCCTCTCTGAATATTAATTTTAAATAAATGCTGCCCGTAAAATAAATAAACAAGTGCACAACATTTCACATTATTAAACCAATACATGAAATTTTATATACGCATCAGTTCGAACGAAGACGTAATATATATTTAATTGTAAATTTGTTTCGCTGTTGTTTGCCTTTTGATAATAATAATAATTTTATTGGTGTGAGAAAATATAAATAAATGATCATAAAATACGCAGGAAGCTAAGCTGTTTATTTACTATTAAATTAATTATTCAGTTTTAAGTGAGTTGTAAATTAGAATTTTTCTATTGTATTCATATAATATTTCCTATTATTAAAAAAATCAAAGGTTTAAAATTTTTGACAAAATCAGAAAAATTATAATTTTTCTCTACAAGATTATGTACATGATTAGAAGTTATTTTTCAATGTTGCTATTAAGTAAATCTTAATAATTATTTCTATTTGACATTTTGATATGTTTTAGAAATTCTCGTTAACGTTTAGAAGGAAAATTTTAATTAAATCAGCTCTTTTTTAAATATATTATTACCCTTAGCCATCAAAACAACCCAATCTCTTATCCGATCTGATCCACAATTTAATAATAAAATTACTCAATTTAAGAACAAGATGACAGTTTTACTGATAGCCATAATTTCACATTGCTGTAATAGCAAGAAAAGTAACATTTTGAAAGGAAATTATTGTTTTTTTTACGTATATTAAGAATTAAGATTTATTTTTAGATGATTTTTTAATATCATCTATTAATTTAAATAAAAAATAGATATGATTTTAACATCAATCAAATGAATACTTGTTAATCTTATCTGTCGGGAACAGGAATAATACAGATCAATTATTTTATAGAATTAAGACCAGAAATTGAACCAACGATACTTTAAACTAATTCACGTCAATAAATAAAAACATATAAATCAGCTTTATTTTATCGTAATTATATATTTATTTTTTTTTTTTTGCGTTTGGTGACTATGATTCAGTATCAAAATATACCCTCATTTTGATAAATTTCACTCATTAAACAATAAATACAATATAAGAATGTAAATGAAATCTTTAAAATCGACTGTCTAAAACAGAGGTTCCCAAACTAATTTTTCTCATAGACCACTTTCAAAATTTTGCTGGTTCCGGTGGACCCCCTGCAGCTAGTGTACTAGCTCCGGTGGACCCCCTGCAGGTAAGTACTTACTACTTTTTCCGACACTGGCAAACATCTATTAACTTTACTTTTCTTTTCGAATTCCGGAAACAAATGAGTAACGTTTATCCTTGGCAATCGTATTTATATTAGTGAAGAATCAAACAAGTTCATGCAAGATTGCTAACACACACACCACAATTAGTATTTCGTCCCTTTGCACGTCTGAACAAGCGTTGCGGACGGCGGCGGCGCTTTGCAAGTCTCGACACGTTCGTTGAACTGAATATGGAATATGCAAGTTTTTACAAGTAACAGTCGCTGAGCTTCTCAAAACATTATCTGCCTACATTAATACGCAAAGTCAAGCCAACATTTTTGTTCTTCACTATCGAAACCAAATGAATTTTCGTGGACCCCCGCTTACGAATTGTGAAACCCTATTTTTTTGTCGCTTCAACGTAGACCCCATCGAGTCTCCCGTGGATACCTGGGGATCCACCTGGACCACTTTGGGAATCAATGGTCTAAAACCACGACAGCTCCTGAAAATTTCCCTCTTTTTGTTTCCTTTCTTTTTAAAAAAAGAAAGATTTTAGGACATTAAAAAATACAGGATGTCCCATATAAAACGCAACCCATCAATCACTCATCCATGAAATTTCAAAAGCCAAGCTTACTTCCCTACTCGTTACTGAAATGGACTCGACCAACATCTGATCAACGCGGCGACGCAGTAGAACACTACTGATAATAATAACAATGCAATCATAACGTTCAGTGTATTGCTAGAGACAAGATGGTGTTTTCGCTAGATGAACGTGTTTTCATTGTCGAGTCGTACTTCAGTACGAAATCAGTGGTTGCTGTGCAAGATTTGTTTCGCCATAAGTACGCAGATAAACCGGCTCCTAACAAAACATCAGTATTAAGATTAGTCGCAAAATTTAGAGAGAACGGTTCTGTTAATAACAAGGAACACAAAAGATCTGCGTCAGTGTTGAATACAGATACAGTCGCTGAAATCAAAGACCGATTACTCGCCTCGCCAAATAAATTGATCAGACGTTTGTCTGCTGAAATTAATTTATCTAAATCGACTGTTCATCGGGCGACTAAACAATTACAATTACGAACTTATCGCATTCAAAGCGGTTCATCGACTTTTTGAGCCCGACAAAGAAAAACGGATAGAATTAATGTTATGGATTCGTTATTTTTCACAGATGAAGCACGGTTTCATTTGGATGGCTACGTAGACAACCAAAACAGTAGAATTTGGAGCGCTGAAAATCCCCACGTATATCACGAAAAACAATTACACCCGCAGAAATCGGGCGTGTGGTGCGCGATATCGTAGAAGAAAATAATCGGTCCTATTTTTTTCGAGTACACCATTAATGCAGAACGATATCGGGATATTTTATTTCACTTCATCGCACTCTTGGAAGAGGAAGACAGACACTGCTGGCTACATGACGGTGCGACATCGCACTACGCAGGTTCAACTTCTGATTTCGTCGAGGAATTCTTTGATAATCGTGTTATCGATCGAGGCTTGTGGCCACCAAGATCTCCAGATTTGACTGCGGCGGATTTTTTTCTACGGGGATACCTCAAAGAAAAAAACTACAGCGACAAACCGCGAACTCTTGAACGATTGAAAGTCAATATTGAACAAGCTGTATTAAATATCCAGCCACAAACTTTGAAAAAAGCTGCAAGAAACGCTGTAAAAAGAATTGAAGCTTGTATTCAAGAAGATGGCGGCCACTTCCAACATTTAATCTAAATGGTAATAATAAAAATTACATTTACATTTACACGTGCCTTTTTATTATTTCAATACCTACCAATATAAGGTTGGGTTGCGTTTTATATGGGACACTCTGTATATTTAAATGGAACTTTTGGAATTCTTTACACAAATTACCATAATATAAAAATGTTATTTTTTATTAATCTTTTTTTGTTGTTAAAACAGACTATTATTTTTGCGATAAAATTGTCAAATTCCGTGTCAGAGAGATAGCTTTCTTCTGGAAGGTTCTGGGTTCATGCCGTAACTGGTGTTCTTTCTTATAGTACAATTTTCAAATAAAAAAAGTACAGAAATAAAGATGGAAGAAATTAAATTGTAAATTCTAAAAATTAATAAATAATGACCGCCCCTGCCCTTTGTTTAATCCGAAATACTGTATCTTTTATAAAGTTTACATGACCATCGTTCACGTAGACTAAATGCAGTGAAATTTAAACTAATATTTTCAGTCGTAGATTTGCAAATATTTCCGCTAATACTGACTTGTAACAGATCTGTTAAATACACACTGAAAAACTGTGAAAACTGAAAAGTCTAATTGAAAAACATCAGAATTTTTAACTTTTAATCTTATAATTACTAATCATTACGTGACAAAAAGTAATTGGAAGCTTTTAGAGATTAGAAGAAATTACAAACTTTTTTTTTACACTTATCGTTAATGGCTTTTGTTGAATTATTAAAGAAAAATGTTCGCTGTCTGATTTTCACGCTATCTTAAGAGATATAAATCAATTTTCAGAATCTTTTACAACTAAACCTTGAAAATAGATTATGTTAATTAGTTATTTAATGGCAACACTGAATCAATTATAATAAATAAAAAAACTATACTTTAATTAAATATTATTGTTAAAAGGTGTTAATAATATTTTTTCTTGTTATTTTAAATAGTAGGGGGATAATTCATACTACCTGGTTAAACGACCTCAGCATTAAATTTAGCATATTTTAAACTTAGTGTAAGACATCAATACCAAAAGTTTAAATAAAACTGTTTAGTTATTGGGGGTGGGTTTTTATTTTCCTAATTAATCTATTATTACTATAAACGTTATATTTTACTGTTTTCAGATTCCATGTGTCAAAAAATGCAAAATATCTAGGGCACAACTGTGGATGTCCAAAAATTTTTCTTAATATCCATGGAAAGGGCGATAATGAAATTTATAAAAAAGATGTTCTGAATTTTTCCGAAATGTTTATACTGCTTAAAATTTAACGCTTCAACTAAAAATAAGGTTGAAAAGATGTTACACTTCGACCAATTCTTTATTTATTTATTTGCTTTTTAAAATAAAATTAAAAATTAAAAGAATTTTTAAAATATTCCTTTCTTTCCCCGGATCTAACAGGAGCACCTTCTGCTTCAAAACTGCTCTTCTTTAAAATTTAAATTTTAAAACGATGAAAATCCCTGAGCATTTTGTTATTTTGGAAGATGGAGTAGGTGAGAAAATATTTATGTTTATTAAACTTTTATCGTTTATTAATATATATTCTTATACTTCTTTTTTAATCTATAAACGTATTCGAATAAACTTTTCAATTAATTTCACTTTTTCACTAATTAATAGTTTCCTAATAATTTAAAAATTTCGCCAAATTGCTTATATCTCAAGATAGTGTACCATAAAAATTTAATAGCAATAATATGTATCCCAATACTTGTGAATTATAACAAATTTCCCTAAATTTAGCCGACTGAGTTTGGCATTCGGTAGAAATATTCTTTACAGGTACGTAATTAACTTTCATAAATTTTGGTAACTGTTTTTTCTCATTCATTTACTGTAGAAGCGTTATTATTTATTTGTACGAGTTTTTCTTTAACAATTTTAGAGCAAAAACTAACTAAGCAAAGGCATATAAAACTATGGTGTTTTAATATTTTAGAATCTTTCAAAAAATTTATCTTTTTTATTGAAAAAGAAGTATATTTTTATATACAGAATGTCCAGAAGTCTAGAAACAACTCAATTATAGAAACATGAGCGAACTACGATACCAAAATAAACGGAGTGGATTACCAAAATAAGTGTATTTCATTACTGTATGAAAAAAACTACTCTGAGTTGTGTTTGAAATTATTGTCGGCCATCTTGGATTCGCAATATTGAATTCAACTTTATTTTTTGAAATGGTATGATGGTTATATTAAACATATCTTTAATGTTTGATTTGAACAGGAAAAAATTTGTGAAAGGTTTTTAAGTTTAATTTTGGAAAAAAAATTATTTAATAAAATCGCTTCAATTTTTATTTCTGAAATAAATATCGTTTAATGAAAATTATGATACATTCTTTCATTAATTTTACATAATCATCATCTATCTTCTCTAATTTCAAATAAATGCTATGGATCAGCTGTTTCAAATTATGCTAAAATTTCGTTATCGAATATCGTAATGATAAATTTCGAATAAATAAGTCACGAGAAGAGATCTTGGAAAACAGTTTACAGAATTGTTTCCAACATGAAATTGCAATGTTACCTGATGTTTAATTATCCCCCTTTCTACCGAAAATATTTATGATGAATTCCGGTTTGTCCGACCATTTTACGGTCCGGACACTTTAATGGTCAATATATAAAAAAAAACCGGATAAACCTACGAATGCGGGTTTTCATTAAAGTTTTTCCCGTTCAAATCTATATTGAAATCATGTCCAATGTGATCATAAAAAAATAAAGTTGAATTCAATTTGGAGGATCCAACGTGGCCGACAATAATTTTAAACACAATTCAGAGTAGTTTCTTTGATACAGTAATCAAATATATTTATTCTTGTATCGTAGTTCCACTTAGTTTTCTATAATTAAGCCGTTTCCAGAATTTCGGAATAATTTGACTAGTTTTGAAAATGTTGAGTATGTTGCCAAATGATAAAACATTATATACAGTAAAATACAGAAACTATAAATTATATAACTGTAAAAAAAATTCAATTCAACAACTAAATTAAACAAATATATACATTAAAATATACGTACAATAAATTATATTTATTATGACTTTTCAAGCCGCGAAGCAAAACTTGAATAAAAAAACTACTTTCAACCATAAAAATCTTTAAAAGCTCATGCCATTTATTTTTTTAGTTTTTTTTTTTGTTAGCAATAATGCAAAAGGAAATTCAAATTAGAGAATGCAGTCGATAAAATTTGATTTTTCCTTTATGTTTTTTCTCTAATATTTGCTTCTTACATTTTAAAGTAGTTATCGAAAAAGATTTAAATAATTTTTTATTTAATGAATAAAATATAAACTTGAAAACATATTAAATAATGCTGTGTACGTAAATAGAAGATAGAGTAAAATTTCAATGAAATTCTTCGCTAAATACATATAATAAATTTATCAATAAAGTGAATTTTGGTGGAATTTTTTTCCGACTACGTTATGAAAATAAAATAACGAATAATATTTCTCTATTATTTGAGACATATAAAAATTGTTCAGATCACTAGTTCAATAGAATTCATTTGTTCATTAAAAAAAAAAAAAATGGAACGTGAAATACTAACTGATTAAAAGATTTTGAAAAATAATAATACCGTAAAACTGTAGCCAACGTACATTTTGAATAAAAGGAAAATAAATTACAGTAGTAGTATGAATCGAATACGAGTAGAGAAGTTCTTTTATCTGTTAAGCTCTTGCAGACGGTAATAGAAGAGAGAATGTGATGATGAGCTGTTCCATGAATAGGGTTGAAAAGGTATGACTATAATGATGAGGATGACGGTTGAAATGCAGCGCGGTAGTCGGAGAAAGTTAGAAAGAGAGCGTATCACATTACCGCACGAGATGCCAGCATCATCCGAGAGAAAAGTTTAAGCGACTCTCGAACACCCTTGAATATGAATTGTAGGCGTTTGGAATGGCGGTCGGAAGGCAACAGGGAACAGTGCAGCTGGCATTAACTTTTTAATTAAGTTTCAAAGTTAAACCGACTGGTCTGGTTATCCACAATCCTATTCATTTGCTATTATTATTTTGTCTATTATTTATTTTACTTGATAATTACTGATATTTTTGTCAAATGTAGTAATAAATTAATGAATTATATACAAAAATTGTTTATATATGTTTAGTTCTAAAATAATAATTATATTAATATATAAATAAAAAGTCAATAAATTTTTTTTTAAATAGTAAAATATGTTGTCAGTTTCTTTCTTTAAAGAATCTTTGTATCAAAACCTTCTTATTATAAGAAAATAAATAACTGAGTTCAGTTATCTATCTTTAGGATAGTGGGCTCTTTACGAAGAGAATCTTTATCTTTAGGAACTCTTTTCTTTTCCTGTTTAGCCTCCGGTAACTACCGTTCAGATAATACTTCAGAGGATGAATGAGGATTATATGTATGAGTGTAAATTAAGTGTAGTCTTGTACAGTCTCAGTTCGACCATTTCTGAGATGTGTGGTTAATTGAAACCCAACCACCAAAGAACACCGGTATCCACGATCTAGTATTCAAGTCCGTGTAAAAATAACTGACTTTACTAGGACTTGAACGCTGGAACCCTCGACTTCCAAATCAGCTGATTTGGGAAGACGCGTTCACCAGTAGACCAACCCGGTGGCTCATTATCTTTAGGAACTGACAATGTACAAGACTACGCTTCATTCACATTCATACATATCATCCTCATTCATCCTCTGAAGTATTATCTAAACGGTAGTTACCGGAGGCTAAAAAAGAAGAAAAAAGAAGGATAGTGGGCTCCGGCTTCCATGGCACGAGTGGTAGCGTCTCGGCCTTTCATCCGGAGGTCCCGGGTTCGAATCCCGATCAGACATGGGATTTTCACACACGCTTCAAATCATTCATCTCATCCTCTGAAGCATTACGTAACGGTGGTCCCGGAGGTTAAAGAAAAAAAAAAGATAGTGGGCTGACAAATTATTTAAAGTAACCATTATCATTGTAAATTTGCTCTTGGGTAAGAAAATTTACTGTACTATTCGATATAATGTACCATCACGAAGCTAATTTAGAAACCAACACGGTAAAAATTTAATTAAATGTTAATATAGATTGTATTTATGTAATTTAAATTTTGGGCCGTCACAAAAAGTAAAAATAAATAAGTAAAAAAACCAAATGTAATAATAAATGTAAAAAATTTTCCAATTACGTAAATACAATACAGTGTTTATTGATTAAAGGATAAATATAATCTGTTCTTCTTTAATCAGGCACTGTGTATAAACGTATACTTTTAACAATAAGATATATTTCTCCCAAGATCAGATCGAAACTAATCTGTTAGCATATTAAATAAGTGATAAATTGGCAATTTTTTAAGAATAGTTAAAAAGAGTAAAAATAAACCAATCAATTTTTAATAAACAAAACCTTTTGCAATTAATATACAAAATTACTGAAAAATCATCATATTTTGTACATCAGACCTCTAAAAGGGAAATCTGATAAATCTTGTTTTTTAAATATAAAAACTTTAGATATGTTTGTGAAAAACTTTTCACAATTCATAATTATTTCGATAAAAAACTTTGTCAGCTATATATTTTCAAATAAACTCTTTATTCCGAACATTATATGTGATATTTAATAAAATAGTAAAGCCCTTCAGAACTTAGATTTGTTTTCGGGTTATAAATTATACTCCGACTAAACCATTAAATAATTTAATATAAAACGATAAATCATATTATACACAAGTATATATGCAACCGATTCGAAAATTAGAATTGATTCATGACAGACATAACAAACCTGCGTCTTTGAAGACAGAATAACGATTTAAAATTTCATTGAACAGCTTTTAACTAAATATAAATGTGGAATTTACCGATGATATTACTTTTAAATACTTTTTCCTTTGATATTATATTACTATATGTAGAGATTAAATATTTTTTACGGTACTTTAAATTTTGACGTATTCATTTTTACATTAATTAAACAATAACTTAAATGAAAATTTCCACATTTAAAAGAATAGAGAGAAAAGATTATAACTTTACTGGAGTAAAAGAAAAGATTATAACAAAAAATATCTATGGTAAAAACAAATTCTAAACAGAATTAAAAAAAAAATTTCAAATCATAAAACATTTATTGCGTTCCAATGTTACATTACGTATAATTTAAGGCGTTCAAATTTAAAGTGAGACTAAAAATTAGTTCAGTACTATTATATACAAAAACAAATATACTTCTATTCTTTTTAAATTATCTATTTATGTTGTTTTTATAAAATTCTGAGTTTTATTATTTTATAATTCATGAAAATTGTATAGATTTTATGATCAAACAATTTTTTTTTGCCTTCTGTCATTTGACTGGTTTGAAGTAGCTCTCCAAGATTCCCTATATAGTGCTAGTCGTTTCATTTCAGTATACCCTCTACATCCTACATCCCTAACAATTTGTTTTACATATTCCAAGCGTTGCCAATCTGCACAATTTTTTCCATCTGCATGTCCTTCCAACATTAAAGCGACTATTCTAGGAAGCCGTAATTGTGTTTTATAAGTCTGTCTCTTCTTTTAACTAATTTTTTCCAAATGATTCTCTCTTCATCAATTTGCCGCCACACCTCTTCATTTATCACATTATCCATCTGATTTTTAACATTCTCTTACATCACCGCATTTCAAAAGCTTCCAATCTTTTCTTCTCAGGTACTCCAATCGTCCAAGTTTCGCTTCCATATAAAGCTGCGGTCCAAACATATACTTTCAAAAACGTTTTCCTGACGTTTAAACTAATTGTTTATGCAAGAAAATTATATTTTTGAATGAAGGCTCGTTTCCCCTATGCTATTTGGCATTTTATGTTGCGCCTGGTTTGTCCATCTTTAGTAATTCTACTTCCTAAATAATAAACTTCTACCTCCGTAATCTTTTCTCTTCATATTTTCATATTCAGTGGTCCATCTTTGTTATTTCTAATACATTTCATTATTTTCGTTTTGTTCCTGTTTATTTTCATGCGATAGTTCTTGCGTAGGACTTCATCTATGCCATTCATTGTTTCTTCTAAATCCTTTTTACTCTCGGCTAGAATTACTATATCATCAGCAAATCGTAGCATCTTTATCTTTTCACCTTGCACTGTTACTCCGGATCTAAATTGTTCTTTAACATCATTAACTGCTGGTTGTATGTAAAGTTTATAAAATAATGGGGGATAGGAAACATCCTTGTCGGACTCCCGTTTTCATTACGGCTTATTTCATATGTTCTTCGATTAGTACTATTGCAGTTTGGTTCCTGTAAATGTTAGTAATTGTTCTTCTATCTCTGTACTTAAATCCTAAGTTGTTAAAATGCTGAAGATTTATTCCAGTCTAAGTTATCAAATGCCTTTTCTAAATCTATAAATGCCAAGTGTGTTGGTTTGCTTTTTTTAATCTTCTTTCTACTATTAATCTGACTGCAAAAATTGCTTCCCTTGTCCCTATACTTTTTCTGAAACCAAATTGGTCTTCCCCTAACACTTCATCCCTTCTCCTCTCGATTCTTCTGTACAGAATTCTAGTTATGATAATTTATGCACGAGTAGTTAAGCTAATAAGCTTATTGTTCTGTATTCTTCACATTTATCTAATTCTGCTTTCTTTGTATCATAAAAATAAGAAAATCTTTTAGAAATCTGACGGAATTTCCCCTTTTTCGTAAATATTACACACCAGTTTGTATAATCTATCTATCTCTTCCTTACCTGCACCGCGCAGTAATTCTGCAGGTATCTCGTATATCTCAGGAGCCATTTAGATCTTTTAAAACTCTCCTAAATTCAGATCTCAGTATTGTATCTCCCTTTTCATCCTCTTCGACTTACTCTTCTTCCTCTATAACCCCAGTTTCTAATTCATTTCCTAAATATAACTCTTCAATTTATTCCACCCCCCTACTGACCTTTGATTTTATATTATAAATCGGTGTACTATCTTTGTTTAGCACATTATTAGATTTTAATTTATGTACCACAAAATTTTCCTTAACTTTTCTTTAATCCACTCTTCTTTCGCAAATTTTCACTTCCTGTTTATAATATTTCTTAATTGTCTATAGTTCCTTTTACTTTCTTCATCACTAGCATTCTTATATTTTCTACGCTCATCCATGAGCTCCAAAATATTCTTTGTTATCCAAAGTTTTCTACCAGTTCTCTTTGTTCCTCCAAAGTTCCCTACTGATGATTTAATAATTTCTTTTTTAACATTCTCCCATTCTTCTTCTTTATTTTCTACCTTATCGTTTTTACTCAGACCTCTTGCGATGTCCTCCTTAAAAATCTTCTTCACCTCTTCTTCCTCAAACTTCTCTAAATTCGACCGATTCATCTGACACCTTTTCTTCAGGTTTTTAAACTTTAAATTTGTACCGTAAGGTTAAAGCGGTATTCTTAGACGCTAGGAGGAAGTCATGGAGATTTTGTCTTTGGTTTTAATATTTTAAATTGTTTTGATTTTGTTTTTAAAATTCTACTTATAGTTTTAATTTTTCTTATTCTATTAGGTTTTGTATTTATATTTCCTGTTTTGTTTTCCTGGCATTTTTATTTAATTTTTAATAGTGGATTTTTAATGTTTAGTTTTTTGAAACACGTACATACATCGTGTTTGGGCGATCATAACGCCGAAGCGTTTTTCGCCCAGAAAAAAGTCAAATAAAAAAAAGGAATCATTCTTTAGTCTGGCTCTCAACAGTTACCTCTCTCCGGTATGGTTGCACCTTCGGTCCAGCTACTCTGTATCACTGAGCACTCAAAAATACTGATTTAAAAATTTAAATCAGATTTAAAACAATTTTTTTCAAAAAAAATTATAATTCATAGCATAATTATAATTTTTCGTATTTTAAAATACGAAGTGATGTTAAATTTAGATACTAAAATAATAATTGAATTTATTCCATGAAATGAGAAAAAAAAATATACAGTTGCCAATAGTTACTTGAAAATGGACTTAATATATGTTAAATGTATTAAACTTAAGTGTAGATTTGATAATAGAGAATTTAAAAAAGAATAAAAAATATATTAATTTCGATTTAGATCATTTTTATTTTCATTTTCATTAGTCTTCGTACAGTTCTCCCACTACTCTTAATTTTCTCTATTGGAGGATAAAAATTCAACTAAATTTTACTTACAAAAATATGTTAAATTTTTTTCCTAAAAAAAGAAAAAAAAAACAAAATTGAAATGAGCAGACCACGATGGTTGGTTTTATAGTCTAACCTAGCTATTGGAACAATCATTAGTCGGTAATTTGTGTGCCTATGATCTACGGTAAGGGACTTTAAACTAATATAAGAGTAGGGTAATTTGAACAAAATATGGTCACTATCACACTTCTTTTACGACTAAAATCTTTCAAATCATATTGTATCACCTTTGACCAAATAGCTTCAAATATTTGACAACAGGTCGATAAATGTAAATAATTTTTACAATAATATAAAAATTTGCCAAACAAAGTTGTAATATTTTCCTGGCATTGGTTATTTGTCCTTACTTAATGAAAAAATAGTGATACATGAAAAAGGTTACCTAAGATTTAATTTTTTTGAGTGGGGGTAATTTATGATAACATTTTATTATAAAATTATCATTATATGTTTAAACAAAAAAATGGTATAATAAAAAATAGGTATTATAAAAAATTAATATTTTTTATAATTGTTTTTGCTTCCCACCTCTAAAACCACCTTCCAAGAATATTTTTTTGATTTTTGTAAGTTTACTATGTTAAAGAAAAAGAAAATAAAAACAAATTTCACGGAAAAATGTAGAACCAATAAAAGGTTATCACAGATTTCTTTTTTGGAGTCGGGGTTGATTATGATGAAATTTTATTGAAACATGATTATTAAAAACCTATCATTTAAACTTTTAATATTATTAGAAGTTTAAGCAGACCAAAAAAATTTAAACAAAAAATAGACAATTTTAAAATTTGATCTGTCCACTCCACTACTAAGCCTAGGAAGATATACAAAAATAAAAGGAATAAAAGATATACGCAATAAATAAAAGGTAGCTTTTTTCGATTTTTGGAAAAGCGGGGGAATTTTGGGGAAAACTTTTTTTTTAAATTATAAGATCAGCTTGCACGTATATACTGTGAGCTTAATATAAAGTACGGTTATATTTACAAAATTTTGAAAAATTTGACCCCAGAAAGAATCAATTATACCATCTGGAGATATTGATCCCAAAATTTTACCAACATGTTGACCCATATACACACGAGTCTGTACAAAATTTCATCAAAATCGGTTATATAGTTAAACGTTATTAAGGTTCAAACACGCCACACACGTACATACGTAGATCGTACATCATACGTATCTACGATGTACTATGTACCAATATAACCCCTCTCACACTTTTTCTTGTTTTTTTTTGGGTTCCTGGGGCATGAAACATCTAGAAATACCAAAAAATCCATATCCCATTTTTTGACTGATTAAGATATTTCCCTCATTTCAGCAAGAAAGTTATAGTGTACAGCCGTTTTAAACGGTATATATTCATGTGTATGTAGGATATGCAATTAAACAATCATATTATATTATATTAGGAGAAGACCAATTTGGTTTCAGGAAAAGTATAGGGACAAGGGAAGCAATTTTAGGCCTCAGATTAATAGTAGAAGGAAGATTAAAGAAAAACAAACCAACATACTTGGCGTTTATAGACCTAGAAAAGGCTTTCGATAACGTAGACTGGAATAAAATGTTCAGCATTTAAAAAAAATTAGGGTTCAAATACAGAGATAGAAGAACAATTGCTAACATGTACAGGAACCAAACAGCAACAATAACAATTGAAGAACATAAGAAAGAAGCCCTAATAAGAAAGGGAGTCCGACAAGGATGTTCCCTATCGCCGTTACTTTTTAATCTTTACATGGAACTAGCAGTTAATGATGTTAAAGAACAATTTAGATTCGGAGTAACAGTACAAGGTGAAAAGATAAAGATGCTACGATTTGCTGATGATATAGTAATTCTAGCCGAGAGTAAAAAGGATTTAGAAGAAACAATGAATGGCATAGATGAAGTCCTACGCAAAAACTATCGCATGAAAATAAACAAGAACAAAACAAAAGTAATGAAATGTAGTAGAAATAACAAAGATGGACCACTGAATGTGAAAATAGGAGGAGAAAAGATTATGGAGGTAGAAGAATTTTGTTATTTGGGAAGTAGAATTACTAAAGATGGACGAAGCAGGAGCGATATAAAATGCCGAATAGCACAAGCTAAACGAGCCTTCAGTAAGAAATATAATTTGTTTACATCAAAAATTAATTTAAATGTCAGGAAAAGATTTTTGAAAGTGTATGTTTGGAGTGTCACTTTATATGGAAATGAAACTTGGACAATCGGAGTATCTGAAAAGAAAAGATTAGAAGTTTTTGAAATGCGGTGCTATAGGAGAATGTTAAAAATCAGATGGGTGGATAAAGCGACAAATGAAGAGGTATTGCGGCAAATAGATGAAGAAAGAAGCATTTGGAAAACTATAGTTAAAAGAAGAGACAGACTTATAGGCCACATACTAAGGCATCCTGGAATAGTCGCTTTAATATTGGAAGGACAGGTAGAAGGGAAAAATTGTGTAGGAAGGCCACGTTTGGAGTATGTAAAACAAATTGTTGGGGATGTAGGATGTAGAGGGTATATTGAAATGAAACGACTAGCACTAGATAGGGAATCTTGGAGAGCTGCATCAAACCAGTCAAATGACTGAAGACAAAAAAAAAAAAATTATATTAGTGTACACATTTTTTAACTAAAGATATATTAAAAATGGCATATTTTCTGCTGAATTTTATTTTTTAAACTCAAAACAAAAATTGAATAAAAAACTTAAATTAAACTCAGTGTTAATCAGTCGAAGTCTTTATATATTATTACAAAAAAATTCATTTCTAGATTAATTTTATACGGATAAAGTCTAACGGAGACAAATTAAATAAAAACAATTTTTAAAAAAAGAAATAAAATATATAAAGTACAATTCATTTTTTCTCCTATTTAACTGAGTAAATGATAAATAACGAGCTTTTAGCGCAAATTTAGTAGAAACTATTATCCTAAATAAACTTTCTTTTGTATAATATCAAGATTCCTAAAAAAAAAATTGGTAGTAACCGCTTAAATTTGATGTAAGTACTTTGTCTTAAAGAATAAATTAAGTTAATCGAGTAACACATACAATCCTGTTAGAATAACTGGGCGAAAAAAGGTGAAAAATTCAGTTAGTATCAAACTTATTGCCACTGGAAAAGTTTGAATTCCATACAGTTTGGCTATTAGTAAAGTAAATTATTTTAAACCTACAACAGTCTACTTAGTATGCTATTTTCGGTACAGAACAGTATTCCACTACGTCGTATTATTTCTAGAGTCGCTATTGTTATAGTAAAAATTACGAGTTGTATTTATTATCTTCCTTTTCGATTCCATTGTTCTTCGTAATAGCGAACTTCTTGGTCAGCTCCTACTGCTGTTATAGGAAATATAAGCGGGAACCTTATTTTTTTAGTTTTATTTTGTTGTCATGTAAATTAATTTTTTCGCAGTGTATTATTAAAATCACAATAAACGAGAAGAGGTTTAAAAAATTCGTATAGCATTTTAGAAATAGATTTTACTATTATTTGAATGCAACGTAATCTTTTGTCACGAAAAAGAATTTTTGTTAAGAAGAAAAAGACCATTTTAAACCGGCAAAATTTTAAGCAAAAAAAGAAGAAAAAATCTTGGATGACCTTTTTTTAAATTTACTGCATAAATTCAATAATTAAGCACAACCGGACTTCAAAGTTATGCTTATCTGTATATACATTCTTGTGTCGTTTTGAAACTCGTTAGATAGGTTTCGCAGCTGTACTACGTTAAGAACCGTAGGAAAGAGTAGTGAGAGTATATGCAAATCCTAACATTCCTGGATCATTATTAATCTGGAAATCTTGATACTAATTAGAACTAAACAGGATACTAAGTCCTGGAGATCAGTTTATCACGACCAGTTGAATACTAGATAGGCAGTTTGTACGATTATGTTGGACATTAAATGAAGTGTTTTCCATTACTGGTCGTAATGGAAAATAAAATATTTTGATAAATACAAAGATCATGCAATGGTATGACGTAAAGAAAAATTATTTTAAGTTTAGATTTTTTTTTAAACAAAACCAAATCCAAATCTTTAGATGTTCCACATTTTCTTTTTAATTCACCATTTACTTTACATTTATCTAATTCTACTCTTATATATTTAATCTACCTTTACCGTTAAAAGTAGTCATACTTTTTACAAAAAAAAGGTAGATAATGAAGTAAAACAAAATTAATAAGTTTATAAATTTAGAAATTAGTAGACACAGAAATAGAAATTACAGTTAAATTTATTATGCAGATATCTAATAGAATGGTGGATATTTAAATATCAATATAATAATAAATTTTTAAACTGTGGATATTTAAGTTAGTTAAAATATATAATTATTTCATTTTTTAATTTATATATTTATTTTTTTTAACCTTTTTTAACCTCCGGGGCCGCAGTTAAGCATTACTGTACAGAGGATGAGATAAATGATTTGTAGCGTGTGTGTAAAATGCCATGCCTGACCGGGATTCGAACCCGGTCATATCTTATTAATCCCGGTTATATCTTATTAAATTAATTATTCATTTAGATATACTGCCATTTTCGTATCCTCCCATAACGTCGCGTTATAAAAAATGTTCAGACTAATATATGTAAAATTAATTAAAATTTGTCAGAGAATGGTGTATTATAACTTGTAATTTTCAAATTTAGATTGCGACTTTATGTCTATAATATAGTATACTTATTGCATTATATTTGTTTAGAATACTTACCCAATTTATTAATAATAAAAATACATTATGTTATTTTAAAACATAAAAATTCATTTTATAAGTAACTATTTTTTTAATAATTATAAAAAATAATCAATTTTTTTTTATTATGAAAGAGCGGAAATTAGCAGCTATGGTCATTAGCTCGGTTGAAATTGTTAGCGTATGGAAAGATGCTATGCCTGACTGGGATTAGAACCCTGGACCTCTGGACGGAATGTCGAGACGTTACCGACTCAGCCACGAAGAGTAGGTCGGCAAAATTAATTTTTTTATGATTAAATTAATATTTTTATGACTGGGATTTGAACCAGGGACTTCCGCATGAAATGCCGAGAAGCTAGGTAGCTTCGCGGCATTACTCGTGCAGTAGATTCCGCAAGATTCTTTTTTTATGTTAATGGATTAATAATTTTTTTCAGCGTGTAATAACGCTATTAACGTTTATGTTTATGTCATAGGCGAATTGAATAATCAGGCTTATCGTAAAGACCCTAAAAGATTTTGCAATGCGCCTGGCAAATTGGAAAGTTATCTAGCAATTTCTAATCAGCCTGATATTTTTCAGGCTTATTGAAATGGACTTTAGGCTAATTAGAAAATGTGCAATTTGCTTATTAAAGAGAAATAAAATAAATAGAGGTCCAATATAAGCATTACTGCTTATAATTATAAATATAATCTAACCAAACTTTACCTACACTCAAGCTTAGATCGCTAACCTTGACTAGCGAGCGTAGATTAAGTTTGGTTAGATTATATTTATAATTTCTTTGCAGATACCTCAAAATACCCGTTGATGTGGAAGAAAAAACTGAAAACAATTGGACATTTTAGCATTTTAGCATTTAGCCTAAAGTTGTATGAGCTCATTATAATAAGCCTCAAAAATACCAGGTTAATTAGAAATTGGTAGATAATTTTCCAATTTGCCGAGCGCATTGCAACATTTATTGGGTCTTTACGATAAGCCTGATTATTCAATTCGTCTATGACATGTACACTTCCATAATATTCAGTTTACATAATGATAAAAAATAATTTCAAATAGACTTACCCGCTAGCACTTTATATATATATATATATATATATATATATATATATATATATTGCTCTTACAATATATTTATTTGCTGATACATTTATTATGTTTTTTTTTTTTTTTTTAGAAATGGGTAAGATATAAAAAAATAATAACATTTTTCTTTTTGGCTGACTAAGAATAGTAAAATATCAGATGCAAATCATTTTCATAGCATGATAGATCAACTACTATTTAATTTTTAATACGGAAAATCATTTATACAAGAAAATAAAAATAAATGAAATTATGATGATTAATTAAAAGTTCAAAAGTCATGATTCATAAAACATTAGAAAACTTTTTTGCAATGTTTTTGAACTGATGTTATTTTATTTGTCACCTTGAAATCAACTAATCAGTAATGTCTACTTTTTTCAACTAGTAGGTCAATTAACGACTACATTGAGAATTTACTTGTTATATGTTTCAAGGACTGTGTTAAGAAATCAAGCCAAAGATCTTCAATGTAGCCGGATGTTATGTTAAAATTTTTGGAATTTTTTTATTCAGGGTAACTGAGGGATGAAAGATAAATGTTGTCCAGTTGATTTTATTAAAATTTAAAAAAATACATACAAATAAAAAAAAATGAATACATGTATTAAAAAAAAAAAAATCGCCGGTATTCTAGCTATTATAATGAATACGTAATATTTATAAAAGTAATTAGATTAATCTGTAGCCAAATATGTCAAAACAAACAGACATATTTTGCATATTTAGTAAAGATGAACTCCGGATGTGGAAGTAATAAACGATGCTACCCTCAACCGGTCGGTTATCTTTTTCTTTAAACTTAATGTAAGGGAGATAATTGAATATGTAATAAATCATGGGATAAAAGTTTTCAGCACCTGATTCAAAAGGAGAAGCAAGTTCTTAAGTCAATTTAATATTTCATGACGGTTAACTAAGGATATCCGTTGCCTGTTACGTAAAGCTTTTTCCCATACTGAATCTAATCAAAAATTAAATGAAATAAAATTTGACAAGTATGTCATTAGTTTAAAGTTGTAAAGGTTAACAAATAAAAATTAATACTTATAAAAAAAACATATACGAGTTAAAAAAAAACACCTTATATATATATATTTATTCTTAACAAACATATTTTTGAGGATTTAAATTAACTTGTATGAAGGTTTCTCTATCATAAAACTGAAACAAGTAATTATGCAATTAAAATACCATTTTTTTTTTAATAAATCTCAAAACGTAAGCGAGTTGACAACGAATTAGAATAAAATTAATTAATAAAAATAAGAGAAAGAATGATTTAATCATTTAATAAGTTAAATTAATTAATTATAAAAACAGAAGTTTTACGAATAAAATTTACGATATAAAAAATATGTATATGTATAAATAAAGTAGAAAAACAAACAAAAAATACGTAAATATTAAAAACCATTCTATATTTAATTATAAAAATTAAAAAAAAAACAAAGATAAAATGTTGCATATTCGTTTTCCCGACTTCATCTGAAACACATTAAATTATTCCGCATAATTATGTTCAAAAAGAAAACTTCAGTTGTATGGTACTACACTGTATATTATTACATCCACTTTTATTACACGCTATTTTCAATTTATGAAAATTAAACTTTTCTCCAGTTCTAATTTAAATTTGGTACATTTTTCACTGTTCACCTGCTTCCTGTGATACTAAGAGTTATTAATTAAAAATAACTGAGCGTTTGGTGTAACTTTAATATAACTGTTAAAAAGTTTATACAAAGTTATTTATATAAAATTATCTGGAGTCATTAAAAAAAAAAAAATATTTTATTAAATTACTCATTTTTATAATTGTAGACCTATTATAAAAAATTATTTAAAACAACCTAAAATTATGTTAATTTATTTCCGCAAAACCTCGTTTAATAATATAAAATTAATCCTGATAACTGAAAGATTCGATTCTTTAATAGTTTTATTCCGAAACAATTGAAAAAATGATAAGTGAAAGATTTACAAAAAAAAAAAAAAAATTGAGTATTAATTATAATTGTTACGATTTAAGTAATTAAAAAACCGGTTTGATAATACTTTAATGAAAAGATTAACATCTATTTTCAAATTCAAATTATTTTTAATGACAGAAAAATTCATTACCACTAAATACTGAAGTGTTTTACCAAAAGATTCACAAGAATTAAAAAAGTCATCCAACAAGTATGTCGGAATATCCTACGTCTTCGTAAATCTGTATAATTAAAATTTTTACTGTACGAAAAACAATTAATATATTTTTACTGGAAGGGCGGGTCCCCTAGAATTTTCCTTATTGATAGGCATAATAATTTTTATTGGGGTCATACATATGTACATTTTTATGTGGAAATGACCGTACTAGCCGTCAGATAACAACACGATATTGTGGCTATTCGTATAATTTTATTCAATTTCGTAAAATTATGGAAACCGGTCTACGAAAATGATGTTTCTGTTGATTATTTATTTATATATATATATATATATATTTCCATAATAAAACTTGTAAAGTGTTTCAGCTGTCTATGAAATCATCAGCTTTTAAAAGGTATAGTATACTATTTTACTCAAGATAATATTCGATTGTACTAATGTAATAAATGTATAAAGGTATAAAAAAACGAAAATACTATTAAAACAAGAAAAAAAAAAGAAACTGTTTTAACAAATTTTTATTATCATAAAACGTTTTACCTTAATTTGAATCATTTCAGTACCGGACTTGTCAAATTTCAATGAATCGATGAAATGGTTTTAAAATTAAAAATCCCGAACACTAAATATGCGCAAAATGAAAATTTTAAATCCATTTAATTATTATTCTTGCTAGAAGCAACAAAAATTTAATATCTTTCGCAATTAAAGATCATGCTATTTAATTAATACAGTTTATTCATTTATGATTTTTATATTTGGTACATTAAAAAAAATTTTTTATTTAAATTTGTTTAATTACTGAAAAAAAACACCAAAATATAACACACAGAAAAGGGCATTGTTTGAAATAATGGCATAAACTTTAATGAAATAAAATATTAATATCAGTATTACAAAAAAAAAAAAAAAAATGGAATAATATATGAACATAACAGATTAAGAAATTAAATTAGTATGATCTAATTATATTTAATAATAATGCTATTATCATATTGTTACATCAAGATGCTACAAGTGATTACTGATTCAGGATTTATTAATAATCATTGATAGTTATAAATGGTTATCAATTTTTAACGTGCAAATTAATTTCTTCAGATAATTCTTTTCATTTATGTTAATATAAGAAAAAAACAGTATAAAATAAAAATGAAATATTAAACTCAGATACGTTTTCTAGGAGATTTGTATATATAAAAAAAAAAAAACAAAATTGAAGAAATCGAGAATTATGAATGAAGTTAAACGTTTAATGAATTTTTCCATTTTGTGAAATGAAAATTTGCGTTTTTTTTTAAAAATCGTATTATTTTTTTATCTTTTATGAGTGTTTATTCATCAAATAATAATCATTGATAGTTATCAATGGTTATTAATAAAACAAAGTTATAAAAAAATTAATAATAACAAAGGGTCTATTAACAGTCAATTTTTAACGTGCAAATTAATTTCTTCAGATAATTCTTTTCATTTATGTTATTATAAGAAAAAACAGTATAAAATAAAAATGAAATATTGAAATCAGATACGTTTTCTGGGAGATTTGTATTTTTTAAAAAAAACGAAATTGAAGAAATCGAGAATTATGAATGAAGTTAAACGTTTAATTAATTTTTTCATTTTGTGAAATGAAAATTTGCTTTTTTTTTAAAAAATCGTATTATTTTTTTATCTTTTATGAGTGTTTATTCATCAAATTGTATGGTAAAATTTAATAGTTTTTTGTATTTTGAATCTTTTTCTTATCTTATCAGCTGCAAAAAAAAAAGATAAAACCGCTCCTCTTACAGTTACTATTTAATTGCAGTTTTCAGTTTCAATAATTTTAATTACACATATAATTAATATTTTTTTACAGATTTTATAAATTTTCTATGAAAAAAATTTTTAATTTTATTTCAAAAAAATTAAGATATAATTAATTTCTTTACTATAACATTTAATTTAATTTAGTTTATGTTACAGATAAACCGACTTTTGTTATTATGAAACTATTTTCGATACATCATAAATTATTAGTTTTGATAAAGATTTTTAATATGTAATATAAAATGTAATAGACTAGTATTAAATAAGAAATGAATAAAACAGTTTTTTATTTCATCATTAAAAAAGTGTAATTTAATGAAATAAAATTACTGATGCAGAGACAATTTAAATTTCTAAATCATAAAAAAGTGATCAAAAATAAATTGAAAAGAAATTAAAATAAATAACTGAAAAAAAATTCTCTTAAAATTAGGCCACTGTTTCAGATTCTTATTAAATATATAAACGAGCAAGAACGAAGTGTACGCACAAAACAGAGCCTTACACCAAGAATAATAATTATGTTTTATGGGTGGGGATGTACGGCGGAAAGGTTTAGAGAAGGAGAAATTTAGTTTAAATGTAAAGCGTAAGTCGTCGAATTGTATTCTAATCATTAAATTTTCAGTAATGATATCATGAATTTCTTCACTAACATTTTTTTATTCTCATTTTTTTTCCTATTCCGGCTTAATGAATAAATTTATTTTATAATTGTTCGTACAATCGCTTCTTTATACTATAAAAACTAATAATAATGACACTTTCGATCTGTCCTACCAAACGGATTTGAATAAACAAACTAAGATTGAATAATCATTAATAACATATTACGGAAAATTATTTAGTATATTTTATTTTATTGTACGAATTGTAAAAACTAGTATATTATTAAATTGTTATAATAGTTCAGTGATAAAATGCGTACCTTTGACAAGGCTATAAAAAAATAAAACTTATAAAATTTTTTTTCTTTCATTAAAAAGTTATAATCAAATATAACAGTTTTAAAATGACAAATTATGTATCCTACCTTATTGTCGGTCCGTTTTCATTGTATAACTTGAAACACATTAGACGTTTTGACAGGTACCACAAGTCGATACAGTTCTGGTTTGTAGAAGCAGGAAAAAAGTAATTTGAATTACCGGACCGGCGTTTACAAAAAATAATGAAAGATCGACAAATGGAAAGACCAACAAGTGCACCTTCGCAACCTTCTGACTAGACTGGAGTGCAATTTTGAGTTCCCTTTGCGAAAGGTATGACAGAGCTTGCGCCAAGTTGTCAGACGCTCGGTAGTTGCCGTTACTGTTCGTGAGACTCCGCGGGAAAGTCAATACGGATACAAACGGTGTAGGAGCGAGGGAAGAACAGGCAAGAGAGATGATGTATATTACTTTTTGACTGGCATACGGTTTGCTCGGTATGGTATATGACGACGACGAGGAGTTAGTGTTAATGCTTCCTTCCGCATCTTATTAATGTCGCAGTATCGATCCCGTCGTATATTAATTCCACCGCAGCAAGCAAGCAAGCCAGGAACCGTGCACATCTCGCTTCTCTTTAAAACTGCACTCAAGCAAGTTAAACTCCAGCAAAGCAATCTGGTACGCCTCGACTTACATCTCTCCGATTCCACGCGATCCGGTCTCCGATTCTATAATGCTTTCGCTTAAATATAAATATATAAAACAGATATCTTTCTTATTAATTTTTTTCATTTTTAATAAAATATATCGATGCCGAATATACTGGAAATTTATTACACGTATTAATTACAAAATATAACTAAAGTTTTAACTAGTTTTAAAGTATCTGTAAACATAATATATCATATAATAATAATAATATAAAAGATAAATGTAATCAAACAAATGCTATAAAAATACGTATGTGCATGATAATTTTCGTTCCACGAGTTCACTCGAGTTTTAGACGCATTTCCTTTGTTACCTGCAATGAAATAATCATTTAATTCCAGAATATTTTTATAAACGTTATTTTTTTTCACATCTTGTAATTTTCATATTTTATAAATCGTGTTTAATTTTTCGTGCATCATTCTCTTCTTAAAATGTTTTAACACGACTAAGTAACTGAGAAAACTGAAAAAAACATGAGTTGTAATATTTTTTTAATTACAATAATATATGTATATTCTGTGAAGATATACATATACAAGGTATTTATACATAACATTTCTATTCCTTCTACAAATAATAATAATAATAATAAAATATTTTTATTAATTAAAAGATTAATTCGCTGTTCGTATAAATCGGAAAAAAGAAATGAAAAATATCTGAACGGTTATACCATTATGAAATAGGAAAATGAGTGATAATAACAGATGAAATCTGTGTCTTTTGCGATAGGTATACCTACGATTTTAATTTATCTGAGAAATAAAAAACCAAATGTTATCGGAAAACACCGAAATTGCCTTATAAAAATATGAAAAATTTTAGCATTCCACATTAAAAAGTATTAAGTTTATACGTGTTTCTTAACTTTTTATGTTGAAAATATTTTTAAAATTCCAATGTGTATTAATAGTTTCTTGTACCACAAATTCATTCCTTGGTTTTCTGTCTACTCCATTTACCATTTTTCTCTACTTTAATGGAACAAAATTATAAATTGCTTATCTTGTGTCTATTAGTACTCTCTCCCTCCTACCTCCATTTAATCTCCTATAATTTTTAGACGATATAAAATTTATATATACTATACTAGCACTAGACAGGGAATCTTGGAGAGCTGCATCAAACCAGTCAAATGACTGAAGACAAAAAACAAAAAATAAAATTTATACTTTCAGTTTTATCTGCTATTTCATAATGTACTCTAATAAAAATATGATATAAATTTCCAATTAGCAATAAAATTTCCATAATTACAGCCGTATAAATAAATGTATGACTTTATAGACGATTCGTCCGAGAATAGAATAGGGTTAGAAATGTAAGATGTTGTAGTTACGACCGTGAAACAATAATCTTTTATTATTCCTTAACTTATTTGTTAAATGGAAGTCAGTATGTCGCCTAAAATAAAAGTTACAATCTTCATTAATGGAATCTCACGATTGGACGATGATAAAAACAAATTTTAATTTGCTCTTACGGGCTGCTCGTGGTCTTACTAAAACGTTAACGGCAGTAAAGTAAGAAGTTGTTTTTTTTTCGTATTCTTAAATTCGATTTTTCCGTTTATAAAATAAAGATTTTTAAATAAATACTCTATTACACTGAGCTCAATTTTATGTAGCATCCAAGTCACACATTATTGTAAATTATATTTACTAATCCTAGTTTCTAAAAATAAAATCAAACTCATTATTTATTTTAAAATGAATCAGAAAATTAACATTATACAAAGCAAAATTGTTGTATGCTCAATAAACGACTTTTCGGAAAAAATTTTTTTATCAGAAAATGTCATTAAAATGTCAAAATTAAAAATGGAATATCATATTCGTATATTAATTTTTCGGAACATAAAGGTAACCTAAGAAAGTATTAAGACTGAGATTCTGCATTAACTGTAAGACAATATTTTTGTATGTATTTCTCTCTCATGTCTATTGACTATTATAAAAAGCAATATTAAAAAACTGACAAATTTTTAAATTTATGTTTAATAATAAATTTAATTTATGATTAAACTGTAGAATTACTTTCATTTTCTGCGACTGTTTTACAAGATTTGAATTACACGGCTGGATCCTGTGTCATAATGAGGGCCATTATGAAACAGATTTTCATTATACAGGGGTTTAACCAGTCAAAAGTCTACTCTTTTAACCACTGAATATTAAGTATTTTTTTAAGTGCCAGCTGATTTTTTAATTTGATTTTAATCCGATCTTGTAGTCAGCAAGCAGAAGTTAATTTGAAAGTACACCAAAAGGTAACTCTACTAAGTTTCTATATTTTACTGTTTATCCTTTTACTTATGTCTGATTCTGAGAAAGAAATATCTTTAACACCGATCGATATTAAAGAAAATGCAGATGACTAAAAACTATTGCCTCAGAAATGAATTCTTTAATGTATTTTTTGAAAAATTAAAAAAATATATATTCTGTAAACAATTTATTGTATTATTGATATAAATTAATAAATATTTTCAAACAGTATGTTCTCAGCCGTAGAAACAATACAGTGTGAAACTTTCTATAATGGCCATTTATGCTCTCGTGCGAACTTTACGATGCTCGCCAAGGCTCAGGTATAACTTACTTTGCACTCGTACATTAATGGCTATTTTATTATAAGCTCGTTGCATAATGTAGGCTATTGTTCTCTTTCTTGGAGAGAGTTATCTTAATGACAACTGCTTCTAATAACAAAACATCGGGTTTGTCATTGTTTACGCCCTGTGTAAGTAATATTAGGAGAAATACTTATATTTTATTTCATTTCTATCCTCTCTTTTATTAAGTATTTAACACCATTTTGTGCTGAGACCTCCTAAAACAACCTGTCTGAAGTTTAATAAATTATTGGATTATGTTTGATACACCTATCAAACATAATCCAATAATTTGTTGTACTGGGGAATTAGAATACTAATGAGTAATTATCAAAGTTTCACTATTAAATAAATGAAAAAAATAAATCGTTCTAGTTAATAACTTTTCTGAACGGTACTGAAGGATCATTTAGCAACAACCTTGCGGAAATAAAACCTTCCAGATTGTCCATAACTAAAGATGGGACCGAGTTGGTTACAGATATTGTACAGATATCGTAACATATATGAATATATGAAAATGAGACGCTATGGAAAAGGAAACACCAGTAACTTTAGCAGAAGTTCAAAAAATATTGTGCCATTCCTGAAGAGGATTAATAATAAATTTAAAAATAATATTTAAGGGGAAATTCATTATTAGAGGCAAGAACATACTTCCCGAGTATTGAACACGTAAATTAAATCTATTCCTTTTCAATGGTGTAATATAAAAGCCAGAAGAAAATGTCATGAAGTGGGACCAAACATCTTTAGCGATCTCTTTGTAGTATCCACACGTTTTTCGTTGACGTTGATTCATTTTTCTCGTTGCGCGTAATGAGAGTTTTGATTAGATATCTAATAGATCCGTGCTAAGAATGCGATTAAGCAGAGTTAGTGCGTTCTTAATATAAGCGTGGTCTGGTGCAGAGGGTCCTGCCTATGGAACTTGTTGCTTATCGGGACTGTCTGGCTATACTTCGCCTTGATTAAGCCCTAAATGTTTTCAATAATAAAAGCCTTTATCACTGATCCTATACTATAATTCATTTTTATAAAAAAAACAAAATAAATATAGTTTCTTAATGTTTTCAATGATCGATTAACTTTCTGCTCTGTGGTTATACATTTTAACTTATTTGTGTTAATTACTCATTTATCTGGGTAAATAATACGTGAGAAAATTAACTCTAAAAACAATATATCTTATTTCATGTCACGAGCTCATAGATTATAAACTTTATAGTTGGATATTTAATAGAAATATTTATTACCAAATTAATTACAAAATTTCTGGTTTCAAATATTAATAATCTTAAAATATATAGACTACTCTATCGGGTGGGAGTGGAATATTCTAGTGGCACATCAACCGAATTTTATTGGCAACTTTTACCATCTGAGAAGTGCAAAAATCAGAAGAAGTATACAATGAAAGAAGATAAGTTTGAGATCCAAAAATGATTCCTTAAAACTATCATCAAGAATAGAAGACTACATATTTAGTCTTCTAATAATTAAAATAAATAAAATATAAATGTACTTTTGTATTTTATTTTTTCTGGGATTGCCATTATGTTCAAAATACAAACGCAGAAAAAAGTAAATAATTTATATTTTCAATATAAGTTGAATGTTACTAAAATCAAGAAGATTTAAAAAGTATAAAATAAATATTTATGGTTTATTAAGTATAATAGTATGTAAAAAATGTAGTAGTAATAAATAGTATAGTTTAATTTGCTTTAATTTAGCAAAGCGGTTAAATTACAGAGGGAATTAAAATTTTTTAATAGGAGTAAGTTTACCCATAAATGTTATTAAACCGGAGTTTCTGATTAAAAATCATTCTTAGTTAAGTGGTACTAATTTAATTTAAAAAAACAAAAAAACATACTAAAATCAAATTCTAAAACGTTCCAAAAACGGACATTTATAGTACGTTCTCTTTCATCGAAAATGGCATACGGTTTCAACTTTTCATATACTGAAAATTCCAATCAGACTTATGAAAGATGAAAAAATACTTTACGCATTCTTGACGGATCGTCTAGAAAATATCATTCATGTAACCAACTGGTAAAAAAAATTGGGAATAAATTGTGCTCTGAATTTTGTTTATGTTATTAAAAAAATTCTTATAGTTGCCCACTGAAAATTAAATCACGGTTAAAAAAATGAAAGTTTTAAAACTCATGGTTATTATGTAAATATGATTAAAATGTATTGTAATATTCATAATGTAACGTGTGTATTATATTATATCGTGTGATAGACTTATTCGTATTTTTATGAAAAAACATTGAGTGCTTTATTATTTCTTCATTTACTACTGTGATGATTTGTTTTATTAAACGGGTCGTTAATTAATTCAATTCATGACAGAATTGGGTTACCTGATGTGGAGACAAAATATTTATCTAAAAAAAATTGTTATTTTTGTATTTGTTATATGGTTAAATACATGTAAAAAATGTATGCCTTTTGTAAAAAATATTTTACAGTGTATATAATAAAATGAACGTCTGATTGCAATCCATTTTTTTTTGTGGTTACTTTCCGAAATAAATAAATTTGTCATTACTATTTTATTTTGGGAAAAGCAATTTAACCTTTTTTTCAGATCGACTGTAATAGACTACCGATTTGTAAGTAGTAGCAACAGAAAGCTACAAAAATACAATTAAATGTATTAGTAAAAAATTAAATTTTAAGAATTAATTTTTACATTCTCCTCTATTAATCATGAGACCTTGCCGTTGGTGAGGGGATTTGAGTGCTCAGGGATACTGAGTAGCTGGACCGAAGGTGCAACCATATCGGAGAGGTATATGTTGAGAGCCAGACTAAGGAATGATTCCTGAAAGAGGGCAGCAGCTCTTTCAGTAGTTGTTAGGGGCGTGAGTCACAATGACTTAACGGCCATATCAACATCACTCAGTCCTCTGAGTACCACGCAGCTGAAAGCAATGGAAAACTACAGCTCCTTTTTTTCCAAGAAAATGTGGCTCTCTGTATTTTCATATAACAATGATGGAGGCGCCTTCCTTGGTAAAATATTCCGGAGGTAAACTAGTCCCCCGTTCGGATCTCCGGGTCGGGACTACTAAGGAAGGGGTCACCAGAAAATTAAAAAATAACATTCTACGAGTCAGAGCGTGGAATGTTAGAAGCTTAAAAAAGGTTGGTAGGCTAGAAAACTTAAAAAGGGAAATGGATAGGATAAAGGTGGATATAGTAGGAATTAGTGAGGTTCGGTGGGAAGAAGAAGGCGACTTTTGGTCAGGTGATTTAAGAATAATTACATACTAAGGCATCCTGGAATAGTCGCTTTAATATTGGAAGGACAGGTAGAAGGAAATAATTGTGTAGGCAGGCCACGTTCTGAATATGTAAAACAAATTGTTAGGAATGTAGGATGTAGAGGGTATACTGAAATGAAACGACTAGCACTAGATAGGGAATCTTGGAGAGCTGCATCAAACCAGTCAAATGACTGAAGGCAAAAAACAAATTTTACAACAAAAATGTATTATTATAAAATTAGAATTCAGAATTATAAATAAAATACAAAATTACTTGATAATATGACGCAATTTTAGAACGATTCTCCTTTATTTAACAATTTTTACGTGTAT
This sequence comes from Lycorma delicatula, assembly GCF_047948215.1. Taxonomy (NCBI): domain Eukaryota; kingdom Metazoa; phylum Arthropoda; class Insecta; order Hemiptera; family Fulgoridae; genus Lycorma; species Lycorma delicatula. The sequence goes on along the minus strand of NC_134455.1, from coordinate 5,766,870 downwards.
CTCCTGCAGTTATAAAAATTTTATTTCGTATTTTCATGATCTTATCAATTTTTCTCCGTAAAGATTAATGATTTTTACCGCTTTTATTAGTGATATGTTACTTTTATTAGTAAATATAAGAATACCACTGGGATGAAACAGGGTGCCTTTGCTGTTAATCGGATAAAAAAATAAATCAAGCGATTTCTACAAAGTAAGTGAGAAGATTACCTTATTTTCGGTAAATAAAGATTATCGTTCAAATCCGTATGCTATAGAAGAGCATAAGAAAGTACATCAGTCAACATTAGATTAATCTAATAACATTAAATCTCAAAAGCAAGAGTCCTGCTCTATCTACTTTATCGGATCCACACTATTGTCACTGAACATTTATTTAATTAATTTAAAAATTTTAAACTTTAACGGAGGAAAAGTTTCATAAATATTAAATTTTATATTCGGAGAAAAATTAAAATAAATTTATTATATTAGTGCAAGAAGAAACTTATAGAAGCTTTTTTATTCGTTCAGTGACTACTGGAAATTAAAAAGTGGATGCAGATGAACCAACCGATAGAGCCTAACCTCTTACCACACCTTGAGCGTATCCTGATGAATTCAATTTCATCATAAACAACATTTTCTGATATATTTACAACTTATTTAAGATATTTTGACCAATTTTTTATTTCATGAAAGTTTTGAGAATATATTTTACTCGTTATTAAATTTATAAAATAGTTTCTTCTGTTTGGGTTTATCAGTCAAATATAGTACTTAATCTGTTATCGTACAACCGTTGCCAAGATGTTCAGTTAAGTAATTACTACGCTCTGATAATAACGTGCTAAGTTTTTGTTCAAATAATATTATTATTCCATCGCACTATTTTCTTTGACACTAATTTGTTATAGTTATTTCTTCCAAAAGAAACTCCACTAATTTATTGTATATGCCATATTTTTAAATTAATTATTCATGATAATCAAATAAAAAATAACAAAAAATAAAAGCTGTGTTTGCCACAACGATTTCCTCGGAAATCAATCGAGAAAAAGCTTAATTGTACAACAGTGTTCTAATATTCAAACTTAAATTCTCTTTATTTTTTTATTTATTTTATTTTATGATAAATTTCAATTCAGGTTTGTGTACTTTTTTGTTAAAAGATAGTCGAGTATGTAAAATCTTCAATTCTCTTTTTGGGCATGCTCAATAAAGCGATACTGTGTTTAAGAAAAATGTACTTGCATGTTTTTAAAAATTAATATTTTTAAATTTGTAAAGAAGTTCGAAATTTTATACATTATAGCAAAATAATATTCATCGAATCCGCTTTTATTGTTTGAATTTTATATATTAAAATTAAATTATTAAAGGTTTTTGTACTTTTGTTATAACTGCAACCAAAATTATAAGACAAAATTAAGGCAGACATCTGTGTCATAGCTGCCAGCAGCAGAGCTTAAAATCCGCATAATTTCATATACTTCCAGCCAGACTTCTAACTCTGTTATTAAAGTTAAAAGAGGGAGAGAATATTAGTCGATATTACTTAGTATAAATAATAAAGCATCAGGAAAAACACAGAAAAGTGTACTGTATTACACTTGTCGTGCACATAATTGTAATTTTATGCAAGTTCATCCTGTAATTTTTTTTTAATATAAGCATACATTACTTAATCTACATAATAATTATTACTTCTTATATATATATATACACAATGTGATATAAAACAAATGCTTTAATTTTGTAAATATTTTACGTTGTTGTCACACTTATGTTTCTATACGGGTTTGTTATATATTCTCGTTCAAGATGAATAAAATAATAATAAAAATAACATTTTATTCTTATTTTATACGGATGACCATTTTTGCATATTTCTAATAGCAGCTTCTGCCTAGAAGAATTACATTTTTTTTACAGGTCTCACAAAGAAACAAAAAGGATTTTGGGACAAGTAAAAATAAAAAAAAAAAAACGTTCTCATAAACATGGATTTGAAAAAACTTCGTTTTCCAGTAATATCTTACGAGAAATTTCGCTCTGTTTTCTGCTCCTGTATACTAAAATGAAGTCATGCTAAAAATTGGTATTAGATCTGAAAAAATTTAATGTGTTGTTTAATTTAAACAAGTTTCAAAACAGTATTTCAAATATCGTTTCAGAGAATTATTGAAGAACACAACCAATTGGAGTTTCGAAACATATTTTTTTTTATGTTTCATGTACAATGTCTTCATTAAATTGCCAGTAAAAGAAATAAAAGAGTATAAGAAATTTGACTTTTACTAAAATAAAAACAGACTTCATCGACACGATGTTCTTCGTATTAACAGAATACGAAGATAATGGAAAAGAAACAGCGCACGTAAACACTTAAATGCTGAATGAATCAATGGTTTTCGTAATTGAAATCCTTCTATTTGGGAATCTGTCTTAATGTTCCAAGTGCTCTAGTAAAGCTAATTTTTCTTTTGGAGCAGGAATCATGGTGTAAACCTTTTGTTAGCTAAATCATAAAAAATAGGCTTTTCTGGACACATGGTTATGAGATGTGAAAGTTATTCTTTATTTTTCCATGTAGAATAATGTACTGAAATTCTTTCAGTTTCTTCTGAGTCTGATCTTGTACACGGACACTTCCCTAACGGCAAAATTCATTGATGTTTTTGTTAGGCTAGAAGGAGCAGGCTTTCTTGTTTTAAATTAAATAAATTTAATTGTGTTCGTAAAGTAAAAATATCTGTTGAATATGTCTTTATGTTCTTCATTTGGGTATAAATCAAATCTGTTGAATTTTTACTTTAATTCTTAGTTTTAGTTTTTCTTTGTCCTAGTTATTCTTAAGTCATTGAGTTTTATTTAATTTTTATAATGTATTTTCTATCATAGTTGCTTTTTAACGTAAACAGTGAGCAAAAAAAATCTTTTCTTAATGGAACTGCAATATTTTTAGCTGATGGTTAGATTTAAAATGTCAGTTGAAGAGAAATTTAAATAAATAAAATAATGACATTTTTCCATAGCTTCTGAACTTGAAAGGAAGAATAGAATATTCAAATAGAATCGACAAGTTTCTTTTTAACGGATGCAAAAAACTGAATTTATATTCTGTACTTAGGTAAATATAGGTTAGAAAAGTAGTAGGAAGTTAGTAATTGTATCTTATATTATTATCCCAGGCTTGAAATTTTATTGAGTGACTTAACGTAATAAAATAAATTAATCGGTTAAAGTATGAATATAATGTAAGAAAAAAACTTGAAGGAATAATTTTATTGAGTTATTACTTTTCTCAATGATTAAATTTATGACACAGTCAATTCTACAATACCTATATGCAACTGCATGTTTAAATTCTGTACTAATAGTGACCACAAAGTAAAAAAATAAGCATAATAATGTAATTAAAAATCCTGAACCATTTTCGTTTTTATAAATTACGTAATTTTTCCTAGCGGACAAGATTAAAACAATTTAACGATTATTTTCACTACTAAAAAGATAAAATTATAATTTTTAAACCGATGATGGCGCGCTAAAAAAGTTCTTATCAAATGTACGACGATAATGATAAAACAAGATTTCTGCTTAAGAATCCAGAAAATATGTAACATTTTAAAATATCTGAATTTCCAAATTAAATTAGTACCTAAACCTAATCTAGTGTTTAATTGATAAAAATATTTTATCTGTAAGAAATAAAGAAGGTATTACAGTTAAACTAAAAGTACCTTGCCTGAATAATTTGCTACTAATTTGATTTACAGTATTTAACAATTTTTCAAAAAATTACCACATTTAAAACTCTCAAAATTGTCTATAGCTTATATTTATTATTTAAAATTGAGTAAAATCAATAAATAAAGCGTTTAAACACAAACCATATTGTACCGTAAGCAGAGTAGAAGATGTTAAATGAGATTTTATATAAAGGAGATGATGATTTTGTTGGAATACTGTTAGAGCGCGGTTAATTCTTGTGTTGTAGCTATATACAGATGGGAAACGCGGCTGACGCTTCTGGTACTAGTAATTACATTAAGACTTTGCGATATTAATTGCTAATGCCAGCTATTGTCAAAGACCATCAGAGAAGTTCAAGCACCTTTTAAGGAGCTTTCAGACCGAGTTCAGAATAGTTTAATGAAAGCAATCGGTGTAGTTTTATTGGTGCTATCAAAGTAAAAGTCGAATACGACTGCGTTTCCTCTTGTTTAATTAGGTAGGATAAAATAGAACGGCGTACCAGTTATATCTTTACTTAACGTCAGTAAGTTTTTCTTTTAGTTTATTACACTTTAGTAAATATTTTCATCAATATTAGTAAAAAGTAAGTGTCTTTTAGAATTAAAAATGAATGCTCTTTTAAAAGGATTTGTTTAATATTCTGTTTTTAACTTATAAGAATAAAATCATAAAAAAAATAATTATCGTAGTAAATATACAAACATATCATTTAGTCAGTAAATTACGAATATTTTAAAACTATTGCATGAAAAAATATTTATAAATAAAAGTTAATCCAAAAGCTATCCAAACATTAAGAAAATGAAATAGCGAATAATTACTTGACAGAGCGAAACGAAATTCTTTTCTATTTCACCAACACTCTGCACAGACTGAACACATGGTCTCCTCCCACTCATGACGCTATCTATTGCTCGAATAACGTACCGTTTCCAATCTATTTCTCAGCATTTACGCATTAAATACTTCTCTTTCCGTGTTATTCCACATAATTTTTTATTCTTCTGCTAATCATTAACATAATTTCTTCCAAAAAAACATCATTAAATAGTTATTTTTAGGCTGGTTTAAGATAAACTTATCTTTCTGAACTTTACTCTTTATAATACTTATTTATACGTACAAAAAAATCTTTTAATTTAAATAAAAACATAAAATGATGAGGATATAGGGAAGTTATTTTTTCCTTGGTCATCAGTCGATAGTTGATGTCCTATATATCTGATAGTAGTGCTTAATAATATAATATCAACAGTTTTGTTGCTATCTTGTCAGAATAAAAAGGTTAGTACCAGTAACTCTTTCGTATAATTATACATATATGAGTGTCTGATGCTGATTTTTGCAAAACTTATTCAGCAAAGTGAAAAACGATTACATTTTTTTTTTTTAAACTAAATCTTATACTTTCAGAAAACTACGCACAAACAAAATAGTTGTGTTTGGTTTTTCAAATTTTCCCATTCTGGCACCGATTTTATTTTTGTAAATTTATTGTCAACCTTCCAAATACATAAAATATTCTGAGATTTTTGAAAGGGTGGTCTAACTACCTCTCTTATACCTTCTTAGAAGTTACAGAATTTTGCATCGTCTACTGTGACCTTACCTCATGAAGAATATTTCTATAAATATTTTTAAAAAATTTCAAAGAACATTGTTCAAGTGATTAGTGCTAATATTAAATTTAGTACTTAATCTATGTACAAATTATGATAATTCACTAGACCACTCTATTTGAACTTTAGTTAATATTTATTATTATTCTACATATAGTAACAATTTTTAGTCAAATAAACTTCTTAGTTTCAGAAATGAATTTCAAAGTTATAATGTACCTCTCTGTTTATAGAATAAGATTAGTGCCAAGAACGAACTTCCTAGACAAACAATAATAATGCCTTAGATAAAATACAACCCTATGTTCATGCAATTACATCTACGCACACGTTTGGGGGGGGCAACGACATGATACACTTGTACGTATATCGGCCGATGTGACATTGGTCTTGTTCAGGAGCTCCCCTTGCGGAGTACGGAAGTAGTGGTCCCAAATTGTCTGAGCTGATCGCAGTTCAGCATTTTGATTTTGCTGCTCGCAGGGTGAAGGAAGCATAACTGTGATAAGTATTTTCTCGACGTTGAATCCAGGTACTCATCCCTCCTAATACTGTAAACTGGGTTAGGGCTAAGTAAATGAGAGGTTGCTCTGTCAAAGTCTTGCGTCGTTAAGCGTGTGTCAGTCACTTCTGCCGTTTGCTGAAGTACTCGTATAAGGTCCACGTATAAGATTATCGAAGATCTAATTGCTACTGCGAGCCCTGGGACTTCGGAATGCCTGTCTAGCCGGCCGAGGTTAAATCTGTGGGAGGCAGCTGAGTGGGGGGGAACCCAGGCTGGATCAGTGTTCCAGGACATGACCAATCGTCTCTCCGCCCGTACTTTATGTCATCTTGACTGAGATTTTCAGTTGATGGCTTCTTTTTCTTCCTATTATCATCATTGCCGATTTAAAGTAATTTAAAATATAATTATTTTCAGTATGATTAACGTAATAAAAGAAAAAAACATACTGCAGCTGTCTATTAAATGTGAAATAAGATTAAAGATTCAGAAATAAAAAAGACAAAAGTATTTTGTGCCTAGTAACTGATTCAAACAAAAATCCAATGTGATTTTCTTGAAAATTTAATTGAGAGAAAAATAATACAGAAATCCTGTAATTATTGAATTAAAGAAAATAATGAATACATTCGTTTTTTCTGGTTAAAAACTTTTAACCAGAAACCGTAGTCATCCGGTTTAACTACGAAATTCTCTATTGGTATCAGTCATAAGATTTTAAATTTGAATTGAATAATAAATTTCTGATTTTAGAATAACATATTTAATTTTAATAACAATGATAATAAGAAAGTAAAGAAGTTAATAGAAGTTAGAAGTTATAATATGGATAACAAGAACAAATAACAAAAGTAGAGAATATTTTTCTGTGCGTAAAACATAAAGATACAGTATAATAAAACGGACCTTTAAAGTCAAAAGTTGTTATTCATATCTGTGAACTTTTATTACAGTTGGTAAAACTAAAACTTTTCATAATGATGATGTTAAAACTTGAATAAATTAACATTGTGTTTTATAATACTTTTCATTTCTTTAAAGAAACAAATGAATGAATGAATTTTATTTTAAAATTGTTTGCAGCTATAAAAATAAGTTGTATGTAATTTTACATGAAAATAGAACTTCATCGTGAGTCCGCCTTAAGAGATCGGGTAAATCTAACAACCATACTCATTTCATATAGTCCATTTCGGGAACGGTCGAGATCATTCGCCAAGGAAACCTTTATCTGCTTTGGGCTAGTTCTTTACATTTTCGTGGAAAAGCAATTTTTCTTGTAAAGTACGTTACTTAAGCTGGTGAGCGATGAATCTTTATTGTTAATACGCTAGAATCATCTGAATAAATGTTCCCCGTTCTTTCGAGGGAATGTGAATTAGGTGGACGTTCACAGTCTGAAGGAGCTTTGATTTACTGAGGTTCCTTGAAGGGTAGATCATCATTACTACCCTCGAACACTTTATCCATATAAGTATCATTTCTTTCCCTTTTTCGGTAATGAGGGTTCAACATAATGGCTGCATTGTTCGAGTTACCTGATTTATTTTGGTTAATATTAATTTATTTACCTTCTAAAATTAGTTCGTTTAAGAGATGCATATTTTATTGAAGAGAGGAAATTGGAGTGAGCTATCGTTTTCATGTAGAGTGATAATTTAAATTGCTTTTGTACAAAAACAAATCGCCCGATGCCTTATATATCATCCGATAAAATTATGTTTCATGACGGAAAAATTGCTTACATTTAAAAATGTGTATAAAACGGAGTTAGGATATTAAATATTTATCTTAATCTTCCTTTAATTAGAGTTCTATCATATAATACTCTGTATGTAGCACTATTACATGAAGCACTCAAAGATTTCCGAAGCACATTCATGAAGCACATTTCCGGAATATCATACGAATCAATAAAAGTTCATAACTATTTATGTATTCATATGTATCTTTCTAAATTCTATAATTTATTGATAATTAAGAATTTCAGTCGGCAGGAATATATATAATTGTATTTTTCTTAAAAAAACGAAATAATAAATATTTTTTCAACATTTTATCGGATTTCAACATTTTTCTCGTTTTATACCGATGTGCAGAATGTTTGCGACAGAATGTTTACGTCTGATCACTCTCCTATAATTCTTAAATTTAGTACAATGATATACATAAGATAAACTCTTCTATGTTACAAACAATAAGCTGATTTGGAATATTACCGTGACAGGATGGGGGAAGAATTATCTTTGGATATTCCACTGAAGTGTGCAGATGATAAGCCAAAACATACTTAAGCCCATCAATGCGAAGGAGCAGCCTTCGCATTGATGGACTTATTGGTAAGCCCAATAATGGGCTTATCTGCCATATCAATGGCAGTTAAGAACTATCCGTGGGAGGTGTTGAACCTTATTTCTGAATTTCTGACAAGAGAAGGATCAGGAGAAGATGGCAGAGCTATAACAGGCTGGAGGATAGGACAGCCTTGAACAGGGCTGCTCAGAGATTAAGGAAATTACTGAGGAAAATCAAGAACGAGCCATTTGGTAATTTAGTTGAAAATCTATCCCCCTCTCAAGAGAGACGATTATTCATTATAGGAAGCAGTGAAGAAATTCGGGCGGCCATCCCTCTCATTTCCTTAACGGATTCCCGACGAATAGGCTTGAGGTGATATCGAGAAGACTGAACTGTTTTCTAGTCATCTTGGCATGGTATTCCGGCCACATGATGAGCAAGGAGCTTATCAGGGGGATAGTTTTCACTTTTAGAAAGCCGTAACCCTCTGATTCTGCTCTTAAGACCATTCTCTTTGGAAGAGGTATCAAGTGAACTCAATAGAATAGAGATAAGAGAGACTGCTGGGTTCAACTCTATAACGCATAAAATATTATTTATGCTGCGGTTTTAGGTTATATTATATATAAGAAACTTGTTTAATGGAATTCATTGAACGACACACTTCCCGAAAGGAAAGTTTCTCAGGTGATGATGATCTTAAAGTCAAGTAAATCATTTCAAAAGTTTTCTAACAGGCCGATTACCCTTCTGCTGGTTTTATCTAAGATTTTGAGAAGTTTTTTTTAGAAGACTATGGCCTATTTTGAAGTGTGAGCATGTAATTGCCGACATCAGTTTGGTTTTAAAAGTGGCCATTCAACTATATAGCAAAGAATATATAATGTTATTATCGGATATCTTGAGAGAAAGAGGCAATACTCTACCGCGTTTTTAGACATACAACAGGACTTCCGCAAGGTTTAGTTACCAGGCCTGCTGTTCAAATTGAAAACTTCTTCCTGAACTTTATTATTTGATTCTGCAAAGTTACTTAGATGGTAGTTTTTCGTAGTGTCAGTATAATGAACATTTATCGAACTTCTTTGAAAGTGCCTCCGAAGTGCCGCAGCGCTCGGTATTGGGACCGGTTTTATTCCAAGTGCTACTACTCACTTCCTTGTACAGGATCTGTTGCAATTGCATGTACGTGAATGATATGGCGATCTTAGCTGTTGAGGATAACAGGATTGTAGCCTCAAAGTTACGAAGCTTCAGTCAACCTTGGATGCACTCAATACGTGATTGCATAAATGGAAGATTAGTCGATCTGGCGAAATCTACCCACGTCACCTCTTCACCATTAATGGTGGAGACTGTCCTTCAGTCTACTTGGATAACGTTGAAATTCATCATGAAGTGGGTGTGAGGTAACTTATCTTACACCTAGATCGACGTAAGACGCTAAGTCATGTACTAGAAAAGAACGAACAGATTGACTAGAAGTTCAAGCGTGTGTATTGGCTAATGAATAAGAATTTTCAGCTGTCTCTGTTTAACAAGTTTCTTCTATTACAGATTTTCTTGACATTGATAATGGACGGATGGGATTCAGCTCTGGAGTGACAGCAATATTAAAGTGATCCAAACACAGAAGAATATTTTGAGGAAAGTGGCCGAACCGCTTTAGTTCGTCAGGAGTTTTGAAATACATGAATATCTGGGGATCCCGTATTTTCGGGATGAGATTGTCCATTTCAGTTGTAAATACATAGTTAGACTAAAATAAATATGTTAATCCCCTTCTCTTGAATCCGATAGACAACGGTGATGTCATTAGACGATTGAAAAAGGGTTCATGTGCTGGATCTTTGTTGGTCGTTAAAGATACTTTTTTCAAAGTTTTTCTCACTAGTATTTCTTGTTACTATTTTTTTTTAATTTTTGTTTGCTTTTGTTTTAACGCTTATTTTAGTTGTTTTAACGCTATTCCTGTTTATTACCGGTTAACGCTGTTTTCATTCATTCGTTTATCTATCTACCTGTGTTTGTCTTTACTTGGTAAAAGACATCGCGTGCGAACCGAGTCAGTTGAATACATGCGACACATACTTGGATAAGTTACAGATCCCAGTGACGTAGTGGTTTTGACATAATAAGTTTTAGTTGATCTTGCTATAAATATGTTTATTAACATGAACGTTTATGTCATTCTAATCATTTACTGTTTGTTTTCGTGAGGAGGTTGTGACTGGATGGCCCTTTGTTAAGCAATAGTTTTAATATATTATTTACTTATAGTTTCGTCAAGAGAAAACGATTGTACATTTTTGTTCTACAGCAAAAAAAAAAAAAAACATTAAATAGGAAGACATTTTTCACAGAATACTCAGATTAATTGAAAAATGAAGAAAGTAAATAAAAAGTTGCAATAAGAAAGAAACGAAACGTAAATGATTTAATTAAAATTGCGTTTGCTGTATTTTATTCTTTTCTCTGGGTAGATCTCGGAATTATCTGTATTCCATTACTCTATTCTGTAGAGACAGCGTTTACATTTATTTTTTTTCCTTACAGAAAAAAGTACGTTATTTGTAGCTTCGCATTATTTTTTCAAGTTTTTCTTTATGACTGTAATGAATGAAACCTTGTGACTTGTGCAAGAGGAAATATTTATATCTGCGTTTTATAGCAGCTAGATCCTGTGGTAATCCAGGTTAAAGTATCATTTGGATGTCATCCGTATTTCAATAAACCAGATTACGCTAATTTGTAGTACTGCATTTATCTCGGCAAAGAAAGCAACTAGAAATCACTTCGTAGCTCTTTTTATTTGGTAAGCCTAACATGGACATTCCATTATTTCTGAAAATGTCATTATTTTTGCGAGTCGCTTGTAAATAATGACAGATTTTTTGCTTCAATTTGTTTGCGGCATCTAACAAACTAATTTATCTTTAAATGAAATTAATCACTCTGTTAAATGTTTGTTTTCTTCATTTAAAAGAAAACAAATAGAAATATAAGAAATAATAAATTGTTTTTAAACGGAATGTTTTAAAATTATAGTAAAATATTCTGTTTTTCAGACAGATTAGATTCACATAAAAAAAAGGTATTCTTTGTATTTAAAGAGGTATCTATTTACTTAATCGTAATATTAGTATCTTCATGTTTATTGTGTTATAAACAATGTACGTTAATATTAAAAACTAGTTAAAAAAAGGAAACTGGATTCTTTTGTTAAGTACTTTTTGAATTGAAAAGAAGGATGGAATGATTAAAGCAATAGCGGAATGAAAATAATAAGCACACCAAGCCTTTTATTTTCATTCTGAAATAAAAATTCACATGTTATTAATTAAATCAAGAGAAGCTGTATTATAATGTCAGAAAAATTCCATTGACATTTTAAAATGATCAATTCTTATATCATATTTAGAATGATTTATCAGTCTTTAATTTAAATTTAATTCGTTTTACGGTGAACTGGAGAGAAAAAAGTTCTATATTTACGTAGACGTAAGGATAATAAAAATCGATATAATGACTTCTACATTTTAAAGACAATCGCCAAGCGATTATACACATTCCAAATGTTCAGAAAATATTTATTTAAAATCACGCCTACTGGACAGGGTAAAACTATATTTAAATCCAGTCAGATTTGACGAAACTATGACCACTAATTGATTATACTTTAATCGGTAGATACTGTGAAGTGCCAATCGTTTACTAGTTCCAAACAGTTTTGTAGCGAAATTCTTCTAAGTATTTCTGAAATCATTTAAATACTAATACGGTTTTATAAAAATGAAAAAATTGATTCAGTATTATTAATTGTGTTATTATTAATCAATCAGTATTGAAGATATGTGGATCATTTTATAATTAAGGTGTGCTATTTGTCAAAAAGTAAATTTAAAAAAAAAAACATTTATTAATAATAATTTCCAATTAAATAATTAACTCTTATATACGTATAAATCTCTATATGTTTAAAATCATCAGGTGGAAAGTTGCCTTGACCGATTAAATTTAATATCATTTGCTTTACATAATATTAGCCTGCATAATATTAGAGAGGCACCTTTCAGAAAGAAAAAAAAAATTTCTTTCGTATAATTTCCCTTTCAAATAGAATAATATCCATTAAAAAAATACTGTTGAATTAGCCACGTAAAATTGTACAAGTCTCTGTCTAAACAAACAAAAGAGTCGCATGAATTGACTAGCTAACGCGTCAGCTAGGTTCATGGTTGGACGGTTTTCTCAGCTAAGATGAAAACGTCTTAAAGAAGAAAATACTTGAAGGGAGATATTAAGATGTTGGCGTACTCACTAAACAGTCCGTCGGGAATACCTTTGCACACTATTAAATATTCAGAACCCTACCATCTCCTTTACTAAATAATTTATCACAAATGCGCCCAAAGGCGTTGGATGAAAACAATGCGTCTAAATTTACATTTTAACCTCTTGTCTGCGGCTAACAACAAATGTACTTATGGTGGCTACAGTGAGCCAGATTTTTCAGATTTACTCGCAGAAAAGTCTTTTTCTTCACTCTACTGTGTTTCCGTTATTTTTACCAAAAAAATTTGAAAAACGTTTTCTATGTAACCTTCCCACAATACACACATTTTATCAGTACTTTCTTAAATCTCCCTTGTTTTTAATGAGTAAGAATGTTACAGTATTTAAAATAGTAAAGCGTATTTTCAATCGTATGATATTTTATGTTATTCTATTTATATGAAAATATCTGTGACACATGATTAAATAATAAAGATTATTTAAATTTTATGATGATTCTTTTTATAAAATTGTTAAAATATACATTGAAACGCATAAGGTTGTTGAACAAAAATTGTGCTGTATAATCACTTATAATATAGCGCAGATAAAGCGGGAGATTTGCATAACTAACTGTAATAAACAATAATGGCTCAAATAAAGTCCACTATATTTTTAATTTTAATACTAATTCCACATCATTAGCCCAACGTTGTTCAGCAACACACATCAAACACATTTTCTAAACATGAAATACATGAATAATTATAATCTGAGTTTATTATAATAAGTAGTCTAAGATAGTAAATTTTAATCGTAATATAAAATAATAGAACAATAGAACGACGTACTAATATGATTTTAATACAAGACTGGATTCTTTTGAATACCATATTTATTTGTTTAAAATAGAGGTGGCGAAATTTTCTGAGCATAATGTAAAAAGTCAATGAAAGTGGTATGTTTGAAATACAATAAAAAAGTGGTATATTTGAAATATTTCATTTTTAACTCCGACCACACGTCGGAGTTAAAAATGATTATGGTTTTCTGCTCGTCGCACTGCCTCAACAACCTCTTGAGTTGCATCTTCGGTCGACCGACCCTGACGGAAACCGTACTGGTTGGGTGACAAGCCACTTGCCTGATTCATCGACCCAACCAGTCTTTTCTTTAACAGCTTTTCCAATACCTTCCCAGCTGTGTCAAGCATACAGAATGGGCGGTAGGAGGACGGCGAATCTAGTCTTCTTTTCCCTTGAGAAACAGCGCAAGACTCGTGGTCTTCCATCTGGCGCTAATAGCCCCAGTCTCAGACATGCATTATACTTGCTTAGAAGCAGACGAGACCTGCAGCGCTCCACAAGTTTGAGACCTCGGCCGGTATGCCGTCGGAACCAGGGGCTTTTTTGTCTTTCAGCGACCATAGAACTCCCTCCAGTTCTTCCATCCAGAAGAGCGGAAAGTTGCTCACGTCGTCCAAGTCCCGCTCGGTATGGACCGAGTGGGCCGGGAACAACATCTTAACGACATGCTCCGCTTTTGCCTCGTCTACTGTAGCCGGTGACCGCGAGACGCCTAATCGACGAGTTGCTATCTTGTAACCCAACCCCCAAGGGTCTGCATCCACGGTCTCCATAAGTTCTCTCCAGCAATGTGCCTTACTCACCTTAATGGCTCGACGGAGCCGCTTCTTTGCCGTCTTATAATTAGCTGACATGGGGTTTGCGTCTGTGCGATTCCTTGCACGTTTCGCCACTCATTTTAGTTAAAGACACTCACGGCGCAACCCCGCAATCTCCGGTGTCCACCAGTACGCAGGTCGCTCTCGGTGCTTTGGCCCCCCGTGGGACATGGAAGCGTCGCATGCAGAAGCGATCAGCCGCAAGGTCGAAGCAACTACGGCTTCGACCAAGGTTACAGTGTTCCCCCCGTTGATGATGTTTTCAGAGGCTACCACCCCTGAGGAGCTCTTTGTTTTCTTCTCGTCGATTTTATTGGCGTTGAATCTTTTCACCAGCCGTGGGAGGTCCAGGCGCTCTCGTGCACCATCTAGGACTCTAAATGAGATATACTGGTGGTCATTGTCGGTATAATCCTCGGGAACACTCCAGTTTTGGACGAGCGTGAGCAGCTCTTCGGAGGCAAGAGAAATATCGGGAATGGTTTCCAAATATACTGAGCAGCGGCAAGACGTCATGTTCCCTGTATTGAGGGTCACGAGTCCAGTACGTGCCGCCATGTCCAGAATGTATTTCCCTCTGGAGTAATAATAAAAATAATAATCATAATAATAGTAATATTATATGCACACATCGTGAATTGAATTCCAAAAAGCCTACGACAGTATTCATAAACCATCAATGCTGAAAATACTAAAAAACCTAGGATTACACCCAAAACTAGTAAAAATGATAGAACTAACGTTAACTGACACATATTCAAAAATAAAATTCAGAGGAGAAATAATACAACCATTCCTAATCAAAACAGGTTTAAGACAAGGAGATTGACTATTCTCACTACTCTTCATTTGCGCCCTAGAATAAGTAAAGAGAGAGTAGTACAAAAGAGACCCATCACACGTAAAAATTGAAGCAAGGAAACATGTAAACAGTATCAAAGTATAACTGTCTAGGATTTGCAGATGATGCGTTTCTAGCCAATAACATCGCAGCAGCTAGAATCCAAGTAACTTTATTGGAAGAACTAGCAGGAAAAATTAGCGTAAGAATATCATATGAAAAGACTAGAATAATGCCCACAAATCTCCTGGTATCGAAACACTTAATCATAAACGGACATAAAGTCGAGCTAGTTGGAAGGTTTAAATATTGAGGAGAAAATATCACACTTCACCGCAAGGGAAAAATAAACTAGAAAGACAAATCACTAAAGCTCAATTATGCACAAAATACCACCAAAACAACATGTAATAAAAGATGCATCTCAACAAATACTAAACTCAGACATAAAAAACTGTAATCAGACCTATAATACCATATAGAAACGAAACACTCTTTAAACTAAATTCCAACATTTCCTACTAAGCAGAGATGCGAAGAATAGAAAGACAATATTCTAATAACATGTATAAATAAAAGATGACTTACTAATGGGGAAGAATGGAGACTCATACCAAACCAAGAGGTACATAAAGACCTAGAACCAGCTCTAGACTACTTTAAAAAAAAAAAGAATCTCCTTCTTTGGACACATAATAAGAACAGAACCGAACAGGTTCGTCAAGAAACTGGTAGAGAAATACTGGAAAATGTCCAAAACAACGACCTGGATAACCGAAATTAAACAAGATATACAAGAACTAGAAATCACAATAGAAGATTTACGAAACAAAACTGACAATATAAAAATACTAAAAGAAGCAAACTCCAGATTTAAATTACAGGAAAGAAAACAGCAACAAGGGTTTGTTCAGAAGAACTCAAAAAGCATGATCTGACACAATGAAGAAGTACTGGAAAGGAATCAAGAAAAAAAAGAAAAAGAAAAGACGAACAGAGTTGACTAAAGTGGACCACTGTGACCTCAAAAAAAAAAGAAAAAAAAAAACATTATTATGCAGCATCCTCTTAAGCGCGAGGTCCGGGGCAGTTTCCACAGTTGTCCGGGCCTAGAGGCGGCTATGACATACAGACATCAATTTCGCAAGAATAATATCAGATAGGAATATTTCTAGAGAAATCTTTTTTCATGGTGCTTAAATATAAAAACCATTTTTTTCTCTTTCTGAAATTTTACAATGATAGCTTTTATAGATATTTGTTTATTGACATGTAAATCAAAATAACATACTCTTTCAACAAAAAAATTAGTCCATTTGTTAATTCGTTTGAAAAGTCTGATAGTTGTCCTACGTTTAGAGGGCATGAAACTTGCCGATTCTTTCCTGGGTCAATTCTAGTAATGATAAAATTATCACTAAATTACCGACTAATTATTGTTAGATAAAAGGTATAAATAATAGTTAATGCACATTAATGTGAAATATAATGTATTATTCCTTCTCCATAATAACCTAAGTCAAGGAAGAAGGTAATTAATATCATTTAAGTAGTAGTAGTTTATTAAAAGTTTGGTTTTATAATACCATTTGTCTATAAGAGATTTCCTACACAGATAATTTTGATTTATTTTAATCTATTTTCCAACAATCAATCCATACATGACCTTAAAATTTATCCTAAGAACCCGTTTTATCCATATTTCTTTCTTCTAGCACCAGCCACACAATTTCCCCATCCACACTATCATATATTTTTACTATATCCGGAAACGCCATTACAAATTTTTTATTATAATCCCACTTTTTCTTACTTACATGTCTGAACGAAAATATTGCGTTTGTAGTGGATCTACCATATTTGAATCCCAACTATTCCTCTTCCAATCCTACTCCGTCTTCCTTCTGATGCGGTTTTTCAATAACATTTCAAATAGTTTTGCCATGCGTGAAGTAGTGTAATACCTCTGTAATTACTGCATAACATCTTGCACTCTTTTTTAAATATGGGAATAATTACTCCCTTTTTCCAGTTTTCTGGAATTACCTTAATTTTCCATATACTTCTGAACAGTCTCTACAGCTACAGTAAACCACAAATTCCTGCAGGCTTCACCATCTTCATTCATAACTCATCAGTTCCTGGTGCTTTGCCTCCTTTTTCTTAGAGCATCCTCTAACCCCTTTTTTCTTTTTTTTACTTTTAAGGCCGCAAAGGACCACTTTAGTCAGAATAATTCAAGTCTTTTTTGCCGATCTTTTAACCTTTAAGTTCTTAGCTTTTACTTTCTCCCAATATTTAGTCATTCTTAATGATCTTGCTTTACGATCCTATTCAGAATAAACCATTTTTGTATAATTAAAAGTTCTTACTTTATATTTAGTATTCGGATCTTTAATAACAAATTTTAATTTTTCGGATTTATTAAGCAAATCTTCGCAAGTCAAATTTAATTCTTGCATGTTTTCTTTAATTTCTTTGACCCTTAATGGCGGATTTTTTAATGACCAAAATTGATCGATAATTCTTTTAGTAATCCTATCTCGCGGTAATCTTTACAATTGTGCACAGAAAGAAATTCGCTTTGTTTCATAGTATCGATTAAGGATTCCAAGTTTTCGTACAGAAATTTATTAGGCAGTAATCTGTACTGATTTTCGTGTTTATATTTTTTGTTTATGCAGGTTCTAAGAATCCTGCGTTCAACTTTAAGCAAAGATTCAGACCTATTTTTCTGATTTAATCTAAATAAAGTCTCGCTCGCGTAAGTAATTACTGGTATAACCACGGTTTTGTAATGTCTAATTTTAGTGTTAATCGAGAGCGATTTTTTGTTGTAAGTATTTTTGGTTACTTGTAGCGCTTTAAATAATTTATTAAGTCTTTCAGTCCAATTTTGTTTTTCGTTACGATTACAAGTAATGATCTCTCCAAGATATTTAAATTTTTCTACAAGTTCTACTTTGTTTCCATTAATATTCACAGAATTATTAACTAAAGGATCTATAGCAATCATTCACTCTTTTCGTAAGAAATTTTAAGTCCAATTTTATTCCTAAGTTCTTCTATACTTGTTATTTGTATTCTGGTTTCTGCGATACTATTAGCTAATAAAGCTAAGTCGTCGGCAAATCCTAGGCCATTTAAATTTAAGTTATCGCTTTTGCATCCTATGTGAATATTTTTTAGATTACTTTTAAACCGTTCGCGCATCAGAAATTCTAGTGCACAATTAAATAATAAAGCCGAAAGTCCGTCGCCTTGTCTTAGTCCGGATTTTATGTAAAAAGGTTTGGAAAATTCGACACGAAACTTCACTTTAGATTTTATATTTGTCAATGTTAAACCCCTTTATAATTATACGATTATAACACCTTCTTCTGTCGCCATTTTCCTTAACCCTCTCCTGCCCTTCTCACCTTTTCTTTCTCCAGATCGATTTGGGTTAAGTAGTTCACTAAAATTTTCTTTCCATCTAAAAAGCATTTCCTCCTCCTTTACTGTCACATATCCTAGATTGTTCTTAATAAACTTTGTATCTTCTCTCACTTTTCTTTCATCTTAAGAATAATAATATATTTGTACTGACTTGGCATAGCCCGTCAGTGCAGATTAAAACCGCAATCATGCGAGGGAGAAGAAAAGAATAATAAATAATTTAAAACAATCAGTAAGTTAATAATTAATTAGTAAACCTATTATAATCGAAATCAAGGGGAACTTTTTCGATATTTTTCTTAATAGAATAACTTTTTAAATGGGTTAGAGATAGGATAAATTCTAAATGTAAAGGTGATACACCATAGAAAGTAATGAAATAAAGGAATATTCGGGTTAAACATTGTAAAAATAACAACGATGAAAAAGCCAAGGATTGCGAAGAGAAAACTAAAGATAAAAAATAGTGAAAGAAGTTAAAGATCAAAATATGTAGACCTATATCTAATAGGTTAATTATAGAAAATGTTGCGTGCAAGTAGTTGCAATGGATTGGAAGAGTGTGAAGTAGGTTGTACGTGACAACCAAACAAATGATTAAAGTTAGGAAGAATAGAAGCAATTTTGATTAAGTTTTTCGTGATTTTGTATTTTATTTCCATATATGAATAAACATCGGCTGTAGTAAGTAGTAATTTCTCATTTTAGCGAATTTTTTTTTCGAATGTTAGCAGTTTCTAATAATCTACAATATGTTTTTTATTTTTTGTTTAAACAAAGACGTTAGTGTACAATTTTTTTACACTATTTATGACGTTTTTTTTACGTTTTGTTATAAAAAATGTCTTATTAAAAATGTTCATCAACTAAAATTCAAATTAATTCTCATCAGTGTATTAAAAATGAAAAATTTCCATTGAATGTTTATAAAAAGATAATTATTACGTTTTTTGTTAAAATATTTTATTCTGTCTCTTAAAAATTGGCTATTTCAGCTTTGCAAAATTTTTGTGCGTATAAATACTGATATTGTAGAATACTGATAAAGATTGATTCTTTATAAGCTTATTCTGTTCACCCACCCTATCAAAAATCTCTCTTACCTTTTCAGAGGGCTTTCCATGATCCAATCAAGAAATTGAAAGCGAATTCACTCACCTGATCAAACAGATTTTCATTTGAAAATATCAATAGGCCTAACTTTTTAGGCTCTATAAATACTCGTATCTGTATGCGTAAATAAAAATATATATGTGTGCGTGAAATATAAGCTAGTGTGTATATGTGTCTTACAGAAGCTAAATATATACTGTATGAAAGGATAAATAAGTGTTCCAAGTACTCTTTAATATGGATAGGATGAAAAAGTGAATGTTTCTTTTTTCAATCAACTTATTGCAATTTATTAGTATTGTACAATACCGTATTTATTCGATCTATATATTCCAGAAATAAAATTTGTTTTTAAATATATGTAATTTTTACTAAACTGACTATAATTTAGGGATTCATAATGTTAAAAATTTTATCGTCATATTAAACTATGACTTAGCTTTTTGATTTAGCTTAAAATTTTTATTATAGGGTAATTTCATTTAGTAACAAGAATACATCTTTATTTAGTAATACAGGTGTACTTCATTTTATGCATACATTCGCAATGCGCTATAGAAATATCTATAAAATAAAACACAGTTGCATTACGATATTATTATTTTTAATTATTAACAAATTTATCTATTTATAATGTAATATTATTATTATTAATGTATCTCTTATTATGAAAAATGTATCGAATATTCAATAATATTCTATTTTAATTTTAGTTTGTCCCGACAGTTGGTGTTGCGATCAAATTGAGAAAAATATTTCGTAATTATGTGTTAAAAAAATCGGGAGAAAACAGTTTTTTAATAAATAAGAGGCTAATAAATCAGATGGAAATGTAAACAAAGGAAAACCAATCAGATCGATGCAAGATGGCCGCTGTCAAACACAACAACCAATCACAAAGAGCCCGTATGGCCGTTGCCAGTGTAAACAAAATCACAACTGATTAAGTAACAAGTAGACAGCTCTGCGATCGCGTTTAGAATTGTGCGCGTATTGAGAAATATTATATTATTATTTATTGAAATAACGTTTTAAAGTGTAATTAAAAAATATACATTGTGCAAATTTGTAAGGTACAGTATTGAAGTGAAAATGTTTTTTTAATTTATTTATGTGTCGTTGATCTTGGGATGGTTAAGGTTCACAATTGGGTCCGGTAGGCAGAGCTGCGATCGCGTTTTAGAAGTTTTTTTTTATTTTTGGTTTATCAGTCAAACCCGGTAGTTGGTGCTGCGATCGGATTCTAGGAATTTTTTTTATTTTGTTGCTTTTTCGCATATCAGTTACTTGCGTCGTAGCTTAGTGTTGTTCTTACATTAAAATTCGTATTTAGAGAATAGTTTGAATTAAATCCCATAGGTAGTGCTTTTCTGACAATTGGATTTATTTACATTGTGAATTTTATAAAGTTAAAGGTGAAATTTTATAAGGTTCCGTAATGTTTTGTAAGTTTCTTAATGTTCAGTATTAATTGTAATGATTTTGCAGCCACAACACTTTTCGTTAAAAAAATATTTTCCACCGAATACTGTGATTAGAGAGTGGTGTAAATTAAATCCGATAGGTAGTGCTGTTGTTTTGCCATTTGGATTTATTTACATTCTGACTTTTATAAAGTGAAAGGTTAAATTTTGTTTAATTGCTAATGTTCAGTATTTTAAGGTTTTATGAAACTTTCAATTGTTGTCATTTAATCTGTATATATACTCAGATCTATCAATAGCGAAGCATTGCCGAGTCTGCTAGAATTGCGCGCTTATTGAGAGTATTATATTATATTATTATTTATTGAAATAACGTTTTAAAGTTTAATTAAAAAATGTACATTGTGCAAATTTGTAAGGTGCAGTATTGAAGTGAGTATTTTACATGAATTTAATGATGTATACACGTGCATTCAATAACAATCAAATTAACCTACAAATTTAAATTGTCAGTTCATTTGATTCTATGCAACTTAACTTGTATTGAACGGCTCTTCGAAAATAAAAATTTAAGTTTGTAAAATAAATTATAACATTTATAAAATAAAAATTTAAGTTACTTTTAATATAGTTAAAGTATATTTAAAAAATTGAATTTATAATGTTTTAGCTGATTAATTTTATAAAAAGTTTCTAAAATTATTTTTAATTTACAATTATCTAATATTTGGTAAAATAGATGTTAAAATAAAGAATGAGAAAAATGATAAAAATTTCTACTAAAATTTTAACTACGTTGGTTTTTTACAGTGCATTAATTTTTTTATTAATTGATTAATTAAGCTGTTACATGGTTATGAAACATCAAAATTATTAAATAAAAAAAAAAAAATATGTAGGAGGTACTTTTTTTAGTATGATGTTAAGTGAAACTTAGTAGTAATGTGGATGAAAATGTATTAATTACACTAATTATTACACTAAATATTACGACGTTTCGATTTTTTAATTCAATTTTCATCGGACATCTCAATATTTAGTGAAAATAAATATTAACCGTACTACACATAATTAAACAATAAACCCATTACAATAATACAACAATCACAAACTGATAATATCATACTAATAGTCATTTTAATGAAATTTAGAACACTTTCCTGCCAATTTTAACTTAATTATGTTACTTATATTTATGTGTGTGCATTTATTACAGAATAATGCCGCGTCAGGACAACGTCTGTCGGGTCCGCTAGTATATATATATTATTCATGAAACGGAATTGTTATGAATTTATGTTTTGTAAAATGTTAACAAAAAAAATCGGTTTTGTTTTGAAAATACATTGGTCGAGTAATTTTATTGCTTATCGAGTAATTTTATTAGTTATCGGGTAATTTTAATAAACAAAAAACAATTAGTCACTGAATTTTGCCAACTCGTTATACATTCTACTTTACAAATATAAATCGCTTTTAGCAGCGATTTGTATTTGGCTGTTGAAAAACAACCTAAAACGGTAATATGAATTGACATAAACTAAATATCTTGTAACAAGTTACTCAGAATCTGAAAATACCGACAAAAAGTTTTTGTTGAAAAAGGTAACATTTATTTATTTACCGTACGGCACCAAGATACAACACCATTTACAGTAAAAAATTACAAACAAACATCTAACAAATTAATATAAGCTACTGCTGATTCTGGAGTCGCCATCAAGAAATCTTCAGGAGTCCCTTCATAAGCTGTCCTAGGGGAAACTTTTGTGATGCATTTAACAGTTTGATTTTCACCACACTCGCAAAAATGGCGTCGGTATTTTACCCCATTTATACAGGAAATAGGCGCACCTACCATGCTGAGTTCGTATTCTGTTTATCGTTGACCATGTCTTTCGTGGAAAGTCAAAACCCGGCGGCTTTTAAGTAATATATGGGATTTGGTTACTCTGGTATGTGGTTCATTCTTGATGCCAGTCGTCAGTTAGGTTAAATCCTTCCTCTGTAGCAGCAATTGCTGTTTGGATAGGTGGTTTTCTAGATCGAAGGCGTCCATGATTGGCATCCTCAATGTCTTCATGTTTTGGTTGGTTTCGATTGTCCATAATCTCCTTGTACTCTCTTATAAGACCGTTCATACGGCGCAGTTTGGGGGATGGTATGTGTCTCAATACCGGGAGACATTCCACAGGGGTAGACCTGATAAACCCGGCAATCATTCTCATACTGTTATTAAGTTAAGCATCAATTCTATGAACATAAGGGCTGTTAAGCCACACTGGCGCACAATATTCTGCAGCCGAGAAGACGAGGTTCAGAGCCGATGTGCGCAAAGTGGAAGCCGATGCTCTCCACCTTGTTACACAGAGCTTATGTGTAATGTTGTTTCTCGCTTTAAATTTCTCTGCAGTTTTCACTAGGTGCTTCTTAAATGAAAGCGTTCTATCAAGTGTCACAACTGGGTACTATTTTTATAAAAATTAGTTAACTATCAATTTAGAATAACTTCATTTAACTTGCTTTAAAATAGATTCGTGATTATTTTTTAGTGCTGTAATATGTCATAGAGATGGACACGAATGAAGGAAAGAAGATGAACTTATCCTGCCTGATAAACAATTTATTTTAATAATCAACAAAAATAAATGCTTAGTATTTATACGAATATAATATTTTATGGTACTGCGGTATCAAGAAAGCGAAGGAACTTTGCAATCACGTTATTACAAAGCAGAATTTTATACGGTATCTTTTTTTACTTTAAACTCTTTTCATGTTTGTAAAATATATTATTTTTGGATAAAGTTTAGAAAAAATTCATATATGTATATGTGATAGATGTAGAAACAATTATATATTTATAATTATTATAGAATATTTTTAAAACGATTCTTGTCGTTTATTTAAAAAAAATCTGATGTGGACAATACCTGACTTCCTTATACACCTATTAAATTACATTTACACATTTAAAAAAAATTAAAAGTGCATAAAATTTTATTTCATTAAAAACTTCTGTTATATTCCATCTATGTTTTGTTATTGATATATTATTCATCGTAAAACTTTTTTTACAATGAGAGGTTAATAAATGAATTATTAAATTGAATTAAATCAACATATTTATATTAAAAAAAGCTAAAAAAAAAAATAAATTGAAAAAAAGGAGATGAAATCTGATTCGAAGCGATCTAAATATTTCCCCTAAGATCCAAATATTTCATTAATAAAAAAATTAGTTTACTATAACTCTGGAACAAATAAAAATAAGTACCACTTATGGTATATCGTTAACATTTTCTTGATGAGGGCTTATTACTACAGTTAAGAAAAAGTCCAAAATGCAATTTTTTTGGATTTTAGGAACTTTTGATTCAACTGATTGCATTCAAAAAAGGAGGTGCGGAACTAGACGTTACAGCAGTCCTAAATTCAAAATTTCAACATCCTACGGCAAATCGTTTCCATTTTTCGTTATGCGAGATACATATACAAATATACATACGTACGAACGTACGTCACTGCAAAACTAGTCAAAGTGGATTCAGGGATGGTCAAAATGGATATTTCCGTTGAAATCTGAAAACCGAAATTTTTCGCGATCGCAGTACTTCCTTTACTTCGTGTAAGGAAGTAAAAACATTGCTTAGTCAATATCAAAAAGATATATTTTTTAAAACGTTATTCTTATTGGCAAAGGGAAAGTATTTCTGACCGGTAACATATTTCTAGTAGTGGTCGGGTCATAACATAATTGTTATGTTTATAACTATATAAACATAATAAGGTACCAGATCAATCACTTATTTATAGGCATAGTTAATTACAGGAATGTATCCGTTTGACATTAATTAAACTACACGGATTTCTAATTAAATCATAGTTTCAATTTGAATTACTGTTGAAAACTGGTAATAGGTATTTAATTTGCTTTATTTACTGCAATTAGCTTTTATCTTTTGAAAAATGAACTGAATAAATAAAGAATTAAAATTAAAAAATAAAAAGTAAAAAAGACGTTACTCAAAAGTAAATATGAATGACATAAAGAAAATCCAGATGATTGTTTGAAATCAATTGTGGAAATGAAGTTGATCAGAAAGGGAGTATTTTATTTATTATTCTGAATTTTTTTTTTTTAAATTTTTCTTAGATTTATGTAGTTTGGGGTAGTAATCTTCCTTCATACTATTATGTCATGTATAGGAGAGCAATAAGCAACACATAATACAATGATTGGCCTCTACCTGTATACTTATCATTAGCTTCTTGTTGGAGATTCTCTTTTGTACGAAGTAAAGGAAGTATTGTGATCACGAAAAATTCCGGTTTTCAGCTTTCAACGGAAATATTCATTTTGATCATTCCTGAATCCATTTGACAGGTTTCGGCCCGACGTCTATAGGTACGTATGTATGTATCTCACATAACTCAATACGATTAGCCGTAGGATGTTGAAATTTTGGATTTAGGACTGTTTTAATATCTAGTTTTGCACCTCCCCTTTTTATTGCAATCGACTGAATCAAAAGTGAAAAAGTCCAATTTCCCAAAAAAACGTTTGGATTTTGGACTTTTTCTTATGTGCAGTAATAAGCCCTCATTGAGAGATTTCAACGATATATCATAAATGTTACATATTTTCGTTGGTTACAGAGTTATAGCCAAATAAAATTTTAATTAATGAAATATTTGGATCTTACAAGGAAAGACACATCGGTTTGAATCATATTTTATCTCCTTTTATTTTTTTTTTTAATTGAAACTTATTGATTTATTAATAATTATAAATCTGCGATTGTAAAATAATCTTTACAGTAAATCATAATTCAATAATAACAATAAAAAAAAAATATGAAAAAAAATCAGAAGTTATTAGTGAAATAAAATTTTATGTGATTTTAAAAATATGTATATGTAATTTAATAGGCATTATTACATATGTGAATATGTAATGGATTTGGTGAAACATCTAATTATTTAATATTAATTGAAGATTTCGAATCGTACTATGTTTGGATTTTCTAGTTTAATTTTACTTAATTATTCTCGAACTTCTGTTTAATTTTATCTACATTAGAGTTAACTACAGATTGACTGAAATATAGATCCTGACAAGGATAATATATACATTGAGGCAAACATGTTCTATCTTTAATAAATTGCAAAAAAATTCTTACCTTTTAGTTCATTGCTCCTCTGATAATCTCAGACAATAATCTCCCTATCATCCTTTCGTTTGTTTTTGTTGCCAATCATTTAATCGTAATTTGTTTTGATATAATTCTTCTGATTTTAATTTGTGTACACGTTCTCTAGTTTTCAAATTTTCTCTCTCTTTATATCCATCATCCTCTCTTAATATTTTTATACTTTCCTTGATTTTAACGTTTTCTTCCTCTTTATATTTAACATCTTCTCTTAAAATTTTTATTATTTCTTTGTTTGCAACATTTTCTTCCTTTTTTAATTATTTTTCTTTTCATTTAAATATATTTATGTATTAATAATTATTAACCTTTGATTATAAAACAACAATTACAATAAATAATAACCCAATAATGATCATAAAAAAAAAAAAAAATTGGAAGAAAATCCGAAGTTATTAGTGAAATAGCATTTTATGTAGTTTTAAAAATATATACGCGTAATTTAATAGGTGTACAAAGAAGTCATGTGGTGTCCACATCCGATTTTTAATTCAATATTTCTAGTGGCATATACCATGAATAACACGTTTTTATTTAGTTTGTATGCAGATATACGTATCTATATAGTAGTTAGTAAATCAATAAAAAATTTTAATTTCTTATTTTTCATTTTCTTTTTGTATTGTCGAACAGATTTAAGTTGAAGAAAATCTGCTATACAAATTTCAATTTCTTGTGAAAAATTTTTACAATCGTTTAACAATTATTTCTTTTACGTACCATTCGGTAGCAGGTTCATAAATATTAGCTTTCGTTTATCAAAATTTCATGTTATTTAGCGATTATCATGCTAGTCTCTAGATCAAAAGAAGGTTCGATACCTGGTGTAATAAATAACACCGGACCATTACTGGATAATAATATAAATAAATGTGTTATTTATTTTTTATTTCAAAATTACGAAAACGAAGAAAAAATGAACTCATTTATTACTTTATAATTCTCTCAATTTTTTCTCATTATGCTCCATAAATATTGGTATGTTCCCCCCGGGGGTTATGCGTACCCTAGGTTGTAACTGATTACTAGGAGACCAGAAAATCTCTTTTTTCGGTTACCCAAAGAACGATTTTCCATTATTAACGAATAAGACTGTAAATTTGTTCTTTAGCTGATGTCTAAAAGAAATTAAGTGATATGAAATAAATGTTGGAAAAAAAATCGGCGGTTATATTTTACGAATATAACATAGTAATATTAATATTATTATAGACAGTATTGACACAAATTTTCTGCTGTTGTGTTGTAAGACGCAAAGCAATTTAACAGATGAATGTTGGGCGTGGTACAACAGGAATGGGCAAGTCGATTAGATGAACAAAGACGATAAGGCTACAGTGAACCTTCATTAATTCATTGTTGAACGTCGCAATAAAAACGAATCGTACAATCGGTGTTACATCAATCAAGCTGTCTTAATTTTTTACAAAAAGGGTTTTCTTTACGTAGTTATGGTGTACGATTTCGTACGAGACGATAAATCATCGTTTCGTTCGTTTAGAATGAAATTTTAAGCCGATTACCGTTCATAAAAACAATTTAAATGGTAATATCCGTTCAAATTATACATTTTAAATGAATATTAGATCTCTTTTAACAAATAGCAAATTTGACAAATAAGTAAATCGATAGCGTAACAGTGATACTGTACTCACTCTGTTATAAACACAGAGGTTAACCTCCGACAATTTTAGCTAAAATCCTCTTGAGAGCAAACCGCCTCGCAGAATAAAACTGATTTTATTCTACCACTGTTGCTCAGATTATATACTACCAAGATAAAGAAAATCTCGACTTCACAAAATGGATTACACTATCAAGTATGATCCCCTTTCTAGATGTTCCCGTCTGTGACGCTCTCCTGGGGATATAATCTGATGCTAGCCCAATATTCCTTCATTCTTTACTTTGTCCATTCGTTCCATTTTCTAAATTCTTTTAATAATTTTTTTTTTATAATAACAGATCTAAAAAATAGCCAAAATTTTCTGCCTGTTCGTGAATGAGAGATTTTTAGAATACTTTTCTTTTGAGCACTTTTAATAAAATTTTGCTTTTACTATATTTTTTCTTACGTCGATTAAAAAAATAACAAAGAAAGATTACATTTATTATTAAAAGAAAAAAAAACAATAACTATCGTGACACTGTTTCGGGAAATACATATTATGCAAGAAACGCTAACAAAACTAATTTATATTATTAGTTATTTTAAATGATGGTTTGAACATTTATTGTTTGTGGTTCAGAGACAGTAGTAATTTTTTTAAATTTTCAGCTAATGATTGAAATGCAATAAAACAATAAAAAATTAATAAATTAAAATAACAGCCTCTTTGTTAATAGCTAATCGTCTTCTAAAAACACTAATTTATATATATAAAAAAAGTAATAGTAAAGAGAAGAAACATTTTTTGAAAAAGGATATTAAAAAAAAAATTAATATAGCTTTTTGACTTCAAATATCTATTTTCCGGATTATGCGGGTTTTTGCTTTAATGAGAATTGGCTCATGTAATTTTTGGTAATAAAAATACAAAAAAGTACAATTTGATTCTGCATGAAATAATTTGAATTCTAATTATTTAAAATTTTGGCACTCCAACTTTTGGTCGTCTATTCAAAAATATTGAATTATTAATGTTGTACTTATTTTGGTAATAGATGATCTATTTACCGGATTTAAATATTCTATAAACCGATAAGTGCCTTTATTAGAACGTACAAAGTACAGAAGTGGAAGGGACCAATTGTGGTAGTAATATTCATTTTTATACGCATTATATTTTTTACATACATTAAATAAGTTATAATATTTGGCCACTACGTTGCATGCTCAACCATTCATGAATGTATGCAGGCTAATTTTTTTAGGTATTTAAGTTTTTATTAAATGTTGATAATAGTTTAAGCTAGTGTTAGAGCTTGTGGATCAATGCACTAATAATTATAGCTTTTAAATAGGGGAAAAGCCTACCTCTAGCTTACCTTTAACTAAAGAGTCTGTGCAGTATTACCAGTATTACTTTTATTTTGTACGCACACATTCCAGTAATTATTTCAGGATCTAATTGACCCGATTAGGGATAAATATATGGAGGACGGAGCTTGGTTATATTTATTTTATCACTTTTCTCATTTATGTATTGTAATGTTGGACAAAATTACTAGAGCAACTTGTTACTTTTTAAGTATGTAAAATATTTATTTCTGCATTGTGGATAATTTTATCGGTTTATTTTTATACAACTTTAAAAGTTTTCTATCATGCTGAAGGTTGTGTCTTTGTAATATACCTGAAGAAGATGTTATGCAAGTTTAAAGACAGAACTTTAATTAATATTTACGTAAGAGCTGATCTTCATTTACATTGCTGAGAAGTGAGAGAAATGAAAAGAGTACAATGTACTACTATATGAAATGAATGAGTATACGAGAAGGAAAATATTGGCCCAACATATATTAAACTAGTTCTAATATACTTTGTATAATTTAAAACGGAAGAAATACAGTAAGGATCAGGTGTTTTAAAAATGTTAACTCTATTTTGATGTTAAGTATCAAGTAGGATTACAGTTTTTAAAAATCTGATGTGGACGTCACATGAGTTCCTTGTACGCATATTAAAGTAGATATACACATTTTTTGCCGCATTTAAAATTATTTCATTTGAAAATAAGATACGATCCTCGAATTCTTTAATAAAGTGGACAGTAACACAGATGCTGAAATATTAGTTTTCATTAACATCAATTATTTATACAATTATTAATTCAACAATCTTACATGAAATATTACGATAGACTAAAAATCCTTTTATTACTCGTATAACTAGGTCAGTATTATTCGTATCTTCGTGAGTTGATTAAAAAAAGTCCCAGATTTCTGGTGTGTCGTATAAGTAAAGGTAAAAAATAATAATAAAGTTAATAATAACTGCTGGACTCCGTGGCCGCTAATGGTAGCGTCTTGACCTTTCATCCAGAGCTACCCGGTTCAAATCCCAGTCGGGCACGGCATTTTTCACATAGGCCAAAGAAGAACGAAGAGGTCTTCGGAAGAAGTAGAGGGAGAAGAAGAAGGAAGACCAACCACTCGTCTCAACATCACGGACTGGAGTCCGGAACAGAGCCCAACAGAGATGCGTCCTGAAGGGCAGCCATACCAGAAGCGGATGAAGAGCTTCTACACAACCTCTCCTATTTCAAAACTTACAGTAAGATAAAATAACCTAGCAATTGCGACTCCTCCGGAAAAGGAGACGCATTGCTCCCTCCTTACAGGTAGTGCCCCGTTGTGGCGTATTCCTGCTAGCCTATTAAAGAGTTAGCACCGAAAGGACTTCAGTGGACGGTCTGAAGGGGAATTACGTCGGGGGACAGGCTTTATAAGCCTAGCCTTCCGCTGTCGGCCCATGAAATGGGTTCGATAACGCTGGTTTAACAACGGATTGGAATGCAATTAAATCCGTCTTAAATTCACTAAAATAATAACAGACAAAACTTGAAAAATTAGATCCGAGATTAAAAAATAACCCTTTTAAAAACAAGCCCGATTAGAATGATCCAGCAGCAAGGGACTCTGTCCAGGTTCTGCGATAAAGTAGGGAGTAATAGACTCCTACCAACTTTGCATTCCATTCCATTTTTCACACGTTACAAAAATTGTCATTCATCTCATCCTCTGAAGTAATCACCGAACGGCGGTCACTGAGGTTAAAATAATAATAATAAAATAAAAAACTATTCCATTTAGTGAACTCCTGTATACTGGTTACAAATTTTAATCAAAACCTTACGATGTAAAATATTCAGTTTTTATTATTGCATTATTTGGTGAAAATTCAAAAAGGAAAAAAAAAACACCATCATACAGGAAAAAGAAAGATAGAATGTTATATCTAAAAAAAACGACAAGAAGATGAATGTGAAGAAGAAGAAGATATTCAGAAAAAAGGAAGAATAAAAAGATTAAGAGAAGATTATAAATATAAATAGGAAGAAATGTTAAAACTAACGAAAGAACAAAAAGGAAGAAAATGAAGCAACCAAAGAAAGAATAAAAAGATTAAGAGAGGATGATGAATATAAATAGAGAGAAAATTTGAGAACTAGAAAACGTGTACAGAAATTAAGATCAGACGAATTACATCAAACCAAAAAGCGATTAAATGATTGGCAACAAAAGACAAATAAACGAAATAATGGTCAACTCCGACTTAGGAAGATTATTGTCCAACAATATCAGAAGAGTAATAAACTAAAAGATAAGAATTTTTTTGCAATTGATGAAAGATAGGCAGATGCCTTATATATGTTGTTTTTGTGAGGGTCTATTTTTCAGTCACTCTGTAGTTAACTTTAATGTAGATAAAATTAAACAGACATTCCAGAATAATTAAATAGCATTAAACAGTAATTAAATTAGAAAATCCAAAAATAATACGATTCTAAATTATAATTTTCAGTTAATATTTAACAATCAGATGTTTCACCAAATCTATTACGTGTACACATATGTAATAATACCTATTAAATTATATATCCTCCTCTATGAATCATGAGACCTTGGCGTTGGTGAGGGGGGTGAGTGCTCAGTGATAACAGAGTAGCTGGACCGAAGGTGCAACCATATCGGAGAGGTATCTGTTGAGAGCCAGACTAAGGAATGATTCCTGAACGAGGGCAGCAGCTCTTTCAGTAGTTGTTAAGGGCGTAAGTCAGGACGACTTAAACGGCCATATCAACATCACTCAGTCCTCTGAGTACTGCGCAGCTGAAAGCTATGGAAAACTACAGCTGCTTTTTTTTCCAAGAAAATGTAGCTCTCTGCATTTTCATATAGCAATGATGGAGGCGCCTTCCTTGGTAAAATATTCCGGAGGTAAACTAGTCCCCCGTTTGGATCTCCGGGTGGGGACTACTAAGGAAGGTTAGAAGTTTAAAAACGGTTGGTAGGTTAGAAAATTTAAAGAGGGAAATGGATAGGATAAATGTAGATGTAGTATGAACTACTGAGGTTCGGTGGGAAAACAAATTGTTACGGATGTAGGGGGTATACAAAAATGAAACGACTAGCACTAGATAGGGAATCTTGGTGAGCTGCATCAAACCAGTCAAATGACTGAAGACAAAAAAAAAAAATTATATATACGCGTTTGTAAAAGTACATAAAATTTTATTTCACTAATACATTTCGATTTTTTTAATTTTTTTTTATTGTTATTATTGAATTATTAATTATTGTATTTTTTTTACAATGACGAGTTAATAATTATTAATAAATCAATATAAATTTTCATTTGTATTTCCACTCAGTCTTCGCGATAAACGGGGTTTCTTTTTTTTACGTATTTTATTTAAAACTTTAACAAAGCATATAAATGATAATATTGGTAAGATTTAAGCCCCTTTAAAAAATCACTAATGAATAAATATTGATTCAACACTACCTTAAACCTATCGATGGTACGATATTTTAAGACTCGAGAAAAAAGCACATATGTTTAAAAAAAGGTTTTATGAAGCACCCGCGCGAAGTTGGACGCAACAAAATAACTTGTATGTATACATTAAAAATATATAAGCGTATAATAGATAGATTAAGTTTATAATAATATTGTTTACAATTCATTTATCCTGTCGAATTTATCTATATTATCTTGAGATTAAATAGGAGTTGTAGTTGAAAGACTAAAGTAATCCATAGGCTGAAGTTTCTTCCATCAGTATTATTGAGATTAGAGAAGTCGGCGTAAAGTAGTTACGCTAAACCTAGTTCCTGCTCACAGAACCCAAATAAAAGCTGTTAAAACTAACAGCGCTATCTATTGTTTGATAATAAAGTTAAAAAGTTTTATTACTCTTTGAACATTATTCAGATTTATTTTATGTTTTTTAAATCTTCTTATTTTAATAACAAATTGTTTATCGAGGTGAAATACAGCGAGATAATTTTAGCCTTCTTTTTACTTAATTTTGTAAATAGCAATATTAAAATTTGAATATTTAACTGCAACTGAAATAACCGTATATTAAACCGATTTAAATATTTGGTTTAAATTATGAAGATTATAAAAAGGGAAATTGTTCCTAATATAAAAGTTATTTCATTTAAAAAAACTGTAATTTCAATTTAAAAAAATCATAAGGAGCTCGAAACACGTGGTTTTACGTACAGTACTGCAAAATGATTGATTCTTCTTTACTCTGGTGAATTCTTACTTATAGTAAGACAGTAAGTTGTTATTTCTTCTTAAACAGTGGAGTAGATTATTCTAATTTTTCTTTTATACAAAAAAAGTGTTCGAAATTAGTTCCCACCTTTGTTTTTAAGAATAAATATTTGTCAGTTGAATAAAGACAAGCAAAATATGGATTCAGTTTAATCTGATTTCCAAACCATAATGAATGAGATGGCAAAAACCTACTATTCTCATTTTTAATTATTTTCAAATGTCAAAAAAATAATAGTTTCCCACTATTATTTATTCCTATATTTTATTCCCACTAGTTTTTCATTCAGTTTCTTACTAGAAAGGTAAAAATAATAAAGTGAAATATGAATAAGTCTTGTCATGAGGCTTATGCCACTTTTAGTAGTGAATTATATCACTTCAATTTCTCACGAAATTAAGTGTACAACTGACTAGATTTATGCGCAAAATTATATCGGTTTTATGAGCCGCTATTTTTCGTTGGTCTCTAGTTAAATATTTTGAAAGAATATAGACGATTTAGTTTTGGAGTCGTGAAAGAGTAGTGGTAATTCTGTAACACGTGAACAATAGAAAGAAAAATTGAAACTCAATGCGGAGCAAACTCTGATGCATGATGTTCCGGATTTATATCCATAACACCTAAAAATGATTTTTCAGCATCGGGCTCTTTTGGCGCAAAACTCAAACCCAGTTCTAAGTCACGAGTAGAGCTAAGTTCCTAAAAGTACTATCACAATACTACAGCCAGGCTGCCATTATTCAATCTCTGAGTAAGCTAGGAAACGGATAAACTACAGCCAGGCACCTAGAGAAAATCCTGAAAATAATCAAGCACTTTCGACAAATCACTTCCGGAATAAGGAAACGTTAGCTTATATTTCTCTCAGAGGAATGAGCATGGGCTAGATTCGGGTATACAGCACGATTGTTCTTAGGTGAATGCGTTAATGTTATTCAGATTTATTTGTAGAAAGAAAAAAATTAAACGTTTAAAAGCACCAAGGTAAAAATAAATGCAATATTGTTCAGGTTGGATGCCTCTTTCTTCCCATACGCTGGTGACTGTTACGTTGCATTTATAGCTTAGCTGGTTAACCTGTTTGAAATGAAGGTGTACTTAGTGCCCAGATGCCAAATATTTTTATATTAGGCACAGTGCGAGAAAATTTGGATTCTATGTCCTCAGTAGCCACCTAGTGACGACAAGTGCTTATTTATGCCGTACATATATTTATTCTCACTTTTATGAGAGCCATTTTATAATCTAAGGGAGATGGGATCATAAAAATTGTAAATAATGTATTTAAAAATTGAAATTAAACTAAAACTATAAACATGAAATTTTATCGGAAGCAGCAATGGAAATATTTTGTTCAAACTGTCTATTACCAAAAGATTCATTATACTGGGGAAAGGTTCAATGCAAATGTGTAGACCTTTTTTTTTTTAAGAGAAGGAAGAACCCCATTTACGGGCGTCTAGGCAGTGTCGACTTTATTATAATGTGCAGACAATATCAGATACAAAATACTTGAAACATCAAGATTTATTTCAGCCGAATAATATTACTGGAGTATGGACCTAAAATTCTTCTACAAAGCTAGGCTTAAAAAATAAGCATAAAATGCTTCTTTTTTTTCCCTCGTAATTTAAGCATATTTTTCATTCCTTTATCTGTTAATTAATTTTCAGAGGATACAAAAATATGTTTGAGCTAATAATACTTTTTTTTTTAAAGAAAAGATAGAAAAAAGTAATTTTGTCCGATAGTATAGCTATATAACTGTAACTTATTGTTGTTCGATGACAAACTTCGTGTATATATTTTTAATTACTCTCCATTAGTTGTACACAAAGTGCAAATCAGTAGTTGCTGTATCAATTATGTAACATATTATACAATTCTATGTAAGCATCAATATTACGGTTTAACAATCTACGTGTCATCACCTTCTATAACTATAGTTCGCTCAGTTGATAAGGGTAAAGTGAACGTAGATTGGTTGTGTTTGGTAGCAGGGCGAGAATCAAACCAGAATTATGATTATATGGGAACAATCGAGGCTTGAAAGCAAACATCACTCCCCCAGGCTACCCCGCAACAGAGAATCTCCATTAATTCCCCAATTTGCATTCCTGTACCACCCATCCTCTATACTTGTCTCCTCCGCCAATATTAATTTATCCAAATACACGAGTTCCCTTGACTGGACAAATCACAGCAACCGTACTGTATCTACATCTCTGTTTCCCTCTGTAAATAAAAAAAACTCATTCCCGAAAAGAGAAAAATGTAAATCAATAAGCTGAGTGACATTTTCATTCGTACGATACATCTGAAAACGTACATTAAACTAGTAGTGATTATAAAGAACTCGAATATGACAAATATTTTTCATAACGCTAAAATGTTTGGTAATAATTTCTACTTTCGTATTTTCAGAATATAAAACAATTTACGTCTAAAAACTGAAAATTAAAAATAGATATTAGTTTGAAAAACCTTTTAAGTAGAATTTGAACTGACTTATTTTAATCTTTATTTTATGTATGTACAATTTTATTATTGGATATGAAAATATAAAGAATAATTGACTTAACCGGGATTTATAAAACGGTTATACTTTTAAACAAATTAACTCTTTAGAGAAAGTTTTTTACGATCTAAATATTATTATATAATGTGAATTTGATTCGGTCTTATTTTAGAGAATATCATATTATTTGTATCAACAACTTCCAATTAAAGAAAGAAGAAAACCCTGAAAAAGATATAAAAATTTACTGCTTGCGGAAAACAAAATTTATTTTGGAGTTGTAGAAGTGGAAATATTGTCCTTAAAATCATAATCATAAATGAATATCATAAAGAGTTACGGATTTATGTGGTTTTTTTATGTAGTCTTAAAAATTTTCCTAAACAAAGGGAACAGTTAATTAATGTATTATAAAACAGATATTCTGTAAATAAACCAAAATATTAGATATATTTTTCAATTGAAAGCATGATATATGAGGGATAAATAAATATTTGTAAATTGTACTCTTACTGATAAGAAAGATACTCGTATTACTGGTAATAAAATTATTATTAAAAGGATTTTGTTTAAAATGATGGAATCGGGTCTTGTTTACGGTGACACATAATAATGACCTAAACGCCACGATCTAAAGTACAAGAGGTTGTAACCATTGTTTTAACCGAAAAATTAAAAACAAATTCATAAATTGACTAAGAAAATCGGATAAGCTTTATGTATGTGATTCCACAGTCACAAGAAACTATTTTTTCCTGCAACTTAACGCTAGGCCAGCATTAAACTTAATTTACTGTTGGTACTATACGTATTTCTCCAGTGAGAATCATCTAACTTAACACTTTGCAATTTAGCGTATATTTCTACATCCTACACAATTCAAGGAATAGCAGAAATTGCCATTTTAAGAATTCTGTTATTCTTTTTTTTTGTTTTTGAATGATAAGTTTCTGGAAAAATTAAATATTTTTGAAGGTAAAAAGTAAATCTTTTTGCAGATTTTATTTAAGCCGGTCAGTGCTAAATTATTAAGTACAAAATATGATCGAGAGAATGGAGCCCCAGTAACTGGTAGAAGGTCTGCCTGTAGATCGACTTCTATTCATAATCTGACGCTTCTATCGTTCGATTTATTGTGCACATATTACAGAATACTTGGCGTTTATAGACCTAGAAAAGGCATTCGATAAAGTAGACTGGAATAAAATGTTCAGCATTTAAAAAAAATTAGGGTTCAAATACAGATATAGAAGAACAATTGCTAAGATGTACAGGAACCAAACAGCAACAGTAATAATTGAAGAACATAAGAAAGAAGCCGTAATAAGAAAGGGAGTCCGACAAGGATGTTCCCTATCTCCGTTACTTTTTAATCTTTACATGGAACTAGCAGTTAATGATGTTAAAGAACAATTTAGATTGGGAGTAACAGTACAATGTGAAAAGATAAAGACGCTACGATTTGCTGATGATATAGTAATTTTAGCCGAGAGTAAAAAGGATTTAGAAGAAACAATGAACGGCTTAGATGAAGTCCTACGCAAGAACTATTGCATGCAAATAAACAAGAACAAAACAAAAGTAATGAAATGTAGTAGAAATAACAAAGATGGACCGCTGAATGTGAAAAGAGGAGGAGCGAAGATTATGGAGGTAGAAGAATTTTGTTATTTGGGAAGTAGAATTACTAATGATGGACGAAGCAGGAGCGATATGAAATGCCGAATAGCACAAGCTAAACGAGCCTTCAGTAAGAAATATAATTTGTTTACATCAAAAATTAATTTAAATGTCGGGAAAAAATTTTTGAAAGTGTATGTTTGGAGTGTCGCTTTATATGAAAGTGAAACTTGGACGATCGGAGTATCTGAGAAGAAAATATTAGAAGCTTTTGAAATGCGGTGCTATAGGAGAATGTTAAAAATCAGATGGGTGGATAAAGTGACAAATGAAGAGGTATTGCGGCAAATAGATGAAGAAAGAAGCATTTGGAAAAATATAGTTAAAAGAAGAGGCAGACTTTTAGGCCACATATTAAGGCATCCTGGAATAGTCGCTTTGATATTGGAAGGACAGGTAGAAGGAAAAAATTGTGTAGGCAGGCCACGTTTGGAATATGTAAAACAAATTGTTAGGGATGTAGGATGTAGAGAGTATACTGAAATGAAACGACTAGCACTAGATAGGGAATCTTGGAGAGCTGCATCAAACCAGTCAAATGACTGAAGACAAAAAAAAATTAGGAAATTAAATATATGCGTGTATATACACATTTTTATTTGTATTTTATCAGGGTTTACATGACCCGAATACGTATTCATTACAAATCTACGACCAACTTTTTGCCCTTTTTTAAACAAAACTAACAATGCTATCGATCAAAATTTTAGTGCTGTTTTTGATTACAATCGTAAACAGTTAAAAAAATTAGAAGTATGTACCGTTATTATATTTTACGATTAAAAACATACAATTTCACTATCCTATTAAGCCACCGATTTTCCAGTTGTATTAATTGAAAATATGCCAAATGTACTTTTTATATCACATTAGATATAGGATTCTAATGAATACTTCGGTGGTTTTTTGATATCTTACCAAATTTCTTTGATTTGGGCCCACACGTATTTTGTCCTTTTCAGAATAGTGGTGAACGCAGATAATATTATTAAGTACATAAAAGATTATCTTCATGAAGTTTCAATTTCATTTCGCTATATTTGTACATGTTCTTTTGAAAAACTTCATTTTCAATACATTCTAAAATCATTTTTAACCTTTATTTAAGAATTTAAACGGTAAATATTGTAAACTATGTAATGGGGAATATTGTAAATATATTACAATAATATAAGACGCAATTATATAATATTATAATATTGACGAAGACAATTCCGTTATACTTGAGACTAGTACTTCATTTTCATTTTTTTTTTCTGAAATAAAAAAGCTGCTGTGTTTACTGATTGACCTAAAAACTTATCCATAACTACACAGCACTTTGAGAATAATACAGTTTCAAGATAACCCATTTACTTACATAGCAGCTGTAATAACTCTAGCGACGGGGAGTATAAAAAAACAGCTCGTAAAGAAACAAGCTCTGTACGAGATAGCGGAAAAAATAAAGTAGAACGAAAGAATCTTATTTGATCAGTGCATTTTAAATGTTAAATTTAATTGATAACATATTTTGAAATGTAAATTTCAGCTTTAGACAAGATAATTCTGAGTAACTGCATTCAATCAAATAGAAAAAAATAACGATTAAACAACGTAATATTTAACCTCAATTTTGAAGCAATTCTTTAAAAAAACAGAAGTATTTATTTAAATAGAATCTGTACTTTTGTCTTCATCAATACCGGGTTGGCTGAGATTTCAGTACTAAAAAAAGGGATTTGATAGATCTACATCTGCTAATTACACCCGCTTTAATCAACACTTATGTATACAACAGATTCTTTCATTTATAAATTCTACTTTTGTCACTCGATTCCATAATCTTGTTTTGATTTTAAAGTTTTAGAGATACTGGCAATTGTTATTGTTATATAAATATAGGATAAACTGTGTCAGAACGTTACCACACTAAATTACAACACGTGTCGCATCCATAAAAAAGGTTTTCTGTAGAATAACCAATCAGGACCCATCGGAGACGGTAAGGAATGTTAGATGTATAATGGTGTCAAAAAATAATAGTTTTTATCTACCTTAAAACAGTACAGAATTTTGCTTAACGTTATAATAAATTACATCAACTTTTTTTAATGTGGTGTAACAGCTCACCAGAACGGCGTACGAAGTTTCTGATAATTGTTTAAAGATTTTAACTTACAAAAGGTTTCATATGCAGTTTCTATTCAAAACTAAATTATTCATGCAGTTAGTTAATTCTGAGAACTTTATCTTTCATCACGTTACCTTTTCTATTATTAATCCGGAGGTCTCGGGTTCGAATCCCGGTCACACATGGCATTTTCACACGCTACAAAAATTACCTTACGGTGGTCCCAATGGTTAAATCGAAATGAAAACAAAAAAAAAAAAACATTACATTAATATGTGATGATTCAGTTACTGTTCGGAAAAAAGTACAAATAAATTAAGCCATTCTCAGTTGGCTTCATGCTATTTCTGACGTTTAATTAAGTATTTATCATAATTATGTATTTTATATACAACAATACAAGAGCGTACACGTAATTTTCAGGTACCTGAAGTGTTTGATTTTCTATTATAGCAGACCACAAGATTATGGTCTACAACCACAGGCGGCTGGCTACATGATAATGTTACGAGAAGTTCATTTCGATGTTTACATTGTTAAGAAGCAATACTTATCTTTTTAATTTCAAATGTTTAGATTTTTTCTATGAATTAGATTATAAACCGTTATATTGTTGCTGTTTGCCTACGGATAACCAAAAGGAATGACCGCTTTCGTGCGGTCAGATTTTTCAAACTTATTTTCTATCGGAGCGTAATTTATTAATAACATATCAATAAAGATAAAAGTAAAGTGAGGATTAGGAATCAAACCCAACAATTTTAAAAATGCGAAAAAAACATTTAATACATGAACATTCGTTACACAAATTCGTCGTACAATATTTGAAGAAGTGATGATATTTTACATTAAGATATTTGATAATAATGAATACTTAACATTAAAATAAAATGTAGGCCTGGCTTTAAGTTAAAACAAATTTAATATAAAAGGATAACTTTTTATTTCTCTCAAAAATAAGAACCGAAACGGCTTTTCCATAGTACACCCCTGATTAAAAGAGTTTATCTGTTGTTTAGTTCATAAAATATCATACACGATATATGATTTATATGAAGCAATATACAAAAATGGGGTTTGTGTAACCTCTCAAACGGTGGAAACTAACAGTAGTAGAACCATTATTAACACCATCCGAACGATTTTTGTTCGTACTTAAGACAGTTATTTTAACTCTATTTTTACTTTTATGATTTTCTGATAAGGAAACCTTAATTCAGGTCTATTCTTTATAATTATAATTAATCAGGGTTACAGTTGAAATCGATCGGCATGATAATATATCTATTAATAGACATACGAATATTTCCTACACAGAAAACATTTAAAAATAAACATTTTTTTAAATATAGCGAAATACGGAAATTTAAATACGCATGTATTTACAAGGAGGTTTTTTTTTATGTAAATTTTTAATCCGATAAGAATCGGTAAGGATTCATTTCTTTCCCTTTTTGTAAAATTAAATGTGTTGCTTTTGTGTAGGTGTATTGTAGATTTTATCTTTACTGAGATGTTGTCTAAGAATGTCCATAACAAACTTTAGCCGGGTAATAAAGGCTTGTTAACAACTTGAATAGACTTAAACACTGATACTTGCGCCCACTGAGAGCCATCCTATTCTACTGAACAGTATATACAAGCTATTAAAAGCAGGTGTTCCAATGTCTCAGTATTCACTTACCGACTACCATCACCTTTTTCCCTTATCCGTACCTCAATAACCGATACTCTCTTTTCTCCCATTATTTTAACTGTCAATCGCTATTCCTTATATAGATATTCTTCAAGGAAATAGTTTCAATAAATAGGACGTTAATTTAATTTCGATATACGTTTACACAACTGGCAATTTCTTGCATTGTTTTAAAAAGTACCGTTCGTTTAAAGCGGAGATAAATATTGCGCAGGTATAAAATTCTAAAATGCAGTATTTATTACCAGAGAATAATATTTTATGCAAACGAAGTTAAAACGTACTGCGATCTACAAGCATATTATGCGCCAGGAAAACATCAAATAAACTTAAGCTGTTTACAGACATGTTCGGTGGTTAAATAATCATATTATTTAAACTATTACGTAGCATTGAACTTATGAAATTTTATTATATGAAAAATTTTATATTCACTTACTGAATATTTTTTTAAACCTATTCGTTAAATTTCAGCTCCAATATATGAAAAGCACGGTGCGTTGATTTGTGTGCTGTATGCGCTCACGTATTTATTTATGTAACCATGACAACAGAGTAAATTGACTAATTCGTTTTTCTTTAATGAATACTGTAAAATATTTAATATTCTCACAACCATGAGTATAACGAACGTGTCTAGTCGGTGGGTTCCAGTCCTCTAGCTGAACGGTCGGGCGAGAAAAGCGAGACCTGAGCGGCTGGTATTACAATCAAAAGGTTTTCGCTAATAAACGTTAACAAAAAAATCTAATAAAATAAATAGATTAAAAAGATGTTTTTATAATAAAAATTGCAACAGTATTATTAAAATATTATTCGTACGGATAACGATTTAATTTTATTGAGTAGTAAATTGTGCAAAGAACGGTGGAATGCAGTTAAAATATTTAGTATATACAATTTTATGTTGTAAAATATATCATTATAAATTAAATTATATTATTAATGGTATTATAATGTATAAATTTGGGTAATATTACAAGCTAGATTTATTTAATTTTATTCGATCTGTCCAGCGTATAAAAAGCATTTTGTATGTCGGAAATCGGCGTGGTCATACTAACTTATTTTTATTATTTACTGTGAAATCAACGTAAACGACGAACAAAAATTTTAATCCGATGATGGTGTTACACTCTCGGTAAGAGTAGCGATAATAAAGAGATTAAAAATATTAATTTTACTTTATTATTATATAAATACAAAACCAAAGTCTGAAACAAAATCATAAAACAAAATTTTATTTTTGTGTTGAGTATAAGTAAATTTGAATAAATTAATAATTCTGGATTAAACAATTTTATCTTTTTCTAAATAATTCTTGTTTAACACGGTAATTTTAATTCGGTATGTAACTAACTGTACGTGCAGATCATAGAATTTCTCAGTAGTGCCAACTTAAGTAATATTAAAATAATAAACTGAAGTATATTAATTTTATTTACGCTAGCAAAAACTAATGTAACGTTGTTAGGTAAATTATCTTTTTTTATGCTGTAATTTTACGTTGTTAAAATTATTAACGGTAATTCTTCCATCAAATACTACATCATCTTTTAAAACTGCTATATTCAAATAATAATTTTTTTTTTTTTTTTTTTTGTCTTCAGTCATTTGACTGGTTTGATGCAGCTCTCCAAGATTCCCTATCTAGTGCTATGTGAAAATGCAGAGAGCCACATTTTCTTGGAAAAAAAGCAGCTGTAGTTTTCCATTGCTTTCAGCTGCGCAGTACTCAGAGGACTGAGTGATGTTGATACGGCCGTTTAAGTCATTGTGACTCACGCCCCTAACAACTACTGAAAGAGCTGCTGCCCTCTTTCAGGAATCATTCCTTAGTCTGGCTCTCAACAGATACCTCTCCGATATGGTTGCACCTTCGGTCCAGCTACTCTGTATCCCTGAGCACTCAAGCCCCCTCACCAACGGCAAGGTCTCATGATTCATAGAGGAGGAAATAATAATTATCTCTTGCAATTCAAATAACAGTTGCACGCGTATGTGTCCAGCAGATGAAGAAGCAAACGGATTTGATGAAGCATTGAAGTTTTCTGAACTCCGCATTCCATAGAAGATGGGATATTTTAGTATGAAATTGAAGTTAACTAAAATAGTTTGCCACACTTCCTTTGATAACTAAACAGCCGAAGGAATTGTGAATTTCCAAATTATGTTAGTAGGTTCGGTTCCAGCAGATCCTCAAATCGGGTCTACATACAAAAGTCCACTAATAATATCTTTAGGTCTCATTTAGCAAAAGTTACTTATACTTAAATGCAAGATGCTTAAATGTAAGAAACACAATAGTGCTCTTGTAGTTTTTTAGAATTTCTTCCGAAAAAGACCATCTCTTTTTCTATCTCTTGAAACACACGATTATAAATTAAATTTTTGAAGAAATTCCAGTTTAAAATATTTTTTCTTTAACTGTCACTTTTTGGAAATTCTTTTTAATTGCTCCAGTCC
This sequence comes from Lycorma delicatula, assembly GCF_047948215.1. Classification (NCBI taxonomy): domain Eukaryota; kingdom Metazoa; phylum Arthropoda; class Insecta; order Hemiptera; family Fulgoridae; genus Lycorma; species Lycorma delicatula. Next base: position 5,723,008 of record NC_134455.1, on the reverse strand, counting down.
AGTTTATTTTGTTTTTACCTTCCAGCTGAAATCTGTTAATTTTTCAGTATTATATTATTACTCATTCTCAAAGTGTGATAAAGCGGTACAATTTTTTTTCTGGTTGTCCAGGAGAAGTTTTTGAATTTTTATAATTTTTTTAAATAATTTTTTGAATTTTGATTTGTCTTTCTTTTTCTGTAAATATTATCTACTTCAGCTTTAAAATTTAAAGTTAAACATGTAGCTGCATATAAATGTTCTGTTTTTATTACAGAATTATAATGTCAGATATTAGTATTGATGGAGAGGGACTTCTTAGGATAAATATTACGTGTTAGTACTTTCCTTATTATCAGCTCTCATTTTATATTTTCCATTTGGTTATATTATTTAGTCCAAGTACTTAAATTGTTTAATTCTTTTAATAGCGTTTTCAGATTTTTGGGTCATCCATTTTTTTTAAACATGTAGGCTCGCATTTTTTGCAGTTTCTTTAAAAATATTTATTTGTTAATCTGTTTTTTTCATCATCATTAGCTAAGATGGTCAAGTCATCTACAAAAGTCAAATAATTTAGTAAGATTTTGTAATTTTCTCTTCCTATTATAAATGATTTAATTTTTTTTTGGTCATTTCCCTATTCAAGATTTTCGTAATGTCCGGAACGGTTTTGATATTTTTGCTTTCCAATATTACTAAAATAAATAATTTTAGTTTATATTGTGATTAAAAAATGAATATGATTGTGTTGCGTGTAGTATTATAAAGAAGGAAGTATTATAAAGTGTTCGCAAGAGATACAATAATTGAGGTTTGATAAAAATAAAGAGAAGATGAAATAATAAAGAGAGTAAAATTTACCGATCAAAGGAAGATCATTTCAAAAGAATAGATACTTTATATATATTTTAACCGAAAATTTATCTTACAAATAACTCGTCGGCAACATAACTAATCGAAGTTTTACTTGTTTGTTCAACCGAGTAGGGAAATGCAAAGGGTAGTACTGTCCGTGGGGTTTGCTGTGGCACCTATTGATAAGACGTGTTTCTGCCAGTGTCAATGATAGATGATGAAAGAAGCCTCTTTATACTCGGTGTGAAAAATGCACGACGCTCGGCTCGATGGGATGGCGGCGGGCGTCCCGATGGTAGGTGATATCTGGGGCGTTGCCAACATATCCTCACCCTCTTCCACCCACAAAGATATTGTAAAGCCTGCCAGGCCTCACTTCTTATACAATCATTAAATTTTATGATCTTGTCCCTTCATTTAATGGATTTTAGAGATTGTACTCTCTATTTCTTTCTTCATTCCGATATCTTTCTCTTTCTGAAGATTATGCTTCTTCTATTATACTCTATATATGGCTATCTCACTTAAGATTATTACTGTATAGGAATACATTCTATAATAATATCAAATAATACTGAACATTTATTGCTAGTCACTGTCTTATGACAAAGCTGTTGTACAATGTCGCGACCTCTTTTAATTCAGAGAATGATTTTCGCATTATTACATCCCCTTTTATTACATAGTACATACAAACAGTGCTTGCGTTTATTACAGATAAATTTATTTTATTATTAATACCCACTCCACGCACCTGAGGGTAATTTCATGAAGTTTTGTATATTTTTAAATTTAATATCAATAACGTATGTATTTAATAATCATGCACGCCCACAATAATAATTGCATATAATAATAACTGTATTGTAGACTTTTTACATATATATTACTTTATAAATACACATGCACGTGCGCGTTTATATGTTTAAGCAATAAATTATCTTATTGATAGAAATTGTATCCTTGAATCAAATATTTTTATTTTTCTAAATTTTTAAACCTTTCACTCAAATATGCCAGATATAATTCATTTAAAATTATGTTGTAAAATAATTAATTACTTTAGAGAATATTAGCTTGACAGATATTTTAAAGAAAACACTAAAAGAGAAATAACAAAAAAAAAAAACAAAAAACAAAACTGTTACATTAAAGAAAGAAATATTATCGGGTAAATACCAAAGAATAACAATAGATCAAAAAGGTGTAAAAAACAATTTCTCAAAAAATGAAATAAAAAAATAATTACGAGACAAAGAAAATATTTTCGACCTTGAAAGGGATGAAGAATAGGGAAAAAAATTTTGAAAAATGACTGCAAATTTTCTCCACTACTGACTATATTAAACGTGATATTTACTAGATTTGGTCTTGAAATTCTCTTCAAATATATATCTAAATACCATTTCGATTTTTTATGGTTTGCGTCGGTGTACGGCGCAGCGGCTCAAACAACACAGCCACTGTCCTTGTCCCTGTGTTGCAACGCGTCTGACTGTACCTGCATCTAGTTACTAGTCTAAAAAATCTTAATTAAAAAAAATTTCACTACCATGGGAAACGCAAGTAATCATATTGCGAGCAATGAAGCAAAGAAAATATCAGTATATAAACATATATATATATATATATATATATCTTTGGATAGAAATAACTAAATCTATAACCGAACAATAAAATACTGTTAAGAAAAAAACACTAAAACCTACTTAATAAAAAACTGTATTAAAAATTAACACATCATAATTTTGACAAAATTTAAGATTCAAAATTCGACACCAAATAAAAAACAAACTGCTCCTAATAATTTACGATTTTTCATTTCATGCCAACTTCAAAAAATCGAAATCTGAAGAATAACTGGAAAAAGTTATTAAACATTACAATTCTAATATATTTAAAATATGTTTAGTCCTACGTGCCGCTAGCATAAAAAAATTAATTCGTAGTAAACACAAAAACTGAAACACAAAAAACGACGTACGAAACTACTACTGAGCACGAGCTAATGACTTCTAGAATGAGAATATTTATTATGTTTTTTTTAAGCTGTTAAATTACCTTTCTAGAATTTTTACTTGAGAAGATTTTGAACATGTAAACTAGATCAGTTTATTTAAATATTAGAATGTTGTAATAATTTCAAAGGACTCATGTGAACAACAAAAATCTTCAAATCAAATTTTAGACGATATATTTTTATCATTTGAAAAAAATCTTGCACTACGTTTTATGAAAATTAGTTTGCTGACTCACACAAAGAAAGTAGACACAATCTGAACTCTTTCGTGAGTTATTTATATCAGTAATCTACATAGGCGTATTATTTACTAAAAAGGAAATTGTTTTTGAATTTCCTTAATGTATCCAGAAATTATTTTTAAATTACCGTTTTAAAATAATATTTTACACAAAAAATATTGTACTACATTTTTAAAAGCGGTTTTTATAAATAATATATCTGTTCTAAATTTGACTAATTAATATGAACGGTTTGCATTAGCAAAAATTGACAGGTCGGACACCAAAGTAACTTTCTCTAGAAAATAAGCAAATATATTTCGTGTACAGTAAGGATAAACAATAAACACAAAAATAATTAAACTATTTTCATATAAAAATAGTTACATTTTTTTAGCTTTATAAATCATAATGCAGAGTTCATGTTGCTTTACAGGAGACGATAAATGATGACGGAAACATTAGCTTCCGTAGTTTTCCTTATGTAAAGTTATATAACTAGGAATATCATCCGTAGAATTACTAAAAACCTCGTCACATTCTTAATTTCCTTTAAGAATGTGACGAGGGCTAATGACCTTAGTAGTCGATGCCCGTAAAAATCACAAAAAAAGAAAAAGATTTTAATTTTTGCATAAACCATGCAATGAAACGACTAGCACTAGATAGGGAATCTTGGAGAGCTGCATCAAACCAGTCAAATGACTGAAGACAAAAAAAAAACATAAACCACAGGAAAAAACTAGTAAGAAATAGTAAAACCTTTTTTTTAATTGCAAGTGTACTCTTAAAATTATATAAATATTTTTATAAGTTGTAAGTATCTTAAGGCATTGAAAATCACATTTTTTTCAACGAATATTACGTAGAGTATTCGCAAAAATAATTTATAAAAGGAGTTTGGCATTATCTAGAAACGGGAAGGAGTAGATGTGTAAAGTTTAAAGGATCAGCTTAATAATGGCACATGTTAACGTTTCTTCTGTACTTAAAGAGGTTTATACGAGTTACCGTGCAATGCCTTGAACAAATATTGCAGTCTCCGGTTCGCTTACTAGCAACCAGGGTGACTGTATTTATATTTATTGCTGAAACAAGGAATTAGTTCAACACTACTAGCACATGTCTCTCTTCCTTCTTAAAGAAGAAACCATCTGGACATTCGCCAGTTCACTATACTTCTTTTTTTACGACAATCGACTTGTCTTTAATAGTTTTTCGTGACATCTTATTCCTAAAATTATCGTTTAACGTAACTAATAAAATAAATTGAGGATGTACGTAGTAAAATAATACGTTAAGGAAATTAAATATCTTAGTAAATTTATTTAAGGGCATCTATTCGTACAATTTCTAAACGAATATTAGAATAAATTACTCGGTTATTAAACAAACATAGTTTCTAAACAAAATGATTAAAATATTAAATTTATCATTGAGTAGATAAAGTTATATAAGTACTTCTAATAAAAGGATCATTTTATGATAACCTATTGGGTTTTTAAAATTAAGACGGTTAATGAAAATTATAGAATTAGGTATATAATTTTTAAATTATAAATCCTGATAAACTATAAAATTTTCAATTAATTACAGTATTGTAAAAAAATACGTGACACAATTAGAATTTGCATATGATTTATTAAATTAGTAAAAATAACAGCAAATCTTCAAACGCTGCAAAACAAGAATGTTTAAGTTCAAAACTAAACTATAATGAAATAATGCAGGTTGCAGGTTCTTTAATTTATATTTTTTGTTTGGAAAAAAGAAAAAGTTTAAGAACAAAATGAAAGAGTATTCTGGGGAAATGTTTGGTTGCATTATGTGATGAATAAACATGTATACAATATGTGGTTCTACAGGTAGAATAACATGGAGAATTTAAAAAGGTTTTTGCCAATTGGTAAAGAAGTGGAAGGAATAATCTTATGAATTTTATACTTTTATTAAATAAATATATGGAAAAAAAATTAATTTAATTAACCATAGAATAAATTTCTTTCTCTTTTCGTCTGAAAAGATTTGTAAATCTATATAAAAGATTCAACTCTTTTGATTAAAAAGAGAAATGTTTTATGTTGTCAAAAGTAACTGAAAAAGGAAAATGCACGTCGTAATACCTTTAGCCATATATCCTTTGGTAATGTTGGAAAATAATCAATTTAAAATATTGTAACAAGACAGGTAATGAGGACCTGAGTAACGATTCCTACCGATTAAGAAGAAAGCAGTAGAAAATATAATAATGGGAGGAATCCTAAAGGGGTTAAAAGAAACCCTTTTAGTAAAGGTAATAGGTCCGTTTAACAATCGTCTTTTGTAATATTGCCCACTGACACACACTGAACAAGTGTTTGCACCGTGAGAAGAGTTACCGGACCAAGGCAAGGAATGCATAGGAACGAAAGGGCTAGGTCGATCATTCTCACGGTTCGAGTTGGGTCGAGTCCGACAGGTAAAGACGGTAGGAATATTAATACTCCTGGGAAGACCAGTTAAAATTCAGTACTGCGGAATGAGTCTACGCGAGACGTTATGATGTCAGTTTCGCGAGAAGAGTCTGCGATATGAATTCTGCGAATCAGTCCACGAGACGTCAGCTGCGAGATGAATATTCTGTAAGGAGGAAAATAAAGGTGCGAATTTCAAAGTGAACTCGGCGCAACTAAACATTACACAAGTAATGGTTCGGTGAGTTACTGTAAGACTATAAAACAAAGAGATAATGTACTAAATTTAATTCACTGTTAGGGTAGTTTTATTTGTGAACAGCACAGGTATCTGAGTGAAAGAAATTTATTCTTGTGTTCTCTAATTGTACTATTGTTGTTAATACAGAGTGTCCCATATAAAACGCAACCCATCAATCACTCATCCATGAAATTTCAAAAGTAAAGCTTACTCCCTTACTCGTTACTGAAATGGACTCGTCTAACATCTGAACATCGCGGCAACGCAGTAGAACACTACCGATAGTAACAACAGTGCAATCATAACGTTCAGTGTATTGCGGTGTTTTCGCTAGACGAACGTGTTCTCATTGTTGAGTCGCACTTCAGTACGAAATCTGCGGTTACAGTGCAAGATTTGTTTCGCCATAAGTACCTAGATAAACCAGCTCCTAACAAAACATCAGTATTAAGGTTAGTCGCAAACTTTAGAGAGACCGGTTCTGTTAATAACAAGGAACACAAAAGATCTGCGTCAGTGATGAATACAGATACAGTCACTGAAATGAAAGGCCGATTACTCGCCTTGTCAAATAAATCGATCTGACGTTTGTCTGCTGAAATTAATTTGTCTAAATCAACTATTCATCGGGCAACCAAACGACTACAATTACGACCTTATCGCATTCAAACGGTTCATCGACTTCTTGAGCCCGACAAAGAAAAACGGCTACAATATTGTCAACGGTTCCGTCGATTTCTGCGTGTGGGAATTATTGTTATGGATTCGTTATTTTTCACAGATGAAACACGGCTTCATTTGGACGGCTACGTAAACAGCCAAAACAGTAGAATTTGAAGTGCTGAAAATACCCACTTTTATCACGAAAAACAATTACACCCGCAGAAGTCGGGCGTGTGGTGCGCGATATCGCGGAAGAAAATAATCGGTCTTATTTTTTTCGAGTACACCAATAATGCAGGACGATATCAAGATATTTTATTTCAGTTCATCACACTCTTGGAAGAGGAAGACATACACTGCTGGCTACAACATGACGGTGCGACATCACACTACGCAGGTTCAACTTCTGATTTTGTTGAGGAATTCTTTGGTGATTGTGTTATCGGTCGAGGCTTGTGGCCATCAAGATCTCCTGATTTGACTGCGGCGGATTTTTTTATTACGGGGTTACCTCAAAGAAAAAGCTTACAGCGACAAACCACGAACACTTAAACGATTGAAAGTCAATATTGAACAAGCTGCATTAAATATCCAGCCACAAACTTTGAAAAAAATTTGCAAGAAACGCTGTAAAAAGAATTGAAGCTTGTATTCAAGAAGATGGTGGCCACTTCCAACATTTACTCTAAATGTAAAGTAATGGATGGTAATAATAAAAATTACATTTACATTTACAGAAGCCTTTTTATTATTTCAATACCTACCAATATAAGGATGGGTTGCGTTTTATATGGGACACTCTGTACAAAACTAATGGTTAAAATTGTCTTGTAAATGTGTCTGAATTCTGCTTTTCATTATTTATCTATCTGTGAATAAATCCTGACTATTTCTTTAAATTCTGTTTTGTATGTAATCTGTTTACCCTTATTATTGATATTTGTGATTATTTGCGTTATTGACATTTAATATTATTATTGTTTATTGTTGCGATTATTGTCATTGTTCTAAATATTATTGTAAAATGTTTTTTATTGTCTGTTATTATTACTATTTTTTCTGATTATTATTGTGGTTGTGGTAACTATACCTTTTTTTATTTATTTGTTTCAATGATTTACTATTATTATATTATATTGTCATTATTGTTGATTTGTCTTGTTTTACTTAAGTTTTTAAACCAATAAACTAATTATATTAACATTTTCATTTGTCAATCTTTCAATATCCTGATCGAGCCGGGAACACTCGACAATACAATAAAGTAATTTTCTACTTACGGTTTAAAATGTTCATTTTTATCTTCATGAAATTATGTATACTTATTATATTTTCTTATAATAATAATAATAATAGATACGAAAATTTTCATTAATATTCTTAGATTTTTTTACAGTGCAATAAATTTTATTGTTCTTGAACATTTAAAACTCTTACATTTGTTCTATTAAAACTTCTTTTGTATATTTTAATACAATCTTTTAGAATTTGATGTAATTAGCTTTGATCGTTCTTTGATTAGATTTCATGGTTAAAATTAAACTTACTGCTATAGATAATAGAAAGATTTGATTTGACCTTTTTCTTGGAGAAATTTATCCGTTGCATTATATAATTTTTTTTTTTTTTGTAGATGCTCTTCATTTAGAAACGTATAAAATTATAACTTTAAGATATAAAAACAGAATAAATATCGCTCAAAATAAACAGAAACACATGATATGAATTTTGAAAAGTATAGTAAAAATATTTTTCATATAAATATTTTTAGCAATAATAGTAGGTTGTTCATACCAGGGCCAATCAATTCGTTTACCTCGTTAAAATTTCTTAAAATCTCGTCTTTTTATTTTAAATTTTAAAAAAGGATAGAAAGTCTAGTATATTTACAAACTCATTCATTTCATCTTTACTGCTAAAATACTTGCTAAAATACTTCATTTTCGAGGAAGTAATTATAAAAATCAAGAAAACTTTTCTTTTCTGAGTGCACTACGAAGTGTCGTTATCAGTGCCCGGATATAATATTACTGTAGAAAACACTTAATCTCAACACACAAAATTTAAAAGTTAAATACCAGTCATAATATATATATATATATGAATATAAATAAAATCAACAATTAAAATGGGCAATATCATAACGAAAAATATTCCTCATACTCGTACAATAAAGAATAGAAGTAGCGTGTCCATGCCTATACTAAAAGTGAAATAAAATCAAAATAACATACAATTTTAAAAATCTAACTTAAAACCACAAAATTACCATCTGGCATACGCCAATTGGCATAACTGTACAAAACACATTATAATAATAATCAAATATCAAAATACAGATGCACTGCGTTAAAAAAATAACAAACCATTTGATATCATCGTTATATTTTCTCGTAAAATACTTCGGATTTTAGCCTCTAATTTAGATTTTCGACCCTGTGTCGTACAATAGGCACATTCGAACACAGGCCACAAGAATATAGTGAACCTTTAGTTGTTCACCTTTAGTTGTTCATTGTTATCTCCGTTACTTTTTAATCTTTACATGGAACTAGCAGTTAATGATGTTAAAGAACAATTTAGATTCGGAGTAACAGTACAAGGTGAAAAGATAAAGATGCTACGATTTGCTGATGATATAGTAATTCTAGCCGAGAGTAAAAAGGATTTAGAAGAAACAATGAACGGCATAGATGAAGTCCTACGCAAGAACTATCGCATGAAAATAAACAAGAACAAAACAAAAGTAATGAAATGTAGTAGAAATAACAAAGATGGACCGCTGAATGTGAAAATAGGAGGAGAAAAGATTATGGAGGTAGAAGAATTTTGTTATTTGGGAAGTAAAATTACTAAAGATGGACGAAGCAGGAGCGATATAAAATGCCGAATAGCACAAGCTAAACGAGCCTTCAGTAAGAAATATAATTTGTTTACATCAAAAATTAATTTAAATGTCAGGAAAAGATTTTTGAAAGTGTATGTTTGGAGTGTCGCTTTATATGGAAGTGAAACTTGGACGATCGGAGTATCTGAGAAGAAAAGATTAGAAGCTTTTGAAATGCGGTGCTATAGGAGAATGTTAAAAATCGGATGGGTGGATAAAGTGACAAATGAAGAGGTATTGCGGCAAATAGATGAAGAAAGAAGCATTTGGAAAAATATAGTTAAAAGAAGAGACAGACTTATAGGCCACATACTAAGGCATCCTGGAATAGTCGCTTTAATATTGGAAGGACAGGTAGAAGGGAAAAATTGTGTAGGCAGGCCACGTTTGGAGTATGTAAAACAAATTGTTGGGGATGTAGGATGTAGAGGGTATACTGAAATGAAACGACTAGCACTAGATAGGGAATCTTTGAGAGCTGCATCAAACCAGTCAAATGACTGAAGACAAAAAAAAAAAAAAAAAAAAAATATTTTCTTTGTTTCAGGTAAGATTTTATATACACCAATTTGAGTGGTGTATAAAGCTAACCGTGGTTCTGTTTTGGCAAGAGCAGCGTAATGAAATAATAAACATTTGTAAATGGTCTGTCCATAAAAGAAACGCATCGTAAAATTCGTTACTTTTTCGGAGATTTATCGTCCTTCTGAACAATCAATTCGAGAATTAGTGAAAAAAATTAAAAAGACTGGGTCTTTTTTTCCCCTACACTGCTGGGCCGGTCATCCAGTTAAGTACAGCACAAGGAGCGCGTTCTCGCCGCGAAATGGCCTCTCCGTCTACCGGCAGTACGTCCGGCATGGGCCGGTCAGCCAGCCGCAGCCAGATTTTTTTGATTTTTATTCCCTTACCCATGTTAATAATGACTTTTTTTAATTTAATTATATATATATATATATATATATATATATATAGGGGTCATTTTCAGGGTGAGTCAAGTTACGTAATATAAAGATTGAGATGGTGACAAAGTAATTTTTCTCACAATGGACAATATCAATATGCATCTAATACCTGTGCATCTTTTTATAAACATAAAAAGCACTTTTAATTTTTACATATATATATATAGTTTTATAACAATAAGCGAGTAAAAAAAAAATTATTTATTAACTGTAGACTATGTGTATTATTTAAAGGTGTACTCACCAACCATGTTTTCCGTAAGTGTATCTGTGGATATTTCATCCACTGTTGTAAGGTGAAACATATATGAAAGGAAATTCTGAATACTATTCCTGCGCGCGTATGTATTCAAATGGATTCACCAGCATCACCGTACGATGACTGAGATTTTCTGTTACATGTAAAAAAAAGAGAAACAATTTTTAATATGTATTAACAAAGAAGCTGCATTTAGTAACATTTATCATTACATGATTTTATATGTGCATCAAAAAACAGGAATGAACCGCCCATTAATATATTCAGCTATTAAACTACACCTAAAGTAAATAAATCTAAAGAAAATGAAATGCTGCGAAATAATTGAAATACTAGTACGGGATATTATAGAGTAAAAGTAACAAGTCCTTCTTTACACCTGTTTTCACTAGTTCATAAAGACTCCGAACGTCACTGATCCCATATAGCACAATAGTCGGAGGTCTGATAGTTTCCATCTGGCTTATATTGACGCTAGTATCCTCCACCGAAAGATTATCAAATCTATTTGACAAAGTTACATTATTAGTCATTTTTGGAGGTCTGTGGCACTCTAGATCTTCGTGGTATAGGTACAGTCTGCCATGGAATGGAACCTGGTTGGGAGTACATAATTTTACCCCGCTGTCGCTACTTGTGCCTCCGGTTTAATTGGCAGCAATATCATTTCTAATTAACTTCGTGCGAGATAGTTTCCTTGGGTCTCTGCTTGATGGCGCCAGGTACCCACGTTTTCGAGAGGTTAGTAAAACGTTCCAGCAAGATGCACCCTTTATCATCGTTGATTAGATTAGTTGATCCATGTTTATATTCTTTTGTAGCCTATAGGTTAGCCTTACAATGTTAAAAATAGACACTAATATTTTGTATAAATGAATATACTATATAAGACTTATATCTCTTCTTTCTTAATTCACAATAGTTCCACAATAATATGTGTCTTTTTGTACACAATACCAAATAAATAGCAGCACTCCAATAAATGCAATTATACCAGCTGTAAATTAAACTACACCAGGTATAAAGTAGAGGTAGAAGACACAGTCGTTAGCAACTGGCAAACCGCATGGTCATCCGCTCAAACAGGAGAGTGGACAAGGAGACTTATTCCCAATCTGAAAGCGTGGTTGGGTAGGGAGAAAGGCGGACTAAATTTCCACACAACTCAGTTGATGACAGGACATGGGTCGTTCGGGAAATACCTTAATAGAATCGGAAAAAGGCAGACGTCAAGGGGTCCGCACTGTCAGGAAGAAGACGACGCGGAACACACCGTATTCAACCGCTATAGATGGGAGGGTCTCAGACATGAAAGAAGGCATAATAACCTGACAACCTGGTTAGCTGGCTAATGCAATCCAATAACAACTGGGATTGGTTTTCCAATTTTGCGAGCACCGTCCTTAAATCTAAAGAGCAAGAGGAGAGGCATCACAGACGACAGGCGCGAAGATAGGGCAGGGAGGACAGTCCCACCCCGGAGGGCCCGTACGCATAGGTATGCGGGTTCCGGTGATGGGGTGGGAACTCCTGGGGTTGCTTGAAAGGGATAAAGAAAAGACCGAGTCCCGGCCGGCGGTGTCGGTTCCTGGGGGCGCTTCGGTGCTTGCTGGGACTGGCGCCGCCGGTTTGAGGCAGGCATAAAGGAGTAAAGACCAAGACCCGGTTCTCTGCGTGGGGGGGGGGGGGGCGGCATAGCCGGACCTGTCTTTACGTGCGGAGGATTAGAGGGGGGCAGCAATAAGAAAAGATCCGGAACCGGGGAGGCTGATCTGCCGTGCCAGAAGTCCAGCCGGTGGTTGGGGAGGCCCCCTTAGAGTCACAAGGACACATCCCTGGGCCGTGTATACTTGAGTAGATGTCCGGCCCAGTGATGTAGGGGGGGGGGGAGGTGTAAAGTAACAGCTGACTTATTTGAAAATGAAATACAGGAAAAATTTGAAAATCAATATGGAACAAATAATTAATTTAACGAAAAGAATATTTTTTTCATGTTTACCGTTTGTAATATGATTTTATATCTTCCTGCTTATACAAATAGTACTTTTAACGATAAAACCAATTGACTTCTAGGCATACAATTGTATTTCTACCATATTTCTGTAAAATATTTATAGGCGATTTATATAATATTTTATATATATATATATATATATATATTAAAGAAAGACAAAGAGAAGAATCAGGAACAAATTTTATGATTTACTCACTTAAAAATCAATTACACATTGAAAAATTTATGCTAGAAAAATTTAGCGTATTTAAACTTCTTAGATTTTCATCGATTGATGAGTCAAAAAGTTACTGACAAACGAAACAAAAATTAGTAGGGTTATGCCCTACTGTAGGTCGACTGACAAATACAAAACTTTTTAATAAAACCTAACAACTGTAATACTTCTGATTAATGTAGGAATTGCAATTTTGATGTTAATAATCATATCTTTCTTGAATTTGTGTTTTTACATTCGGTATCAGATAAGAGTTATTCATATTTGACTAATGATAATGTAATAGGAATAAAAATTCTCGGAATTAAATAATAATGTTTTATACGATTTACTTTGTTAAATTTATGTTTTAAAATTTATGGTAAGTTTTTTAGTTACGAACTCGATTGATGTAGCTAGTATTACTAGACTTTCCGTCTGAAAAGAGGGGAATTCTTCCTCACTGAGGAAAATATATGACCAAAGCAAACCCAAAATGCAATCAATATTCGTTTTTATCACTGATCATGTATTCAATGTTGATAATCAATATTTTTAGGAAAATCAATTCTGAAAAATGCCCTTATATCTCAGGTATATTTCGTATACCAAAAGTAAAATAAAGAAAGTAGGATATCAATATTATAAAGAAAGGTATAAAAATATTTCGTTCGGTTGTGATACTCAACACTTTTCACATTATTTCTATGTACTCATTTATCTAGAATATGCTTATAGGTTTTAAAAATTTTAACCGGTTTTATTACATCTTAATAAATGATTTTGACTGTTGATAATGATAATCTTAGAAGGTTAGTTACGCAATATATTTTTTTACATTTTGATTTAGAATTGATTGATTGCGACAAATAGTAGTTAAATTCAACAATAAAGGTTAAATTTAATTAAGAGTGCATGATATACGTAATTTTTAATGATTTAATATAATTGGTAGGATTAGACTCAATCGATCACCTCTTTTAAGAGCTGTTCGGGGAGCTCTGCTTGTAGGACATCTAATTCTATAAAGGCGAATAAAACATTGATTTATTTTCTTTCTTTAATTGTAATATTCATTACATAATATTAATTTTGTAATAACTAAAAGTAGAAAAGACAAATATACTGTATTTTATAACAATCTACGTCAACGTTATATTTTTCTTTTGTCTTGTACTTCAATCCCGGATTATTTGCCAAAAAAGACGATTATATCTTGTATAAACGATGAATTTCTTCATTTATATTCTTGAATGAAATTAGCATTAAAAAAGTATATAAATAATTAATCTTATTTATAAATCTACGGAAGTAGAACACAGTTTTGTTAATGTAATCTATTATTATATTTTAATAATAACGTTAGCGGGAATCAGGAGATGACCAATTGTTGAAAAATATTTGTGATTACATGGTTTAAAGTGAGGAGTATTATCTAAACATAATTGGCGTAAGTGTTCTTCCCCAGATAATGTAATATTTATGATTATTCTTTTGTTTAGAGTAAAAGTTGGAAATTTGAGACTTTCTACGGATTTATTTTCTCTAAGGATCTTATAAATATGTAAGTTTTAATTTAATTTATAAAAGAGAAAAACAAATTAGTAGTGAACTTATTTAAAACGATTTTATTCATGTATTTTTATCATATTCTTTAAAATTTTATCTTATGATATTACTTTACGTATTCTTATGTTATATAAAGTTTAATCATATATTTATTAAAGTATTAAGCAGATACCATTGAGATTTTAAAATGTTGAATTGAAAACTCATCAAAAGGCCTTTTAGCCGTCTGGCAAAGCGTCACTTTCTTAGCATCATTTACTGTCTTGATTTTCTCTTCATCCCCCGCCTAATACCCAGCAATTCCATTCCCCGATGTAGCCTACTTCATCCCCCTAACGCTGACGCTGTCTCTGAAAAACCCCTTCACAAACCCCATCACTTTACCAGCACGTCTAGATGAATGATGGTCTCTTATAACTGGATCTGCACTCGGTTATTCCATTTTCTACTTTGTTGGAAATGCTGGAAGACCACCTTTTATTTGCCTTTTTCCCTTTTAATCTGTGACCTACTTTCAAAATGTTTTGAACGTCGAAGATTATTAGTAGAAATTTTAAAAAAAGTACATGCAAGTGTTAATTAAAATTTTTAATTTTTCTCCAAACTCTTGCAATAAAGTTAGTTAAGATCATAGTTTCTCTTTTTCTGAGTATGTGTTAATAAATATTTTTTCTTTTCTTTTTTTTTAAATAACGAAATTAAGGTGATAATTGTCAGATATTTCAAGAAAAGCCGTAACCGCTATTGAAATTTTAGACTAAACAAATGCTCTGTCAGTTAAACATATTCATTTTATTAGAATATTAACACGTATTATTACTTAAAATGGTTAAACATTAAATATTTACCTTCCTTTTTAGCAAACTGGATTTGAATGCCAAACTGGATTTGTTTTTGGTATTTATGTTAAATTAACGGTACTGACTGATTATTGTGTTGCCTGGACCGGAAAAGATAAAATGTCAATGTTTATAAAGATAAAGATAAAATAAAACAGTTTATATTTTTAAATAATTAAAATATTTATTTTGAAAAAGACGATATAATTTAAAACGCTACTATTTAGCAATTTTTTGATAATTAATTATTTTTCTAACTTTCAGAACAGAGCAGAAGCAGCTCTGTATTTCATACGGAAGGTTTAGACTTTAAATTTTGGTTTGGCATTTTAAATAGGATAAATGATTCATCTGTCGTTCATATTTTTTTATGTTATAAGCTTAATTTCTCTGGTTATAAATTTAAAAAACAAATTAGATTAATGGTCAAAACAGAAATTGGGCTATATAAGCCACTGATATAATAAATGAATGACAATTTTGGAATAGACATACTTATTCATCCGAGAATGAAAACCTA
The DNA here is from genome assembly GCF_047948215.1 of Lycorma delicatula. Taxonomy (NCBI): domain Eukaryota; kingdom Metazoa; phylum Arthropoda; class Insecta; order Hemiptera; family Fulgoridae; genus Lycorma; species Lycorma delicatula. The sequence continues at coordinate 5,707,324 of NC_134455.1, read as the reverse complement.
CTTTTGTAAAGTAAATTAACGAGAATCACCTAACACAAAGAATAAATTGATAAATTCAACAACTTGATAAATAACTTAATAAAAACAACAATGAATATTTAAATAAAACCTAATTAATTAATTAAAATTATTAATCAATAATTACAATAAAGCAACAGCTGACAGAGGATAAAAAAAAATAAGTACAAGAATAAAATGAATCACTCTATTAAGTTGAACAATGCTAATAATAAAAAAAATAAATTAAACGATTGTTACCCCAAACAAAACACACAAATAACCGGAAAGATTTTAAAAAAACTTTTACACTTTTAAAATTTCGGTAGTATGTAATAAAAAATATTAAACAAAATTTCAAATTTTTTTCAAATTGAAAAAAGAAATTAAAAATTTATTTTCATACAAGTAAAATTCTAGGTGATGACTAAAGCTAAATCGAGATAAAAACTCTTGAAAAAGAAAAATTTTTTGGATCGTTTCTGTAGGCTGTTTATAAAATAAGACTTCATAATTTAACATTGAATTGATCACTCTTAAAAAATTACCACATTACTCCAAGAATATCAATGTAATGCGGAAGTTTTGAAAATATGATCTAACAACTTAAATTGTCACAACGTAGGAAAAAATCTAATCAAGTTTACAACAGAAAATATTTTAAATTAACAAGCTATTTAAGTTCGTAACAAATAGCAATCCTATATTAATTTAACAGATTCACTATTTAGCCTTTTCCTCTAAGATGAACCACATATGTGTAGTTGTAACTGTAGTAATTTAAAATTTCAACATTTATTTGATGTAATGCTTGACTGTAATATTGTCTAATAATACATTACGTGGTTTTCCATTTTGATGTGATCTGAAATGTTTTAGGGAAAACGAAAAGACTCTCTCAAAATTCATAAAGTGCCTGTTGATTATTATAATTTGTGATTCGATAGTACGAGTATACCTAATTTGTTTAAATTCATTTATTTACATATATATATATATATATATATATATATATATATAGGCCTTAAAATTACTTATTAATTTTATATATTGATCAAAATTTAAGTATAATTTATTTTAAAAAAAGAAGGAAAATTGCATGTGAAATGGATTAAAAAAATAATTGCCTGAAAATTAAGTGAATTGTGATGAAAAAATATTACTAATTACTGAATGGAAAAGTTAAAAAAAAACAGAATACATTCATCACATTTACATCATTTCAGTTGCAAAATAATAAAACGAGTTTTTTCTACCAGTTGTAACTTAGCGATCAGTTTTATACACCTGAAAAAAAATTTCATCGTTTAACAGAATTGAAATGAAAATGAGGTGCTTTTTAATGGAACTTTGTTTGGTTTTATTAAACCGTATAGTTTCTTATAAATTCTTTTTATTGTAAACAAAACTATAAAATAATTTTCAGTACGTGCTATTTTTTCTTGTCTTTATAAAAACAGGAAATTTATAAATTAAAAAAACGGAATCTGGTGTTTGTAAAGTAACATTTATAAAAATAATAATAATCTCCGTGGCGGAGTGGTAGCGTCTCGGCTTTTCATGGGAAGGTCCCGGGTTCGAATCCCGATCAGCTGAGGCATTTTTCATGCGCTACAAAATACTTTTCCCATATAAAACGCACAGCTTCAAGCTTTTGTGGAGATACCATGAAACAAGAAAAAATAATTTGTTTTTTATGGTGGGTGCCACCATATATCACCTTATGATATATTGACTGCGACCCTACAGACTATGGATGCGTCTACTTACACATCTTCCGTAGCAGAGGATCTACGTAAAACTCTACTTGGAGAGCCTCTGTCATATTTTTTTTTATTCGTCTCTCTAAGTCTCTTGGTTGCAAAGTTAAAGTAGTTTGAATACAATCATTTTTTATCATAAAATATAGGTGTCCCTTTAATTTTTTGTACTAGTGTAAAAAGTATTTAAGTTTGAAATACGAGGAAAACATAATTTTATTTTTTTTATTTTATTTTTTTAATGAGCCAACGCCTTCCTAGACGGCCTGAACGCCTCAAATTTTCTGTGGGCCTTCTACTGCATCCCTACAAGGCCACCAGCGTCACAAGGGGGAGTTATCGCCCACTTTGACAACGAATGATTTAGAGGAAAATAAAATAATTACTTAAATCATAGAAGTTGATGTGTGTTATATATATATATATGTATGTGAGTGTGTGTGTGTATGTGTGTGTGTATATGTGTGTGTGTGTGTGTGTGTGTGTGTGTGTGTGTGTGTGTGTGTGTGTGTGTGTGTGTGTGTGTGCGTGTGTGTGTGTGTGTGTGTGTGTGTTTTGTGTGTTTAAGCCGTTGATTCTTTCTTTGATTTCTATTATTAATAAAAGGAAAAAAATAATTCCTGATATACTGCATTTTTCGTCCTGTTATGACATTTGTGAAAGGTTAGGTAGAGCTACTTGACCCAGGTATTTCAATAAAAGTACCTGATTTAGACAAACGCTAATAAAATATTCTATTTTTATATTTTTGTTGTGGAAAATTTTTACGTTTAAATGTTTTATTCAGTTCAAGTCGCATCTGAGACTTTCACGTAGGATTTGTAGTAAAATTTTTCTTTTCATTCTTCATTCACTTTACTTTGCACCAGGGAATCGTTTTGCGTAGAGATAAAAATTGATCTGGCTTGCCATTTTACTACCCAACATCGATAAGTTCCATAATAACATTTTACTTTCTGGGTTGTTATAATGCATAAAAGGGAAAACTAAAAAACAAATCACTCCTCCATGTTTTTGTATTTTTCAACGTTTTTAAATTCCTTGAATTTAAAAATCTTTACATGTTCATTTGTGAATGTGTATATTGACTTCTATTTGGCATTATAATTCTGGACTGGGCTTACAAATAATCATGAAATAGTAAATTATTCATTTAATATTAGCGGGTTTATTTGTGTTATTATTTTTTTTATATCGGTTGAGATGTAGTGACATAAAATACCATTAAAATATCTTTAATAGGTAGTTTCGAAAAATTAAAATAATTAAATTTGGTTAGACTTTTTTCCAAGTAAAAAAATAAACTTTTTAAATAATCTTTTTAAAAAATAGGTAATTACCTATTGACTACTATTAACCCAAGAAAGTGTTTTATCTTGGTGAACATTTATCTTTTAAACTGGAAAAATTTGTCCGGAAATTTCATAAACGTTGAACAAAAAGTCAAATTAAACAAGTTTTGCTTCAGATTCTCTAGAAATTTATAATCCTTACTTAATATTAGGTCCTTCTTATTTTCGAAATTATCTCAACAATTCATTTATGACGTATTTTTAAAAGAAGTTAGTTTACCAAAATAATGTTATAATAAAAAAAAATATTTTCATCTTCTATCACTCATAAATATAAAACAAATTTAAAAACCATAAAGTGAGAGGAACTTCTAAAATAATCTCAAACTGTTTCACGTTTAAATACGTAAAAACGAGACTCGTTTCTTCTCCTACATAATCATAATCGATAACATTTAGTTAGCTTCAGAAAGGATATTCGGCCGCAAATATTCCTCTGAGTAACTCCAGAAAAACTGGGTAAATTTATGTAAATGTTATGTAATCTTTAGATATAATGATAAAAAGTTATCTGAGGTGTAAACAGTAGAAAAGACGTTATTATTACTCTTCCACTACGTACCAATTTATATGTGAACAGCCTCACCCAGCTATCTACAAGGGTACACAACTCTCATTAAACAGACGGGAATTTTTACGGCTACCACCTAGTAACGATTTGTATTGAAGTCAAAAACAAAATTATCAACACCATATTTTTTCAAAATATATGACTAATGTATTGTTCTACCATATGTTCTTGCAAGCGCTGGATCCTAGAAATCAACATAGGTTTCTTGATACGGTTAGATTTCAATAAGATTTAAAAGAATAACTTCATCGTAATTTTAGGATGAATCTTCCGAAAGTGATACGATAGACAGTTAGCACATCACTGTAAAACATTACGAACACAAACTGAGGGCTAATATATTGACTTATGAGTTCGAAGGCTGCAGTTAAACATTAATCGGGTATAAATATTATATCGATTTAAGTCGCCTTAATTTATATTAATAAAATTAGCTCATTTACATGCGAAAAGTTTAACTTATGGAATATTAAATTGGAGTATTTTCCACCCACCAATAAATTTTCCTAGTCTTTTTCATTACATCGTCTGGTCGTTATTGTTGATAATCAGGTGTTTAACTTTGAGTGAGGTCAATATTTCACTTGCGTCTAGAGTAAGTACCATTCGGTGTAAAGTCTTGTAAATTAGTGAACGTGTTACTTCAGAAAGTCTTTCTAAGATTAACTCTTCTTAAAACGAGATTAACTTTTTTTTGAACTTAGATGGTTGTGGTAGAAAAGCAATCTTTGTTAACGTGGTCAACCAAAAACCATTGTTCATTAATGCTTCTCCTATCCAAAGTAAAATGTACAAACTCTTTCTAAGGAAACTTTCTGTCTTTCTAAGGAAACTCTTTCTAAGATTAACTCTTCTTAAAACGAGATTAACTTTTTTTTGAACTTAGATGGTTGTGGTAGAAAAGCAATCTTTGTTAACGTGGTTAACCAAAAATCATTGTTCATTAATGCTTCTCCTATCCAAAGTAAAATGTACAAACTCTTTCTAAGGAAACTTTCTGTCTTTCTAAGGAAACTCTTTCTAAGATTAACTCTTCTTAAAACGAGATTAACTTTTTTTTGAACTTAGATGGTTGTGGTAGAAAAGCAATCTTTGTTAACGTGGTCAACCAAAAATCATTGTTCATTAATGCTTCTCCTATCCAAAGTAAAATGTACAAACTCTTTCTAAGGAAACTTTCTGTCTTTCTAAGGAAACTCTTTCTAAGATTAACTCTTCTTAAAACGAGATTAACTTTTTTTTGAACTTAGATGGTTGTGGTAGAAAAGCAATCTTTGTTAACGTGGTCAACCAAAAATCATTGTTCATTAATGCTTCTCCTATCCAAAGTAAAATGTACAAACTCTTGGAATGATTTTTGGGACTGTGGCTGACACCCGAAGGTTTAAAAGATAATCTCCGTGTGGTGGTGTTATCTCGTGTCACTATTTCGATCGGTAGTTAGTTTCTTTTATACTATGCATTCTTTTCGTAAACCTTGTTCCTTTATTCACTTAGTGTTCCTCGAGGGTAACAGTTAGCACATATCGGATGTGTCCTAACTTAACCCACCGGGTTGGTCTAGTGGTTAACGCGTCTTCCCAAATCAGCTGATTTTGAAGTCAAGAGTAACAGCGTTCAAGTCTTAGTAAAGCCAGTTATTTTTACATGGATTTGAATACTAGATCGCGGATACTGGTGTTCTTTGGTGGTTGGGTTTCAATTAACCACACATCTCAGGAACGGTCGAACTGAGAATGTACAAGACTTCATTTGCACTCATACATATCATCCTCATTCATCCTCTGAAGAATTATCTAAACGGTAGTTACCGGAGGCAAAGGAAAAAGAAAGAAAGGGTGTGTTCTAACTTATGCTGAAGTCTCTGGAAATATCGAACCGGATTGGAGTGATCTGGAGGTAGCCATTGAATGTGGGTCAGTTTGTAAATGTGTTTCCTATTCTCATGTTTGGTAGTTGCACCATGAGCCTAACGGTTGAAGAACATATCAATTAATGACTCCGCTTTTTGATGCCTTCTAAAATACAAATAAAACTACATTGCTTTCTTAACTGTAAATTTAATTTTGAATTTTATATAAATTTTTATTTCAATTTTGTAATAAAAATTGATTTGCTGATCGGATAAGTCCTCTTCCTCAGGAAAACGTTTCTGTATATAGGAGTATACAGAATTAAATAGTCTGTTAACAATTAATGAAAATGTAGAATCGGTTTACTAAAATAGCTTATTAATAATTTAATACATGTTTAAAAAAAAGTAATTCTATTAAAAATATTTTAATATATATGTAATATAAGCGAATTACATTAAATAAAGAAAAAATTTACATTGCGTAACTAATCATCCATTCCTTATTCCCAAAAACTGTTATTTTAAAATTCATTAAATCTAAATAAATTTTACTATAAGTTTTAAACATTTTTTATGCTTATTTTCTTTAAATTTAAATTTATTTTATTTCAGCTAAAGTAATTTTGGAAGAAAAAATCGAATAAAAGTAAGACGCTAGCTGGTTTTGAAAATTTAAACAGGTAATTAATAATTAATGAACAAGAAGATAGAGTATTTCAAAACGAATAGCGATAGAATCATTTTAATAAGGATAAACTCAAAACCTAAACCGACAACGATTGTTAACGTCTATATGCCTACAAGCGCCCATGATGATGATGAGGTAGAGTATGTATACGAAGAGATTGATGAAGTAATTGCCAACACCCAATTTAAAAATCATAATAGAAGAATATACACTTGGAAAAATCCAGGCGATACTGCAAGGTATCAGATAGATTATATCATGGTTAAGCAAAGATTTAGAAATCAACTCGTTGACTGTAAAACTTACCCTGGAGCAGACATTGATAGCGTCCATAATTTGGTGATAATGAAATGTAGATTGGGGTTTAAAAACCTGAAGAAAAGGTGTCAGATGAATCGGTGGAATTTAGAGAAGCTTGAGGAAGAGGAGGTAAAGACGATTTTTGAGGAGGACATCGCAAGAGGTCTGAGTAAAAAAGATAAGGTAGAAAATGTAGAAGAAGAATGGGAGAATGTTAAAAAGGAAATTCTTAAACCAGCAGAAGCAAACTTAGGCGGAATAAAGAGAACCGGTAGAAAACCTTGGGTTTCAGACGATATATTGCAGCTGATGGATGAACGTAGAAAATATAATAATGCTAGTGATGAAGAAAGTAAAAGGAACTATCGGCAATTAAGAAATGCTGTAAACAGGAAGTGCAAACTGGTGAAAGAAGAGTGGATTAAAGAAAAGTGTTCAGAAGTGGAAAGAGAAATGAACATTGGTAAAATAGACGGAGCATACAGGAAAGTTACGGAAAATTTTGGGGTACATAAATTAAAATCTAATAATGTGTTATACAAAGATACCAATATATAATACGAAAGGTAAAGTCGATAGATGGGTGGTATATATTGAAGAGTTATACGGAGGAAATTAATTAGAAAATGGTGTTATAGAGGAAGAAGAGGAAGTTGAGGAGGATGAAATGGGAGAAACAATACTGAGATCTGAATTTAAGAGAGCATTAAAAGATTTAAATGGCAGAAAGGCTCCTGGAATAGACGGAATACCTTAGAATTACTGCGCAGTGCAGGTGAGGAAGCGTTGTTAGGGATGTAGGATGTAGAGGGTATACTGAAATGAAACGACTAGCACTAGATAGGGAATCTTGGAGAGCTGCATCAAACCAGTCAAATGACTGAAGACAAAAAAAAAAATTTATGATTAAATTTATTGTTATTTAATTACAAGTAAGAGATATAAGTAATTCTACTGATTATACTAAATTGAAAAAAAATAGTTTTTTATATTATAAATAACAATAGACCAATATTTTAAATTGTTTACATTTCAGCAGATGCTCCCTCTTTAACTTTAAATGTTGGATACGTGTTGAAAAGAGTTTGACATATTACATATAAACAAATCCGGTATTATAACCAGCGCGTTTCTTTAACAAAGGGGAACGATCGAAACAGTGTTCGGCTAAAGCTAGTTACCAAATTTAATAAAAGGTCATAAAAAACGAACATAAAATTTTAGACAATTTTCATTATTTCCTGGCTGGTAGTTTTTCAGGAATATTTTCTGAAGTTCTGGTAAATATAACACAGATTATAATTTCTTTTTAATAAACCATAAAAAGTTACATGTAATTAAAGATAGATTTTTAATCGTAAAATAAAATGAAATTTTTCATATATAAAAGAAATGAACGTTTATCCTATTTTCTATAATTATTTAAGTTATATATTATTATTCTAAAAAGTTTTTATTTCTGTAAGTATTATTACTAACTTTTATCTATTATTTGCATTTTCGATCAATACATTAGTGCTTTACAAAAAAAAAAAAATGTATTTCAGCTGGTATTTTAAAGGAATGAATCGAACTTAAATCGTTATAGAATTCTTTTTTAAGTTGCATTGTAAAGAAAACTTGTACAAATAATGTTGCGCACAATAAAATATGAATACTGAAATTCTCTTACAAAATAATAAAATGAAACTTGCTAGCCGAATCTGTATTATTCATTTTTGTTGACATTTGAGTTATGAAAAATGAATATTTAATACAATTCTGGTTTATATTCATATGAAAAAAGGATAAGTTGACGGTTTAGCCTCGTAATATATTACAAAACGGTCACGATGTTCCTTCGTGTACTATTGATTTGTTTTTTTTTTTTTTTAGAATTTAGCAAGAAGTAAGGCAACTTATCTTAAAAAGTATCACAATGTATTCTCGATTTTATAACAAAAAAGTTTATTGGCATTATAGCATATTTTAAAGAATTTTAAAATTAATTTATATTAGTATTTCTATTCTAATAAAAATTATTTCCACTAGATTTCATACTTCGTTGTGATCCCGATGTTACAAAAAAATGATTTAAAGGTAACTTGTATTGTAATTATAATGCATGCATTTACATTTGTGATAAAACACAGCCCGCGTCTCTTCAAACTACTAGACGTTGTGTATAGGAACTAAACAGGATTTTTTTTTTGTCTTCAGTCATTTGACTGGTTTGATGCAACTCTCCAAGATTCCCTATCTAGTGCTAGTCGTTTCATTTCAGTATACCCTCTACATCCTACATCCCTAACAATTTGTTTTACATATTCCAAACGTAGCCTGCCTACACAATTTTTCCCTTCTACCTGTCCTTCCAATATTAAAGCGACTATTCCAGGATGCCTTAGTATGTGGCCTATAAGTCTGTCTCTTCTTTTAACTATATTTTTCCAAATGCTTCTTTCTTCGTCTATTTGCCCCAATACCTCTTCATTTGTCACTTTATCCACCCATCTGATTTTTAACATTCTCCTATAGCACCGCATTTCAAAAGCTTCTAATCTTTTCTTCTCAGATACACCAATCGTCCAAGTTTGACTTCCATATAAAGCGACACTCCAAATATAAAAACAAATTATATTTCTTACTGAAGGCTCGTTTCGCTTGTGCTATTCGGCATTTCATATCGCTCCTGCTTCGTCCATCTTTAGTAATTCTACTTCCCAAATAATAAAATTCTTCTACCTCCATAATCTTTTCTCTTCCTATTTTCACATTCATTGGTCCATCTTTGTTATTTCTACTACATTTCATTACTTTTGTTTTGTTCTTGTTTATTTTCATGCGATAGTTCTTGCGTAGGACTTCATCTATGCCGTTCATTGTTTCTTCTAAATCCTTTTTACTGTCGGCTAGAATTACTATATCATCTGCAAATCGTAGCATCTTTATCTTTTCACCTTGTACTGTTACTCCGAATCTAAATTGTTCTTTAACATTATTAACTGCTAGTTCCATGTAAAGATTAAAAAGTAACGGAGATAGGGAACATCTTTGTCGGACTCCCTTTCTTATTACGGCTTCTTTCTTATGTTCTTCAATTGTTACTTTTGCTGTTTGGTTCTTGTACATGTTAGCAATTGTTCTTCTATTTCTGTATTTGAACCCTATTTTTTTTTAAAATGCTGAACATTTTATTCGTCTACGGTATCGAATGCCTTTTCTAGGTCTATAAACGCCAAGTATGCCGGTTTGTTTTTCATTAATCTTCCTTCTACTAATAATCTGAGGCCTGAAATTGCTTCCCTTGTCCCTATTTTATCTGAAACCAAATTGGTATTCTCCTAACACTTCTTCCACTCTCCTCTCAATTCTTCTGTATAGAATTCTAGTTAAGATTTTTGATGCATGACTAATTAAACTAATTGTTCTGTATTCTTCAGATTTATCTGCCCCTGCTTTCTTTGGTATCATGACTATAACACTTTTTTTGAAGTCTAATGTAAATTCCCCTTTTTCATAAATATTACACACCAGTTTGTATAATCTATCAATCGCTTCCTCACCTGCACTGCGCAGTATATCTACAGGTATTCCGTCTATTCCAGGAGCCTTTCTGCCATTTAAATCTTTTCATGCTCTCTTAAATTCAGATCTCAGTATTGTTTCTCCCGTTTCATCCTCCTCAACTTCCTCTTCTTCCTCTATAACACCATTTTCTAATTCATTTCCTCCGTATAACTCTTCAATATATTCCATTCATCTATTGACTTTACCTTTGGTATTATATATTGGTGTACCTGCTTTGTATAACACATTATTAGATTTTAATTTATGTATCCCAAAATTTTCCTTAACTTTTCTGTATGCTCCGTCTATTTTACCAATGTTCATTTCTCTTTCCACTTCTGAACACTTTTCTTTAATCCACTCTTCTTTCGCCAGTTTGCCCTTCCTGTTTATAGCATTTCTTAATTGTCGATAGTTCCTTTTATTTTCTTCATCACTAGCATTCTTATATTTTCTACGTTCATCCATCAGCTGCAATATATCTTCTGAAACCCAAGGTTTTCTACCAGTTCTCTTTAGTCCGCCTAAGTTTGCTTCTGCTGATTTAAGAATTTCCTTTTTAACATTCTCCCATTCTTCTTCTACATTTTCTACCTTATCTTTTTTACTCAGACCTCTTGCGATGTCCTCCTCAAAAATCTTCTTTACCTCCTCTTCCTCAACCTTCTCTAAATTCCACCGATTCATCTGACACCTTTTCTTCAGGTTTTTTAAACCCTAATCTACATTTCATTATCACCAAATTATGGTCGCTATCAATGTCTGCTCCAGAGTAAGATTTGCAGTCAACGAGTTGATTTCTAAATCTTTGCTTAACCATGATATAATATATCTGATACCTTGCAGTATCGCCTGGCTTTTTCCAAGTGTATATTCTTCTATTATGATTTTTAAATTGGGTGTTGGCAATTACTAAATTATACTTCGTGCAAAAATCTGTAAGTCGTTCCCCTCTTTCATTTCTTTTGACTCAGCCCGTATTCACCCACTATATTTCCTTCCTTGCCTTTTCCAATGCTTGCATTCCAATCTCCAACTATTATTAAATTTTCATCTCCTTTTACGTGTGTAATTGCTTCATCAATCTCTTCGTATACACATTCTACCTCATCATCATCACGGGGGCTTGTAGGCATATAGATGTTAACAATCGTTGTCGGTTTAGGTTTTGATTGTATCCTTATTACAATGATTCTATCGCTATGCGTCTTGCAATACCCCACTCTCCTCCCTATCTTCTTGTTCATCATGAAACCTACTCCTGCCTACCCATTATTTGACGCTGAGTTAATTACTCAGTTAATTACTCAACTAAACAGATAATTGCACATAATAAACTATATAATTTGTTGAGCGATTTCGAAGAGCAGAAAGTTTAATATTTATCAACACCACCAACAACCATTATCCAATATTCCGTCAACATGTACGGCCGTTATTGACTTCAACATTGCAGAAATAATTTTTATTTTTTATGAACATGTATGCTTACAAAATAATCCAATAAAGTATTCTCCTTTGTTGTTTTAAGAAGTACCTAACTAGAAACGGAACATTTAACTGCAACCATTAAATGATATCTTACTGGGAAATCACGATAATGTTTTTGTTTTTGTATACGGTTTTGGTTTTTCCACCAAAAAGAATCAAAAGCCCATAAGATATTTTCATTCTGCAATGGATGTGTAAACAGAAACGAAAGCAAGCTGCAAGAATATTATGATTTAATAAAATATAGAATATCGTCCATTTCTTAGATTACTTCGTCTGGATAACACATTTTATTCTTTATATGCTAAATTTAATTGAAACTGTAAACATGTGTATGTATCTCGGGATTTACTCTTTTCTAGCTTGTCCTCACAGTTGATTATTTCAATGAAAAAAATTGTAATAACAAAATTCTATAATGAACCATTTTATCAAATAATAAAATTATGGAAGTAATTTATTTGAATATCAAAACCGCAGTAGAGTATATGACGGGAAAGCGATGTAGAATTCAGCCCAATTAACAGTGAATTTACAAAAGTCTTTATCAGCTGAAACATTTCTGCAGTCACGTCATAGAATCGGAAGATTGAATCTGGTGAGCCAATAACTTAAATTATATACTAGTACAATATAGGCTTATTCAAACTTTCATTTTTCAACAAAAACACCTCTACTCCCCAATATAAGTAAAGAAAATTCAAATGCTTGAAAATAGGATGAAATTCCCTTGCTCTAAAATGATGTGGTTAAACTATTATGAAGTTTTATGAATTTATATATATATATATATTTACATATACAGGGAGTCCCATATAAAACGCAACCCAACCTTATATTAGTAGGTATTGAAATAATAAGGCATGTGCAAATGTAAATGTAATTTTTATTATTACCATCCATTACCCTACATTTAGAGTAAATGTTGGAAGTAGACCATCTTCTTAAATACAAGCTTCAATTGTTTTTACAGCGTTTCTTGCAACTTTTTTCAAAGTTTGTGGCTGGATATTTAATACAGCTTGTTCAATATTGACTTTCAATCGTTCAAGTGTTCGTCGTTTGTTGCTTTAGGCTTTTCCTTTGAGGTATCCCCGTAGAAAAAAATCCGCCGCAGTCAAATTTTGAGATCTTGGTGGCCACAAGCCTCAACCGATAACACGATTACCAAAGAATTCCTCGACGAAATCAGAAGTTGAACCTGCGTAGTGCGATGTCGCATCGTCATATTGTAGCCGGCAATGTCTGTCTTCCTCTTTCAAGAGTGCGATGAACTGAAATAAAATATCCTGATATCGTTCTGCATTAATGGTGTACTCGAAAAAAATAGGACCGATTATTTTCTTCCGCGATATCGCACACCACACGCCCAACTTCTGCGGGTGTAATTGTTTTTCGTGATAAACGTGGGGATTTTCAGCGCTCCAAATTCTACTGTTTTGGCTGTTTACGTAGCCGTCCAAATGAAACCGTGCTTCATCTAACGAATCCATAACGTTAATTCCCTCACGAAGAAATCGACGGAACCGTTGACAATATTGTAGCCGTCTTTCTTTGTCGGGCTCAAAAAGTTGATGAACCGTTTGAATGCGATAAGGTCGTAATTGTAATCCTTTGGTAACCCGATGAACAGTTGATTTACACAAATTAATTTCAGCAGTCAAACGTCTGATCGATTTATTTCGCGGAGCGAGTAATCGGTCTTTGATTTCAGTGACTGTATCTGTATTCAACACTGATGCAGATCTTTTGTGTTCCTTGTTATTAACAGAACCAGTCTCTCTAAATTTTGCGACTATTCTTAATACTGATGTTTTGTTAGGAGCCGGTTTATCTGGGTACTTATGGCGAAATAAATCTTCCACTGCAACTGCTGATTTCGTACTGAAAGTACGACTCGACAATGAAATACGTTCATCTAGCGAAAAACCACCTTGTCTCTTGCAATATACTGAACGTTATGATTGCATTGTTGTTACTATCGGTAGCGTTCTACTGCGTCGCCGCGATGTTCAGATGTTGGACGAGTCCATTTCAGTAACAAGTAGGGGAGTAAGCTTGACTTTTGAAATTTCATGGATGAGTGATTGATGGGTTGCGTTTTATATGGGACACTCTGTACATACACAATTTTATTGCTGTTATAAAACTCTTATTATGAAGTGATATTTTATAATATGAGTGTACCTTAATAAAATTAATATTTTATTAACTTCTTTTGTACAGCTAAAAAAATAAAAAAATATATGTATAAAAGATATTTAAAAAATAATACGAGTAATAATAAGATCCAATGTTATATTATTAGAATCTACTGTGATGAACGAATTGAAAAGTCATGAGGAGAAGTATATTTACTTAACGAGTTCACATTAAATGTATTTAGCTATATAAATGTAAATCGTGGTGTGGTTTGTAAAATGTTAGAAAGTAGAATTATTGTAATGCGTTCAAGTCACGCAATAGGGAGTTAGGTGAGCACTCATTAATTACTAACTGCTGTTTTAAGAAACAACAACGCAGTCTTATTTTTCGTGACTATAGAAAAATTAAGCTCATTTTCATTTGGATTATACGCGTATATCAGATAAAATGTTATCCATCATTTTGTAGGTTATAATACTTTTATAAAATTTTAACACAGAGTACAAGTAAAATAACTTCCTTGGTTATCACCTTTTAATTGTTATCGTATAAATAAATAATTTTACCCAAAACTTGTTGAAAATTCAAAACTATTTTTGATAAAATAACAATTTTTCCGATGTATTGTTTTTAAGCATGGACTTAAGATAGGTTGAAGAATAACGAAGTTTCAAGAAAATTGTCATGAATAGAAAAACTAACATGGTTTTTTTTTGGTTTTTGATAACGTAGAACTTTTTCTAACGGATAAAAAAAGTATAATGAAATATGATAAATAGAAAAAAAAGATGAAGATAAATATGATAAGAAAAAGCAAATTGATGTCGTAGAATAATATCAAGAAGCTAAACAAAAGCTCTGACGCCGACATTGTAAAAATTACAGATAATTAATTTAAAGATGGTCATTTTAAAGTCAATGTTTTTCCTTTCAAAGAAAAAATACTTGTTTAAAATTGCGCATTATTTCAGCACGTATTACTTATAACTATTCTAAATAAATAAAAAGGATAAAATTTAGACATTCTGTCTCGGTGGTATACACTTGATAGCGTTGTACCGCACAAGGGCAATTCACGTAAAACAAATATTGATATGTAACTCTCGAAGGAAGGTACTGAATAAAATTTCAAAGGCACAGAAAAAAAGAAATATATACGAAAAAATTTACCTTCAAACCTTAAACAAAGTAAAATACGTCAAAAGATTTGGGATAAGCGACTTAATTATTTTAATAACAGGTAGTTTTTGTACAGAGCTCTTAAAAATTCTTTTATGTAAAAGTCAGCATTACTTAAACAAAAATAAATTTTGTCAGAGTTATTTCTTCTACCATAAATTTTTGGTCTTTAGTTAATCACGTATATAACAGACATGTAAATTTTTAAGATTTAGCAGGTGGAAAATACGGGTTTATCACGCAGTTACAAAAGATTTACAGTTTTAAATTAAGAGGAAAAAAACATAATATAAATCTAAATTCTGTTACATAAAATCTTTTGTTGAAAATTAATAAAATTTATCTCAACGTCTGTAAATCGTATAGATCATCCACATTCAACTGAAATAAATAATGGTATAAGGAGTTACCAGGATTATGAAAACGGAAAATTAAGAGCTTTTTGACATTCATCTTTGGCGGATTAGATCGAGACTTAAGAGAACAATTATCATTATATAGGGGTAAACATACCTTCAGCCAAATACAGTCACTCAAATTTTTAAAATAAAAACTTTAAGTTCTGTTTTCCCATTGATTAGAACAGTTAATCTTTTTCGTTTCATACTGAAGTTAAGAGTAGAGTATTTCAAAAGCATAGCGATAGAATCATTGTAATAAGGATAAACTCAAAACCTAAACCGACAACGATTGTTAACGTCTATATGCCTACAAGCGCCCATGATGATGATGAGGTAGAGTGTGTATACGACGAGATTGATGAAGCAATTAAACACGTAAAAGGAGATGAAAATTTAATAATAGAGATTGGAATGCAAGCATTGGAAAAGGCAAGGAAGGAAATATAGTGGGTGAATACGGGCTGGGCCAAAGGAATGAAAGAGGGGACCGACTTATAGAGTTTTGCACGAAGTATAATTTAGTAATTGCCAACACCCAATTTAAAAATCATAATAGAAGAATATACACTTGGAAAAAGCCAGGCGATACTGCAAGGTATCAGATAGATTATATCATGGTTAAGCAAAGATTTAGAAACTAGTTGACTGCAAAACTTACTCTGGAGTAGACATTGATAGCGACCATAATTTGGTGATAATGAAATGTAGATTGGGGTTTAAAAACCTGCAGAAAAGGTGTCAGATGAATCGGTGGAATTTAGAGAAGCTTGAGGAAGAGGAGGTAAAGACGATTTTTGAGGAGGACATCATTTTTGAGTAAAAAAGATAAGGTAGAAAATGTAGAAGAAGAATGGGAGAATGTTAAAAAAGAAATTCTTAAATCAGCAGAAGCAAACTTACGCGGAAAAAAGAGAACTGATAGAAAACCTTGGGTTTCAGACGATATATTGCAGCTGATGGATGAACGTAGAAAATATAAGAATGCTAGTGATGAAGAAAGTAAAAGGAACTATCGACAATTAAGAAATGCTATAAACAGGAAGTGCAAACTTGCAAAAGAAGAGTGGATTAAAGAAAAGTGTTCAGAAGTGGAAAGATAAATGAACATTGGTAAAATAGACGGAGCATACAGAAAAGTTAAGGAAAATTTTGGAGTACATAAATTAAAATCTAATAATGTGTTATACAAAGATGGTACACCAATATATAATACGAAAGGTAAAGTCGATAGATGGGTGGAATATATTGAAGAGTTATACGGAGGAAATGAATTAGAAAATGGTTTTATAGAGGAAGAAGAGGAAGTTGAGGAGGATGAAATGGGAGAAACAATACTGAGATCTGAATTTAAGAGAGCATTAAAAGATTTAAATGGCAGAAAGGCTCCTGGAATAGACGGAAACCTATAGAATTACTGCGCAGTGCAGGTGAGGAAACGATTGATAGATTATACAAACGGGTGTGTAATATTTATGAAAAAGGGCAAGTTCCATCAGACTTCAAAAAGAGTGTTATAGTCAAGATACTAAAGAAAGCAAGGGCATATATATGTGAAGAATACAGAACAATTAGTTTAACTAGTCATGCATCAAAAATCTTAGCTAGAATTCTATACTGAAGAATTGAGAGGAGAGTGGAAGAAGTGTTACTGAAGATGGACGAAGCAGGAGCGATATAAAATGCCGAATAACACAACCGAAACGAGTCAGAAATATAATTTGTTTACATCAAAAATTAATTTAAATGTCAGGAAAAAATTTTTGAAAGTGTATGTTTGGAGTATCGCTTTATATGGAAGTGAAACTTGGACGATCGGAGTATCTGAGAAGAAAAGATTAGAAGCTTTTGAAATGTGGTGCTATAGGAGAATGTTAAAAATCAGATGGGTGGAAAAAGTGACAAATGAAGAGGTATTGCGGCAAATAGATGAAGGAAGAAGCGTTTGGAAAAATGTAGGTAAAAGAAGAGACACACTTATAGGCTACATACTAAGGCATCCTGGAATAGTCTCTTTAATATTGGAAGAACAGGTAGAAGGAAAAAATTGTGTAGGCAGGCCACGTTTGGAATATGTAAAATAAATTTTTAGTGATGTAGGATGTAGAGGGTATACTGAAATGAAACGACTAGCACTAGATAGGGAATCTTGGGGAGCTGCATCAAACCAGTCAAATGACTGAAGACAAAAAAACTGAAGTTAAATCAATTTGATTACTTGCTTGTTTATTTATATAAATATTTTAGACGGAGTTATCTTGACAAAAATAGGTTTTATACTTAATCAGGAAGCATTCGAATAGATTATTAGGAGAATTTAAAATATGTATGTCCAGTAAATTTGATTAATTCAGTTATTATGCATTATTACCGGTGAATTTGATTATCGCCTCCAATGTTGGAGAATGACATATATTATTTGTATATTTTAGACGAGGTTAGCGACCAAAGCGAGCTTAGGTTATTTTTGGTTAGGTTATGTTGATATACGTACGTACATATTCTAACGAAACATGACCTATGCTCGCTTTGCTCGTTAACCTTGAATAATTAGCAGTAATGTTTTGATTATTTAAATAATAAATACAGTAATTACTGCTTATAGTCGAGTTGTTATTTTAATATGTAAAATACGTTACGGCGAATATGTAAAATGACCGGTAAGTTTAATAAAATGGTACATATTTATTAATTTTTCCAACATTCACCAGTAATTATACATTTTCATCATATTAATTACATTTACCGTAAGATATAAATGTTAATTTTAACATCAGTATGTTGACAAATTTTTTTAAATTTTTATTAGAAGTTCTTTTGAGATGTGGGTGTGCAATACGATCCCAAATGATTACATATCGCTTAGAGAAAAATATTAAAATTAAGTTTTAATTGGATAGAGTGAAAGTATAAAAAAGTAAGACAAATTTTTTTAAACTCCAATACTTTGGGGTAGCAATGCTTCTTTTGAAAAGTTTTCAAAAAAATTATTTCTATTGTTAATTCTAATGGTGTTATTATTTATAAGCTAAAGCACGCACTAGTCAAATTTTCATTAAGTTCAAGCTACATTGAGGTACGTTGATTCCTCATTATTTTAGTCTTAGTCCTTAATCTGCTTTTATCAAGCATTTAACAGAATCGATATCAGTTACACGCAAACGACCACACAGTTAGATACTAGCACACATTTTATTAGGAACCTAAAAACAGCCAGAAATATAAGACAAAATAATCTTATTCGTAAGATTGTTTTCTTTTCTTCTTATTCATAAGAAGAGAAAAAAATTGAATTTATTACGATTCATAGAAATAATTTAGAAATCAAGATTTATTCTTATAATAAAATGAAATACGTATAAAATTATTGCATGGCTAGTTTTATCCTAGCCAATATAATCATCAGCTATTTCAACACAAATCAAACATGGTTTTGTGGAGGGGTATTAAGGTAAGAGCTACTTCGGTGCAGGTAGCTGATTTCTTTCTGCCTCAGATGCATTGATATATCTAAATTGAAACAGCCAGAAAAAGATTAATTTAAAAATTTATATTTCTCGATTACGTCCTCAAATAAAAAAAAAGAAATACCTCTTCAATATAAAATTTTGAAATTTATTCATCTTTCATTATAATCAGATTACTTCAAAATTATAAAGTTGAGATTACAGTTAAAAGTAGAAAACATAAAAACAAATATAGATTAAAAGCCTATTGTCGTTTTATAAAATCGTAGATAAAGTAATTTTTTTAAACAGTGATTAGCTTTTTCAGTTCTACTAAACACTTCATAATCAGAATACTTAAAATTCAGTTTTAGAAAATATTTCCGCTACATAATATCATGAAAAATGAAAATAGAATCAATTATTTAGAAATTTATTCTATTAATTGAAGTTTTATTTAAGTTAATTAAGATGAAGATAAGTTATCAACAAACGTCGTTGTTGATCCATGTTCATGCTGAAATGGAACAACATTATAAAACAAGAGTACGCACTTAAAAAAGTTTAAACGATATGATTACGAAGTCAGCTTTTAAACATTTATGACAGTAAGTCAGATTAATTTCTCATCAGTGTATTTCTTACTAATGAAAATTAACATATACGCTTAGGCTTATTTACAATAAAGTTTCATAAACAATAGAATTAAACCTAGTTCTTTTAATATAATCATTAAGAAAAAATAAACCGAAATTTTTTTTAAAAAGATTTAAATATCTCGATAAATATATTGTAATTAGTATTTCTAGATCGATTATTTTCTATACTGTGAATTAAAACAATAAAAATTCAAAGTTAATGATATTAGAAACGCTTCATTTTAAATCCAGAGTGCTGCTTGTATTTACTTGTTTTTTGCAGTCTTTACAGATTTAGTGGTACTAAAATCTTTTTTAGATTTTGCAGTCATCTTGCTTTGATTTTTCTATTTTAACACCTACACAACCCTATTTTATTGTTTCAGTTTGCCATATACGGTATTTCCCCAAATTATACAAGTATTTATAGCATATTCTATGACAATTCCGTTATATGTTTTCTGAAAATTTTAAAATCACGTTGCCAGCAGTTCTCAAGTGCGTCATTCTTTTGTTCATGGGTACAGGCAATAACCATCCAGCTACATAATGCTCTTTCTAAATAAAATATAAAACACTTATAATACATAGTGAAATTCGTTTAGTTTTTCGTTAATTTTTATTAGTATCCTCAAAAAAAAAAATTTTTTCTAGC
Organism: Lycorma delicatula; assembly: GCF_047948215.1. NCBI lineage: Eukaryota > Metazoa > Arthropoda > Insecta > Hemiptera > Fulgoridae > Lycorma > Lycorma delicatula. The sequence goes on along the minus strand of NC_134455.1, from coordinate 5,687,300 downwards.
GAAAAAGTACATTCGTAATTGCCTTTGTCGTGTGCACTTACAGTATATCGATTCTTGTACTGGTGTAAAATGACTTTTTACCTTTACCTGTCGTTCAGTAAAACGTAGTCCTCCGTTTATTTAAAATAAATTAAATGAATTACACTGAATGAATAAATAAAGTAAATAAGTAACTGGAAAATAAAATAAATTATTGAACTGAATATTCAATTGTATTTCATAATGAATGGTTAATCCGGTGACAAAACTAATCTGAAATTGTAGATCACAATTGTGGAATAACTATTGACGAGGAGAAACTTCATATTTCTTCTTTTTTTAATTAAAATATGTTTCTTACTATAATTATTTATGTAAAATATTTTTATATGAAATAAATATACACAAAATTATGAATCGGTAAGTAAAACAACAGTTAACAAACAGTTAACGGTCGTTATTTAGTGGTCGACGTTTTGAAACGTAAAATCTTTTTTAAAAACTATTTCATGTACCGCTCAGCTTAATAGCAAATTTTATATAAATATTAAAACTGCATCTAAATCTAACAAAAAGCCAAAAGAGTTTAAAACTCACTTCGGTCAGTTATCTTGATAAGGTAAAAAAGCCCTTAAGTAACCGGAAAGAGCTTGCTGTGTAACCGTTTGAGACTTATCAACCAGAAGATAAAGATGTGCATCAAAATCGGATTGTTTTGTGAAAGTAAAGCATGAATATGAATTCGTAAATAAATAATATACATATGATAGAAATGAGATCTTCCTTTTTTTGAAGTCAGTTAGAAAGACAAACTAAGATGATTGTAGACAACGAATCAGGAATAATTACATCAAACAGATATTTTAATTAACAGATACTGAAATTTGAATTCAAACAGATATTGAATTACGAATTATTTAATCATTAAAAATAATTTAAATTGGATAATCAATCGTTATTGATATAATGAATACGTCGATATATATTTTACATTTTATTGGACAGTTTATATATATATGATGTGATTCACGAAGAATGTAATAAACCTTCAGGACATTTTCTAATGGTAAAAATAAAGAAGAACGTTCATATAAACATAGGTTTGGAAACACTTTATTAGCGAGTATCGAGTGGTGAAAGATATCGACCTGATTTCTGCGCCTTCAGTAAAACTAAGCCAAAATGTAATTCTTAGGCAGCAAGCACGCGGCACAGTAGGCGGATACCGCTGATAATTTCACTCGACGTGAAAAACGCAATTACCATGTACCATAGTCTTCTGTTATGGATTCGATGAGGGACAGGGATATCAGGGAAACAGCTACCTGTCAGAACAGTAGTTAACTGCAGACCCTGAGGATGAGCCCGTTGAATTTAATATGTATTGTGGTGTGCCGCAAGGTTCTGTATTGGGCCCAATTTTATGGAACACAGTATGTGATGGCCTCTTGAGGATTGAGCTTCCGGGTGATAGTCGCATGGTTGCATATGCGGATGACCTGGCACTGTTGGTGGCAGGTCATACCAAAAATGAGGTGGAGGAAACTGCAAATAATGCCATATGCAGGATAAGTGACTGGCTAAAAACGAGGAAAATGTTTCTGGCCTAACAAGACGTCTGTCTGTATTTATTGTAGTGAGCAGGAGAAAATTGGCGGAGTTGGCGGTAGCAGTGTACGGTACCAGAAAAGCAGAATCCAGAAGTGCAAAATATCTGGGTGTGTGGGTAGAAAGGTCTAGACTCTACCCACGTAATATCTACCCAGCCAGATATTTTTACATGGATTTGAATACTAGATCGTGGATACCGGTGTTCTTTGGTGGTTGGGTTTCAATTAACCACACATCTCAGGAATGGTCGAACTGAGAATGTACAAGACTAACACTTCATTTACACTCATACATATCATCCTCATTCATCCTCTGAAGAATTATCTAAACGATAGTTACCGGAGGCTAAACAGGAAAAAGAAGAAGACTCTACCCACGTGAAAGAAGTGTCGGAGCGTGCAGGGAGAATTATAACTGAACTTAATAAGTTATTCTCATCTAGAAGGGGTCCACGTGTCAGGTGGAGGCGATTGACGACATCTGTTGCCACATAAGTAATGTTGTACGCGATCCCTGTGTGGTCCTCGGCGTTACAAAAAAAGAGGAATGCAAATCGCCTAACCGCGCTACAATTAAGAACAGCGATAGGAATAACTGCCGCATATCGATCTATATCCGGACCTGCAGTTGAGGTTATAGCTGGGATAGCCCCAGTGACATTAAGGGTTAGACAACTGATGGGGTAACGAGAGGGAATCCCCAAATCAATTACCGAGGAACAAGTGCTGAGGAAATAGCAGATGAAATGAGATGTGACGAATAAGGGCAGATGGACTAACTAAACGCCTAATACAGCAGCTGGATTAGAAGGAAACATGGTCAACCCAGTGTATTGGCTTACACATCTGTTGTCGGGATATGTGGTGGGGTGTTTCTTCTGACCTGTTCAGGTTTAAAAGAAGGAGGACATCTGATTGTCAATACTGCGGATTAGACGATAAAGATTTTCTTTTGAAGCTACTATTTTCCTTATACAACTGTCATAGGTGGGATCAGAATAGGTATCTTTATGGGCTGGTGTGGCTGACACCAGATAAATATCGTTGAATATATGGTAAGAGGACGAGCTCAGTGGGAAGAGGTATTTTGATAACCTCTTCCACTGACTCCTTCCTCTTAACCGCTGACATACTAAAGACCAAGGAAGATGAAGCTAGAAACTGGGGTGAAGATTAACACAAAATACAGATAAAAGAGAAAGGAGCGACGGGGTTTGGGCTAGCCCACCTTGGAGTTGCCGTGAGTCTGAGCTTGCCTGGATGGGGAGCAGCGATGAAGCGATACGACTCCCTACCCTTGAGCGGAAAAGACCGAGTCCCGGCCATTGGTTGGGGCGGCTGGGAACTAAATAGCCGGGATTGGTACGGATCCTCCTTGGTTGTTAGACCCAGGATCCCGCAGAGCTGAGTAAGTGCTTAAACGCTGATCCGACTCCGAGTGGAGGGTACGGTGAGATAGGAGTTTTAATCGGTAGGGTGCGGGAAGACATTGAATCTTAATAATATCTAGCCGAACCCGTGTGAGTCCGACACTTCTCCGTTTATGGGGGGTACGTAAGAGGTATTTATCCGAGTCATCAAGATATAAAAAAATTCTTGTTAGTCTAATTTAGCAGTGAATTTGGTGGTTTAAAACAAATTAAATATTAAAATAAAGTATAATTAGCGAAAAAAATATCTTTTATCACTCAACTAGAAGTATAAAATATAAATGACAAATATACTATATCGTTCAGAAAAATCTAACATTCTTAAACTGATCGACCTTAATTAAAAAAAAAAAGAAAAATAAATCACCTACTTACGTCGTATTACAAAGAAATACTGAGAGAAATTTCCGATAAATTTCAGATAAAGTACCTTGAATCGTCTGATTGGACAATTAACAATACCGTGAAAATACAGCAAAAATATGAAGTTTGTCATGTATACGTAAACGAATTGACAGAAAAACATCTTCAAACATGCCTTTTCAGTCAACTAACGTAGAAAATTCACATATGAATAGAAATGAGGAAAAAATTACATCACAAATCCTATTTACTCTGTAGGATATAGAATACCTTCTTCAATCTTTACAAAATTTTGACTATAAAAATCTGTTATTAAACCATTTTAAACAAACAAAATAAATTTAGGGAAAAATTCGAAGAAATTTTATAACCGTTTCAGTCCAAATTTCTGTGCGCAATCATAGTCATCACGATAATTCGTAATTCAGTTATTCACTAATATTTGATATTTAAAATACGCCGACCATTAATGAAGAAATACGCAGATTTTAATGAAAGATATCAACTGAAATTAGAACACCAACAAACTACAAACCTTTAAAGCCCTTATCCAACAGTGAAATGCTACATAGATTACGAGGTCTTTATCCGACAAATGTGTTTAAAATATATTTCAGAATGATATATTATTTTTAAACAGAACATAAAATGACACATCCATTCAACGTCATATAATTTTTTAAATTATTATAAAACATAATACAAAACAGAAGAGCTGAAAAAATCGTTAAGGGTCCCTTGAAAAAGTCTCTTTTCAACAAGAAAGATAAAGCGGCTTCATAAATTAACACCACCTAAAACGGACATCCATCCAGTACTTGCAAGTTTGTTGTTTCAGGGTCCTGGGATATATATTTTGCTAAGACTGTACCAGACAAAGTCTAAACGAATAGATCATTTGATTCGTTGATCTTCCGTCTGTGTCAGTAATTTTTAAACTGTACTGATGCCGTTTTCACTAATCCGGTGTATATTTAATGTATAATATTATTAATCACTCGATCATAATTTGAATGCCAGAATACTTTATGGCTGAATGTTTTCGTTTGCGTACTACCAAATAAAACGACTACTGCCGAATAGTTTCGTTTAATGCTTAGCGTTAGTGAAACAGGAAATGTAGCAAATTTTAAACATAGTGGTGCTCGGTCAGTGTTAGATGATGTCAGTTTGCGCGTCATTTACTAGTGGATTTTATGTTCCTTAGGAACGTCACTCAGGAAACATTCTCAACAGACTGGACTTCCGATCGTTGGTGTTCACACCACTCAAAAAATAATTTAAGTTACACACGAATAAAATTCAAGTAATACAAGAATTTGGAAAAGTTAACAACGACTTTAATACGGCGAATAATTCAAATATTTCATTAGAGATGGTATGTGTGTTTTGGACGATGTTTTTTATTCAGATGAAGCACGGTTTCATCTTACATTAATAGCCAAAACAATAATGTATGGAGTTCTGAAAATTGTTATATCTACATGGAAGGCCATCCTCTAAAAGGATGTGTTTAATGCGCGTTTTCGTGACGAAGAAATCATAAATTTCATAGCTTTGCTTGAAATTGAAGAAAGAATTTGTTGGTTACAGCAGCAGATTACACTACATCTAATACCGAAAAATTTATTACAGAGTGGTTACCTTAATTTTTTTACGATCGTGCAATTTCTCACGGATTGTGATCTCCACGGTTATTGGATCTCTCACCACCAGATTTTTATTTATAGGATCATCTGAAACTACTGTTTTCAAGAATAGCCTGTATACTTTGGAAAAGTTGAAAGAAAATTATTAACGCAGTATTTCCAAAATTACTGCAGAAACTAAGGAATATTACAGTGAAGATGAGAAACGAGTTGAAGCCTACATCAACGATAGGTGGATATTTTGATAATTTATTGTGAAATATATGAGGAAAAATTAGAAATGTAGTATACTTAGTTTTCTAAAACTATAAATATTTTTCAATTAATGAATTTACTCTATCCTTAAATATATATCATTTATTTTATCATGAGTCGTAGGACTATTAATTAATACAACAACCCATCCGTCAGCAGTAGAATAAAGAACAGGTTATAGAATCATAGAATAGTTAAAAAAAAGAAAAAAATCGTAAAATTCGCAACTGGTTATTCACGAGAACCTAAGTGATTGCTTCATGAAAAGAGAGTAGTTAATAACTCCATTGTTAGCGAAACAGTTTACTGAAGACTATTATTTTCCATGAATATAAACTTCACTTAGCACTACCGGTGCATGAACTATATTACAACTATCATTGCTTTTGGTTATATAAAATATTTGATATATTCTTAAAGTAAAACATTAAAGATAAAAATGAACATTATTTTAAAACGATATGCCTAAACATTGTTATTAAATCCAATTTTACGATAAGATTGTTATTCTATATATACCAGTGACAAATGAAGAGGTATTGCGGCAAATAGATGAAGAAAGAAGCATTTGGAAAAATATAGTTAAAAGAAGAGACAGACTTATAGGCCACATACTATGACATCCTGGAATAGTCGCATTAATATTGGAAGGACAGGTAGAAGGGAAAAATTGTGTAGGCAGACCACGTTTGGAATATGTAAAACAAATTGTTAAGTATGTAGGATGTACAGGGTATACTGAAATGAAAGACTAGCACTAGATAGGGAATCTTGGAGAGCTGCTTCAAACCAGTCAAATGACTGAAGACAAAAAAAAAAATCCAATTAAAAAAAGAAAAATCCCTGCAGTTACTAATTGTATTAAAATGAAACGATGATTCTCAGTTTCATAACTAATAAGATCAATTTATTTAAAATCAATTTATCTTCATTTCTTTTTTTTTTTTGTTACTTTAATAAAACATAAAATGAGGTGTATAAACGGCCTGCAGTAAGAGGTAATAAAAAAAATAGTTAGAAAGAATGCAATTCACAGAGAATCTTGATAATGCACCTGAGCTCGAGGCCTATAAATGTGGATTCATGAGTAGTACTTTTCATCAGTATAGCTTCTTCTATTTCCTCAACGTTTTCTAGAAATTTAATTCTAGATGGAATTGCTTCATTCTAATCTCATAAAAAGCTCCATTAAAAGAATTCCAATAATGAGTTAAATAAGTTCAGTATTCTTATTAGTTTTATAAAAAATAAAAGGTTTACTTCATTTAAAAATTTTATTAGATCATATTACGCAACTTAGATATATGCAATTTACATATAAAAAGTATTTAATAATTAAATTAAAAAAGAAAACATGACAAAAACATTAAAAGATAAAACATGTTTCTATTAAAAATACGGCGAAAAAGGAAAACTTTTTTAATTATAAAAGAAAACATGGATCAGATATTATTAGTAAAAAAAAACAAAATCAATAAAAAAACGGTTAAATTAAAAATTAAAAAAATATTCCAAAATAAAAAATATGTATAAAAAAAATTATTTTTAAAGTTATAGAGTTAAGTAATCGTTTTTACATAGGGCTTTCGCTCTCCGAATACAATCAGAAGATCGGACCCCCTGAATTTAGCTAAAATATTTTCTTTGTTAAAAATGAAACTAGGATCATTGGTTTACTCAGCATCTTTACGGAAAAGTTGCTCTTTACATCTTACAATAAACAGTACTATCAGGGAAATTGGCTGTACCACTTCAACCCCAGATATTATCACTATAAAAATAATAAAAATATAAGTAATATTTTAATCAGCTAACACATATTAATTTATTATGAACAAAACATCTCCAATTTTAGTGAATTATAACATCACCGAGTCATCATTTGTTCTTATCAGTTCCTCCTTCAAATTCTAAAGCATATCTTTTGCTTTTATCTAATCAACTCTTAAAGTTCCCTCATATTTAAACCTTTGTGTTCTCCTCTATCTTCTATGGTAATCAACCCATTACTTTCATAAGATGGCTTCAACGTTTGAGATTCTTATTTTGACTATTTTCGTTTATATTGTATCTATTTATCTAACTGATCTGATAAATCATTAATTTATTGTTTGTCAAAACCAGTACTAAATTGAAGTTGGTAAAAAGAAGTAGTTGCTACTTTTTTAATCACTTTTTCTAGTAACTAGATCATTTTAGGCATTCGATAACGTACACTGGAATAAAATGTTAAGCATTTAAAAAAATTAGGGTTCAAATACAGAGATAGAAGAACGATTGCTAACATGTACAGGAACCAAATAGCAACAGTAACAATTGAAGAACATAAGAAAGAAGCCAAAATAAGAAAGGGAGTCCGACAAGGATGTTCCCTATCTCCGTTACTTTTTAATCTTTACATGGAACTAGCAGTTAATGATGTTAAAGAACAATTTAGATTCGGGGTAACAGTACAAGGTGAAAAGATAAAGATGCCACTATTTGCTGATGATATAGTAATTCTAGCCGAGAAAAAAAAGGATTTAGAAGAAACAATGAACGGCATAGATGAAGTCCTACGCAATAACTATCGCATAAAAATAAAAACAAGAAGAAAACAAAAGTAATGAAATGTAGTAAAAATAACAAAGATGGACCACTGAATGTGAAAATAAGAGGAGAAAAGATTATGGAGGTAGAAGAATTTTGTTATATGGGAAGTAGAATTATTAAAGATGGACGAAGCAGGAGCGATATAAAATGCCAAATAGCACAAGCGAAACGAGCCTTCAGTAAAAAATATAATTTGTTTACATCAAAAATTAATTAAATGTCAGGAAAAAATTTTTGAAAGTATATGTTTGGAGTGTCGCTTTATATGGAAGTGAAACTTGGACGATCGGAGTATCTGAGAAGAAAAGATTAGAACCTTTTGAAATGCGGTGCTATAGGAGAATGCTAAAAATCAGATGGGTGGATAAAGTAACAAATGAAGAGGTATTGCGGCAAACAGATCAAGAAAGAAGCATTTGGAAAAATACAGTTAAAAGAAGAGACAGACTTATAGGCCACATACTAAGGCATCCTGGAATAGTCGCTTTAATATTGGAAGGACAAGTAGAAGGAAAAAATTATGTAGGCAGGCCACGTTTGGAGTATGTAAAACAAATTGTTGGGGATGTAGGATGTAGAGGGTATACTGAAATGAAACGACTAGCACTAGATAGGGAATCTTGGAGAGCTGCATCAAACCAGTCAAATGACTGAAGACAAAAAAAAAAAGATCATTTTAGTCGAGTGAAATTATAGCAGTAATAAGGATGATGATTTGGAACATTATTTTTTTCTCATTATTTTCTCACTTTTAATTCTCTTAAAATATTTCTCAATTTGAATTCTCTTACAATAATTTTGACTTTGCAGTTCACCTCTTTTTATTATCTACTTAAACCTCAAAGTTGCTATAATAAAATGACTTTTAATTACTGCTACCATTTTTTAAAGAGGATACATTGTAAAAAAAGGTCAACAATCAATTTTAGCTACCATTTCAACTTACACTTTCTTTTCATTCTTGTAAAAGAAAGAAAATAATTTTTTTTCCTTTTAGTTTATACGTTTCTGATCTCTATTTAAAATTAAGAACAGCTAAATAAAAATAAGGTAAAACGAAATGGAAAAAAAATTGTCTAAAAACTATATTTTCTAATTGATGTATATAGAAAATAAAATGTAATAAAACTTAGATAAGTCCACTTTATAAATAAGTAAAATGTCTTTACCTAAAAAATATAGTAGCCGAAAAATAGTTTACGTACAAACAACGAACCAAATTTTTCCACCCTTGTTAAAAATTTTTTTTTTATGTAACAAATATAAACATTGCTAAAAAGTAAAAAACAACTTAATAAAAATAACACAGCAACCACCATAACCGCAGAATCAACGAAAAAAAAACAATTAATGACGTCTTAAAAAAATTAGAAGAATATTACTCGTTAAAAATAGAGAATAATAAAAAAACAAATAAATAAAGAAATTTGTACCAGAAAACTAGTTAAAATTTAAAATCCCTACTATTTTACAGACAATTTACAAAACAAACCAGAAGACAAAATAAAAGAAATAATTTTAAAATCTAATCTTTTTAACGATAATTTAATAACAGATATTGGAAAAATAAATTATTTCAAAGGAGGAAAGAATAGAAACATTTAAATATAATTTTTCCGATATTTTTATAAGTAGTATAATGTTGTTGAAAGTTTTCCCTGAAATACACGGAGAAAAGGATGTAACAAATTCCTATGTTACAATTACAAATGTTACAAATAAAATAAAATTTAATAGAAATTAAACTAGAATATCCAAAAATAAAACGATATTAAAGTATAATTTTCAATTAATATTAAATAACCAGATGTTTAACCAAATCTATTACAAATACACATACGTAATAATGCCTATTAAATTACATATACACATTTTTTAAAATGAAAAGTACATAAAATTTTACTTCACTAATAACTTATGATTTTTTTTCATATTTTTATTGTTATTGAATACGTTTACCGTAAAATTTTTTTTACAATCACGGGTTAATAATTATTAATAAATCAATATATTTAAATTATAAAAAAATAAAAGGTGATGAAGTCTGATTCGAACCGATGTTCCTTTCCTTGTAAAATAAAAATATTTCATTAATTAAAATTTTATTTGGCTATACCTCTGGAACCAATGAATATAACTATCACTAATGATTTATCGTTGAAAAAACTGTCAATGAGGGCTTATTACTGTACTTAAGAAAAAGTCCATATTCCAGATTCTTTTGGAAATTGGTCTTTTTATGGACACTTTTGGTTCAGTCGATTTTAATCAAAAGGAGAGGAGCACAACTAGATATTACAACAGTCCTACGTCCAAAATTTCAACATCTTACGGCTAATATTTTTTATAAATAGTATAATGTTGTTGAAAGTTTTCCCTGAAATACACGGAGAAAAGGATGCAAAAAATTCCTTGTTACAATTAATAAAAATTATTTAGATTCTACAAATTTCTCTTGTTACAAGTTTTGCTAAAGAAATAAAAGCACCAGTTTCTGTTAAATGCTTTAACCCATTTTTTTATCCAAAACCAATAAAAACAACAATTAACGATGAGAAAATAAACCAGTTCCAGGAAATAAAGATTTTATAGAAAAGAAAATTCTTCGCAAAGGATGAGAATAATAAATTTAATGGGGAATAAAAGACAAGAATAAGAAAAGAAATATAAATGTAAATAAGCCTTATTACCAATTAAGATTTGTTTATCTAATTATTCTTTCGAAAATGTTATAAAGTTTTTATGAGAAATTAAGGGAAAGTTAGAAGAAAATATTTACTCTATGGAAACGGATGTAACGCAAGATTTCTCTGGAATTATTTCTAAAACAGAAATGGAACAATATTTGTATTTAAAATAATTTAAACATCGAAGAAATAGAAACGATAACAGAGAATTTATAAACGAAAATGATTACGAACAATTTCACCTAAAGTCTTCGCCTTATACAAAGTGTCCCATATAAAACGCAACCCAACCTTATATTGGTAGGCATTGAAATAATAAAAAGGCATGTGTAAATGTATATGTAATTTTTATTATTACCATCCATTACCCTACATTTAGAGTAAATGTTGGAAGTGGCCACCATCTTCTTGAATACAAGCTTCAATTATTTTTACAGCGTTTCTTGCAACTTTTTTCAAAGCTTATGGCTGGATATTTAATACAGCTTGTTCAATATCGACTTTCAATCGTTCAAATGTTCGTCGTTTGTTGCTGTAGGCTTTTTCTTTGAGGTAACCCCGTAGAAAAAAATTCGCCGTAGTCAAATCTGGAAATCTTGGTGTGGCCACAAGCCTCGACTGATAACACGGTTACCAAAGAATTCCTCGACAAAATCAGAAGTTGAACCTGCGTAGTGCGATGTTGCACCGTCATGTTGTAGCCAGCATTGTCTGTCTTCCTCTTCCAAGAGTGCGATGAACTGAAATAAAATATCCTGTTATCGTTCTGCATTAATGGTGTACTCGAAAAAATAGGACCGATTATTTTCTTCCGCGATATCGCGCACCACACGCCCGACTTCTGCGGGTGTAATTGTTTTTCGTGATAAACGTGGGGATTTTCAGTACTCCAAATTCTACTGTTTTGGCTATTTACGTAGCCATCCAAATGAAACCGTGCTTCATCTGTGAAAACTAACGAATCCATAACCGAATCCAAAGAAATCGACGGAACCATTGACAATATTGTAGCCGGTTTTCTTTGTCGGGCTCAAGAACCGTTGAACCGATGAACCGTTTGAATGCGATAAGGTCGTAATTGTAATCCTTTGGTCGCCCGATGAACAGTCGATTTAGACAAATTAATTTCAGCAGCCAAACGTCTGATCGATTTATCGATTTATTTGGCGAGGCGAGTATACGGTCTTTGATTTCAGCGACTATATCTGTATTCAACACTGACGCAGATATTTTGTGTTCCTTGTTATTAACACCGGTCTCTCTAAATTTTGCGACTAACCTTTAATACTGATGTTTTGTTAGGAGCTGGTTTATCTGGGTACGTATGGTGAAACAAATCTTGCACTGCAACCGCTGATTTCGTACTGAAGTACAACTCAACAATGAAGGGAACACGTTCATCTAACGAAAACACCATCTTGTCTCTAGCAATACACTGAACGTTATGATTGCACTGTTGTTACTATCGGTAGTGTTCTACTTCGTCGCCGCGATGTTCAGATGTTGGACGAGTCCATTTCAGTAACGAGTAGGGGAGTAAGCTTGACTTTTGAAATTTCATGGATGAGTGATTGATGGGTTGCGTTTTATATGGGATATCCTGTATTTGTGATAACGATGATTTTGTTGCGTAAGATTTTCTTTCTTGGCTCTATAAAACTACTATAAAAAATGGACAATGAATTAATTTGACAATTTTCTTCCCCTTCTGTTAGATCTTCTATTGGGAACCATGGGAACCATATTATGGATTTTATCGATTATCCGGATAAGAATCTAGAAAAAATAGTTAAAAATACACTTTCGATAGAACATGGAATAACACGATTAGAAGCACAATTTATGCAGAAAAAAATTACGAATACTCTCATTTGGAAAATTTAAGAGGACATTTAGATTTTTGGAAATTTTTTTTAAACGAAGTAGAACGTCATTTTATTCTGTTGGAATAAATAAACAATTGCGAAATTTTTTACCTCTATAAATTGCGTTTTGTTTTATGTTACGAGTATAATGGAGAAATTATTGTAATATATTGAAAAAATCTTTTGACCAAGAAGATCAGATCATTAACTTTGCAATATAAAAACGAAAAAAAAAGAAAAAAAAGTAAAATTTGCCATTAAAGCATTTGCGTTTAATAATTTGCCTACGTATGTAGTAGAAATTACAAATGTAGATAAAGAAGATTTATAATATAATTTTAGTTGTTAGATAAAAAGTGAATAAACTTATTTTACAAGAGGAAAATAAAAACTGTAAAAAAAAAGATTTAAATTTAAGCGATAATGGCATACCAATAACGAATCCTGTTAAACCAGAAATTTTTGAAAAACTATCAACTGTAATTCTGGATTAGTTATTTTTATCAGAAGATTGCCATTACCTGCTAATAAAAATGTATAATTTTACCATTAAATGATCATTTACGAGAAATAGAAAAGATTAAAGAAAATTTAGAAATTTCGCTTGGAAATAAGTGCTAGAAAAATACAAGGAAAACGTTATTACAAGAAAAAACATTAATACGATAAAGATGTAATAAATTCGGGTAAAAGAAAATTATCCTGTCTAATTATCGGTTCGAAAAAGAAATAGGAAAATTAAACGATGTAGAAAAAGAAGAGAAAATAACACTTTGGTTAAAAATTAAAAGACACCAAAAAACACTCAAATACAACAAAAAATAAAAATTAAATGTATTTACGCAATTTAATATTTATGTGAGTACCTTTTAAATTCAAGTTGGATTTAAAATGTAAAACAGAAAACATTGTCGTTTACGATTTACGTTCGGCGTTATTTTTTGTAGTAATTTTTAACACAGTTTATTTAGAAATGAAAACCTTAATTAAAGAATTCGCAATTTTCCATTTCCTCGAATTTTTCTGGTTGTAATACATGTTCTAATAAAATAAACATAGCCTTCGCCTATCCATTACGATATTCATACTAATGTTTCAAACATTTTTCGTAAATTTTTCTCTCGATACAGTGGCAAGAAAAAAGTTCCACTCTCTACTTTTTCTAACTGTCTAGAACAACAACAATTTTTCACTAGTTCTAACGCCGTAATTTCTTCTAATAAGATATTATCAATTAATTTACCGTAATTTATTTTTTTACCTTTTATACAAACTTTTATTTATAACGAATCCCAAGTTATTTACCTTGTTTCTTAAACAATCACAACCGATTAAATCCGGTTTTTCATGTTTGTTTTTCAGGAGGGTTTACATATACGTATCGTTCAAAATATGGGAAATTAATCTATAAAATTCAAGGATTTTTCCGTCTAATATAACTTTCCATTTTTTTATGTAGATATCGCTCGGTAAATTATTACATAAACCTTTTGCTTCTTCCGAGGATAGCATTTTATTTTAAACATATTAGTTATTTAATTACGTTCATTTTTAACAGTGTTTTATTGATTACACGTTGGGCGTTAAAGGATTTTTAAGAACGCAATTATTTTACCACGTAATTTAACGAATTAATGAGGATTAACAAGGCAAATTCATATTTTAAAAATGTATTTATATTGGGAAAAATAGTTTGATATTATTAGGCTAGTAATATTGTGTAATAATGCATTCTATAAAATCTATTTTTACTGTTTATCTATTCGTATTTTCCGTTATACAATAATTTTTTCTAGGAATTAATGTTACATGTTAATATAGTTTTCCTGTATACATCACGTCATACCGAAGTTATAAATACTCCTTGTAAGCAAATTTATTTTATTCTCTCGGCCTAATTCGACACTGTGCAGATGTTTGTTTAAATTTCTTTTTCTAAAGTAGATTTGGAAAACAAGTTGTTTAAAAAAAGGCCTAAGAAAATGTTATATCTCGAGAAATCACCTCTACATTGAAGTTATAATTAAGAGAAAGTTGTTAATTAATATCAGAAGGGATAAAATTTTCTTCTGCTGGTCTTACCATCATTTCGTTTTGGCTTCTTTTCTATAGCCATTAAACTATTCCGTTAAGTGTACTCCTATACACTGGTTACAAATGTTAATTTCAACTTTACGATGTAAAATATTTAGTATTTGATTATTTGGTGAATCATCAAAAATGAAAAAGAAACCATCATACAGGAAAAAAGATAACATGAACAAATATATTTAAAAAAAAAAACGACAAGAAGATGAATATGAAGAGGAAAAAAAGGTTAAAACTAAAGAAAGAATAAAAAATATTATATTAAGATAGGATGATGAATATATAGACTAGAGAACGTTTACACAAATTAAGATCAGACGAATTATACCAAACAAAAAGCGATTAAATGATTGGAAACAAAAACCAATTAAACGAAACTCCGACAACGGAGTTGTCTCATTCAACTCATTGTTGGTCAACTCCGACAACATCAGAAAAGTAATGAACCAAAATATAAGAATTTTTTGTAATCCCAGAAATCCCAGAAAAATAAAAGAAAATTTAACAGAAATTAGACTAGAATATCCAGAAATAAAACGATATTAAAGTATAATTTTCAATTAATATTATATAATCAGATGTTTAACCAAATATATTACAATTACACATACATAATAATGCCTATTAAATTACATATACACATTTTTTTAAATGAAAAGTACATAAAATTTTACTTCACTAATAACTTATGATTTTTTTTCATATTTTTATTGTTATTGAATACGTTTACCGTAAAATTTTTTACAATCACGGGTTAATAATTATTAATAAATCAATATATTTAAATTATAAAAAATAAAAGGTGATGAAGTCTGATTCGAACCGATGTTCCTTTCCTTGTAAAATAAAAATATTTCATTAATTAAAATTTTATTTGGCTATACCTCTGGAACCAATGAAAATAACTATCACTAATGATTTATCGTTGAAAAAACTGTCAATGAGGGCTTATTACTGTACTTAAGAAAAAGTCCATATTCCAGATTCTTTTGGAAATTGGTCTTTTTATGGACACTTTTGGTTCAGTCGATTTTAATCAAAAGGAGAGGAGCACAACTAGATATTACAACAGTCCTACGTCCAAAATTTCAACATCTTACGGCTAATATTTTTTGAGTTATGTGAGATATATACGTACGACGACGTCACGCCGAAGCTAGTCAAAATGAAATCAGGGATGGTCAAAGTGGATATTTCCGTTGAAATTTGAAAACACAATGCTTCCTTTACTTCGTACAAGGAAGTAAAATCGGAGAATTACAAGGTTTTTTCTAGTAACTATATTAAAAGTGGAGAATAGAAATATTTTGACATCTACAAAGGTGTGAATACTTCTATTTTAAAGAAAAAATATAACATGGTAAAACCATAGCAAAAACCAATGGAAATTATTAAATACGATTAATAGAATTAAAAGGATACATCCTTTTATAAAATAGTATCCCATATAAAAATAGTATAAAGTAGAATATTTACATTAATAGTATATATATGTATATATATATATATATAGCATTTGGAAAAATATAGTTAAAAGAAGAGACAGACTTATAGGCCACATACTAAGGCATCCTGGAATAGTTGCTTTAATATTGGAAGGACAGGTAGAAGGAAAAAATTGTGTAGGCAGGCCACGCTTGGAATATGTAAAACAAATTGTTAGGGATGTAGGATGTAGAGGGTATACTGAAATGAAACGACTAGCACTAGATAGGGAATCTTGGAGAGCTGCATCAAACCAGTCAAATGACTGAAGACAAAAAAAAAATAACATATATATCTAACCGATAACAAAACAAATTTCAAACAAAATAAAACTGTTTTCTTTGGTTCTGCGGTTTGGATGATTTCTGTTTTATTTTTATTAAGTTTTTTACAATTTTTTGGCATGGTTTATATTTATTATATAGAAATTTTTTTTTAACAAGGGTGGAAAAATCTGAATCCTTTTTTATACGTAAATTATTTCTCGGTTACTTTTTTTTTTAAAGTCATATTTTTACCGTTTATTTATAAACAGAGATTGTCTAAGTTTTATTATATTTTATTTTTTGAATAGATTAGAGAAAAGTAATTTTACACACAATTTTTTCCATTATATAATAGTTTATTTTTATTTAAATTTTCTTATTTTAAAATTGAAATCAGAAACTTATAAACTAAAAAGAACAGGAATGTGGTGTTATTTGGTACGATAACCCTTACTACTAATTATTAATATTACGATACATTCGAGGTTGTTCATGCCAAGATTTACATTAAAAAAAATATATTCCGAAAAAGATGGCTAAAACTTTTATGGCTAGGTATGATTCGGTTAGTAGTGACTATACCCTACGGCGAAAGTCTCTCATTCAGTTATATTTAATTAATAAAACTTATAATGTATAAATAATGTAACTGATGACTTTTTTCTTACCATTTTTAACTTGTTTGACTAAACATGAACTATTTTCTCGTAGAACATTCTTCTTCCTGTAAAAAAAAAAATAAATACATTAAATTTATTATTTCAATTTTATAACAGATTTATTAATGGTTAAGCACAATACAACATACGAAAGGTCCCATTTAAAATCCAAATTCAGGGCTGGCAGTTTCCATAAGACACAAAACTCTATAGCGTATCCTAGTTCACAGTTTTTTTTTTAATTATTCGTCTATCACAATTCCTCCAGTTGATTACTTTCCATTTAATTTTTGAAGGTATGAATTAGATATTCAAATACTATATTGAGAATCTTTCCCACTTTGATAGATATGGATGCATTTTATGGAAAGCCATGAGGGGTTTTCAGCGATCTACGCCATCGCTCCCTCCATTGAAAGCGTCTGATGATCGTGGGTCAGAAACGTTAAGGAAAAATCCGACCTAATTGCACCACATCTTGGCAAGATATTTCTTCTACACAGAGGGAGTCCTAATAATAGGAACTTTATTGACTACTTGGTCAGCCCAATTTAAGCCCATTTAAGCCTTCCACTTAGGCTTATTTCAACGAGAGAGTTATTACAGGTAGTCAAACAAGGGGTATAGTTAAAGAAAACTCCAGGTTTTACTTGGTGATTCATAAAATTGTAGTTATTCTCCCGTTCAAGGCCATCAAGTATATTCATTATACAGCTTTTAAATGACATCCTTCGAACATCGTTCTTCCCATCAGAACGGAAAGCGTCTCAAGTAGTGGTGATTCCGAAACCAGGTAAACCTGAACACGACGTGACTTCCTACAGAACATTAAGTCTTTTACCGATTCTGTCAAATTTTTTTGAGAAACTGTACCTTCAAAGACTGTGGCTGACAATAGAGCGGGAAAAATAATTCTAGATCATCAATTTGGATTTAGAAGTAAGTGG
The DNA here is from genome assembly GCF_047948215.1 of Lycorma delicatula. NCBI lineage: Eukaryota > Metazoa > Arthropoda > Insecta > Hemiptera > Fulgoridae > Lycorma > Lycorma delicatula. The sequence goes on along the minus strand of NC_134455.1, from coordinate 5,669,425 downwards.
ACATTCTATCATTGAACAAACGCAGAGAGCTATGAATGTCATCACGAAGTGCCTAGAAGAGAAGAGGTTCTATTTAGTGACTTTCTTAGATTTTCAGTAAGCCTTTGACAAGGTTTGGCTTCCGGATCTGCTCTATACGCTAAAGTACAATATTTCTCAACCCTTTTATCTGGTTTTACGGAACCTTATCGACGAGCGTTTTTCTCAGGTCAGATGCAACGATGATTTATTTATCTGGATTTTTTGACGTTAGATTAGGGGTTCCATAAAGCTCCGTATTTGGACTATTCCTGCACTCAATGTTCTTTGCGGATCTGCCGGCTCCTGACCGTATCACAGTCGCCTCGTTTGCTGATAATTCAGCAATCCTGGCTGTTGACGAAAACCCATAATTAGCCTCGGCAAAGTTCCAATCTGCATTAGACTTGATCAGCGTATGGTTTATAAAATGTTGAATGAAGGTGAATCAGAATAATTCAAGTCATATTATGTTTATGATGAGAAGAGGTAACTGTCCCCGCGACCATAAAGACGGCATTTTCTTCCCACACTCACACTGAGTACCGTCCTTGGACTATCCATTTATCGTCTTTTGGCGTGAAAGTAACACGTGAGATAAAAAAATAACTGTTAAACACGAAGTATAAAAAGCTTTATTGGTTGTTAAGCAGAATTCACATTTGTCGCTGTCCAACAAACTTTTAATATAGAACATAATTCTAAAACCGATCTGGGTGTATGACAAAGCTATAGAGTACGACGAGAAAGACTAACATTGAAATTATACAATGTGTCCAGAATAAGTTGACGAGATCCATTGCAGAGGCACCGTGGTTCGCATGGAACGAAGAAATTCACAACTACCTAGAATTATTTACGTCCGCAAAGAGGTCAAAAAGTTGAGTTCAAATTATAAACAGCGTTTAAATAATCATATGAACATTCTGGAAATTAATCTGCTAGACAACAGCGAAGATGTCCGGCGACTGAAACCTCTACATGTGTTTGGGGGAATCCGAGTGATTCTTAAAAGATGGTTCTATATCGCATATCTGATGAGCATCTTTCTACGTTTTGATGAGGTGCATAGCCTCTTTCCATTTATCTTCATGAACTTATTACATTACTATTTGTTTGTCTTAGACTATTGTTTAATAATGTTATAATTCTTTTTTTGTTTTTCATTAGATCTATATGAACATTTTTAGGTATGTGGTCTTATTCAAAGCGAGTGTGTTTATGTATATGAACTTTATATATATATATATATATTTACGAGTATGTACTGTATTTATATCTTTATGTAAATGTACGTTTTATTGAAGGTGTTCGTTGGAAACCTCTCATCATGTGCTTTTGTAATAAGATTTACTAGTGGTTCCTTACACCGGAACCAATTGTAAATAAACAGACAATGAGGGAAAAAAAATTAAACGAATTTCTTTAAAACATACCTTTAGAGGTTCGTTTGATTGTTCAAGCCCATTTAATTTTACTTACTATCAATTGATCGTAATTAATTTTTTCCCAATTTGTATTTTTTATTTTTCTATTGTTATCATAACTTAAATGAATTACGATAATTAAATGTTTAGCTTTAAATAATCTTTGAAGGTAAGTCGGTTTTTATTTATTTATTTAATGATTTTACTTTTGCAGTTTCTTTTCTAGTTCAAAATTAGAAGCTAATTAGCACCAGAACTAACCACTGATCAGAGTCTTTTGTGATCATTTTTCAGCTTTTTTTATCTTTAGTCAATAAATATATCTCCATAAATATATACTTGCATCCTAAAAGTGTTCAAAAAGTAAAAATTTGAGGAAAATATATTAAAATATATTTTCCTAAAAATTAAAAAGGAAAATTAATTTTTCCTTTTAATTTATTTGAAAAAAAAAGATTAAAAAAATAATTTTCTTTTGTTAATTTTTAATGCATTATAATCACAAAAAGATTTCAGGTAAAGTATACAAGTTAATGTCTTAGGCGGGGGAACCAATATCATTACAGATTATTTTTTTAGTTAATATACAAGAAGAGATCTTGTACCAATGAATTAGAACTGGAGTAGCACGAGTAAACATAATTTAGGCCCAGAAAATGGCTGTATGATAATGATATCCGAATGAATGTGATACATCTAAAAAGCTTTAATATTATGAGTAAAACTTTGTGTGTGGCGTTCTGCATAAATTAATATATCTAAAAAAATAAAAATAAAAATAATATAAAATATAAATAATAATACAAATAATCGGTTATCTTAATAAATATAAATAATTTTAATAATAAAATTATCTGTTATCTTATTTTCTTCATACGCTACTAAGACAGTATTAATACAACAGTTCTGAGTGTGTTAAGAAAAGGTACAATCGTATATGGTTACACAATGAATTAGCAACAAATTCAGATATTCTGGTTTTTTCCCTTTTAGATGGAAATATATAAAATTAAAAAAATAACATTTACTTCAATAGAAACATCAGTGAACAATCTGTTTGCCAACAAAGTTAATAGACATCATCAACGAATTTCTTAGGCGGGTAGTCACATTATGTTTCGGGCCTTACTCACTCACAACCTAAGACAGATGAATGACTCTTTATAAAGAATTGCTTTAAAATACAGAGGAATATTTAGGAAGATTTTCTTAAAAAAATTTCGTTTGATAAAGCCATTACCTTATAAATCCAAGTTGTAAAAAAGAATTTAGTATTCAGCATCTCATAACTATCATTATTTAACATAATGAAGTGCAGATCTATTTCTGTGTTTCCTCAGTTAAAACCAGAATCGTGTTCTCGAGTTTAATTTGAAAATAGTACGTATAATTAACTGTTTTAAGAAGTTTCTACATTCCCAAGTGCACGACAAATAATTTCAGAAAAACATCAAAATGGGTTCCTTGCTTCTAGCGAATAATGTGATTTATTTTCTTCTGCGAAATACATAAGAAATACTACGTCTTTATTTTTCTTCAAAAAATTAGCAGCCAGCTGATTCACCAAATTTCTCTGCTCTTTTCATGCTTCTTCATCAGTTCGTAGATTTGATGTTTCACATTTCAGCCAACATGCATTTCTTCTAGTTATCGTACTTTCTTTATTTATCTTCCTTCAATAATCCATCTTTGAACAAATAATCTACTCGATGTATATCTTATCTCCGGTGTAACATTAAACATCTTGCGCCAAAACATATTAAATATGTTTTATATTTTTTTTGCAGATTTACGATATGTAAAATTAAACGTTCATGTTTTCCTGTATACAGGTCTTATTTTTCAGAAATTGTTGTCTCCGATACATTACGACTCGCTCATTAATCGGTAGCTCACAGATTTAGAAATATCAAAGTTTTATGAAGGAAAAAAATTAAATAAGTAAATGACCATTATTATTAAAGCAGTCAAAGGTGTATCGGCTCCTTTTTTAAACAATTCTTATAAAAAACCAAAGTGCTTCAAAAAAACCAATAAATTTTGGCCCCAATCCTAAATTTTTGTGGGAAAAGTTGGTAATTGGAATTTGAAATTGATTTCAGTTGAATTGGATACATCAAGTGCAACGAGAATTTAAGATGTTTAACAGCTTTTTAAAAACAAATTGGTGAAATTTAAGTTATATACGAAATAAACTTTCATGTACATTTTTATGCACAAGGTACTGAAACTTAATTAAGGTACTGAATTATGAATAGAAGAATTTCAAAAATATAATGAAAAATTCCAATATTTAAAAAAAAAATCAATTATACCTGTTAATTAAATGCAGAGCTCATTTTGTACTTTACGCTTTAATTCACCATTCATAGTTCCATAATTATTCTTGTTTTTCCATTTAATATTTGAGATGCATGAGGTGAGAGTATTAGAGAAAAGGAGCTGAAATGGAATGTGATGTGAATGATTGTAAGAAAAAGAGGAATAGAAAGGGTAAAGATAACGAAAATTAAGGAGAAAGAGTGAGAAGAGGGATTAAAGCGAGTGAGAAAATTCTGGGTGTTTCAGTCAACACGTACTAATGGATCCAGCATCCGTAGATAGCGGCAGCCCTAACCGACACCCCGCGCCTGCTAATTACTGGCGCAAATCATTACCCTCTCATTAGGACAACTGGCTCTCAACTATACCCTATACCCTCACTTAACAAACACATAAAATGAATTTCCATATTGTACTTATATTTTCTTATGAAACGTATTTGTGTTAATCGCTTTTTAATAATTTATATTTAATTTTCACTCTAAGTTGATTGCGTTCAATATGATTTGGTTTATGGTTTTGTACGCGTTTTAGGGCTTCTGGAGTATTTTATTAGTCTTGTTTGATATTAATTTGCGTAGACAGTCTGACAGGTTATCTAGGCTAGTTTGGTCTGTAGTTTAAATTCCCTTTGAACTGCACATCCAGGGATGAAACCAACTTTTCTACTGTATTTTGTTGTATATTTGTTTGTTTTTATTGTTTATTGTTACTTCAGTTTCTGACATTTATATATTATTAAGTATGCTGTTTTCTTAACAACTGTTGTTGATAGCAACCATATTTGTTATTGCGTAGATTGCTATTGGTCAACGTCATCAGTGTATGTGTTTGTTATTGGCCAATTGGTTTTATCTGTTTATGTTTATAGATTGTAAGCAAACATTGTTTTTGTTTATTTTGTATTTACTGTTAATTAATTACCGCTGTTTAAGATACTGGTTTTTTTGTGTTTATGATTTCGGAAATGTCTGAAACTGAATTAAAAAAGGGTATGTCCAGACGGGCTAAACCCCACGAAGAGATTTTGGAGACGATTGAGAATAGGCTGGATGTTTCTTTGTCCGCTTTGGGGATGAGGAGTCGCGAGCAAGTACTTCCGTTTCTTCGTGGGCTAGAAAGAGTAAAGATCAATTAATCATTGCGAAATTTTCTGAAGGTAATCCGAGAGCCGGAGGTTAAGTCCCATTAGTGCGAGCGTTTGAAGAAAAGTACGACTTCTTGACTCAATGTTTGGAGAACCCAAGAGATGCTAAGGCTAGTGTGCTAAGTAAGATCCTCCCTAAGATCAGAGAACTCAAACCCGTTGTCGTGGCCTTGGCTCAAGGCTATGAAAGATAAACCTCAGGCTCACCTCAGGTTAATAAGCCTGAGGTGAGAGAGTTTGTACTGGAGATAGTTTCCGCCCTTCCCATGGTTCCACAGCAGGGGTTACCTCAGGGTAAACGGTACGCAGAGCTGCTGAAAGGGAGTCGGAAGGCTAGTCTGACCCTTAAGCAGCCAGAGGTTGTGTTCGTCAGTCTGAAGGAAGTGGCAACTAGTAAAACAATTAAGGAGATGAAGGACGAGTTTCAGGCCGTCCTTCGAAATAAGAGGCGCAACCAGAGAATTCGTAATATTACAGAGACAAAGAAGGGTTTAGTCGTCCTTGCTGACGACAAAGAAACTGTGCGGGTCATCTCTGACTCCATTAAAGACGGAAAGTCCAACATGAAAGTAAACCCTAAAGGCAAAAGACGTCCTAAAGTGATTGTTATGACATAGATTGACGCTGTCTAAGAATTAATATCACTCATTAGGGAGCAAAATACTCAGATAGATGAGGCTACATTCAAGTCTGAATGTCTATTATTATTTAAATCGGGTAGGCGCAAGGCAGAGCGCTACTATGGGATTTTTGAAGTGCGTCCTAAACTTTTTGGCAGGTTCACTGAAAAGGGCAGGTTGTTTGTAGACTTCTATTCGTGTAAGGTCAAGGTATATTAAGATGTCCAGCGCTGTTTTAAGTGCTGCTGGTTTGGTCACAGGACTAAGTCTCTGTGAACATCCTGCAGTTTGCGCTCATTGTAGTGATGAAGGATACATGCGTGAGGAGTGTCCAAAGAAGTCGAAGCGTCCGATTTGTGTTAATTGCAAACGTCTTCGGAAGGATCATAAGCACTCTGTGAACAGTAAAGATCGTGGGTGTTATCAGAGAGCTTTGATAACGGTGAACTCGTCGTCGCAAATCAGCTGAGTTCTAAGGTTCAAATCGTAGTAAAGGCAGTAAAAGTAGAATATACGTTTATATAGATTTGAATACTGGATCTTGGATAATGGTGGTCTTTGGTGGTTGGGTTTCAATTAACCACACATCTCAGGAATGGTCAACCTGAGATTGTGCAAGACCACATTTCATTTACATTCATACATATCATCCTCATCCCTCCTCTGAAGTAATACCTTACGATGATTCTAGAGGCTAAACAGAAAAACAGTCTATCAGTGATCGAATTGAGTGATAGTTTACATCAATCCCAACAGAAAGGCTTTAATTAAATTTTGTTATCTATGTGATAAACGGTAAAAATTAAACAGTAATATTTTATTCAAAATTTCTATAATATATTATTATGCTTATCTTCAGTTCTTATCTTGAAAATAAGGTGGAGGGTAACGCTTAAATATAAGTTACCTAGCGTTTATGGTTTTATTTTTTGTAAATATCCATCATCTACTCTCAAGATTGTGTTATTATAGGTAATAATAATAATAATAATAATAATAATAATAACGTTTCGGACACACTGCAGGTAGATGTGAAGCGCAGGCCATTTGCATATGCGGAATGAAGATACGTGAAGGTGATCCATGTAAAGACCCTCCAGTCTGCATTAATTGTAAAGGGCACCACAACTGTCGATCTAGAAACTGCCCAGTATAGAAATTAGAAACAGCCATTCAGGAAGTTAAAACGCTTCAAAAAGTTAACTATCCTGAAGAGAAGAAGATTGTCAATCTACGTACACCCAGACCATCGACTACATACGCAGAAGCAGCAGCTGTTCCCCCCCACATCTAAAATCAACGTGGAGCAGTTGCTTAATACGATACCACCGAGTCTCGCGACAATGATAGAAAGAATCATTGATTCCAAGATCGAGTCGACTCATCAGACACAACTAAGTAAACATGAGAAGGCTCATTCCCGGACTGACGTCGTTGACATAAGACCCGTACCAGTGCAGTTTAAAAAACCAGCAAAACTTTCTACGATAACGCCATCAATAGACGTAATGAAGAAAAGTCTTGATTTATCTGACAAGGACCAAAAGATCACTCCGACGACGAGTCATAAAGCTAATGATACTGAGACAAGAGTACAGGAAAAATCTGAGTCAACCAAAATGGAGGTGCAAGTAATTATCGAAAAAGCACCAGACACAGACGTTAATAAGATTGTACGTACAAAGGCTCCAAAAGCTCAGAGAACAACTGTGGCAACAGCATCTGTATCAGCCGGCCCAAGCACTGCGTTAGACATTGAATCAAGTTCATCAGCCGCCGAAAGTGCATCGCTTGCGAGTTTAGATTTAATCGCAACGATGCTCACAGCACTATTGAAGCTTTCATCACTTGATGTAAGCCGACGAACGTCATTGGCATCAGAAAGAGAAGACGATGCCATGTCCGAAGCCTCAGACACACTGTCATCGGAAGTAGAGGCCTTTCGCAGAATGGAAAAACGCAATAAAGGATGGTCGAAAGGAAAGCCTAGGCGGTAATTTGTTAGATTTAAAATTAGAAGAATGTGAAATTTTGAACATTTTTTCATGAAAATATGAATTATCGAACCTTATTTTTATTTTTTATTTTTTGAAGTGGGATGGGGCTAATGACCAAAGTAGTCGATGCCCCTAAAAACCTCAAAAAAAAAAATTAATAATAATAATAAACGTTGTCATAAAACAAAACATCGTCATTGCAGAAAATAATTACATCTGACAAGGCTACTCCCCTCTAAAACCGAATTATGACAATTTCTACCCCAATATTATTACAACCAGTGATAGGGACCAAGCATGAAAATATAAGGCACTCAAAGGTAAATTTCCCTATTCTCTCGAAAATGCCGATAAGAACGCATCTACGCACTGCAAACAATGGGTCTCTATTTGAAGAAACTGAAGGGTTTATCCGTGCCATGCAGGATGAGGTCATAGCGACAAATAATTACAAAAAAGTTCATAGAAAATCGGGACATCAGTTAGAGTGCAGAGTAAGTCATCAATCATCTTTAACAATTGATCATTTGATAACTGGATGCTTCAACTTGACTAACACGGAATATCTGAACCGCCACAATATTACAGTAAACACTGTTCATCAGGCACTGGCATTAAAATTAGGACTTGTAGATGACATGGAGCATTGTCCTTATTATGAATATAAGGCCAAACCTACATTGGAAAATGAGCATTATAGACTGTATTACGATCTTCCCATACATACTGTCAAATTTGTTGCTGCAAATAGGTGAGACAACATCAGAGAAAAAAACCGCTCTTCTCATTGATGTCACTCACTCATCTGATCACAATGTTAATAAGGCTGAAAAATATAAAATAACCCAGTACAACCCTGTGGCAATAGAATATAAAGAAATTTACAGCCTAAACTCAATAGAAGTTATTCCCATTGTGATAACAGCAAACGGATTAATTAACAAAAATTTGAAGAAATATATAGAAAAGGTTGGCCTGGATCCTAAAGCCATAATTCTAAAAGCTCAAAAATCGTTAATTCTGGAGACGTACAAGATTGTACGTACTGTGTTAAATGCACCACAGCATTGAATGAGGTATTCACCAATGGCTCCTCATACTGAAATTCCGGATGTGAATCTCAGAGACAAAAAAAAAAATATTGAGCATTAAAACTATTCACAATAATGATATTATTTATCGCTGGATATTATTTATTTTACTTTCCTGATCTATAATGATCGGTAAGATTTACATCGATTGATATTCAATGTAAGATTTTCTTTTGGAAGAGACCTACATCGTTATTCTATGAAAATAAAATGATGTTATGAAAATAACCTTATATGAAACAATATAGATATATATCAAGGGACTTACTGAAACTATGGCCGAATATATAACCCTGGACCTATGACTACGGGGAAAACATAAAGAAATCTATAACTAGAAATTCCCTTGAGTCTTTTAGTACCGTCTATCTTATTTTAAAGTATCGACAGTAAAATAACGCAGAATACTGAAAAAGTTTTAGACATCTGTTCAGGTATGTTTTCCAGATGACTGTAAGAAGAGAAAAATTCCAGGATTAAATTATCTCTCTAGACTAATTTCTGATACCGGTGAAAAAAGCGAGCGAGTAAGCGCTAGCGAAGTAGTCGGGTAATATTTTACCAGTGACACTTGACAAAACAGTTGTCGCTGATATGCACTTTTTAGTTTTAATACGACCGCTATAAATAGTATAATCATATGCTTGCTTTAGTATAATTTGCCTTTTAAGATAAAACCCTAGCTTCTCTCCAAAGATTATTTTTGTAATGCATATTTCTATTCAGCTCATATAAAAGTTTTATTTTTAACTATATTTTTCCAAATGCTTCTTTCTTCATCTATTTGACGCAATACCTCTTCATTTGTCACTTTATCCACCCGTCTGATTTTTAACATTTTCCTATAGCACCGCGTTTCAAAAGCTTCTAATCTTTTCTTCTCAGAAACTCCGATCGTCCAAGTTTCACTTCAATATAAAGTGACACTCCAAACATACATTTTCAAAAATCTTTTCCTGATGTTTAAATTAATTTTTGATGTAAACAAATTATATTTCTTACTGAAGGCTCGTTTATAAAAAACACGTTAATAAAGCTAAATAACTATTTTTTATTGTAAATAAATTAATGGTATTTTTTTTATAGAGATTATAATTATAAAAATAATTTTATACAAGATTTCTGATTAAATTTCGTAATTATAACATTTTTATAAAAATAAGTAATAATTCTTTATGAATATAACAACAGTGACGGAAAACTAAGTAAATTACAAAACTGTAACCTTGTAATGTAAATTATTCGCTGTAATTAAATATTCAATGTTCGTAGTCGCATCACTTAATACGATGAATATATGCATATAAATCACAAAAATCATTAAGCTCTTCACTAAACCTTCATTTATACAATCTAGAAACATTTATTACTTCTTTTTTAATGAGCAGAACTTTAAAGAGAACAAGATGCATGTTTGTAAAGGATTCATTTTTCTTATAATTACACTTGTGCTATTCTAATCCATTAATAAATTTTCTGATGAGATTGTATAACGTTCCTTATCATAAACATAAAATATAGAAGAGAGAAAAAATATTGTTCTCTAAAGATAAGTCAACTTTGCTGCCTTGCCATAAAAAAAGCTGATAAAATGTAAAATTTAATTAAATTATCAAAATCACTTGAGAAAATCAAAGAAAAGACTACTTTGACTACTTACTTTTTGGCGATTAGATTTTACTTCCTCATAAAATACCAAAAAAAATTACGTAATTTTATCAAAATCACTCAAAAATTCCTTTCTCAATTCCTCAATATATTTAATATTTTAAGAGCGAAGAATATTTCGGTTACCGACTTAGTTTTTAGTTGATAATATTTTCATGTATGAAAATAAACAAGAACAAAACAAAAGTAATGAATTGCAGTAGAAATAACAAAGATGGACAAATGAATGTGAAAATAGGAGGAGAAAAGATTATGGAGGTAGAAGAATTTTGTTATTGGGGAAGTAGAATTACGAAAGATGGACGAAGCATAGGCGATATAAAATGCCGAATAGCACAAGCTAAACGAGCCTTCAGTAAGAAATATAATTTGTTTACATCAAAAATTAATTTAAATGTCAGGAAAAATGTTTGAAAGTGTATGTTTGGAGTGTCGCTTTATATGGAAGTGAAACTTGGACGATCGGAGTATCTGAGAAGAAAAGATTAGAAGCTTTTGAAATGCGGTGCTATAGGAGAATGTTAAAAATCAGATGGGTGGATAAAGTGACAAATGAAGAGGTATTGCGACAAATAGAAGAAGAAAGAAGCATTTGGAAAAATATAGTTAAAAGAAGAGACAGACTTATAGGCCACATACTAAGGCATCCTGGAATAGTCGCTTGAATATTGGAAGGACAGGTAGAAGGAAAACATTGTGTAGGCAGGCCACGTTTGGAATATGTAAAACAAATTGTTAGGGATGTAAGATGTAGAGGGTATGCTGAAATTAAACGACTAGCACTAGATAGGGAATCTTTGAGAGCTGCATCAAACCAGTCAAATGACTGAAGACAAAAAAAAAAAAAATATTTTCTTCAGAAATAACTATTTTTGGAAGTGAAATAAAACTTTTATATTTGTATAGATATAAAGCGACACTCCAAACATATACTTTCAAGAATCTTTTCCTGACATTTAAATTAATTTTTGATGTAAACAAATTATATTTCTTACTGAAGGCTCGTTTCGCTTGTGCTATTCGGCATTTCATATCGCTCCTGCTTCGTCCATCTTTAGTAATTCTACTTCCCAAATAACAAAATTCTTCTACCTCCATAATCTTTTCTCCTCCTATTTTCACATTCAGTGGTCCATCTTTGTTATTTCTACTACATTTCATTACTTTTGTTTTCTTCCTCTTTATTTTCATTCGATAGTTCTTGCGTAGGACTTCATCTATGCCGTTCATTCTTTCTTCTAAATCCTTTTTATTTTCGGCTAGAATTACTATATCATCAGAAAATCGTAGCATCTTTATCTTTTCACCTTGTGCTGTTACTCCGAATCTAAATTGTTCTTTAACATCATTAACTGCTAGATCCATGTAAAGGTTAAAAAGTAACGGCGATAGGGAACATCCTTGTCAGACTCCCTTTCTTATTACGGCTTCTTTCTTATGTTCTTCAATTATTACTGTTGCTGTTTGGTTCCTGTACATGTTAGCAATCGTTCTTCTATCTCTGTATTTGAACCCTAATTTTTTTTAAATGCTGAACATTTTATTCCAGTCTACGTTATCGAATGCCTTTTCTAGGTCTATAAACGCCAAGTATGTTGGTTTGTTTTTCTTTAATCATGCTTCTACTATTAATCTGAGGCCTAAAATTGCTTCCCTTGTCCCTATACTTTTCCTGAAACCAAATTGATCTTCTCCTAACACTTCTTTCATTCTCCTCTCAATTCTTCTGTACAGAATTCTAATTAAGATTTTTGATGCATGACTAGTTAAACTAATTGTTCTGTATTCTTCACATTTATCTGCCCCTGCTTTCTTCGGTATCATTACTATAACACTTTTTTTGAAGTCTGACGGAAATTCCCCTTTTTCATAAATATTACACACCAGTTTGTATAATCTATCAATCGCTTCCTCACCTGCACTGCGCAGTAATTCTACAGGTATTCCGTCTATTACAGGAGCCTTTCTGCTATTTAAATCTTTTAATTCTATCTTAAATTCAGATCTCAGTATTGTTCTCCCATTTCATCCTCCTCAACTTCCTCTTGTTCCTCTATACCACCATTTTCTAATTCATTTCCTCCCTATAACGATTCAATGTATTCCACCCATCTATCGACTTTACCTTTCGTATTATATATTGGTGTACCAACTTTGTTTAACACATTATTAGATTTTAATTTATGTACTTTAACTTCAAAATACTTTATTCAGTGTAGAAGTTTGCCTTTGTACCTAAATCACTTTGTTGGGCTGATCCCATTCAGCATTATATTACTGTTCTGATGCTTTACAAAGCCATATCAAGCACAACAGTGAAAGAATGAATATCAGAGTTGAAGAAATGAAGATACGGCCTTTACCAGAGTATTATAGATTGAAAAAAATAAGTTTAATTAAACAAAAAGGACAATAAGTTTAATAATTAACCAAAAATTTATATTTTTCATAAAATATAGTTGATTAAATTTATATTTTACGTATTCTTACGCATTATGTATATGTATGAGAACTGATTGAAAATAAATCAAAGTTTACATTGTGTACTCTATTATTAGACATGAATAAGTAAAATGGAGAGGCTAAATAAAAAGAATGCTTTTTTACATAAAAGCATCCATAGAAGAACCTATCATAAATATCCTTTTGACAGTTTTACCGAGAGAAAATTGTTAAAAATTCAATATGCATTCGTTTGTGATGAAAGGATAAAAGAATTTACCGTGAGATGAACCAGTACTAAACTAAGCAAAAGCAGGCAGCTAGTTTTTCTTTTTATCATTCGTTCTTTAGCTTTTTTAATACTAAAGAATTTTCCGTATAAAATCTTGAAAAATTAAAATTAATAAATTCTGATAAAGAGATAAAATTTAAACCTGCGTCCAAATAAATTGGTAGAGTAAATAATGAAAAGCATTATTTATTGAGTAAGAATACACTATACTAACTCAAGTGCATGTTTAATAATAACATTTTAAATATTTATTCTCACACGAATGACACATCTTGAGGCTAAGATTGAGGTATAGGCTACACGTAATCCGTGATGCCATCATATAAATACTGCTTATGTGCCTTTTGCTTAAAGAATAAACTATTATTTGAAAATATTCGCACTAATGATAAAAATAAAAATTATCCATTTACAAAAAACCTGACAACACAGATGTTACCTGTTTTCCCGGAACGCGGCTTTACGGGCTTGACGGGAAAGTCCTAACTCTCTGGCTGTTTATAATCCACGGCTTACATATACATAAAAACTTAATTTTATATATTTATCATTCCAATGTAATATTTTTTCGTTTCTTTAATTGAATGATTGTAATTATATACATACATATTAAATTCCCAGGGGTGTAGCGGTACTAATAGTGACAGTAACTAATCTAATATCACAACTTACGTATAAATGATTTCGCTTGTACGGTTAGCGGACTGGTGTTGCCGCGAGGCTTAATCACATACCAAGTCAATCAGGCATGAAGAGACTGACATGGACTGGCATGGAGAGACTGACTATTGGATCACCCAGTTCCTGACGGGACATGGGTGTTTCAATGGTTATCTCCATAAGGTGTGAAGAAGGAATGAACCCACGTGCATGTACTGCGAACTGGACGATGATTCTGAGCATACGTTTTTATTATGTAATAAATGGATAAGACTAAGACACGACGCGGGTATTCATGGAAAAACGCCGAAGGAGACCGTGGATTTCATGCTCAGGAGTAAGGAGAACTGGAGGAAGGTCGCTGATTATATAAAGACAGTACTAAAACCGAAGAATGAAGATGAAAAAAGTATGGGTTTCTAGTATGTTAGGTCGGGTGGACAGCCTCAGCGGTGAGAGCCAGCATGCTTAGGTGTGCTGGTTTCAATGATCCGCTGAGGACTCCCTGGGATGTGCTGTAGGGACAAGAGCGTATTATAAAAGATCCGGGGGTCACATCACGACTTGCAGGTATGATATGGTTCCATAGAGGACATAATAGAGAATAGAAAATCTCAAAAGAGTCACCGGTAGGCCTGACCTGCCATGCCGGTATATAGCCGGTAGGCAGGGAAGGCCTATCAGAGTAACGGACACTCCCCTGGGTGGCATAATACCATCAAGTCGGTCCGGCCCAAGGGAGTAGAGAAAAAAAAAAAAATTAATTTCACAACTTACGTATAAAAGATTTCGCTTGTGCGGTTGGAGGACTGGTGTTGCCGCGAGGTTTAATCACATACCAAGTCAATCAGGCTTCCGATTTGGAGACTCAGCAAGTCCGAATTAATTTTTTACACGTTAAATATTATTCATTTATTAAATCTACTGCTCACCTGTGATGTCACGACCTAGTGGACGACTTAAACATTTTTTTTTGGGGTGCGGGAGCGTTTTGCAAAAAATCTTTATTCAAAAATTGTTATTTTTTAATCGTTAACAATTATGTCTAAGAAAATTATGACCTTCATTAGGAGAATTCTCGAGTTATTAAGGGTGATCTGATTCTACAGCTTCACCCTCTTGACATTTTAAGTTGAAAATATAATGTCATCAATGCCGCATTCATAGAAGTAATCTGACCATGATAGGTCAAAATCGGTTGAGTAGTTGTTAAGATATAAGGTGATTTAGAGTACGACACCGTAAACACATACGAACATCCTGAAAATTTCCATCCGGTTTTTTGGGTTCTTTAGGTATCAAAACGTTAAATTCGGTGAAAACCGCAAATACCCAAATTGGACCAATTACAAATATTTCCTTCTAGAGATAAAAGTCGACTATAGCGCTATCTAGACGGGAAAGTAATAATAGTTATACAAAAATCGAAAATGTTTAAAATCAAATTTATTATGTTTTTATTTTAATTTTCATTCTGGTAATATCATCCTTTATAGATTTCATTAGTTTCAAAAAGAAACACATAAAAAATCCGAGGCGGTTAAAATCCAGTTATTATTTTATCAGTGAAAAACTAGAATAATTTTTAGCAAATATTTAATGTTTTACTCTCTTTACAGTAAGACGATTTCAAATTACAAAGAATAAAAATTATCAATTCTGTAATAGTATAGATTTATTGTTTAAATCATTTATTCCCAAAGTGGTCCAGGTGAACCCCAGGGGTCCACGGGAGACTCGACTGGGGTCTACGTTGGCGTGACAAAAAAATGGAGGTTCACAATTCGTAAGCGGGGGTCCACGAAAATTCACCTGGTTTTGAGAGTGAAGAACTAAAATGTTGGCTTAAATTTGCGTATCAATCTAGGCAGATAATGTTTTGAGAAGCTCAGTGACTGTTACTTGTAAAAACTTGCATATTTCATATACAGTACAACGAACGAACCTTTTATAAAAAAAAAGAGCAGATTGAATATCACAGAACGGGGAGATTTGTGCTTATTCCTAACAAAACTGAAGCCAAATATTGATAATTTGCTATCAATCCATCAAGTACATCCCTCCCATTAAAATTGTAACTATTTTGTGATTGTCATTGTAGAAGTTACATTACATTATTAATGTTTAATTTTAATTATATTACGACAATTTTATTATATTACATTGCAATACGATAACAATATTAATTAATAGTGTAATGATTACATATATGAATAAATGCAACACAAAAAATATATTATTTTTCTTTTGCTTTTTACTACTCTGAACGGGAAGTTTTCTAAATAAAATAAGTGAGAATTGATTGCTTTATTGTGCTGTGAGTAGATGTTAAAAATGTAAAGTTGGATGGAAGCATTTTTTTTGATCGGCCAACTTTACTTTTTTTATATCCACTCACAGTCAATCCAGCACAGTCAATCAAAAATTAACCGATCAATTCTCACCTTTTTTCGGAAGCTGTTAGTTCGTGGAACTCAGCCATAACGCAAATTCTCATAGTTAGATCTAATCTTCACATTTTCCGTCCACTGGAAATATGGTAGAAATGTAGCTGCAGGGGGTACACCGGAACCAGCAAAATTTTGAAAGTGGTCTATGAGAAAAATAAGTTTGGGAACCTCTGGTTTAAATTAAGAAAAATCTGAGAAAAATAGTGTGGTTTCCCTCACATTACGTAATGTATGACGTAAAAATGTGGCAAAGAAAAAAATTAAAGTGAACACAAAAGTATTTCGTATTAATGAACTCCTGAAACTCAACTTCTCAGTTTCTTTTTCCCTGAGAAACATGTACGGTTTTTATCAATTAGTTGTTAATTTATTGAGTAAATAATTTTCTCAGGAAATCATACTTTTATGTTTTTCTGAGATTGTTTTATGTTTAAAAAAGAAAATAAATGTAATTTTTCACTATCTAAAAATGTTAACTATTCAAGATGTGACAAAAACAATTTTGAGTTTTAAGAACAATAATTTAGCAGCTGTATAACTTTAAGTATCCGTTTTAAAACTTAGCTGTAAAACAATTAAAAACTTAATGTGAAAATGTACCTTTTCCAAACTATTTAATATGAGACATGCTATTACTCGGATTCTATTCTTGTACACTTCCTCTACCGTTGAGACAAATTACATAGGAATATTGTGAAACTGCTATTTTGAAAGCTAAATATTACCTCATACTTGTATATTTTTGACATTGCAAAAAAAAAATAGTATGAAGAAGATAACGATAGAAGGACGTTTCAGTTCACTTCATCCACATTTAATTTAGTCAGTAACCTGAAAATCCTATAATTATTGACAAAGGCTATACTGAGTTCGGGAATGACTTTTATTTCACGTCAGGTGTTCTTAAAAACTTTTTTAAAATGCTAAAATCAAACAATGTCTGTGATTTATTCTAAATTATTTCAAATTGTCTGACGCTTTTCTAAGCGTGAGAAATAATAACGGTTAAATATTAAACATTTTATTTTTATTTTTATTTTTATTTTAATTTAAAATATCAGTAAAATTTATTTTTACATAACGTAATTATTCTTGCCTATTTTTAAATATTAGGTGTACTAAAACCCAACATATTGCTTCCCTAAATCAAAGTGTTTCATTGCAGTATAAAAAAGTTTTTTCTATTAATTTTTATTTAAATGTTGGAAACTAGAAAAATAATTTTATGGAATTTTAAAAATATACTTAAGTTTAATAAAATATTTAATCAGAAAACAATAAATTGCTAAATTTTATGATTTAGGATTGGAGTAGCATACTTATGTGCGTGTACTTTACGGTTGTATAACTTTAAATCTTATAATCAGCTCTTAAAGAAGTAGATCTAAAACAACTCGTCTTACACCCGTTAACTTTCATTGTCTACGTTAAGAACAAACTTCTTTAGAAAATCAATGAGGGAGTTAACCATGTTAGAGCATGCAAGTAGGTGGGTGGCAGCAGAGTTCAAATATTGCCAGAGAACGGAGTTTACTTTCAGGAAGGGGGTCAATTAGGTTGCCGGAAAAAGCTAAGAGCCTGTCAATCTATTCTTGGGTGCGGCTTTTTAGGAACAAATAGGTTCTGTAGACTGCTCCTTATCGGTCTCAATTATGCTGTTCATTGCATTATTAGTTTAAGGAGAATTCTATCATAAAATGAAACGGAAAAGGTTAGGCTTAATTTATCGCAAAAAAGAAAGAAGAATAAATTAATAATAACAAAAATAATAATAAATAAAACAAAATATTAAAATAGGAGTTAAAGATAGTAATTTTAATATGAAAGTACTTGCTTTTGCAAACGATTTAGTTACAATAGCAAAAGACAAAGAAGAAACCAAAAACAACATTTTAGAATTGGAAATATGCGCAAATCAGATTGGTTTACAAATCTCGTTTGAAAAATCGGAAGTTTTCTTTAATTCTTGATTTAAAAATTTAACAAAATTAAAATGTAAGAAAACAAAGTTCTTAAAATTCAATAGATTTAAGTATTAAGGAGAAATCATAACCCCAAAGAATAGAAAAAGAAGCGATTAAATATAAATAGAAAAAATCTATGGAAGGTCCCTTTTCAAGATTTCATAACATTTATAACAAAAATATATATCTAAAAATTAAAAAGTCAAATATTATAAAACGGTAATTTTACACCCAAACCTTAAATGGATCTGCGCATATTTACAGATCTTCTCTAGTAAAGACAAATTTAAACAAATATTAGAAAAAAAAAATTATGAATAATTAGAAAAAAATATTAGAAGTATCATGGAAATTTATGAAGTTCTAGAAAAAAGTAGAACACACAACGTAGAAAAGAAAAGCTAAGATTTTTTTGTCACATCTTAGAATGAAATATAATAAATTCGCTTAAAAATATTCACTATTTTGATAAAAAAACAAACCGAAATAATTCACAGGAATTAAAGAAGATCTCAAAAGTTTAGGAATCACAAAAAATAACGTAGAAAACACAGTTAAAGTTAATTCATAAAAGAAGGTTTCCAGAAAAGGAAAAAGAATCTAAACCAGAAAGAAAATGGACGGAAGTAAGGAAAGAACAACAAAAAATCAGAATGAGAATATTTGGGAAAAGAAAAAAGAAAAAAATTATGTAAATTTAATCCTTAGTCTGAACGTAAATTCATTGTTGGATAAAATATAGTTTATTTAATATAATGATAGTATTATAGAGAAAAAACTGTGCACTTTTTTATTTGTTATCAAGACAGAAAAAAAAGGGTTAGACGATCTTTAATTTCAATTTTTTTAAATTTTAAAACTGAATTACGTTAATTATGAGGAAAAAAATTATTAGATGAAAAAAAATATCACCCGAAAATAATGACTGTGTAGCATCCTTTCACTTTTTATATACTCTCGTGTTCAAGTCCTACTATTATGCATTATACAGTCACGCAAACATTGAAAAAGGAGAAATTTATTTCCTAAGATTACAGACGTTTAATATATCTTATTTCTGCAAAATTTTGTCATCAACGAAAATGATCTCAAAATTCATATGAAAATATTGCTGAAGAAAGTTATAAAATATCATTCAAAACCAGTTAATTTCTATCTTGGTATTTACATGCTTCAAGATATCAGCAAGTTTTCCTTCATATTTATGTAATCCATTGAAAATAGTCTCTTCGATGTAAAATATCTACAAATGATTACGCTGCATTGTAAAAAAAAGTATGATTGATAAATACATGAAAGATAGATACGTGAATGACGCTCTGATATTATAACAAAAAATTAGACCTTGAAACAAGTTACCATGTCATCCTTGAAAGCAACATTGACGTTTTGACAACGTAAGTGGAAGAATTAAAGTTGGAAAATCATAATAGTAAAAAATACTTCATTTCTATGGTTTTTGTCAATGGAATTTCACGCGATTAACCAAGCAGTAGTAAAACTACAACCTATAAAAGAAGTAACGGGGTAATTTCTAGATAAAATATAACTTTAGAGAACTGGAACCAAAAATAATTGTTACATTAACCACTTATGAAATGGAAAATTAGGTTGATTTTTTTCTAAGCAACCAGAATTGTTAATTTTGTCCAGATTTAAGCCGAACCAGTCTCAGCCAGCGCAGTTAATTAAACTACAGTGACCAAAGCACAGTGGTAACATAGGCGGGGGGGTGAATCTTTACAGGTTTTTGTAGTTTTACAGAATGGGCCAACAAATACAATTATCACACAAACTACTCAAAAGGGATGCTGCAGTGGTATTATGATTGCTACAATCAGATGACAAGGATGTTCCCTATCCCCGTTACTTTTTAATCTTTACATGGAACTAGCAGTTAATGATGTTACGATTTTCTGATGATATAGTAATTCTAGCCGAGAGTATAAAGCATTTAGAAGAAACAATGAACGGCATAGATGAAGTCCTACGCAAGAACTATAGCATGAAAATAAACAAATACAAAAGAAAAGTAATGAAATGTAGTAGAAATAATAAAGATGGACCACTGAATGGAAAATAGGAGGAGAAAAGATTATGGAGGTAGAAGAATTTTGTTATTTGGGAAGTAGAATTAATAAAGATGGACGAAGCAGGATCGATATAAAATGCCGAATAGCACAAGCAAAACGAGCCTTCAGTCAGAAATATAATTTATTAATATAAAAATTAATTTAAATGTCAGGAAAAAATTTTTGAAAGTATATGTTTGGAGTGTCGCTTTATATGGAAGTGAAGCTTGGACGATCGGAGTATCTGAGAAGAAAAGATTAGAAGCTTTTGAAATGCGGTGCTATAGGAGAATGTTAAAAATCAGACGGGTGGATAAAGTGACAAATGAAGAGGTATTGCGGCAAATAGATGAAGAAAGAAGCATTTGGAAAAATATAGTTAAAAGAAGAGACAGACTTATAGGCCACATACTAAGGCATCCTGGAATAGTCGCTTTAATATTGGAAGGACAGGTAGAAGGAAAAAATTGTGTAGGCAGGTCACGTTTGGAATATGTAAAACAAATTTTTAGGGATGTAGGATGTAGAGGGTATACTGAAATGAAACGACTAGCACTAGATAGGGAATCTTGGAGAGCTGCATCAAACCAGTCAAATGGCTGAAGACAAAAAACAATCAGATGCTATAAAAAGACTAAGTTGTATCACATAAGTGTAAAACAAACTGCTTTTCCTGTTGTTATTAGAAGCATAAACGTATCATTAGTGCGTAAGGCAGATAATAATGCTTACTAAAGAACTGGTATGTATATTCTTATAATCACTTGTCAATTAATTTCTAACCTGACATATTACCATTAAAATTGACTATATATTACCAATAAATCCGTAACGTGATTAATAAAAGATAATCTGATTAATTATCTAAATTTATCTACCAATAAGGAGAGGGGATAAGTAAATATTTAAAATCTATAATACAACATTAAGTCGAGTATTGTTACAATCCCTTGCGTTCATGCTACACTTATTTATTGAACAAGTAAATGTAAAGTTTGAGGTAACAATTCTAGATTAGAAATGATTACCTAGGAAATAAAGCAGTACAATATAAACTGAAGTTGAACTCTCATGCTACAGACCATATCGATTTTTTAAAAAGACATCGCGTGTTTGCGGCTAAGATTACCGATTGCACTCGTGCAATCTTCACGTGTTCAAATTCCAAGGTTACACTAAATTCGTTAATACTAAATAAATTTGATACTTATTTACAATCATTACATCATTAATGTAATTGCTTAATAGACAGAAAGTAATAAGTAGAAGGACAGTATCAGTAATATTAAGTGAGGACAGTGAGCGAGTGTAATTTTACCTTTTATTTCGCTAACCGAAAGAAAAAAGTTCCTAACAGAGGATACTCTTCAACGCGTACACACAAAAATACCTGCATAAGTTACTGAAATTTATTTTGACATTAAAATGTTTACAAAAAACATTGAAAATCAATACAGCTGTATCACAACATTCTATATAAAATGATTACTCTCAAATACTGTCGAAAAAAGACAAATGGTTTTATTTAAATAGGGTTCATCATTCAAAACGGTCTTTATAATGATATTTATAGAGAATTTATTTAAATATAGAATATGCAAAGGATGCGAAAATCTAACGAGGGTGATTTATGAAATCAGCTATAATTAGAGTAAAAGTTTCTTAAAATTTACTATTTTACTACAGTGAAGCCATTGTTAGATGAGGGTAGGAGAAAAAACAAAAGTTGTCGAAGTCGATGAGAAAAGCTACCACCTAAACTTTTAATACATTAAAATATATAGTCATTAAAATACATGATACAGATACAGTCATAATACACAGGTATCACATTTAGAGAATAGAATGTAAACCGTCGGTTAATGAATGCGCTCCAACTTGGTAAATGATTTTAGTTTACTTTGATTTAGTTTCTATCTAAGAAAGGTTAAAGTTAAAACCATGAAATTTTGAGCCCCATCTGAAGCTGGTAGGGTTGATTGATGCATCCCTCAAGCGTGGCGGGGGTGGGGAGGCGGAATCCATATACTACACTACGGCAACAGGGGGAATATTGGTGAATTAATAGCAGCACAAATTCTTTATCTGCGAACCGTGGTAACATTTTGGGAACAGGATGATTTATATATCTGTGAAAATGATACCTGACGCTGCTTACGTCTGGTATGGTGCAATTACCATTAAAATCGACTTTATATTACCAATAAATCCAAACACAAACAATAATTTAGCAACTGTATAATTCTAAGTTTCTATTTTAAAACTTTACTGTAAAAAATGCAAACTTTATGAGAAAACATAATTTTTCCAAAAAGTAAACCTCAGTATCTCTAGATTTCCCCCAATAAAGGTCATAATTTTCTTAGACACATTTGTTAACAATTAAAAAATAACATTTACATAAAAATATTTTGCAAAATCACATCTCCACCCCAACAGAATGCTGTCTCTTAAACTCAAAATGCTGACTTAGAGTGCGACACGAAACACACTACGTATATACGAACATCCAGACAATTTCCATCTGGTATTTTGGTTCCTTAGGTGTAAAAACGTCAAAATCCGGCGAAAACCGCAAATACCCAAATTGGATCGATTACAATAGTTACCTTTTTAGAGCTACAGCTATACTGTAGCGCTATCTATACGGGAGAGTAAGAGTAATAATTTAAATCATGAAAATGTTTAAAATCAAATTTATTACGGTTTGATTTTAATTTTAGTTATAGAAATATCATCTTTTATAGATTTCATTAGTTTCAAAAGAAACACAAAAAACCTTCAATTATAGATAGTTTTTTTTTTTTGCTCTTCAGTCATTTGACTGGTTTGATGCAGCTCTCCAAGATTCCCTATCTAGTGCTAGTCGTTTCATTTCAGTATACCCTCTACATCCTACATCCCTAACAATTTGTTTTACATATTCCAAACGTGGCCTGCCTACACAATTTTTTCCTTCTACCTGTCCTTCCAATATTAAAGCGACTATTCCAGAATGCCTTAGTATTTGGCTTACAAGTCTGTCTCTTCTTTTAACTAGATTTATCCAAATACTTCTTTCTTTCTTCATCAATTTGCCGCAACACTTCTTCATTTGTCACTTTATCCACCCATCAGCTTTTTTACATTCTTCTATAACACCACATTTCAAAAGCTTCTAATCTTTTTTTCTCAGATACTCCGATCGTCCAAGTTTCACTTCCATATAAAGCGACACTCCAAACATGCACTTTCAAAAATCTTTTCCTGACATTTAAATTAATTTTTGATGTAAACAAATTATATTTCTTACTGAAGGCTCGTTTAGCTTGTGCTATTTGGCATTTTATATCGCTCCTGCTTCGTCCATCTTTAAAAATTCTACTTCCCAAATAACAAAATTCTTTTACCTCCATAATCTTTTCTCCTCCTATTTTCCTATTTTCACATTCATTGGTCCATCTTTGTTATTTCTACTACATTTCATTACTTTTCTTTTGTATTTGTTTATTTTCATGCGATAGTTCTTGCGTAGGACTTCAGCTATGCCGTTCATTGTTTCTTTTAAATCCTTTTTACTCTCGGCTAGAATTACTATATCATCAGCAAATCGTAGCGTCTTTATCTTTTCACCTTTTACTGTTACTCCGAATCTAAATTGTTCTTTAACATCATTAACTGCTAGTTCCATGTAAAGATTAAAAAGTAACGGGGATAGGGAACATCCTTGTCGGACTCCCTTTCTTATTACGGCTTCTTTCTTATGTTCTTCAATTGTTACTGTTGCTGTTTGGTTCCTGTACGTGTTAGCAATTGTTCTTCTATCTCTGTATTTGAATCCTAATTTTTTTAAAATGCTGAACATTTTATTCCAGTCTACGTTATCGAATGCCTTTTCTAGGTCTATAAACATCAAGTATGTTGGTTTATTTTTCTTTAATCTTCCTTCTACTATTAATCTGAGGCCTAAAATTGTTTGCCTTGTCCCTATACTTTTCCTGAAACTAAATCGGTCTTCTCCTAACACTTCCTCCACTCTCCTCTCTATTCTTCTGTATAGAATTCTACTTAAGATTTTTGATGCATGACTAGTTGAACTAATTGTTCTGTATTCTTCACATTTATCTGCCCCTGCTTTCTTTGGTATCATTACTATAACACTTTTTTTGAAGTCTGACGGAAATTCCCCTTTTTCATAAATATTACTCACCAGTTTGTATAATCTATCAATCGCTTCCTCACCTGCACTGCGCAGTAATTCTACAGGTATTCCGTCTATTCCAGGAGCCTTTCTGCCATTAAAATCTTTTAATGCTCTCTTAAATTCAGATCTCAGTATTGTTTCTCCCATTTCATCCTCCTCAACTTCCTCTTCTTCCTCTATAACACCATTTTCTAATTCATTTCCTCCGTATAACTCTTCAATATATTCCACCTATCTATCGACTTTACTTTTCGTATTATATATTGGTGTACCATCTTTGTTTAATAGTTAGTTAAAATTCAATTATTATTGCAACGTTGGAAAACTACAATATCCTCTAGAAAATATATTAGCGTTTTTACATATAATTTATGTATTATTAGAACATTTTATCATTTATTTATTTTTATTTTTTTTATTTTAAAGCGAAAGAGTTAGACAAACGTTTATGTTTAATTTTACATATGATTTTGTGTAATAATACTGAGCGTATGTGAGCATACAATTATTTATAGATATAGGATTAATCATCGCTATTAGTTTAGGTTTAAAATATTTGTTATAGCTTAAGAGTTCAACGTTACATAAATCTGAATGAATATATGCACGAATTAGTTCAACATTTTCAAGCAGAACTGATGGCGAACAACCAGTTAGTGTTCCAAAACATTCCTGTTTGAGAAGTTTCAACTACATTAAGAACTGAATAGGTTAAGGTAGGTTTAAATTTTGGGGGATATTTGCAAGATTTTACTTGGGTTTCTCTGTTTATAAAAAAAATAATACAAAAAAACAATTATCTACCGTAATTATATTAGTTAAACAAGAGATAAATATTAAAAGACCCCCAAAAAAAAACATTTCTGACAACCATTAATTATTCTTTAATACAGGATACTAATGTAGGATATTTAAAGAGCATGCGGGAGGCAATTTTGTATATATTATAATTTTTTTTTCAAATTTAAAAAACTTTTAAACATATGTATATGTAGTCTATGACACTCCCGGTAACGTAAAGATTAAGGCGGGTTCATATATCTAAATCGGTTTAGCCGTTGAGTTTCTATGGTGGAACAAACATACACACGTACACGCTAAATACATTACACTCTCTTTTTGGGCAGTCGTATAATAACTTTCTTAAATTACCCCAACATATTTTAAATAACACTAATGTTATTAGGTTATGCAATAATAAGTACTACCCTAAAGATAAAAAAAGAAAGGTATTCTTTTAATGAAAATTCCCTGAAAGAAAATTTCATCCACTTATCAGGAAGAATTTTCAACAGACTGCTTAATTTATAAAAATAAATTCTAATAAGAAATAAAATAATTATTATTATTATTATACAAACGGTTAGATTACGTACGGTTACATACACTGCTTATACGTTCATACTATATATAATGACTACACAATAAATACGCATTACATTCGTGTATATACATACTGCTTATATATACGGTTGAATTATATCCTAATCCTTTTTTAGAAATCGGTTGAAAAATCTAATATATTCTGTATAATGAATTGGTTGTGGGGCGGAATCGTTTATTAAAGCGTCATTGGCTTCAAAACTTTATTCACATTCTCGCCAGCAGAATCTAGAGGTAGAAGCACATTCACGGCGTACTACAAACAACCTGCATAGTTTTAGCATTCAATTAATTATTTCCTTTAATGGAACTTATACCTTCAAAATTACTTTGCTTTTTTCTTTATATGTAGTTATTAAAGAATTTCGCGCAATGATAAGTGTAAATTTGAAAATTTTGTGATAATGTAATTATGAATACAAGTATTAAATTTTAAAAAATGAGCACATACACACTCATGTACAATCTATTCTAACAATTTACGAAGTCGGGGATCGGAGATTAATTATTTAAACGGAGAAAGCCTGTACTTTTAATATTTTAGCTAAATTTGCTGGCCTCCGTAGCGCGAGAGGTAGCGTCTCGGCCTTTCATCTGGAGGTCCCGGTCAGTCATGGCATTTTTGCACGCTACTTATCATTCATCTCATCCTCTGAAGAAATACGTAACGGTGATCCTGGAGGTTAAAAAGAAAAATAAGCTAAACTGAAATTTTGAATTTTCTTGGAACTTTCTATTATTTGTTACAAAAATAATTAGCCTACTTCTAGATCAATTATTACTTCTCACAGAGTAATATAATATTAGCAATTTTGTGTATATAAGTATATATTTCTTAACGTTACTATAATTTATTGAAATAAAGATTGCTTGCTGTTTGTTTATACTCGTATTTTAGTAATAATGGTATTTGATGGGAAAGTATTCATGAAATGTTCTCCTTTTCATATTGGTTAGTTAAATAACATATCTGAAAAAGTAATTAAAATGAAAACTAAATACGAATTATGTCTTTAATTTAATTAATTTTATGTGTTCATGCTTATACATTTTACTTGATACTGCATTGTTTTATTTTTCATGCACAGTATAAAAATAAAATATTGAGTATGTACATAAAATATTTCTACAAAACCCTTCTAGTAATTTCTTTTCTTTATATATAATATAAAATGCAAATATGTTACATAAAAAGAAAATAGACTGTATATCATTTTTCAGCATAATAGGACAGTTCTACCAAATAAACATAAAATGAAAGTTTCAGATTCAAGATTTGAAAGAAATGAAAGTTTCAGTAAAAAAGATTCAGATTTAAAAGAAAACCTGATCACTTTGAAAGCTGACATGCGTATTTGACAGAGTTGTTCAAAAAATTTAATGACATTAACTTACAATTACAAGGGGACAGTCTCAATTTAATAAAAACAAAGGGTGTAATTTCAGCATTTCTTGGAAAATTGAAATTTATGAAGCAAATTATTAGTCGGCTCGTATTTTCCCAGTTTTCAAACTTGTCACAGGTAGAATGCCTTGATGAGGATATTCATACATACGTTCAACATTTAATCGCCCTGCATGATGACTTCAAAATCGGATTTGAAGATATTCTGACGATGGAAATACCACCACGGATCATAAATCCATTTGATGAAACGGAAGTGGAGAATGTGATATTACAAGAGGAGCTACTCGAGCTTAGCACTAATGAGGAGCTGAAGGTGAAATTTAAAAGAGGAAACATTTTGGCTGCAGGCAGAAATACCAGAAAAATATATTGGACTGTGGGGAATTGCGAGAAAGCTTTTGATAGCGTTTCCCTCGTCATATCTTGTCGAAAAAAGTTTTAGTGTCGTTACAAACATTTTATCAAAAACAGGAGCAGATTCAATATCACAGAACGGGGAGATTTGCGCTAATTCCTAACAAAACTGAAGCCAAATATTGATAATTTGCTGTCAATCCATCAAGTACATCCCTCCCAAAATTGTAACTATTTTGTGATTGTCATTGTAGAAGTTACATTACGTTATTAATGTTTAATTTTAATTATATTACGACAATTTTATTATATTATATTGCAATATGATAACAATAATAATTAATAGCGTAATGATTATATATTTGAATAAATGCAACACAAAAAATTATACTATTTTTCTTTTGCTTTTTACCACTTTGAATGGGAAGTTTTCTAAATAAAATAAGTGAGAATCGATTGCTTTCTTGTGCTGTGAATAGATGTCAAAAATGTAAAGTTGGATAGAAGCATTTTTTTTGATCGGCCAACTTTACTTTTTTGACATCCACTCACAGCACAGTCAATCAAAAATTAACCAATCACATCTCACTTTTTTCGGAAGCAGTTAGTTCGTGGAACTCAGCCGTAACGCAAATTTTCATAGTTAGATCTAATCTTCACATTTTCCGTCGACTGGAAATATGGTAGAAATGTAACTGCAGGTGGTCCACCGGAACCAGCAAAATTTTGAAAGTGGTCTATGAGAAAAATAAGTTTGAGAACCTCTGATTTAAACGTAAAATAATTGAAAGAATGATTTCATATAAATAATCTTAACCGAAATTCATTTGTTTAAAGTTTAAATAAATGAATTTTGGTTAAGATTATTTATTACTTAAGAAATATAAATATCATAAAGAAGAAAAAATCCTTGTTCTAGAGAAATTAAAGATTATTGATATTTTGGTATCAGGATTAAGAAAAGTCAAAGATAGACCGTTTTGTGATATCAAGAGAGCTATTAAACTCTAAATAAATCTATAAAGCATAGATTATTTTAAACAAACGAATGATCTTGGAATAGAGGTCGGGGACAGGAAGAAAATTCAGTATTAAGTTCTTCTAAATCCGGTTTTGATATGTTGAAATACGTCATTTAAAAATAAATTTAATGAAGTGAATGGGCTTGAAAGAAAAATGTGAAGGTAAGTTGAAATTTAAATTTTTTTAGACCTTACATTTCATTAATTCCTTAACCATACCAATTTAATTATTAAATATATATCACAGGTTTATTATGTTTTTCAATTGCATTTTATCGTATAATTTACTACATTGTAGTGTCAATAATTTAATATTCTCTATGATCTATAATTCATTGTTAGCAACACATTCAGTTCATTGTTTTCTAGTTTGTGCATTATTAATATTGTTTATACCGTCATAAAATGAATTTTCCCATAATAAAAATATACAATATTATATAAGTGTGTATATAAATATAATAAAAATATGTTTAACTTTGACCGTTTGTCTTAAATTTTCTATTAATATATCGTGGTAATTTTATGTAGTAAAATTTACTTTGTTTCCTTCATTTGTCGGTAAATCTGGATTATTCTAACTACCGTATATATATATTTTTTTTCAAAAACTATTCATACTACAAAACCCGATAAAATAGTAAACAGTACTAATCACAACAAATAATAGGTTTAATGAAAATATAACAATATATTTACATCAAATCAAATATCTAACGAGTTCTAAATGGTTTTTTATCATAAATAATTTCATAGGTTACATATACTTACACTCCTTATATTTTACACTCCTTAAACTCAACATAAATTCTATATTCCATTCGATGTCTGTTTATATGTCCAAATTTTATTCTTCCTTTACATTTTTTACTCTAAATCTTATTCGAGAACTAAATTCACTAAATGCTTTGGTGTACGGCCAGACTACGTATAATTCTGCTTCTTACAAGATTCTATGCCAAATTATTTCTTCTCAATTCGATTTAAAATCTCGTTTCGTACTCTATCGATTCATCCATAATTGAAAATTTCCTTGCAACAGAAAACTTAAAAACGTAAAACTACGGATTCTTAAATTTTTGGTTTTTTTAATGTGTATACTCTACTTCGATAAAGTGCTATACTACAAAAAGTATATTAAACGAATTTTCGTCCATAATCTATGCTTTATAGATTTATTTAGAGTTTAATAGCTCTCTTGATATCACAAAACGGCCTATCTTTGACTTTTCTTAATCCTGCTACCAAAATATCAATAATCTTTAATTTCTCTAGAACAAGGATTTTTTTTTCTTTATGATATTTATATTTCTATAATTGTTCTTCTGTCGTATCTTTACCAGTATCTAAAAACAGATAAATTTCTTTAATTATCACTAATTACTTTTTTATATTTTCTCGTTTAATTCCATGATAGTAAAATTTCAGGTAGATTAAAACAGCGTTTATTTTATTGGCCGGTTGATATTACATTTTTACATTAGTAGTAGGATTGCTGATTTTTTAAACAGAATAAAATTGTTATTTACAATGAATTTAATTTTTCAGAAATAGAATATTTTTCTTTGTTCTAGAAATTAAGAAAAGAAAGCTGTAATTTACTTAAAATATATTTTACTTATAAATATCAGAAAATATATTTTCGTTGCCTTTTCCAATCTTGAAATTTAAGAAAGTATGACGAGCTCGAAATCATCAGCTACTCAGTCTAACGGTTTAAATCCGATCTCGGATATAAAGCAATTAATTTGCAATGAATATTTTTTGTATTCATTGCAAAGAAGCCGTATAGAGAACATAGGATGTTCTCTATCTTCGTTACTTTTTAATCTTTACATGGAACTAGCAGTTAATGATGTTAAAGAACAATTTAGATTCGGAGTAACAGTACAAGGTGAAAAGATAAAGATGCTACTATTTACTGATGATATAGTAATTCTAGCCGAGAGTAAAAAGGATTTAGAAGAAACAATGAACGGCATAGATGAAGTCCTACGCAAGAACTATCGCATGAAAATAAACAAGAACAAAACAAAAGTAATGAAATGTAGTAGAAATAACAAAGATGGACCGCTGAATGTGAAAATAGGAGGAGAAAAGATTATGGAGGTAGAAGAATTTTGTTATTTGGGAAGTAGAATTACTAAAGATGGACGAAGTAGGAGCGATATAAAATGCCGAATACCACAAGTTCACGAGCCTTCACTAAGAAATATAATGTTTACATCAAAAATTAATTTAAATGTCAGGAAAAGATTTTTGAAAGTATATGTTTAGAGTGTCGCTTTATATGGATGTGAAACTTGGACGATCGGAGTATCTGAGAAGAAAAGATTAGAAGCTTTTGAAATGTGGTGTTATAGAAGAATGTTAAAAAGCTGATGGGTGGATAAAGTGACAAATGAAGAGGTATTGCGGCAAATAGATGAAGAAAGAAGCATTTGGAAAAATATAGTTAAAAGAATAGACAGACTTATAGGCCACATACTAAGGCATCCTGGAATAGTCGCTTTAATATTGGAAGGACAGGTAGAAGGAAAAAATTGTGTAGGCAGGCCACGTTTGGAATATGTAAAACAAATTGTTAGGGATGTAGGATGTAGAGGGTATACTGAAATGAAACGACTAGCACTAGATAGGGAATCTTGGAGAGCTGCATCAAACCAGTCAAATGACTGAAGACAAAAAAAAAAAAATTTTCTGTATGCATGATAAAATAGTTTAGTGATAATAAAAATAGAAATTAATAAAACATATACGATATAATTGTTAGCGTTTATCCATTTAAATAAATGATAAATAAGTAAATATTATGGCGATTAGAATTAAATATTTTCACTCGATTCTATTGTTGGATAATTCCTATACATAAATTTTCAAAATGTTTGCAGAGTGGAATCAAAAAGCTGTTGGTAGTTAAATGGAGTGAGAAAATGATCGAGTTAATTCTGTGATTTAAATTGTAAACGTGCACAAAGATTTAAGCAAATTTAAAAAAGATAATCCAGTTTTTTGTTAAAAATTAGTTATGAAATTGTTGTTGACCGCAATATACAATAGTTTTTTTAATTTATCGACTTTAATTTTATTAACGCTTTGATAAAATGATATTAAGAATTATTTATCTTTTAAAAAAACATCAATGACTTTTTACTTAATTAGTAGTTAAAAACAATTATAGGACAATATTTTATTAAGTAACTAACATTAAATAAAATGATTAACAGATTTAACCCATTCATAAACCAACCAAAAGAAATACAATTCATTGATGTTTAAACTTCAATCTCTAGAAATCGGTGCCTTGTTGAAACATACAAGTACTGACAACTTCCTAACCCTTAATTTGGCGCCTAATCAACAAACTCAAAATTAAAAAAAAAATCAAAAATTATTATTATGTATCTTTTTAAACCTTAAGGGTTGTGTTTAGGTATTTTTTATCATCTCATTTAAAAATGGCTAGTTTTATTTTTACTCAAACTAAAATTAGGATTAAAAACCTATCGTTTTAAAAATAATAATTGTTCGTAAGACGTAACAAACTTGCATCATGATAAAAAAGAAAACGATTATAGAGAAATATTTCTTATGAATGGTAAGGAAACGAATGTGCTAGCATGAGCAAAAGCTTTTGTGCGAAAATACTTATTCTTTTCGTCAAGTTTTCCGAATAATTTCTTGTCTTTTTGCGTGAAATAATACTTTTGCAATATTGTATTATATATCCAATATTATTAGAATAATCCAATACAAAGTATTGATCGTGGGAAGAATTTTTTTATATGGATAATTTTTTTCTTTAAAGAACTGGAGTATAAGTCGAATTGAGAACAACTTACTTTTTCTGAAGTCAGGTAAAAGTTCTAAAAAGTAAAAACTAGAACTTTGTCGATTATTTATAAAATTTAATTGTAAATGTTCTCTTTAAGTCAGCAGAAAATAAAAATAAAAATATGTGAACTCTAATAATTTATTGTCCCTTAATTTTGCGCTGACTTTAACAAGTGAAATTTAAAAAAAACATAACTTTTTTGTACGTTTGGTAAAGACACTTCATTAACAAAAAACTGTATATTTTATCTTTATTTAAAATATAGATAGAATTTCCAAAATAGCAACTTGTATAAAACCTTTAGTAAAATCGCAACGGCTATAAACCTCGTCTTTTTTAAAATAAGAAAAGAAATTGTACACGCAAACTATAAGCGTTGACAGGTTTATTTATTCTAAATTGAATAAGTTTTGTCGTTTAACAATTGAGTAAAGATTAATCAATTGTACGAACTACATTTCATTTTTAATAGAATTTGAACATCAGAGTATTATTATTATTAAATATATTTTTAATGAAATTTCCTTTAAATTAATTTTTCTGTAAAGTTGAATAAACAGAAGAGCGTAAAATGAAGAATGATAAATACAGAGCCTGTTTCACCTGTTTTTTACACCTGTTTTTTAAAACAAGTGAAAATATTGTATTATCTAAACAAAACTATAAATGTATTTTAAATAAATTTTACCAATAGGCTGCTAAAATTATGAAAGGATTATATTCGTGTATCAAGTAAAGATATTTTTGTACGGTTTAGGAAGTGAACATTTTGTAGATTGTTATTTTTATAGACAAGAACAAATATACAAGAATAAACAAGAACAAAATAAAAGTAATGAAATGTAGTAGAAATAACAAAGAAGGACCACTGAATGTGAAAATAGGAGGAGAAAAGATTATGGAGGTAGAAGAATTTTGTTATTTGGGAAGTAGAATTACTAAAGATGGACGAAGTAGGAGCGATATAAAACGCTGAATAGCACAAGCGAAACGAGCCTTCAGTAAGAAATATAATTTGTTTACATCAAAAATTTATTTAAATGTCAAAAAAAGATTTTTGAAAGTCTATGTTTGGAGCGTCGCTTTATATGGAAGTGAAACTTGGACGATCGGAGTATCTGAGAAGAAACGATTAGAAGCTTTTGAAATGCGGTGCTATAGGAGAATGTTAAAAATCAGACGGGTGGATAAAGTGACAAATGAAGAGGTATTGCGACAAATAGATGAAGAAAGAAGCATTTGGAAAAATATAGTTAAAAGAAGAGACAGGCTTATAGGCCACATACTAAGGCATCCTGGAATAGTCGCTTTAATATTGGAAGGACAGGTAGAAGGGAAAAATTGTGTAGGCAGGCCACGTTTGGAATATGTAAAACAAATTGTTAGAGATGTAGGATGTAGAGTGTATACTGAAATGAAACGACTAGCACTAGATAGGGAATCTTGGAGACCTGCATCATACCAGTCAAATGACTGAAGACAAAAAAAAAATTTCTGTATGCATGATAAAATAGTTTAGTGATAATAAAAATAAAAATTAATAAAACATATATGATATCATTGTTAGCGTTTATCCATTTAAATAAATGATAAATAAGTAAATATTATGGCGATTAGAATTAAATATTTTCATTCGATTCTATTATTGGATAATTCCTATACACAAATTTTCAAAATGTTTGCAGAGTGGAATCAAAAAAAACTTTTGGTAGTTAAATGGAGTGAGAAAATGATCGAGTTAATTCTGTGATTTAAGTTGTAAACCTGCACAAAGATTTAAGCAAATTTAAAAAAGATAATCCAGTTTTTCGTTAAAATTTAGTTATGAAATTGTTGTTGACTGCAATATGCAATAGTTTTTTTAATTTATCGACTTTAATTTTATTAACGCTTTGATAAAATGATATTAAGAATTATTTATCTTTTAAAAAAACATCAATGACTTTTTACTTAATTAGTAGTTAAAAACAATTATAGGACAATATTTTATTAAGTAACTAACTTTAAATAAAATGATTAACAGATTTAACCCATTCATAAACCAACCAAAAGAAATACAATTCATTGATGTTTAAACTTCAATCTCTAGAAATCGGTGCCTTGTTGAAACAAACATGTACTGACAACTTCCTAACCCTTAATTTGGCGCCTAATCAACAAACTCAAAATTAAAAAAAAAATCAAAAAGTATTATTATTTATCTTTTTAAACCTTAAGGGTTGTGTTTAGGTATTTTTTATCATCTTATTTAAAAATGGCTAGTTTTATTTTTACTCAAACTAAAATTAGGATTAAAAACCTATCGTTTTAAAAATAATAATTGTTCGTAAGACGTAACAAACTTGCATCATGATAAAAAAGAAAACGATTATAGAGAAATATTTCTTATGAATGGTAAGGAAACGAATGTGCTAGCATGAGCAAAAGCTTTTGTGCGAAAATACTTATTCTTTTCGTCAAGTTTTCCGAATAATTTCTTGTCTTTTTGCGTGAAATAATACTTTTGCAATATTGTATTATATATCCAATATTATTAGAATAATCCAATACAAACTATTGATCGTGGGAAGAATTTTTTTATATGGATAATTTTTTTCTTTAAAGAACTGGAGTATAAGTCGAATTGAGAACAACGTCCTTTTTCTGAAGTCAGGTAAAAGTTCTAAAAAGTAAAAACTAGAACTTTGTCGATTATTTATAAAATTTAATTGTAAATGTTCTCTTTAAGTCAGCAGAAAATAAAAATAAAAATATGTGAACTCTAATAATTTATTGTCCCTTAATTTTGCGCTGACTTTAACAAGTGAAATTTAAAAAAAACATAACTTTTTTGTACGTTTGGTAAAGACACTTCATTAACAAAAAACTGTATATTTTATCTTTATTTAAAATATAGATAGAATTTCCAAAATAGCAACTTGTATAAAACCTTTAGTAAAATCGCAACGGCTATAAACCTCGTCTTTTTTAAAATAAGAAAAGAAATTGTACACGCAAACTATAAGCGTTGACAGGTTTATTTATTCTAAATTGAATAAGTTTTGTCGTTTAACAATTGAGTAAAGATTAATCAATTGTACGAACTACATTTCATTTTTAATAGAATTTGAACATCAGAGTATTATTATTATTAAATATATTTTTAATGAAATTTCCTTTAAATTAATTTTTCTGTAAAGTTGAATAAACAGAAGAGCGTAAAATGAAGAATGATAAATACAGAGCCTGTTTCACCTGTTTTTTACACCTGTTTTTTAAAACAAGTGAAAATATTGTATTATCTAAACAAAACTATAAATGTATTTTAAATAAATTTTACCAATAGGCTGCTAAAATTATGAAAGGATTATATTCGTGTATCAAGTAAAGATATTTTTGTACGGTTTAGGAAGTGAACATTTTGTAGATTGTTATTTTTATAGACAAGAACAAATATACAAGAATAAACAAGAACAAAATAAAAGTAATGAAATGTAGTAGAAATAACAAAGAAGGACCACTGAATGTGAAAATAGGAGGAGAAAAGATTATGGAGGTAGAAGAATTTTGTTATTTGGGAAGTAGAATTACTAAAGATGGACGAAGTAGGAGCGATATAAAACGCTGAATAGCACAAGCGAAACGAGCCTTCAGTAAGAAATATAATTTGTTTACATCAAAAATTTATTTAAATGTCAAAAAAAGATTTTTGAAAGTCTATGTTTGGAGCGTCGCTTTATATGGAAGTGAAACTTGGACGATCGGAGTATCTGAGAAGAAACGATTAGAAGCTTTTGAAATGCGGTGCTATAGGAGAATGTTAAAAATCAGACGGGTGGATAAAGTGACAAATGAAGAGGTATTGCGACAAATAGATGAAGAAAGAAGCATTTGGAAAAATATAGTTAAAAGAAGAGACAGGCTTATAGGCCACATACTAAGGCATCCTGGAATAGTCGCTTTAATATTGGAAGGACAGGTAGAAGGGAAAAATTGTGTAGGCAGGCCACGTTTGGAATATGTAAAACAAATTGTTAGAGATGTAGGATGTAGAGTGTATACTGAAATGAAACGACTAGCACTAGATAGGGAATCTTGGAGACCTGCATCATACCAGTCAAATGACTGAAGACAAAAAAAAAATTTCTGTATGCATGATAAAATAGTTTAGTGATAATAAAAATAAAAATTAATAAAACATATATGATATCATTGTTAGCGTTTATCCATTTAAATAAATGATAAATAAGTAAATATTATGGCGATTAGAATTAAATATTTTCATTCGATTCTATTATTGGATAATTCCTATACACAAATTTTCAAAATGTTTGCAGAGTGGAATCAAAAAAAACTTTTGGTAGTTAAATGGAGTGAGAAAATGATCGAGTTAATTCTGTGATTTAAGTTGTAAACCTGCACAAAGATTTAAGCAAATTTAAAAAAGATAATCCAGTTTTTCGTTAAAATTTAGTTATGAAATTGTTGTTGACTGCAATATGCAATAGTTTTTTTAATTTATCGACTTTAATTTTATTAACGCTTTGATAAAATGATATTAAGAATTATTTATCTTTTAAAAAAACATCAATGACTTTTTACTTAATTAGTAGTTAAAAACAATTATAGGACAATATTTTATTAAGTAACTAACTTTAAATAAAATGATTAACAGATTTAACCCATTCATAAACCAACCAAAAGAAATACAATTCATTGATGTTTAAACTTCAATCTCTAGAAATCGGTGCCTTGTTGAAACAAACATGTACTGACAACTTCCTAACCCTTAATTTGGCGCCTAATCAACAAACTCAAAATTAAAAAAAAAATCAAAAAGTATTATTATTTATCTTTTTAAACCTTAAGGGTTGTGTTTAGGTATTTTTTATCATCTCATTTAAAAATGGCTAGTTTTATTTTTACTCAAACTAAAATTAGGATTAAAAACCTATCGTTTTAAAAATAATAATTGTTCGTAAGACGTAACAAACTTGCATCATGATAAAAAAGAAAACGATTATAGAGAAATATTTCTTATGAATGGTAAGGAAACGAATGTGCTAGCATGAGCAAAAGCTTTTGTGCGGAAATACTTATTATTTTCGTCAAGTTTTCCGAATCTTGTCTTTTTGCGTGAAATAATACTTTTGCAATATTGTATTATATATCCAATATTATTAGAATAATCCAATACAAACTATTGATCGTGGGAAGAATTTTTTTATATGGATAATTTTTTTCTTTAAAGAACTGGAGTATAAGTCGAATTGAGAACAACGTCCTTTTTCTGAAGTCAGGTAAAAGTTCTAAAAAGTAAAAACTAGAACTTTGTCGATTATTTATAAAATTTAATTGTAAATGTTCTCTTTAAGTCAGCAGAAAATAAAAATAAAAATATGTGAACTCTAATAATTTATTGTCCCTTAATTTTGCGCTGACTTTAACAAGTGAAATTTAAAAAAAACATAGCATTTTTGTACGTTTGGTAAAGACACTTCATTAACAAAAACTGTATATTTTATCTTTATTTAAAATATAGATAGAATTTCCAAAATAGCAACTTGTATAAAACCTTTAGTAAAATCGCAACGGCTATAAACCTCGTCTTTTTTAAAATAAGAAAAGAAATTGTACACGCAAACTATAAGCGTTGACAGGTTTATTTATTCTAAATTGAATAAGTTTTGTCGTTTAACAATTGAGTAAAGATTAATCAATTGTACGAACTACATTTCATTTTTAATAGAATTTGAACATCATAGTATTATTATTATTAAACATATTTTTAATGAAATTTCCTTTAAATTAATTTTTCTGTAAAGTTGAATAAACAGAAGAGCGTAAAATGAAGAATGATAAATACAGAGCCTGTTTCACCTGTTTTTTACACCTGTTTTTTAAAACAAGTGAAAATATTGTATTATCTAAACAAAACTATAAATGTATTTTAAATAAATTTTACCAATAGGCTGCTAAAATTATGAAAGGATTATATTCGTGTATCAAGTAAAGATATTTTTGTACGGTTTAGGAAGTGAACATTTTGTAGATTGTTATTTTTATAGACAAGAACAAATATACAAGAATAAACAAGAACAAAATAAAAGTAATGAAATGTAGTAGAAATAACAAAGAAGGACCACTGAATGTGAAAATAGGAGGAGAAAAGATTATGGAGGTAGAAGAATTTTGTTATTTGGGAAGTAGAATTACTAAAGATGGACGAAGCAGGAGCGATATAAAACGCTGAATAGCACAAGCGAAACGAGCCTTCAGTAAGAAATATAATTTGTTTACATCAAAAATTA
The DNA here is from genome assembly GCF_047948215.1 of Lycorma delicatula. Taxonomy (NCBI): domain Eukaryota; kingdom Metazoa; phylum Arthropoda; class Insecta; order Hemiptera; family Fulgoridae; genus Lycorma; species Lycorma delicatula. The sequence goes on along the minus strand of NC_134455.1, from coordinate 5,630,780 downwards.
ATTTAAATGTCAAAAAAAGATTTTTGAAAGTCTATGTTTGGAGCGTCGCTTTATATGGAAGTGAAACTTGGACGATCGGAGTATCTGAGAAGAAACGATTAGAAGCTTTTGAAATGCGGTGCTATAGGAGAATGTTAAAAATCAGACGGGTGGATAAAGTGACAAATGAAGAGGTATTGCGACAAATAGATGAAGAAAGAAGCATTTGGAAAAATATAGTTAAAAGAAGAGACAGGCTTATAGGCCACATACTAAGGCATCCTGGAATAGTCGCTTTGATATTAGAAGGACAGGTAGAAGGAAAAAATTGTGTAGGCAGGCCACGTTTGGTATATGTAAAACAAATTGTTAGGGATGTAGGATGTAGGGGGTATACTGAAATGAAACGACTAGCACTAGATAGGGAATCTTGGAGAGCTGCATCAAACCAGTCAAATGACTGAAAACAAAAAAAAAAAAATTATAGATTGTAAATCTATAAAAATATAATATAGTATATGTGTAATAAGTATAATTTATTATTAATAAAAAATTCAACATCTGTATCGCTCCAAATTTAGATGGGAGTAAAGTTAAGTGAAAATGGAATAAAAGTTTGTCGATTGAAAGAAAAATACTATAATCCAATGATATGGTTTATTGCGTTTGGATGAAATTGAAACCATCTTTTTTTATAGAAATGCAGGGAAAAAATGCTGCCTTCTAGTAAAGGTATTAGGTAAGATACAACTATAGAGTCATAGAGTCTACAAGCATGTAAATCTATATATGCCGTTAGTACGAAATTTTAATTTAAATTAAGCTAGCCGACAGCTTTACATAGAATATCATTTAGATATTTATATTTATATTTACTACACTCATCTAGTGATCTTTGTTTTCAAATCAACGGAAACATCGCGGAGATGATCCATACACTATTCTTCAATTTTCAGTTATGGGAAAATGGAATAGAAAATGTTGATATGACAAACATAGCGACAACCGCCAATCATCCGGAAAAAGGCAACCACGATTATAAATAATTCGTTATATAAATTAATCATGTATATGATGACATGATTAATGATGTCAATTAATTCATCATATAAATTAATCACTAATTAAGTAATTAGTGATTACAATAATACTATTATAATATTTAAATAAATGTAATGCTTTATTTGAATAATTTTTAAGTATCTATTAGATACTTAATTTCTAAGTATTGTCTATGATAAATGATTTCTTTTATTTTTAGTCCATTTAGTACAAAACATTTCCAAACTAATACCGTATAAATACATTGAACTCAACACGAAAATATACAATTATATGTAAAATCTTTTAAATATGTTTTATAGCGTCTTAAATGTGGCAAAATGTTGAGAGATCGACAAACGGAGCTGCAACAAAGGGTGAGTTAAGGCTATTACAAATAACACGAGGTTAGTCTTTATTTTTTATGTTAAGTTTCCCACTTGAAAATAATTTGAATACCACAATGATAACTAATTAATTATATAAGATACTTCAAAATTATTTTAAACAATGATATCAAAAAATATATTTTATCACATATGCAGACTATGTAAATTTTTGCTAAGATTTGTTAGTTATGTTATACAACCGGATAAAATATCTCTACACAAAAAAAAGAATCGTCAAATTCGCTAAGTTTAGTGAGAAGGAAAACGGTTGAAAAACAATTTGGGTTGAATTGAAAACGTCCTTCGTTGTTTGAATTACGTTAAACACGAAAGCTCGATATTTACATCGTTATCTTTTAAAAAGCAAGTATCATAAAACCAAGGAAAAATTACAGTATATTTGTAAAACGAGTGATCTTTTAAAATGAAACTTACCTTGTATTTTTTTTTTAACATCAGTGTATACATTCGACTAAACTTTGAAAGAAAATCAATGTGATTAAAATAAGAATTTATGTGATTTAGCTGAATATAAAACCTTCTAATTTTAGGTTGTGAGGTATTTATAATGAATTTTTCTCAACACGTAGATAATTTTGCCCACTGGTCTAGCGGTAAAGTTGTCGTGGCCACTCATATGTTTAACAGCTGAATTTCAAAGTCGAAGGTTCGATGGTTCAAATCTTTGTAAAAATTAGTTACTTTTTTACGGATTTCAATGCTAGAGGATGGACACTGATGTACTTTGGTGGTTGGGGTTCAATTAATCACACATCTCAAGAATGGTCGATCTGAGTCTGTTCAAGACTACACTTCATTTGCATGTCATACATATCTTCCTCATCTTATTGGCCTAAGAGGAAGATTGCTAATTATTCACTTCTTAAACAGATTGCAATGTACATACTAGAATTAATGAAATATATCGTTGATTTTAGAAGGTAGATAAATATTTATTAAAAAAAAACGCTTTCGCTTTATCATCATCAGGAAGAAACATACTATAATAAAAAAAAACCAAAACTACACCACAACTAAATGTTAATAAACAAACTTCTATAGTGTACATCACACGTAACATAACACTAAAAACTCACATAAAATTGATATCATAAAAGCAAATAAAAAATATAAAATTCAGATAGATTCAAATAAAATTTAATGAATTTAATTTTACCGTGTGTAAAGCTGAATATAATGATTGACTGTCAACGATGATGCCGGTGAGAAATTAATTAATAAATTTACTGTTGCTACTTGAATTTGTACTGAAGTTTCCCTTTGTATTAAAATTAAAAAAAAAGATATATTTTCTTCCAAAATATATCTCATTTTTACTGTTCACTTAGTAACCATATAATGTATTTTTTTTTCTTTTTAACTTCTCTACTCCCCTGGGCCGGACCGACTTGATGGTATTACGCCACCCAGGGGAGTGTCCGTTACTCTAATAGGCACTCCCCACCTACCCGCTATATACCGGCATGGCAGGTCAGGCCTGTCGGTTGGCTCTTTTGAGATTTTTTTCCCTTTTTTAACTTAGTTAAGAAAACCTAACAGTCAACCCAAAGAGATCCTCAGCGGCTCATCGAAACCAGCACACCTCAGCATGCTGGCTCTCACCGCTGAGGCTGTCCACCCAGACTACAATCTAAAAACCCATATTCCTTTCATCTATAATTTTTTGTTTAAGGACTGACCTTATGAACTCTACAACCTTTCTCCAATTCTCTACCCTACTGAGCATATGATCTATTATCTCTCTTGGAGTCTTTCCGTCAATACCAGCTTTGAATATTAGCATTTGCCATTTTTGGAAATTCAGGAAAATATGCTCTACATCGTCACGTTCGTTACAATACATGCACGTAGGTTGATCTCTTTTGCCGACTTTGTGGAGGTATTCATTAAAGCACCCATGGCCAGTTAAAAACTGTGTGACGTGGTAATCTATTTCTCCGTGGCGTCTGCCTGTCCATCTAACTATATCAGGGATCAAGGATCTGGTCCATCTGGCTACCCCAGCCTGCAGTCATCTTTCCTGCCATATATTATTAATATCTTGTCTGACTTCATTATCCACACGTCCTAAAAACCTCTCAACCCTGTGTCTAACAATGAGATCAATAGGGGGCACACCAGAAAGCACACAGAGGGCCTCATACGAGACCGTTCTGTAAGCGGATGCTACTCCAAGCAATACCCTCCTGTGTATCTTTTTTAATCTGTCCTTGTTCCTGTTAATAGTCATAGCGGGTCACCATGCAGGAACCGCATATAAAATCGATGAGACTACGGTTGTCGCAAGTAGTCTCCTTTTCGATACCCTAGAAGCTCTGTGTTTTGACATAATAACGTTCAAGCTTTTAATCGTTTTCTCTGCGCTATGATAGACGTTCAACACATATTCAGTGAAACGACAATTTCTTTGCAGAGTAACTCCCAAGTATCTCAATACCTGAACTTCAACAATGTTATTACCTTCTTTATATATATCCACTGGTTCCAACACCCTTCTACCGGTAAATTTGATATATTTGCACTTATCCACCGAGGGCTGTAGTCCTCTTGAATGTAGCCATCTACGGACTATTTCTAGTGCTGAATTTGCCTTATCCTTTACCTCATCAATTGTTTACAATTGTTTACCTCACTATATAATGTATTGTTTACAAATATTATGCCACTATAATTTTTACTCAGATTTCAGTATTTAAAGCAAGCCTAGTCTAGCTACCTGCATGGAAACATAAAATCCCATGTGGTCAGAGTCTACATTATCATCGTTTTCAGCATTTAAAACATACTTATTTTCTTAAAACAAAATAAACTAATAATTGTATTTTATTTTTATGCTTTTAACCGATAAATTTTTATTTCAGTTTTTAATAACTTAAACCACACACTAGTTTTGAGATACAGTAATAATAACTTTTAAATTATATTGCGTTATGATTTCATTACATTACATACAACTGACGATTTATAACAGTACATAACTTTTTAACTTTCCCTAAAATTTTCAATATCTTTACTTTACACAAGAAAACAATCCCTTTGTAATAACTGTAACTCTTCTGTACAGTAATAACTTCCTCATCTATTATTTTTTTATATAAAATTTATACATAATTATTCTTTAACAATACAAACAATACATTTATTGTCTAGGTACAATAATACTTTCATATCTCCTTTTTAAAATCTTTTAATATTTTCCTGGTTATAATATTTGGTTATTACAAGATGTGATCAAAAGATATCTGACCTTGGATCATAAAAAAAGATAAAAAATACTTAACCTACTTAGTTCATTGTCTTGTACCACTCAAATTAGGGACTCCTTCTGGTATAACTTAATTATCCCAACGATATTCCCATCGTTGGAAGAATTTATTTAGTCACTTTTAATGAGCATCTTAAGTCCTCTTGCCGCATATGTTTTAATCTATTTTCTGCCTTCAAATCTCTTTCCTTTAAGTTAAGAAAGAGAAAACAATTGCAGGGAGCCAAATCTAGTATGTCAGAAGCCTAATGTAGCTGTTAGATACTGTCTTTTGCCAATAATTTCTGGATAAGTTATTATACACGGGCTGCAGGGTTGTAATGATGAATTTTTATAATCACCATTTTCCCAAAGCTGTTATCTCTTGCGTTGAACATCATCTCTTAGCCTGATAAAGGACAGTGTTATGTAGTACTCTTTATTGACAGTTAGTTTTTGAGGAGCATACTTGTGATGAACCACGCCTTTAGTATAACAAGCATTATCAGCATTACCTTCATACTACTTCCTGATTGCCTGGCTTTCTTTTGCCGCGGAGAAGTTGGAGTTTTTCAGTGGGATGTCTGTGTCAGGATCGTTGTCTCAGGGCCATAGTAACAGATCCATGAATCATCTGCGATTATTTTTTTCATAAAATCACGAAAATTATTAGCACATTCCACCATTTCTTGTACTACTTGCAGACGGTTTTACTTTTTTCATACGACAGATGTTTTGGGATAAATTTTGTTGCTATGCGTTACATCTCGAGATCTTCCATAAATAGCACTGAACCAAATTCCCGAGTCAAAATTCATCTTCAAGCTCTCCAGTTGTTATTTATTGATTATTGATAACCATCTGTCAAACTTACTCTATTTTTTCAGGTTTTTGCTGGTAGAAGCAAAATTCATAACCTTTTATATTAAACTATGTTCCTGATAACTAATCCGTTTAAAAAGAAATTCACTTACAAAAATAATACTAAGCTGTACTGTAATTGGTATATAATACTTTTATTATTGTTCATAGAAGAACAAGGAAAATAAATGGAAAATGTACCACAAAAAATAACCTTTCTATTATAGAAATAGCAATATAGAAAAAAATAAGTAAACTCTCTAATTGCAGTTGCCGCTAAATGGTAATTTTTTCAGTTTAATTCTATCAACTAAAAGCCGTTTGATTATAAAACAGATTTAAGCAAATAATTTGCTGAAAATTTTTATTATAAAAATAAATGAGTTAGAGGGAGTATTTTTCTATAATTTCTTTAAGCTGATGAATTTTCTCTCACTGTGGGTTTACTTTGCAAGATAACTGGAATTAACTAAAATCTCATTTCACATGAAATTAATCATTACAGTTTCCATATAACATTCATGAGGCTAGTAAACTATGGACAAAACGACAAAGATAAATGCAGGAGAACCTACAACACGTAATTTAGTTTCAAATTTAATTTAAAACATGAAATTACTTCAGATTTAACTTCTACTGCACTAACAGAAAATATAATCATGGGACTGTTAAAAAGAAAAAACTAATCACAATTTCCTCACACAAAATTTCTAAAATGTTATGATATAATTATCTTCTTTTTGTTACATAAAATTTTGTTTATTATGAATTACCAAAGAAAAAAATACGTTGAGTTGAAATTTATATTTAAACTAAATTTTACCCACTGATAAATCTTCAAGCATAAAAAAATTAAAGCAAAACTGTAACTATAAATGAAGAAAAATCCTAATCTTACTATATATCATGAAATAATTAGATTGTTGTTAAGATCAAACAGTGGATGAGAGTTTTTGTTATAGATTGAGAATAACGAAATTACAATGATATATATTCATTTGAGATGGATTTTTTTTTTAGAGTTGTTTACTCGTATGACTATATCTTTAATGTATATGTTTATGTTAAAAAGATTTTTCCTGATAAATTTTGTGGATATTAACGTTAGTTTTTCCAGAATTTCTGATACGTACTTTGTAAAAATACTGAACTGTATTAGATCTATCTAGAAAAAAAATTAATCTTATACGAGGTGCGATAATAAAGTAATGAGACTGATTTTTCTTTGCAAGATGTGGCAACCCTGCAGCTTGCGTAGGCAAACCATCTTTGTCCTTGATCTATAAGCTACTTTTAGTCCAAGCGGCACATTGATGCAACTGCTCAGTCGTTAGTTGTGCTGTAATAAGTGAACACGTGTTTGTGTCTCTCGTCACAGAAATGAAACCGCAAAATATTGCCCAACGGTATGCCATTTATTTTTGCGTTAAATCGGGTGAAAACGCGAGAAAACTTACGGTAAGCTCCAGAAGGCTTTTGGAGAGGAGGTTATGTCAAGAGCTCAAGTTTTTCGGCGGCATAAAATTTCTAGTGAAGGCAGAACGAATGTTGAAGATGAAGACAGCAGTGGACGACCATCAACCTCACGGACAGATGTCAACATGACCAGGGTGCGTGAAATCGTACGATCTGATCGAAGATTATCCGTGAAAATGATCGCAGAAGAACTCAACATCGATCGAGAAACGGTTCGTCTAATATTAACTGAAGATCTTGGTACGAGAAAGATTTGTGCAAAAATGGTCCCCTAAAATCTCACACAACAGTGTGAAACACGGAAAAATGTGGCAGCTGATCTGTTAGAGCAAACGGAAATCAATCCAAATTTATTGAGCCGTGTTATCACTGATGATGAAGGTTGGTTTTTTCAATACCATCCAGAGACAAAACGCCAAAGTTCGCGATGGTGCTCAAAGGGATCACCCAGACCAAAAAAAGCTCGCATGTCAAAGTCAAAAGTGAAACGCATGCTTGTGTGCTTCTTCGATTCCAAGGGAATTGTTCATAAAGAGCGGGTGCCTCCTTGATAAACAGTTAACCAATAATTCTACAAAGAAATTTTAGAAAGACTTCGTAAACGAGTTCTTCGTGTCCGTGCTAAGATTGCTGATAATTGGATTCTGCATCACGATAATGCGCCATCCCATACTGCTCTGTCAGTACAGCAATTTTTAACCTCAAAACAAATTTCAGTACTACCACAGCAACCTTATTCACCAGATATCGCTCCGTGCGACTTTTTTCTATTTCCAAGAGTCAAAATGGCGGTCAAGGGACACCATTTTCAAACAACACAAGATGTCCAAAAAGCTGTGACGAGAGTCTTGGAGGATATTACAGAAGATGAGTTCCAGAAATGTTACCATCAATGGTAGTAGCGCTGGAATAAGTGCAATTCAGAGGGGAATTACTTTGAAGCAGACAACACTAAACATGACTAAAACGGTAAGCAAATTTTTTTTCACATCAGTCTCATTACTTTATTGTCGCACCTCGTGTATATATATATATATATATATATATGTGTGTGTGTGTAAAATTAATGTTTGTTTGTTCCGTTTGCGTTCCTATACCATTCATACGATTACGATGAAACTGTTTTGAGTTGTGCGAACGCCCGCGAAGGTTTCTGAATTAGTTTGTACCCGCCAGAGTGCGCTGGGGTCGAAATATTTCGATAAATTGTATTTATGGTCTGATTTGGCTCATATTCAGAATATATATTAATTAGACCAAAAATAAATATTTTTGCGAAAACTATACCCGCTAGGTGTCCAGATATTTACGAAGCAAACAAATAAACAAACAGATTTTCTTCTTCTATATATATATAAAAGGCCCGATTTACGCGCGGGAAAAAGGGAGAAAAGGAAAAAGAAGAAATGGAAATAGGGAAAAAGGGGAAAATAAAAAAGGAAAAGGGAAAATAAAAATGAAAAGGGGAAAAAGAGAAAATGGAGATAGGAAATATGGAAAAGTAGGAAATCGGGAGGGGGAAGGGAGAAATATTGGAAATAGGGAAATGTTGAAAAAGGGGAAAGGGGAAAAGGGATAAATCTGCAAACATAAGAAAGTAAGAGCAAAACTCTTACTGAAAAGGTGAAAGGTTAAATTTTGTGAATTCTGTAATCAGTTTTTAACGTTTTATCAAACTTTCAATTGTGCTCATTTAACCTATATATATATATATATATATATATATATATATATATATATATATACTCAAATCTAGCAATAGCGAAGCATTGCCGGGTCAGCTAGTAACTTATTAAAAATAAAAAAATACAATAGTAAGTATTACACAGTATTTACATACGTATAAAATATTTCTTCACGTATTTAAAAAAAAAAAAAAAATCTTTTTTTTTCAAAGAAGAATAAATTAGCTGTAATAAATTTTTGTAACTCTTCGATTTATTTTTAATCATTTGGTTATAAAAACAAAACGAGCTGTATTAACGGTTTTTGGATTAAAATGTCTGAAACACGATTAAGATTTATTAAAAAAAAAAAGGAATAAGAACCAAATGCGTATTTCAATTGTTAAATTAAAAATCATGATCAGTATTTGAAACTGAAGTAATAAAAATAAATATCAAAAACAATAAACAATTTTAATATTAAGCAAGGGAGAACAACTGACTGTATTTGTCAAAAAAAATATAAAAAGAAAACTGAAGCGTAAAAAAAACCACCTCGCTATGCAATTTAGCTGAAACACTCAAACTCTCCCCAGATGGACTGCCAACACGCCCTGTTGGACTGTATAATGGGAGCAGTACCGGGCGTGGCAGCTATTCCTATCTTCAAGTTTTCGGTTAGACTGCACAAAGCACATTTTATTTGTTTATATAAACACAGCTAAGCTTTTTATTTATTAATATTATTTTAATTTTTTTTATGACCGCTGATGACAATGTTTGATAACAGAAACGTGAATATATATATTTTTACAAAATAAAAATAAATATTTAAGCGAATTTTTAATATATTATCATCTGGTGACTTCTTTTTTTCCTATAAATTACATAATTTTATAATTCCTTAACTACAGAAATAAGTAATTATTTTATTTTAAAGGTATAACTAAATTATACTGTGAAACAAATTTATTTTTTGAAAATATGTAAGCCAAATTATTTAATAAATGAAAAGGAAGGTATCTATGGAATGTACTGCTGATGGAATCTAGCAAGGATATATTTATTCAACAAAATCAGCTTTAGACACCTCATTCATGAACCATGTATTCATCCTACGTTTTCTGGTATTATTTTAAAGTAAATTTACAACTTCTGAATTTGATGATTATAGGTGATAATTTGGTTTCAGGAAAAGTATAGGGACGAGGGAACCAATTTTAGGCCTCATATTGAAAGTAGAAGGAAGATTAAAGAAAAACAAACCGACATACTTGGCGTTTATAAACCTAGAAAAGGCATTCGATAACGTAGACTGGAATAAAATGTTCAGCATTTTAAAAAAATTAGGGTTCAAATACAGAGATGGAAGAACAATTGCTAACATGTACAGGAACCAAACAGCAACAGTAATAATCGAAGAACATAAGAAAGAAGCCGTAATAAGAAAGGGAGTCCGACAAGGACGTTCCCTATCCCGTTACTTTTTAATCTTTACATGGAACTAGCAGTTAATGATGTTAAAGAACAATTTAGATTCGGAATAACAGTACAAGGTGAACAGATAAAGATGCTACGATTTGCTGATGATATAGTAATTCTAGCCGAGAGTAAAAAGGATTTAGAAGAAACAATGAACGGCATAGATGAAGTCCTACGCAAGAACTATCGCATGAAAATAAACAAGTACAAAACAAAACTAATGAAATGTAATAGAAATAACAAAGATGGACCGCTGAATGTGAAAATAGGAGGAGAAAAGATTATGGAGTAGAAGAATTTTGTTATTTGGGAAGTAGAATTACTAAAGATGGACGAAGCAGGAGCGATATAAAATGCCGAATAGCACAAGCGAAACGAGGCTTCAGTAAGAAATATAATTTGTTTACATCAAAAATTAATTTAAACGTCAGGAAAAAATTTTTGAAAGTATATGTTTGGAGTGTCGCTTTATATGGAAGTGAAACTTGGACGATCGGAGTATCTGAGAAGAAAAGATTACAAGCTTTTGAAATGCGGTGCTATAGGAGAATGTTAAAAATTAGACTGGTGGATAAAGTGACAAATGAAGAGGTATTGCAGCAAATAAATGAAGAAAGAAGCATTTGGAAAAATATAGTTAAAAGAAGAGACAGACTTATAGGCCACATACTAAGGCATCCTGGAATAGTCGCTTTAATATTGGAAGGACAGGTAGAAGGAAAATATTGTGTAGGCAGGCCACGTTTGGAATATGTAAAACAAATTGTTAGGGATGTAGGATGTAGAGGGTATACTGAAATGAAACGACTAGCACTAGATAGGGAATCTTGGAGAGCTGCATCAAACCAGTCAAATGACTGAAGACAAAAAAAAGAAAAAAAAGGGTGATAATATCGGAGTGGAAGACGTACCTAGGCAAAACTATCCCATGACAGGATTCCGGCGTGTATAAATGTTTATTAATTGATGCTATACATTTGTAAGTTTTATTTTTGTGCTTACTCTGCAGATTATCATTGCTTATTACCGAAATTAGTCTTTATAGATTTTCTTCAAAATATTCCATCTGAAATAGTATGAATGTATATCAATAATTCCGGTACCAATAACTTCCCAATAAAATGAGTGACCAATAAAACCAATAAACCAATTTTTCCCAATAAAAAATTCCCAATATATATTTATTTTATCGTTAGAGTCAGGTGTATTTACGCTACTTAAATCGTCAGATCGTGTAAAATGGCTTGCGACTGGATTATAAATTTTTAGAATACTTTGATTCTCCGTAAATATTTAATTACTGAGGAACTGAATGAAAGTGTCATTTGTCGTGAAGAATATCACTTCCATTTCGACAAGCTCAATTTGACCTACAATGTACGTTCAGCTTTATAAAAAGGCAACGAGAAACTACTTCACATCCAGTTTTATCTAATAATTCTGCAAGATTTTGAGAGTAGTTAAGCCATTAGTGTCACTTGACTGGCACTAATTTATTTCTAGCCTACATAAATTTTATTTGATGACATTTTCTGTTTAAATTATTACCGCCCTTACTCATATCACTGCCATAAAAAAATTTACTGTGTATGAAAAATCCCTTAAATTAAGTTTTTGTTTTTACCAAGTTTTTGAAGAAAAACACAATATTACATTTGGCAACGTGGTGGACGAAAATAAATTTTTTTAGGTTTTTACTTATGAGGAATACGAAAATAACATTTACTTAAAATGTAATTTCATTATATTTTATTTTAATTTCCTTATATTTTAAATTATAATGTAAATCAAAAAGGCCTTTGGTAAAAGGACATCATTAAAGAAATAAATAATTTAATTTAGTGTTAAAAAAGTTATAAATAAATAAATTCACAAGTTATTATTATTCGAAGTTAAATATTTTGTTTTATTAGCAAGTGAAATATTCATTTTCTGAACTGCTATATTAATTAATAGAAGTTATTTTTTTATACCAGTAGTTTGCGAATTTAATAGATATACATATAATATTTAATAATTTATTAAGAGTATTTTTTTTTTAATTTCCTTCTACTTATATTTAAAGAAAAAAAAGAAAACTCCTATTCGTTAATATTCAGATATTTGAAACAGAATATCACTAAAACAAGATTTGATTTTTGATGGAATGTGTTTTAATTATGTTTGACGTTTTAGTTTCAGAGCTAGCTATTCAAAATATTTTACAACTTATTCAATACAACGCTAAATTACAATATTATTACATTTTTCTCTAATTTATGACTTCCGTAGTGGTCTGTCTTTAATTGTGATTTTACAAATTTTCAAAATTATTTTATTAAAACTGTAATTGTAATTATTATTCAGAACTAATACCGTAATATTATCAGTTAGCAAAAAAGTAGTGATTGTTTTACTAAAATGCTTACTTTCTCACTCAATAAAATTATTAATTTTAAGATTAAATAACCTATCTTAAAGTTAAAAAAAGTATGAGATCTTTAGTATTGTAATTGAATAGCGAAAAAAAATACTGCCAAAAGTTATTTGCATATCACGCTTTTTTCCTAAACAGGAAGATCTGATAGAAGGTGAAAGCAATATCTGAAAAATTCAAATTTCGACTCATTTCTTTTCTAAAAAAAAGACAACCTGGTTTTAGGTAACTAAAAATTCTCTGAGATGCAAGAACTCCAATTTTTGCTAAAAAGCAGAACTGAACCACATAACGCAGACTTACTGGATGAAATTCAAGCATCTACCATGATACTAGACTTTTCCAACAAAGAAAACCAATCCTATAAACAATCCTGAAACTCTTCACTACAAATGAATTAGCTACTCTTTGCAAAAATCAACTGATTCTATTTCTCGTCTAGATGGAATTCCTCATACCGTTCTTATACTACATCCAGATTTTACTAAAAATAATAAGATTCTTGAAAAAATAATAAATGTGCACTAGATTACGTTTTTTTTTTTGTTTTTTTTTGAGTATGCGGATCTTACATTACCGTTTAATTGAGGCTTTAGTGAAAATGTTGGTCCGAAAAATTACCTGTTCAATACAGAAGATGTCATAATAAGTTCATTCGCAGGACAGAAATACAAAATGGTGTCATTTTCTATCTTAAGAAGACATCTGGCACGACTTGGTGGGATGGTGTTATTAAAATATTACATGAGTAAGCTTAAGAAATGTCCTAATTGCAATCAGCAGTAAACTGATTGACGGCTTCTTTAATGTAGTAGCATCTAATGTAAGAATAGAATAGAACCTACTCAATTTTATGAACAACAGTTTGGCACAAGGTTCTCCACTCAGAGGAATCTTCTTTATCATTTTTGTCAATATCGTGGCTGAGGTCATCCCTAGCCAGGAAGGATACAATCTTTTTTTTCTGATTAAATAATTTTCTATACAGCCTTATCTACGGGTATATTCAGATGTAGACTGTAAAAAGCAAATAAACTTGCTAAACAATAAGCCTTAAAAATTGGCTCTCTACAGGGAAGACTTCTTGAGTTAATTTTCTTAAGAAACAAAAGCTCCACTCTTACACTTTCCTCAAATTAAGCAGTCAAAAATAACACTCAAGAGATAAGTTCATTTCTTAGGGTTTTACGTTTGAAAAAGATTGTCGTAAACTGCGTTCAGGATCTTGTCTCCAGATGTTGACAGATCCTAAAAGTCAATAAAATCTCCAGATACCGACAAGTAGGGAGCTTTTAGTCAAGTATTGCTGACTTACTAGAACGGTCTTGGTAAAAATGGATTGTACTTAAATTGTTTACTCTTCAGCTAAATCTATCATCTCCAGGCTTTCGATGTTCTACATTAGACTGTCTCATCACTTACCTTTCGGACAAATTCTTCTCGTAGTTCTTGTGTTGAGTCTGCCTTCATTTCCTGTATTTTATACGAAGCAACTATTACTGTCTTAGTCGATAATTGATTCTTCTTCAACATGTACAAAACAGTTTAAACAACATCCTTTGAGGTATGGGTTTAGTGTGATGAAGTTCCAGCCGAAATCTATGCTATAGAATTGAAAGACGAGGTTAATTACCACTTCCCGAGAGTGCATCCAACCACCTTTTGTAAGACGTCTCTGTGGATTCTTCCAAACTCAACCTAGCCTATGAATCTGTCTAATATTTAGAGAATTAATATTATTCCGATCGAGCTCCTCAAGAATCGTTCAATAACTGTTTGTTATGAATATGCCACTTTACTGATGGATCACAACAGATCAGGAAATTTGAACTACTTTCACTATCCAGGATCAGTCATACACCTGTTCTCTTTTCTCTCACACAACGTTTTTGGGAGAACTTAAAGATTTTTGGAAGGCACTTCGCTACTGTGACCATTTTAACATAAATAAAAGGTATGAATGTGTTTATTTGCTTATATAAGAGTGCATAGTTATGTGTGTGTGTGTGGCTGCGCGCGCGCGAATTAGTACCAGCGTAATTGGTATAAAAAAAATAACTGCTCTGACTTTTTAGATTTCATTTGGAAATATAACTCTTTTTATCTCCTCGTTCGGATAACATTTCGCTTTGTATGTTTCTTCAAGAAAAGGAATCAAATTTAGTCATCGCTTGGATCCCAGAACCTACTGGAATTAAAGGAAACAGCAGATGCGGTTACGAAAAGGTATCTGCCAATCATTAAGAATATAATATTGTGATTTAAACGAATTAAATTAAGCGTCTTGTTAAGGAGGTAGTAGTATAAAAAATCGGCTTTATTAAAACATGGTATTTTCTCAACAAAAAAATAAATTAATGAAACCGAATTTTAAGTCAAATATCATTTCAATTAAATATAATCGAAGGAAACCTTAACGTGGCTTAGATTATAACTAATTAATATTATTATATTTGCTACTTTTCATTATCACTTTTTAAATTTTTTATGAAAAAAATTATAATTTTTCTTGATATTTACGATAACTGAATATTTCTTTTCACGAGTATCGCAAGTATCTGAATTATAACAGTGAAGTTCCATGTAAAGTGCTCTAGCGAGAAGTGGATGATAAGTAGAATGCGTCAAGATCAAAGTAAGGCGCTCATACAATAACAAAAAATACGTACGTTACAAATATATTAGAAAATACTTTTTGACAAGTAAATAATATGTTTATGAAACATTTATTTAAAATTAAATAAATACTTATCCTGATTAGAAAAAAAAAAAACAATATTTGTTTTATTTTTACTATTTTTGTGTTCTAACGTAAAAAAACGTAATTGGTGTTTATATTAATAATTTTATCCGACGTGTTAAAACATTATTTTATTGAAAGTATATCGACAGAAGGTTACTCCAAACCCTTTATTATTCCTAAAGTACCATATTAAATGAAATACGTCACATTTAATCGCTTCTGCGGAGTTTTATGTTTCTAGAATGATCTTGGTAATATCCTTTAGCAAATCGGTAGTAAAACGTTTCCAACATTACACTTAATAGTCGAATTAATTTCTTATATATCTTCAATAGATTCGATCAGAGAAAATCCATGACCCGCTCTCCATATACAGATTTAATACAAACAAGTTTAATTATCCTTTATTCTGGAGATTTACAAATAATATTTTTTAAAAGAATTTTCTTATAAATGTAAAAGACTATTTCAAAAAGTTGAAATTTTGATGTTTAATAACTAAACGGATAAAGCCTTACAGAATTTGTTCATAGGATTTTGAGGTATCTTGTAGAATCAAAATAAATGATCGTCTGATTAGAAAGGGATTCATAAAATTTTCATTGAGTTTGTCAAATATTTTTTATATCTTCGATTTTATTTACAATCGGTATCGCAGGTAGAAACCGCATCAATTTCATCGCAATAACAAAATGGAAAGGAGTTTGCTTGAAACACCTTAATTAAATACATTCTAAAAAAATCAATGGTAAATTAAAGATGCAGTTAAAAGGTCTAGAGAGCTGGGCACTAAAATTCATAAAAAGTTCAGTAATAGCAGTAAAACCACAAAGTAAAAGAAAAACTAACATGAGAACAAATGACACTAGAAACATACACAATCATAAACATAAATATAAGTACATAGATGACTCATAACTTAAGAGTAGAAATCTCGTTCTGAGTATAATTTTTATGTCACAAAATTAATAATGAATTACTGGTTTAAAAAATACGATAGGATTCGGTTTCTAATCAGAAAAAATTGGTAAAATTTTAACTTTGTTTCAAATAGTTGGCTCTTTTAGAAATCTAAACTGGTGTAAGTTGTTCTGAGGAAATAATTAGCGTTATAATAATTACGATGATACGAAAGTCAGCATTAAAAATCAGGCGGTAGATTTACTTGTAAGTACAAATAAGTAATAATATAAATGTTACCATTCTGGTTTAATAAAATTATTAGATCAATTCATTTAAGCTAATTTTTAATGTTTTCAGGCCGTTTTATAATAGCAGAAAATATTCTTTAAAATATCGGCTATTTTAAATAAATATTTAAAAAAAATACTTTTAGGATATTAACCCACTCAATATTATTATTATTTTTAATATTATTATTTATTATATTATTATTTCAGGCATTATTAATTTGTTGAGACTAACTGAAAAATAAATTCATTGAAGATTGCTTAATTTTAATGCTTTTATTCTATACTCATAGTATCAGTTTTGCGTTCTGAAGTAATCTTTGTATTACTTTAGAAATATCATGTAAACATAATTACGTACTGGAAGTAGCTAATATCAAAGATAAATCCTGCTCCACAAATCGCGATGATGTGGGTTCTTTGTTTGGAAGAGTACACTTAACCTCTTTGAATCTGGCTGCATAATTAGAAAGTTCTCAATTTTGTTCGGTGACTATCAGGAAAGTAGGAAGGCATTGGGATTACCAACTGCAGTAATCAATATAACTGATTCAATCACAATCTGGCAATGCTGTTCCTTTGACATCTTTGGACAATCCAATAGCGATTAGTAAAAACGAAATAGATTGTCTGGATATAGAAAATTTGGTGCGTTACTGTTCAAATAGGAATGGTTTTATACTTTATGAGATCGAGAGCCTTCCAAAAAAACGATGAAAGTTATTTTCAACGATTCTATTAGAACCCTTTCTGGGATCTATGAATAATTATTTAAAATTACCGACAAAGAAATTGGTTGCAGAGCTCGAGTTTTCAAATACATTTTCAATTTAGTGAAATAATATCTATTTTCTCACTTTCTTACGAATAACAACAATTATTTTCATGACATTTTTTGACCTTAATTTTTTAAAAAAATTCAGCGATAGAGTTTGTAGAAACACAGGCAGAAATAAAGCTAATTACATTATGTAAAAAAAATTATAACCTCATAAATTATAAGTGTCTGGGTAGTTCGAGGGTAAATGGTTGTCTTCCCTTATCAAAGGTAGGTAACACAAGGCAGGAAAAAAAAAATCGTACGGATATGAGAAGGAACCATTAGTGTCGAAGGTAGAAATAGAAGGCACAATACCAAAGGAAAGAATAAGTAAACGACAGTTATATAATGAAATTGAGAATATTGAAGAGTTAGGAACAAGGAATAACAAAAAAATAATCTGCATGAAGGAATAATAGAAGAGGATTGTTTATTCTGCCGGAGGAAAAACCCTTCAGAAAGATTACAACACAAGTAAGAGTAGATAAATATCGCGATTAAACCTTTTTTTATGAAATCGAAAACTTGATACGTATAATGTAAAGGATTCGAGAAGGTAAAATTAAAAAAAAATAAAAATGAATAACGAAAATCAGCGCATGTAAATGGTTAGAAGAATTATGAGAGGTGATTTTACCGATCAATTATTTAATTTTCATTTATTTAAATTTTGCATGAATTTTCTTTCGATTTGGTAGATTACACTGAGCAGGTGGCTCCTTCGTTTACTAAAAATTTACTTTTTAAGCAATAAATTGCAATGAGCATTTCGATAATCATATGACGATCGTGTTTTTATCTGCACAATCAGATACAACAGTGATTAAACGATGATCAGTTAAGTTTCAACGCGTAATCCGGGATTGCTAATTGAAAACAGTAATGACGAGAAAGAAGACTAGGATAAAACGCATTATGTCTACACGGTGTACACGACACGTACTTTATACACTCTTACCCCTCCTTTACCCACCATATTCTCTCTCGCTTCCTCCCTCTATTAATAACGCTCTCTCTCACACTCTCTCTCTCGCTCTCTCTCACTCTATCTCTCTCCGTAGTCTAGATGGTCTCATTTTGCATGGAGCTTTTGCTTCAGTCCAGAATTCGCCATGTTGCTTCTTTAACCCCTGCAACACCATTTGCATTTCAAACCCTTCATCTGATTTTACTTAAGTCTTAATCACGTAGAAACACATTACGGTCCGCCACTACAAACCGAGCCCAGAAACTTTCAAACAATATCCCTTTCACAAGTAAGCCTACCGAAGAATTATTTGTGAACTTTAATCTGCAAAGCTTTTACAACGCATGAAATTAAAAACATTCATTTAAAATGCGATGAAAATAATTACGCATCTTTACTTGAAAATAAAATTAAATAAAAAAAAAAAATAAAATTGAAAAATATAATTCGTATGATAAAGTATATTTAGTTAATTAACTAATACTAACTTAAACAATTTTTAGAACAATTTAAGAATTTTTAAAACGATATTAAGATAATTAAAATGATAAAATATCATTTTACAACATTTAATTTATTTATAAACTTGCGTAAGAAATTTTATTAAAAATTAAAAAGGATTTATAAAATTTTTTATTTCAATTCAAAAATAAAATTAAATGAATTCTGTTTTTGCAATTATCTTGAGCAGCAAAAACATATTTATTCGTATAAAAATGTATATAAATTTGAATAGTCAAAAAGAAGTAGACCAAAACTTAAATGAAAGTAAATGCTTTTTAACAGTTAAATTTATGTAATTTAATATTACATCAGTTCTTCGTCAAAAGTTTTTTTTTTTGTCTTCAGTCATTTGTTTGGTTTGATGCAGCTCTCCAAGATTCCCTATCTAGTGCTAGTCGTTTCATTTCAGTATACCCTCTACATCCTACATCCCCAACAATTTGTTTTACATACTCCAAACGTGGCCTGCCTACACAATTTTTCCCTTCTCCCTGTCCTTCCAATATTAAAGCGATTATTCCAGGATGCCTTAGTATGTGGCCTATAAGTCTGTCTCTTCTTTTAACTATATTTTTCCAAATGTTTCTTTCTTCATCTATTTGCCGCAATACCTCTTCATTTGTCACTTTATCCACCCGTCTGATTTTTAACATTCTCCTATAGCACCACATTTCAAAAGCTTCTAACCTTTTCTTCTCAGATACTCCGATCGTCCAAGTTTCACTTCCATATAAAGCGACACTCCAAACATATACTTTCAAAAATCTTTTCCTGACATTTAAATTAATTTTTGATGTAAACAAATTATATTTCTTACTGAAGGCTCGTTTAGCTTGTGCTATTCGGCATCTTATATCGCTCCTGCTTCGTCCATCTTTAGTAATTTTACTTCCCAAATAACAAAATTCTTCTACCTCCATAATCTTTTCTCCTCCTATTTTCACATTCAGCGGTCCATCTTTGTTATTTCTACTACATTTCATTACTTTTGTTTTGTTCTTGTTTATTTTCATGCGATAGTTCTTGCGTAGGACTTCATCTATGCCGTTCATTGTTTCTTCTAAATCCTTTTTACTCTCGGCTAGAATTACTATATCATCAGCAAATCGTAGCATCTTTATCTTTTCACCTTGTACTGTTACTCCGAATCTAAATTGTTCTTTAACATCATTAACTGCTAGTTCCATGTAAAGATTAAAAAGTAACGGAGATAGGGAACATCCTTGTCGGACTCCCTTTCCTATTACGGCTTCTTTCTTATGTTCTTCAATTATTACTGTTGCTGTTTGGTTCCTGTACATGTTAGCAATCGTTCTTCTATCTCTGTATTTGAACCCTAATTTTTTTAAAATGCTGAACATTTTATTCCAGTCTACATTATCGAAAGCCTTTTCTAGGTCTATAAACGCCAAGTATGTTGGTTTGTTTTTCTTTTTTGTCAAAAGTATGGAACCATTATATTAGTTATCGACGTTCGAGAAACACCACCACCATATAAGAGATCCGTGCTGCTTCTGTGCAGTTTCTTTGAATTGTGACCGAAACAACTAAATCATAAACAAACCCTAAACATAAACAATCTTGTTCTATGAACGATTTAAAAAAAGGCTGTTTTAAAATATTAAAAAATTTTTTTGAGCAATTTACATTTTACAATCGGTAGTCAAACCGATTACGACCATACGTTTTTTTCTTAATTTAAAAAAAAATGCTATTAAGCTCCTTGTTTATAAAATTGTAATGACTTTAATTAACAAGAACTTCTATATACTTGTTCTATTTCATTTGCAATGAACGAAAATTAAAATAAAGAACTGCAATGAACAAAGTTATCCCAAAGAATTTAGGAAGGAGCAATGAAAATTTATTTTTTATGTAGATTTAAAATGAACAGCCAAAAGTTATACACAACATAGATAGAGCTCTCTATAAATTGAAACTCTTATGATCCATCTACAAGATAAAAGTAAATATTTTCAAGTAGCAAAGCTATCACATACCCTAAAATATTTTAATGACTTTAATATCAATTTGTTTAATTTAATGATATGAGTTTACTCTTAAAACTTAAAGGTATTGTGAGTGATCGGTGAAGTACATTCCATTTACTTACTGATAACGCTATCAGTCTGAAAGTTTTCATTAAAAAAGGTTTTTAAAATTTAAATAACATCTTGTACTCTTTTGTGGCAAGCACTGGAAGATGAGTGTTTTGAACGGGCGATGGATAAAGAACATTCGGTATGCGGATAACAATATAATTTCAGCAAATAGTCAGGATAGCTTATAGAACGACTGAATGAGAATGCCTGGCCACGAGTTACGGTCTTGACATCAGTATAAATAAAACTAAAGTTATGATCATAAGGAAAAAATTTATTCCTGCATGCCATTTTACAATCGACCAGAAACCGTAGAACGAGTACAAAAGTACACGTATCTCTAAACCGTTGTCGTTGTAAACCGTCGTTAACCGTTGTTAACGACCAGTGAGATAATTCTGAGGAAGTGAAATTTAGAAATGGAAAAGCCAAGAATATGTTCAACAAAATGAAAAAAAAATATTGAAAGGCTGTGAGTTAACAATGATTACAAAAGTGCGACTCCTTTGTTGATACGTGTTCTCTGTTTTATATTATGGTGTTGAAACGTGGAAACTGAAAGGGTCGTGCAGTAGTAAATTCAAAGTCATCGATATGTGGCTCTAAAAAAGGCTGCTGAGGATGCCGTGGGCAAATCGTGTCACAGACGCAGAAATCCTTTGCAGGATGAAAAAGGATAAAGAAGTATTGACCACTGTGAAAACAAAAAATCTTCAACTGCGTTATGAGAAACAGAAGCAAATACATATGCTGCAGGGAAAAATATTCGGAGATAGAGGTGTCGGAAGGAGACGAACTCCTGGCTAAAAAATCTCCAGGACTGGACCTATAAGACATGTACAGAGTTGTGCCACGCAACTCACAATAGAGAAAGCACATCCAAGACGGTTACCAACATCCGGAACGGATACAGAAAGATGAAAAAGAAGAAGACTGTTTTGCCAAATGGTTATTTTTCACCCTAAAATGGCTTTTCAGATATACTTTTAAACATGGGAGCAGCACATTGTTTAAAACCTACTAATCTATAAGTTTTACAGACACATTTCTAAAACTCTGGAGAAATTAATAAAAGCAAAGTTTAATAGTCTACATAAATAAACAACTTCATTGCTCAAATCAATACAAATTTCAATATATAAAAACCATCAAGGACCGGTGAAAAAAAATGTTGAAATAATTTTTGTTTAAATTAACGGTAAATTTCCATATACTTAGTTTTTTATACGATCTCTCCTTGTGAATTACTAGAAGCCTAAAAAATGAACGGAATTTATGTAGTTAAAATTTAATTGTTCAAAGATATAACTAAACGTCATCTTGGTGAAAAAACGTACATTTTAATTTTAATCTTGAACGGGAACATAAGAAAGTTATCCGAATACGGGCACCATCGTGCACTGTTTTATCATTAAATATCTTTTTTATTTATATAAATGACACGGTCAGATTGGAAATTACAAACGGAAAGGTTTGTTCTGTTTCTGAAAATGTAACATGAATTTTTTTTTACATAGGGATTGTGTATTTAGATATCTGGATTTCGGATCGAGACAAATAAAGCTATGACTAAATAAACACATCTTAACTTTAAATAACACAATAACTAAGCACATGATATTCACTTCGAATAGCAGAATCCAACCCCTACAAATATTATGTACACCGTTGCATTACTGCAGCTGTCGTAAGTAAAATGATCATAATCTATTATGATCATTTTATTTATTTTTATTGATCATAGTATTATCTACTAATTTAATATGTACGTAATTAACATTTTTAATTTATTAGTTTAGGTTTATACAAAAAAAAAATTAACGACATTTCGCTTACTTAATAAGTAAATCACTATTTCGATAGGAAATGCAGCGTATAGTGCGTTCCTAGATCTCTCATACCAATTATTTATAATTTAAAAGCAAATTATTATCGTAGCAGTGACAAAACATTGATTATATGTAGCAAAAGGCTTTTTACAGATTTACATTTTCTAACTATGCATGTAAACATTTTTCTAACTATGCATGACAAGAACCGATTCTTTATTATACATGTTGAGGAGGCGGCGAGAAAGGGCGAAAATGTGGTGAAGGCGCTGAGCAACATGATGAGAAATAAGGGCGGTCCTCAAACGGTTAAGAGGAAACTGTTGGCCAGTATGTACTCTTCTGTGGTGTTATATGGAGTTCCTGTACGGCTGGGAGCGTTGTCGAGGGAAAGGAACGTGAGGCGTTTGGTTATTCAACAACGTAGGCTGAACATACGTGTCATCGCAGGGTATCGAACGATCAAATGAGAGCTGCAACAGTGAACGGAGGGGACAGAAAGGTGGCAATTGACGGTCTCTACATGGTTTGGCGTGACAAATGGCGAGATTCGGACAAAGAAGGTGGACCTTTGGGCTGATACGAGACGTCAGGAACTGGGTGGAGCGAAAGCACGGTAACACAGGCTACGAATTCACCCAGTTACTGTCTGGACATGGATGTTTTCGAGACTACCTGTACAGGATGGGCAGATGCCATACAAGTCGCTGTCACGATTGCGGCGGACTGGATACACCAGAGCATGTAGTATTTTTTTGCCCTAGATGGCGCAACTTCCGCGTAGCGCTCGAGGGTCAGGGTGTGGAGGGGGCCAACAATATAATCGAGGTAATGCTCAGCAATGGCGACAAGTGGAAGTGTGTCTCCACTACGATCGCATCAATGATACGAGAGAAGGTCAATGAAGAGAGGCGACGGCAGGCTGAGTTGATGCGAATCTATGGAGTCTTGGAGTTCGATGACGGGTGATCAAGGGAGGGCAGCTTCTGGGGGTGGGTGGCGGGGGCTCCTCGGAGTCGTCGATCGCCCCTGGGGATGCCTTCAGGTCACACGGATTCGGATAAAGGAGTGCCTGGGTGATCATGCAGGGACTGTACATACCATATGGCTTAGATCCGGCCCCTGCATGGTAGAAGGGGCCGGCGGGCCTGACGGCGGCTGGCAGAGCTTTTTCCTCCGCTAAGGAAAGAGATGCATGTAAAACATAATAATTTACATAAAGAAAAACAGATGAATCCAAACATAGCCATAATATTGAGGTATAATACCAGGTATATTGAGACCGTTCACGATAATAAAATAATAAAATCGTTTTTAATCAGCCTTTTGAAAAAACCAATACCCGGAATACAGCTGATAAAGGTCCATATAAAAATAATTTTATTTAAAATCGCTATATAGTATTTTTAAATAAAACTTCTTTATTACTAAACGGGCTAAAAATTATCTTTATCTTCAAACTATACTTATTAAAATAACAAATTAACATTTTATACTGAAGTAATTTTAATGATACCTGAAATAAAAATCGGATGAAAAATATTATATTACTAGCATTCCCGTCACGGCTACACTCACGCTATATGGTTACTTGCGTTTCCCGTAGCGGTCAATCTTTTTTCATTTTATATTTTTTAGTCAAGTAACCGGAGATAGGTGTAGACAGTCGCGTCGCATATACAGTAACAGCAGCAGTCCTGTACTGAGTGAACTGCTGCACCATACACCGTCGTACCCCTTAAAAAATCGAAAATTCAATAAACTAAAAAATGGTTTTTAAAAATTTTCTGAAGAGTATTTGCAATCCTAAATCTAGTGAATATCCCATTAAGTATAATCAAAAATTGGGATAATTTGCAATCATTTTTCAAACGTTTGTAAAATCTTTGTTCTCGCCTTTCAAAGCTGGATTTCAAAAAATCTCGAAATTACTTTTTAGATATTCATATGAAGATACACCAAAAATCAAGTTGATATCTTCATTTATTACCGAGAAATTAATAAAATTATACATTCTTAATTATCCATTTTTTAACCGTTTAATTTTAGAATTCCAAAAAAAAATCCTTTCTTGGTGTGGACTTACACCGTACGATGAACATGTATACACATTTTCATCAATTTATTTTCAGTAATTCTTGCTGGCCGTTGATTACGAATCGTACGTCATATAAATATGTATTATTAATATCATTATCATTTTTGTTGTATTATTTATGAGATTATTATTAATCCCGCTAATAAATTTTTAATCATTTTTCCCAAAAAATGTGAATATTGCATATAATTCAAAGAAGTTTTTAGTTATTTATAAAAATATCATTTATTTTTATAAAGATATATACATCCACACCATTTCTAATATTGTTATAATTTGGTTAAAATGGATTATTTCATTATATTGTACAATTTTTTTACGTACTATAACCCGTATTTCTTACCAACAATTAATATACAGATTGATTCACAAAGAATATAACAAACTTTCAGGTTACGTTCTACTGTTGAAAATAAAGAAGGATGTTTATTTAAACATAGGCTTGGAAACGCTTTGAGGGCGAGTACAGTCTGTTGAAAGATTTCGCCCACATTGCTGCGCCAATAAAATTAAGCCAGTCAGTAAACACTTAAATCCAACTTTACAGAGTGTCCCATATAAAACGCAACCCATCAATCACTCATCCATGAAATTTCAAAAGTCAAGCTTACTCACCTACTCGTTACTGAAATGGACTCGTCCAACATCTGAACATCGCGGTGACGCAGTAGAACACCACCGATAATAACAACAATGCAATCATAACGTTCAGTGTATTGCTAGGGACAATACGGTTTTTTCGCTAGATGAACGTGTTTTCATTGTCGAGTCGTACTTCAGTACGAAATCAGTGTTTGCAGTGCAAGATTTGTTTCGCCATAAGTACCCGGATAAACCAGCTCCTAACAAAACATCAGTATTAAGGATAGTCGCAAAATTTAGAGAGACCGGTTCTGTTAATAACAAGGAACACAAAAGATCTGCATCAGTGTTGAATACAGATACAGTCGCTGAAATCAAAAACCGATTACTCGCCTCGCCAAATAAATCGATCAGACGTTTGTCTGCTGAAATTAATTTGTCTAAATCAACTGTTCATCGGGCGACCAAACGATTACAATTACGACCTTATCGCATTCAAACGGTTCATCGACTTCTTGAGCCCGAAAAACAAAAACGGCTACAATATGTCAACGGTTCCATCGATTTCTGCGCGAGGGAATTAATGTTATGGATTCGTTATTTTTCTCAGATGAAGCACGGTTTCATTTGGATGGCTACGTAAACAGCCAAAACAGTAGAATTTGGAGCACTGAAAATCCCCACGTTTATCACGAAAAACAATTACACCCGCAGAAGTCGGGCGTGTGGTGCGCGATATCGCGGAAGAAAATAATGGGTCCTATTTTTTTCGAGTACACCAATAATGCAGAACGATATCGGGATATTTTATTTCGGTTCATCGCAGTCTTGGAAGAGGAAGACAGACACTGCCGGCTACAACATGTCGGTGCGACATCGCACTACGCAGGTTCAACTGCTGATTTCGTTGAGGAATTCTTTGGTAATCGTGTTATCGGTCGAGGCTTGTGGGCACTAAGATCTCCAGATTTGACTGTGGCGGATTGTTTTCTATGGGGTTACCTCAAAGAAAAAGCCTACAGCGATAAACCACGAACAATTGAACAAGCTGTATTAAATATCCAGCCACAAACTTTGAAAAAAGTTGCAAGAAACGCTGTAATAAGAATTGAAACTTGTATTCAAGAAGATGGCAGCCACTTCCAACATTTATTCTAAATGTATGGTAATGGATGGCAATAATAAAAATTACATTTACATTTACACATGCCTTTTTATTATTTCAATACCTAACAGTATAAGGTTGGGTTGCGTTTTATATGGGACACTCTGTATAAATGGATTGGACGTAGCGGGCCCAAGGCCTCAAGATCGCCTGACTAATACCTCTGGACTAATACTTATGAATAAGTATACTTGAAATCAATAATACATGAAAAAAGGTCACCAAGAGATGAGTTGGTTATGAGAATTCTTAATGCCGTAGACTAATACAAAGTAACCCTGTTGTCATACGAAAAGCCTTGAATAAAATTGTACGTCGAGTAAAATGCTGTACCCACTGCGGTGAAGGACATTTTCAGCCGCTTATTTAATTGTTTGTGATTGTTTTTGTTATTTTTCTAAAATATTTAATTCTTTTGTTTTGTAATATCAAAAATTTTGTTCCATTTAATTACAAGTTAAAATTTGCATTTGGTATATTTTTTTTTAATAAACTTCGACATTATTATATTTGCCTTTTAGTTTCTATGAATTTTATTCATTCCATTTTAGTCAGAATAAAATTTTCCACAAGTTTTGTTTAAAACGTTAGTAAAATGGATAATATTACGCCAAAGATATAAAAGTGTATTTTTCTACCCAAATATTGTCTTTTACTCCAGATTTCTCAAATACTGTTAAAATACAGTTCTGAGACCTATTTTTTTTTTTCATTTTTCAGATTTCACTTAAAATCACTAAATTTAGCTTTTAGTTTGGATCCCAAGAATTACATCCTGGCTTAATTTTACCGAGGACACAGAAATCAAAACGAAATCTTTCACCACATGATACTCGTTGACGAAGCGTTTTCAAACTGATGTTTATATGAACTTTCTTCTTTATTTTCACCAGTAGAATTTGTGCTGAAGAATTGTTAAATTATTCGTGAATTATTTATAATATATTTATTACTATTATTTTAATTAATTTTTATAATTAATTGAAGAATGATCCTTTGTTAAAATTTTTATCGTTAATTAAATCATCACTTATTTATTGTTTTTTTCTTTCTTAAAGAATAGAGAAAATAGGCGTAAAATTTAACTTTAATTTATTTCTGTATGTTTAGAAACATATTTTTAAAGCGTAAAAATATTTAAATCTTGTTAAATCTAGTTTAATACCTATTAAGGTTATTTTTTATTTTCTAAATATTTTATTGAGTTCAGTAGTTCGTCATCGATTTTCAAGATAAATGTTTTACTTTATATTCTAAATTTTTTCTATAATTTTTTTAAAAAGTATAATGATGTACTTTATTTAATAGATTTCTATTTTAATATATAAGTCAATGTATCTGTTTTGAAAAAAAAAAGTTTTTTCCAATTAAGTTTTAAATTACTTTCATTCTATATGAAAAAGAAAAAAATTATAATGGTAAGAATCAGCGTGATAAAAATAAACACGAAAGAATAAGTTAAAGAAACTGACTTCTCGTTTGCAAAATAAGCTTTTCTTTAGTTAGAGATGATTATTTATAAAAGTATAATAGATTATGGTAATTTATTTCTATTACTTTACATCAAGTTTTTCTATTATTATTTTGATATTTTCTTTTCAAGGTTTGTATTTCTATTTTTAATATTTTCAGTATATCTGGCAAATAAATAAAGAATAAACATACATTTTATATTTATTAAACAAATCGATTAGTGTTATTATATCATTTTATTTTTATTTTTTTAATTTATGTCTCTAAAATAAGTGTGGATAAATTATCAAATAAGTCCATCTGAAATCATCTTTCTCTACATTTTTCTAACTTATAACGTCATATTAAATCGTTTTTTGAATAAGATGAATAAATTGATTTTGATGAGTTGATTTTAAAGATAACATATGAGTCCAAAGATTTGCATCAAACAAGATAGATGAAACAATGTTACTTCTTCTCCCAATAAAAAGGGTAAGAATTGAGTTAACCTAAAGAGCATTTCTCAATAGGCAATATACTTTTACTCCACCAATGACGATATTAAACAATCATGACGATAAAAAAATGAAAAATATTTTATGTATGAAACAATAGAGAGTTTCAGACCAGAAATATTCTATTTTAGTAACCGAGAAAAATCTTACAATAGGATCACGAAAGGAACTTCAAATAATAACTCAATCTGGTGAAGAATGCGACTTGAACGTTCAAAAAAATGAATAATTGTATGTACATGACGATTTAAATGAGCGCATTATCCGGTTTTCAAGTCGTTTAATAAAGTAAAAAATTGGTACTATTTATAACAGTTTGTAAAAAAACCATGGATACTTACAAAGTTTAATGACAGTAAACAAAAAATTAAGTGCAATGTTTCGACACATTATTAATTACTTTTTCTCTCCCAACGCAGTCATTTTCTGGCAAAAAAAAGGTTAATTTTATACTCTAAATGATAAAAACCATAATACGTTAAAACTTTACTCCTTTTTAATTATTGAAAAATGTGGGAACTCCAGAATTGTAGTTTTTAATTAAATTATATTTTTCCTAATTAAATTAACTGTTTCAAATGTAAAACGACATTTCTAGGTCTTTAAATTCTAAGATGAAAAAAGTGATTTCATCAATAGTAACCATCTAAGGAGTTAAAGTACAGCTCAACGGCCCTTATGTAGCAGCTACATTCCTTACTAACAACTTGGTGCTCATGATTTCAATGAAATCTTTTATAGTTAGCACTGGTCGGAGTCTCGGACCTATGCGAACAATCGACACGCTTGTGGCTTTCCTCAACCCAATGCGCGCACGTCAAGGCAAACTTACAATATTTGGCCCTGTGGCCGTATCTTCAGTACTTGAAACATCTTTGGACACCGAAGTACAGTTTTATTCGGCAGGACACAAAATCAATAAACAGTCTGCCCGTGGACGTAAATTTTTGAAAGAGACCAGAACCCACCTCAAAAATTCCATGATATTTCTAGTGGCCTACCTGTTTTAAAGACCAACCTATAGTCCCGCCGGAAGGTGGCTTCATCCAAATCAGTATTCTTCTTCCTGATGAGGGACAAGTCATCCTCATCGGTAAGGCCCACAGTCCATGTCATAGACTATAATGCAGGGCGTACGCATTATCTTTGGG
The DNA here is from genome assembly GCF_047948215.1 of Lycorma delicatula. NCBI lineage: Eukaryota > Metazoa > Arthropoda > Insecta > Hemiptera > Fulgoridae > Lycorma > Lycorma delicatula. The sequence goes on along the minus strand of NC_134455.1, from coordinate 5,601,086 downwards.
TCTACCTTTTTCATTCAATTGCTTAACCGCAGTAGAATCTCTAATTGCCTGAATGGTCCCTTTATCGTCCGCTACTGCAACTAACCCCTTATTGACCTCTTTAATACTGCGGATTTTAAGACCCTTCCGGTAACCCCGAAGACGGGGCTCCGAGTATTTTTCTCGGAAATGTGATCTTTTATTTGACGTGCCTTCCACCTTCAGGTCACTAGTTTTGATTGGATTTTTCGGCTACCGTCAGATCATGTACATTTAAATGATCCGGAAATGGACTTATAACATATTTAGAGCTAGCGATATGGCGGCCAGGGTCGATGTTATTGCGTGTGCAACGCAGACCCATTTGTTGTCCACATGCTCCCTGCGATGACAAGCTTGTAGCAAAGGTTACCATGTATGTCGGTGCATGGAAGCTCTGAAAGGTTTGGTGGGAAGGGGCCTGGAGCCAGTGCAGATTACGCATCCGCTATCTGCCAGGACATATGTCGTTTCCACAGGAGTACTGGATCGGATCTCCAAGGTTAGTAGCCCTGAAGTGGGGGTGTACCCCGGCGGCTAGCCTTGCTACAGAAGGGATCAAACACAATTCAACAACTTGAATAATAAAACGTGGCAGAGGGTCACGTAAACATCCCAGTTTATAAACAGCCAATTCGCTAAAAGCGAAGAGGAAAGTAAGCTGACAGAGAAAGTCAAAAAAGATACTAACAGGATCAGTAGAGACTAGAAGAAAGCTTTGTTTGATAATAATGCGCCCAATCCAAGATATTTAGTCGTTACGAGGGAGAATGGAAAATTCCAACCCATTCTTAATTGCCTTAGTGATTATGAATTGTGCTGGTGTTCCTGTCAAGGAGATTCGAAAGACTGTTAACAGATTTTACGTGGAAACTGTTAACGATAGTCAAAGCCAAAAGATTTAGTCTCATATTGCGGTAAGATGTGAAGGGCAACAAATCTCGGTGAGTGGATTGAACACAAATGAGGGTGATCCATGTAAAGATCCGCCAGTCTGCAGTAACAGCAAAGGGCACCGCAACTGCCCATCAAGGAACTACCCGGTGTATAAATTGAAAACGGCCATTCAGGAGGTTAAAACGCTGAAAAAGGTAGGCTATCCTGAAACGAAGAAAATTGTTAACAATGGAACACCTCGACCGACAACTACTTGTCCAGAAGCAGATGCTGCCCCTTCATCAACTAAAGTTAATATGGAGTAACTGCTTACTACGCTTGCACTAAGTCTTGTTATAATGATTGAGAAAATCATTAACAATAAGATTTAGACTACCCAGCGGAAAGAACCATTAAAACCTATGATGACTCATCCACAGATTGACATTATTCACACAAGTAACGAATCTTCTTACCGTAAAGAAGCAACAAAATTCGCCACCATGACACCACCAATCGATACTGTATGTAATGATAAGGACATATCTGAAAAATCAAAAATAATCACTCCTTCGAGCAGTCTTTAAGACAAAGGAGGGTATGGGAAGAGTACAGAAAAATCTGAGAATAGTGCAATAGAGGCGCAAGTATTAATAGAGAAAGCACCGGATCAAGATGATATAAAATCCGCACCTGTGGAACTTCCAAAAGCCCAGACAACTGCTTAGGACAGGGCGTGTATTTCAGCCGTCCCGAGTACACCTTTGGATTTTGAAGGTGATGTCTAGCTCTTGAGTGCGGTTGCGTTTTTTCTAACTCTAAGCATTCGTTGTTATTATTGCGGTTTTTGTTAATAGTTTGTTAGTTTTTCGTTTTTAGTTATTTAGTGATGGTTTTAGAAGTTTTTTGCGTTTCTGTTGATTTTAATGTTTTATAGTGACACGTCTAGTTTACGTTAAACTAAATTTCGTTATTTGTTTATTTTGTTGTGCGTTTGTGATTTGTTCGCACATTTTATATTAATTTATGTGTTTCAGAAGTTAATACCAATTTTTTTGTGTTATTTTATATTTAAATGTTTAAAAATGTATTTTTATATTGGACTAGCCTACAGTAACTAGGACTTATTTACCGTAGTTTCCCAATTCATGTAATTGTATGATATCTCTGTTTACATTCGATTTACAGAGTTCAGTAAGTCGAATTCTTTAAAAAATAATTCAATTTAAAATTATAACAGCAGTTTAGAGTACGGAAATTTTGAAGAAACATTTTTCTTCAAAAATGATCAAACATGTTATGTTCTACTGTTGTAGATGGGAAGCCCAGACAACACTTGTAGAGAATTACTGGGCTCTTAAGCAACAGCAATATTATCAAAATCATACTTAAGTCGGACGAGGAATTCAATATACTAAATTTTGTCCACGAAATATTGCAATCTAAAGACCGAGAAGCGGCGTCACATGATTTGGTCCAAACTCCCAACTTCGGAACCTTCGAAACCGGAAATACTGATGAAATTTAGGGAAAACTACAATGGAGCCTCCGAAATCATGGACGCTTTTGGCTGAGAGGTTGAGGCAATCAGCTGCCCACATGTTCTTGCGGTGAGTACGTCCAGACTGGATTGCGATCTACTTCTGACTGCACCACCGGAGCCGGCGTCATCAAATGCCGGCAGGAGAAGATCCTCCGAGACTTATGGCGGAGGAACTGAAGACTCCGTTTCCGAGGCCAGAGATACCATGGATATCCATAACCAGGCTTTTACGAAGATTGAAAAAAGAAGAAAAAAGGATGGCCGAAAGGAAAACCGAGGCGATAGAATTTTTAGAAGTGAAAGATGATATGTTTGAATGAAGAATTTTACAATTAAATAGAATTTTTAATCTCTTATTAACGTGAAATTTTTATATGTACTTTGTTAAGTTTTATGGACGGAGCAGGAGCGATATAAAATGCCGAATAGTACAAGCGAAACAAGCCTTCAGTAAGAAATATAATTTGTTTACATCAAAAATTAATTTAAATATCAGGAAAAGATTTTTGAAAGTATATGTTTGGAGTGTCGCTTTATATAGAAGTGAAACTTGGACGATCGGAGTATCTGAGAAGAAAAAAATAGAAGCTTTTGAAATGCGGTGCTATAGGAGAATGTTAAAAATCAGACGGGTGGATAAAGTGACAAATGAAGAGGTATTGCGACAAATAGATGAAGAAAGAAGCATTTTGAAAAATATAGTTAAAAGAAGAGACAGACTTATAGGCCACATACTAAGGCATCCTGGAATAGTCGCTTTAATATTGGAAGGACAGGTAGAAGGAAAAAATTGTGTAGGCAGGCCACGTTTGGAATATGTAAAACAAATTGTTAGGGATGTAGGATGTAGAGGGTATACTGAAATGAACAGACTAGCACTAGATAGGAAATCTTGGAGAGCTGCATCAAACCAGTCAAATGACTGAAAACCAAAAAAAAAAAAGGTTTTATTATAAGTGCTCTGTGTGATGTTAACTTAGTATTTACATCTTGCCATTTTTTTTTAATAGACTTTTTAATCTGCCGGTTAATTTTTATCACAGAGAAGTTTTTTCACAGCTTTGACCAAATTTCGTAAGAAATGGTTAGAAAGATTTAAAAAAAAAAACAACAACCTTTACACCCTTGTTACGTTGTGTTTTCGGGGTTTCAATAACCACTGAAAAATCTATCTTTAGATGCTATTTTTGACAAGAGTAGTCCTTGACTGTCACTTTTTAAGGAAGGGAAAGATTTTTTTCTTCCATTTTTTTCTTTTTTTTGATTTGGAATTAGCAATGACCATAGCAGTCAAAAAAAAAATTATAATAAATATAATAAAGTTTTTGCTTTTTTCAAATTTGATTTTCTTTACAAGTTGAAGCAAGCAATATTCAGAATATCGTAGTTTGTCTATACATAATTGGCTATCTACTTACAACAGTGAAAAGACAATATTAATACTTAAAAACAGATGCAGTAGCCAAAGAGAATAGTTCTAAGGATATTTTTAAAATGAGAGAATGGAAGTATTGAGGGGACAAATGTAGCGAATGTTACGAGAGAAATTGAAAAAGGGATGAGGTTACATTCTGTAATACACTTCTCTTTTTATATTTTTTGGTCACCATCAGCAGCCTTGTTGGACTTCATTTATTTTTCAGGTCACGAAATGCCATTGCTTCAAATAACGATCACTATTCCATTAGCCAATATCTTTTGAACAGCATTATTGATGTTCAGATAGAAGTGGAAACATTAGAACGTAAAATAATAACACTTTAAGTAATAATAATAATAACATAATAAATAAAACAAATATTAGAATCTTTTATATAGAAAATTGTTATTTTTAAAAATATCTTTTAATCACGAAAAATGTCTAGTTTTAAAGTTTCAATGACAGTCCAGTGTGTACATTATATTAAATGATACAGTAAAAAGAAATTTTTCCCATCAAACGGACAGGTTTTTGTAGTTTAATTCTCTCAGATTTTATCTGTTGCAAAAATAGACTTATATGTAATCTTCTGCAGTTTAAGCCCAGATTAAATACAAAAACCTTTTAAAGCCATGAAGTAGATTCATGGCTTTAAAAATTCATGATTGAATCAGTATGATTGACCAGATTAGATTCATGATTGGTCAGTTGTTATTTCTTTGAGTTATTCATTCCAGTTCGATTTATTTATAATACTCTGAAAAATATATTTATCATGTATTATGTTTAATTCATTATTTTTATTTGTATTATAGTATATATTATTATTAGAAATTTTATAAAGTCTTATTATCTTTCCACTGAGGAATATGTCCTTATAATTTCTGTACTTAAGAGTAATACCAGATGCTATATGTGAAAATACCAGATATATATTCTATTGTTTCATTATACTTCATAACGTAGTTTAATAGGAAGTATGCTTTTTAATCAATTGGGGCGTTCTTTTAAATAAGAGTATGTGAATTAATTACAAATAAACCTCAATATTTCCTATCTTTGAGAATAAAACCATCCAAAAAAACATACGAGTCGATTGAAAACTCTGAAACACTGTTTATTTAGCTTTCTTTTCTGGTTTCCCTTTGACTTTCCTCTTCATAGGCTTAAATTTTATACACTAGATCACGCTTAAAAACAAATTTACTTGAATTTTAAACAACCTACTTAATTATATACTAGATGTTCATAACTCATGTTTGATTTTTACTTAAAAAGAGCTCAGATATAAAAACTATTATTTACAATTATCTGAGCTAATTTTTCCAAATAATAACCTATTTAAATGTTGAAGTGGATTCACTGCTGTACGGGATTAAATATAGTAGGCAAAAATTATAAAATTGTAACATAGATGGGAGTGCTTTCCATACAAACGCATGAAATATTTAACACCATGATCTGGCTTTTTTATCTTTCAGAATAAGTCAAAACAACGGACTAAATCGCTAAAACGGATGTAACACTTATTCATTTTTTTTTTGTCAAGAATCCCTCAAAATTTATATTGCCCAAAACCCGAAATTATACAGGGTGTCCCATATAAAACGAAACCCATCAATCACTCATCCATGAAATTTCAGAAGTCAAGCCTACTCCCCTACTCGTTACTGAAATGGACTCGTCCAACATCTGAATATCGTGGCAAAGCAGTAGAACACTGCCGATAGTAACAACAATGCAATCATAACGTTCAATGTATTGCTAGAGAAAAAAATGGTGTTTTCGCAAGATGAACGTGTTTTCATTGTCGTGTCGTACTTCAGTACGAAATCAGTGGTTGCAGTGCAAGATTTGTTTTGCCATAAGTACCCAGATAAACCAACTCCTAACAAAACGTCAGTATTAAGGTTAGTCGCAAAATGTAAAGAGACCGGTTCTGTTAATAACAAGGAACACAAAAGATCTGCGTCGGTGTTGAATACAGATACAGTCGTTAAAATCAAAGGCCGATTACTCGCCTCGCCAAATAAATCGATCAGACGTTTGTCTGCTGAAATTAATTTGTCTAAATCAACTGTTCATCGGGCGACAAAACAATTACAATTACGACCTTATCGCATTCATCGACGTTTTGAGCCCGACAAAGAAAAACGGATAGAATTAATGTTATGGATTCGTTCTTTTTCACAGATGAAGCACGGTTTCATTTGGACGGCTACGTAAGCAGCCAAAATAGTAGAATTTGGAGCGCTGAAAATCCCCACGTTTATCACGAAAAACAATTACACCTGCAGAAGTTGGGCGTGTGGTGCGCGATATCGCGGAAGAAAATAATCGGTCCTATTTTTTTCGAGTACACCATTAATGCTGAACGATATCAGGATATTTTATTTCGGTTCATCGCAGTCTTGGAAGAGTAAGACAGACACTGCTGGCTACAACATGTCGGTGCGACATCGCACTACGCAGGTTCAACTTCTGATTTCGTCGAGGAATTTTTCGGTAATCGTGTTATCGGTCGAGGCTTGTGGCCACCAAGATCTTCAGATTTGACTGCAGCGGATTTTTTTATTACGGGGCTTCCTCAAAGAAAAAGCCTACAGCGACAAACCACGAACACTTGAACGATTGAAAGTCAATATTGAACAAGCTGTATTAAATATCCAGCCACAAACTTTGAAAAAAGTTGCAAGAAATGCTGTAAAATGAATTGAAGCTTGTATTCAAGAAGATAGCGGCCACTTCCAAGATTTACTCTAAATGAAAGATAATGGATGATAATAATAAAAGTTACACTTACATTTTTTATTACACGTGCCTTTTTATTATTTTAATACCTACCAATATAAGGTTGGGTTGCGTTTTATATGGGACACCTTGTATACATATATGTTATATTATTATAGTTTAACCACATTATTCTTTTTTATCAAAAAAGTAAATACATTTATTTTCAAAATCTTAATAAATTGATCTCAAACGTATTAGTAACCTTTTATTTCACGAAACAATCTTGTAAACTTGTATTTATTTTATGATAAACGATGCTAATATATTTCATACTTCATCAGTGCAAAGTCATAGAACATTTGTACCTAACATACTTCAAAGTTTCTCTTTTCATTAATTAATTCAAGTATTTAGTGTATGTATATAAATTACTTTTCTAAAAGTTGTTTTGAAATTTTAACTTTAAGAAAAAAAATTACATCTTCCGATTAACTTTTGAAAAAGGTTGGCTTTAAAGACCATGCAGCATGCACCAAATTATTGGAATAAATATTTCCTGTCGTTTGAAATATTCTCACAGATAATTTCAGTATATGAAAATGTTTCAGCTGTTTGTGTAGTTCAATATGTTAAGGAGTCAACAGAGTTTAAAAACATCACCGAAGCTTACTTAACGATATATTTCAAAGATTATTACACAAAAGTGGGAGTAAGAACAACTTTGATGAAATTCTAGTTTAAAAAAAGATCCTCAGTAACTGGGCCAGGTAGATAGAAAATGTAAGATTATAGTTTATTCGTGTTAGTTTGGGAATTCATATAAAAAGTACAGTAAAGTATGAGCGGCTCATACAAAGTGATCGATATTGCAAAGATATATGACAGTAAAGTGATTGGTCAAGAAAGATTACCTCTTTGTTGGAGGAAAGATGATTTAAAACATCGAAAGACATTTGATCTTCCTTTACAAGTCGTCTTTATTATGTCATACGAACAAAATCTTGTTGGTGATGATTCTGACCCTTATAAGTCGTATTATGTAATTAATATTAACTCCGTAACAGGCTGATTTCCGTTGTATTAAATCGTGCAGTATGCAAAAATTCGATCTTGTTGTACAACGCACTGAGAAAAACTTCAATATGTATTTGATGATCAGAATAACCTTAACGGACTTTTCAAAGGGCTGTGGTACCACTAACAGTATCCAATATACTGTACAACGTTCCAAATGACGATACTTATACTCTTCAATAAACGACTAAGGGATGATTTGACTCGGTCAGACCTGTTAACAGGACTATTTTCAAAAATGACATCCTATAATTCCTGATTTAAACCATTTTCGATATGAAGATAATCGTAAGGCGAATGAGATAAGTGATGTTGAAGTGCCATTTCAAGATAATTTTTAGCGTCTTGTCAGCATATTTTAATAAAAATAATATGAAGTCTAATCCAAAAAGGTAGATATTTTGTCATCCTTCACTTTCAGAAAACGTTGGATGGAAGAGACTCCCTGTTTTTATTTCATGGTTGATGATAATATAGAAGCCCAACTTTCTAGCTAGTTAAAAATTGTAAATAACTAGAGAAAAATTAAAATCGCAATCTGCCTTAAATACAACACAGTTTTAATACCGGCTAAGAATAATCTCTTGCAAAAGCTAAAAAGACATTTTAAATTTAGGGAAATGGGTAGTGTGTGAGTAAAGGGATATTCAACAAAATTTTCTTTAGACAACAAACTTGGAACGGAACTACTCTTGCAAAAGCTAAAAGGACATTTTAAATTTAGGGAAATGGGTAGTGTGTGAGTAAAGGGATATTCAACAAAATTTTCTTTAGACAACAAACTTGGAACGGAACTACTCTTGCAAAAGCTAAAAAGACATTTTAAATTTAGGGAAATGGGTAGTGTGTGAGTAAAGGGATATTCAACAAAATTTTCTTTAGACAACAAACTTGGAACGGAACTACCAAGTTGCGGAGTATAGTTCTGTTTGGTAAAATTCCGTTCATTTAAAATGGTAAAAAAATGTTAAAATGAAGCTTTTCGGCTAACTCTCAGGTGCCTCAAACTTGTTCTAATATCTCAATTGCTTTTGCAAGTAGGTATAGCTTTACCGACCGAAAATTTGGGATATGTATGTATGGAATTGTATAATGTTTTTTTATAATAAAGGATAATTAGAGAGTAATATCGACGTCAAACCAGCAGAATTGTCAACGGAGGGGAATGAGGATTCATAAGCCATTATTGTCTTTCCCGGCGTAATTCTAAACCCATCCATTTTACCTTTGACTTACGTCATTCGCTGAGATCGACCTCGTTAAAACGCAAAAAGTGTTTTATATTAATAAAAAGTTCTATTGCCTCTAAGAAAGAGAAGATGGTACAGTAATTGAATTCTTGCCAAATTTTACCCGTTGTAAATAAACGAAATCTGCGGTCGAATAGGAGGCACCATCAGCTTACGTTTAGCTCTAACTGGAAATGATAATATGTCGAGGTGGGGGAAATTAGCGATGTAGGCTAGACAAATGGGTATAATCTGAACGAATTAATTTCAAATGTACACATTGAACATTTTTTAATAAACTTGAGATTAAAGTTACAAAGGCAAGAAAGTTTCCAGAAGTAGGGCTTCACGAATGTTATATTGAATCGACGTGAAGTGAATCAAACAACGACAACATGTAGATAGGTAGTGTGTGTGTTTGTTTTTTTGTAGGTGTGATAATTCCTTCTGTGCTACTAATACTCCTGGACTCAACAGTCTGATTTAATAAATTTTATTTATTATTATGTTTTATAAATTTGTACATTTAAATAAGTCTGGTATGTTATATATGTTTAAGCGTTAAATTTGTGATTGTATTTATTGCATATTCTTTCATATTTCAGTATGTAGGTTTATTATAATGTTTCTGGTATTAAAAAAAGTATATATAGATCGTATATACTGCATATTATCTTTCCGGTTTAAAAATATCTATCTACTACTTTATTGTTGTACTGTAAATTAAAATTCTTCATAGGTTATTCAATCGTTTTATGAATATAAAGTACTGAGAACATTTTACCACATAAATTATGAAAAAAAAAAAAATAATAATTTAAAATTACAGGAATTGTATAAATTTTTTTATTATAAAGAATAATTAGAGAGTAATATCGACGTCAAACCAGCAGAATTGTCAACGGAGGGGAACGAGGATTCATAAGGCCATCATCCCCTTCCCGGCGTAATTCTAAACCCATCGATTTTACATTTGACATACGTCATTCGCTGAGGTCGACCTCGTTAAAACGCAAAAAAGTGATAAACGACTAATAGGAAGCTAGTATAATGGGTTTCTTCTTCGATATATGACGTAATATTGTTTATAAAGAATAAAAAATGTTACCAAGTGGCCTAAATTTTGTTTTTAACATACAAATTTTAATTAATTTACTAAGTAATGAATTTATTTTCTTAAACAGTAAACTTTATTAAACATAGTTAACATTTTTATGGTAAACTCTACTTAAATTTATTGTTCAATATTTGCCAACAATATTTAGAATTATCTCTCATTAACTAAATTATAGTTATTTTTGAAAAGTACACATTTAACAAAGAAAGGATTACTGCAAAACAGTCATCGTCATTTAATAAGTGTATAATAAAATGCAATTTCATTGACTTTTTTTTATATTTTTATCGTAAAAATTTTAATTAAATGAAATATGAAAATTTATATAACATTTCATTTAATAATAATCCTTTATTATTATTTTTTTTTTTTGGCTAATGTCATTTGACTGGTTTGATGCAGCTTTCCAAGATTCGCTGTATAGAGCCAGACGTTTTATTTCGATATACCCGTACATCCTACATTCCTAAAAATTTGTTTTACATATTCCAAATGTTGCCTGCCTGCACAATTTTTCTATTTTATCTGTCCCACCAATATTAAAACGACTATTCCAGGATGCCTTAATATGTGGCCTATAAGTCTGTCTCTTCTTTTAACTACATTTAACCAAATACTTCTTTCTTTCTTCATCAATTTCACGCAACACGTCTTCATTTGTCACTTTATCCACCCATCTGCTTTTTAACGTTCTCCTATAGCACCGCATTTCAAAAGCTTCAAATCTTTTCTTTTCAGATACTCCGATCGTCCAAGTTTCACTTCCATAGAAAGCGACACTCCAAACATGTACTTCAAAACTCTTTTCTTGACATTTAAGTTAATTTTTGATGTAAACCAATTATATTTCTGACTCAAAGCTCGTTTCACCTGTACTATTCGGAATTTTATATCGCTCCTGATTCGTCCATCTTTAGTAATTCTACTTTCCAAATTACATAATTCTTCTACCTCCATAATCTTTTCTCTTCCTATTTTCACATTCAGTGGTCCTTCTTCGTTATTTCTACTACATTTCATTACTTTTGTATTGTTCTTGTTTATTTTCATGCGGTAGTTCTTGCATAGGACTTCATCCATGCCGTTCATTGTTTCTTGTAAATTCGTTTTACTCTCAGCTAGTATTACTATATAATCAGCAAATCGTTGCATCTTTCTTTTCACCTTATAATGTTACTCCGGATATAAATTGTTCTTTAACATCATTAAATGCTAGTTCTCTGTAAATATTAAAAAGTCACCGGGAAAGGGAACATCCTTGTCGTACTCCCTTTCTTATTACGGCTTCTTTCTTATGTTTTTCAATTATTACTGTTGCTGTTTGGTTCCTGTAAATGTTAGCAATCGTTCTTCTATCTCTGTATTTGACCCTAATTTTTTTAAAATTCTGAACATTTTATTCCAGTCTACGTTATCCAGTGGCTTATCTAGGTCTATACATGTCAAGTATGTTGGTTTGTTTTTCTTTAATCATCCTTCTACTATTAATCTGAGGCCTAAAATTGCTTCCCTTGTTCCTATACTTTTCCTGAAACCAAATTGATCTTCTCCTAGCACTTCCTCCACTCTCCTTTCAATTCTTCTGTACAGAATTTTAGTTAATATTTTTGATGCATGGCTAGTTAAGCTAATTGTTCTGTATTCATCACATTTATCTGCTGCTACTGTTTTTGGTATCATGACTATAACACTTTTTTTGAAGTCTGATGGAACTTCCCCTTTTTCATAAATATTACACACCAGTTTGTATAATCTATCAATCGCTTCCTCACCTGCACTGCGCAGTAATTCTACAGGTATTCCGTCTATTCCAGGAGCCTTTCTGCCATTCAAAACTTTTAATGGTCTCTTAAATTCAGATTTCAGTATTGTTTCTCCCCTTTCATCCTCCTCGACTTCTCTCTTTTTCCTCTATAACACCATTTTCTAATTCATTTCCTCCGTATAACTCTTCAACATATTCTACCCACCTATCGACTTTGCCTTTCATATTATAAATCAGTGTACCATCTTTGTTTAACACATTATTAGATTTTAATTTATGTAACCCAAAATTTTCCTTAACTTTCCTGTATGCTCCGTCTATTTTACCAATGTTCATTTCTCTTTCCACTTCTGAACACTATTCTTTAATCCACTCTTCTTTCACCAGTTTGCACTTCCTGTTTATAGCATTTCTTAATTGCCGACAGTTCCTTTTACTTTCTTCATCACTAGCATTCTTATATTTTCTACTTTCATCCATCAGCTGCAATATATCGTCTGAAACCCTAGGTTTTCTATCAGTTCTCTTTATTCCACCTAAGTTCGCTTCTGCTGATTTAAGAATTTCCTTTTTAACATTCTCCCATTCTACTTCTACATTTTCTACCTTATCTTTTTTACTCAGACCTCTTGCGATGTCCTCCTTAAAAACCTTCTTTACATCCACTTCCTCAAGCTTCTCTAAAGTCCACCGATTCATCTGACACATTTGTTTTGTTTTTAAACCCCAATCTACATTTCATTATCACTAAATTATGATCGCTATTATGTCTGCTCCAAGGTAAGCTTTGCAGTCGAAAAGTCAATTCCTAAAGTTTTCCTTAACCACGATATAATCTATCTGATACCTTGCAGTATCACCTAGCTTTTTCCATGTGTATATTCTTCTATTATGATTTTTAAACTGGGTGTAGGTAATTACTAAATTATACTTCATGCAAATCTCTCTATGTTGGTCCCCTCTTTCATTCTTTTTGCCCAGCTCACATTCACCAGCAATATTTTCTTCCTTGCCTTTTTCAATATTTGCATTCCAATCTCCATCAATTATTACATTTTCATCCCATTTATGTGTCTAACTGCTTCATCAATTTCTTCATATACACACTCTACCTCATCATCATTAGCAGTTGTAGGTATATAGACGTTAACAATCATTGTCGGTTTAGGTTTTGATTTTATACTTATTACAATGATTCAGTCGCTATGCACTTTGAAATACTCTACTCTCTTTCCTATCTTCTTGTTCATTACGAAACCTACTCTTGCCTGGCCTTTATTTGAAGCTGTATTAATTATTCTAAAATCACGTGACTAAAAGCCATTTTTATTTCTCTTTAAATCATCTAACCTACCAAACTTTTTTAGACTTCTAACATTCCACACTTCAACTCATAGAATTTATGTTTTAATTTTCTGGTGACCTTTTCCTTAGTATTCTCCACCCAGAGATGCGAACGTGGGACTAGTTTACCTTCGGAATATTTTACCAAGGAAGGCGCCTCCATCTTTGTTATGAAAATGCAGAAAGTTACATTTTCTTGGAAAACAAAATCAGCTGTACTTTTCCATTGCTTTCAGCTGCGCAGTACTCAGAAAATTGAGTGATGTTGACATAGCCGTTTAAGTCCTCCTGACCTACGCTCTTAACAACTACTGAAAAGCTGCTGCCCTCTTTCAGGAATCATTCCTTATTCTGGCTCTCAATAGATACTTCTCCGATATGGTTGCACCTTTGGTTCAGCGACTCAGTATATCTTTGCCATATGCAATGTCTCATGATTTCATAGAAGGAGTAACTTAAGTTGTATACATATATAAAACTTCTCTTTGGTGCAGATAATAGAAACTAGAATATGGCTAGAATATTATATGATGTATATCGATTAATTTTTAATCTACTTCAATGAAAACAATAAAATGAAAGTTCTTCTATGTTTATATCTTTCTTTTCATGATGGGCATAAACTTCTTTTTATTATTTTGTGGAGGAAGTTTCTCCAACAGTCTTGTTTTTTTTTTTTTTTTTTTTTTGTCTTCAGTCATTTGACTGGTTTGATGCAGCTCTCCAAGATTCCCTATCTAGTGCTAGTCGTTTCATTTCAGTATACCCTCTACATCCTACATCCCCAACAATTTGTTTTACATACTCCAAACGTGGCCTGCCTACACAATTTTTCCCTTCTACCTGTCCTTCCAATATTAAAGCGACTATTCCAGGATGCCTTAGTATGTGGCCTATAAGTCTGTCTCTTCTTTTAACTATATTCTTCCAAATGCTTCTTTCTTCATCTATTTGCCGCAATACCTCTTCATTTGTCACTTTATCCACCCATCTGATTTTTAACATTCTCCTATAGCACCACATTTCAAAAGCTTCTAATCTTTTCTTCTCAGATACTCCGATTGTCCAAGTTTCACTTCCATATAAAGCGACACTCCAAACATACACTTTCAAAAATCTTTTCCTGACATTTAAATTCATTTTTGATGTAAACAAATTATATTTCTTACTGAAGGCTCGTTTAGCTTGTGCTATTCGGCATTTTATATCGCTCCTGCTTCGTCCATCTTTAGTAATTTTACTTCCCAAATAACAAAATTCTTCTACCTCCATAATCTTTTCTCCTCCTATTTTCACATTCAGTGGTCCATCTTTGTTATTTCTACTACATTTCATTACTTTTGTTTTGTTCTTGTTTATTTTCATGCGATAGTTCTTGCGTAGGACTTCATCTATGCCATTCATTGTTTCTTCTAAATCCTTTTTACTCTCGGCTAGAATTACTATATCATCAGCAAATCGTAGCATCTTTATCTTTTCACCTTGTACTGTTACTCCGAATCTAAATTGTTCTTTAATATCATTAACTGCTAGTTCCATGTAAAGATTAAAAAGTAACGGAGATAGGGAACATCCTTGTCGGACTCCCTTTCTTATTAGGGCTTCTTTCTTATGTTCTTCAATTGTTATTGTTGCTGTTTGGTTCCTGTACATGTTAGCAATTGTTCTTCTATCTCTGTATTTGAACCCTAATTTTTTTAAAATGCTGAACATTTTATTCCAATCTACGTTATCGAAAGCCTTTTCTAGGTCTATAAACGCCAAGTATGTTGGTTTGTTTTTCTTTAATCTTCCTTCTACTATTAATCTGAGGCCTAAAATTGCTTCCCTTGTCCCTATACTTTTCCTGAAACCAAATTGGTCTTCTCCTAACACTTCTTCCACTCTCCTCTCAATTCTTCTGTATAAAATTCTAGTTAAGATTTTTGATGCATGACTAGTTAAACTAATTGTTCTGTATTCTTCACATTTATCTGCCCCTGCTTTCTTTGGTATCATAACTATAACACTTTTTTTGAAGTCTGACGGAAATTCCCCTTTTTCATAAATATTACACACCAGTTTGTATAATCTATCAATCGCTTCCTCACCTGCACTGCGCAGTAATTCTACAGGTATTCCGTCTATTCCAGGAGCCTTTCTGCCATTTAAATCTTTTAATGCTCTCTTAAATTCAGATCTCAGTATTGTTTCTCCCATTTCATCCTCCTCAACTTCCTCTTCTTCCTCTATAACACCATTTTCTAATTCATTTCCTCCGTATAACTCTTCAATATATTCCACCCATCTATCGACTTTACCTTTCGTATTATATATTGGTGTACCATCTTTGTTTAACACATTATTAGATTTTAATTTATGTACCCCAAAATTTTCCTTAACTTTCCTGTATGCTCCGTCAATTTTACCAATGTTCATTTCTCTTTCCACTTCTGAACACTTTTCTTTAATCCACTCTTCTTTCGCCAGTTTGCATTTCCTATTTATAGCATTTCTTAATTGCCGATAGTTCCTTTTACTTTCTTCATCATTAGCATTCTTATATTTTCTACGTTCATCCATCAGCTGCAATATATCGTCTGAAACCCAAGGTTTTCTACCAGTTCTCTTTATTCCGCCTAAGTTTGCTTCAGCTGATTTAAGAATTTCCTTTTTAACATTCTCCCATTCTTCTTCTACATTTTCTACCATATCTTTTTTACTCAGACCTCTTGCGATGTCCTCCTCAAAAATCTTCTTTACCTCCTCTTCCTCAAGCTTCTCTAAATTCCACCGATTCATCTGACAACTTTTCTTCAGGTTTTTAAACCCCAATCTACATTTCATTATCACCAAATTATGGTCGCTATCAATGTCTGCTCCAGGGTAAGTTTTGCAGTCAACGAGTTGATTTCTAAATCTTTGCTTAACCATGATATAATCTATCTGATACCTTCCAGTATCGCCTGGCTTTTTCCAAGTGTATATTCTTCTATTATGATTTTTAAATTGGGTGTTGGCAATTACTAAATTATACTTCGTGCAAAATTCTATAAGTCGGTCCCCTCTTTCATTCCTTTTGCCCAGCCCATATTCACCCACTATATTTCCTTCCTTGCCTTTTCCAATGCTTGCATTCCAATCTCCAACTATTATTAAATTTTCATCTCCCTTTACGTGTTTAATTGCTTCATCAATCTCTTCGTATACACACTCTACCTCATCATCATCATGGGCGCTTGTAGGCATATAAACGTTAACAATCGTTGTCGGTTTAGGTTTTGATTTTATCCTTATTACAATGATTCTATCGCTATGCGTTTTGAAATACTCCACTCTCCTCCCTATCTTCTTGTTCATCACGAAACCTACTCCTGCCTGCCCATTATTTGACGCTGAGTTAATTACTCTAAAATCACCTGACCAAAAGTCGCCTTCCTCTTCCCACCGAACCTCACTAATTCCTACTATATCCACATTCACCCTATCCATTTCCCTTTTTAAATTTTCTAGCCTACCAACCTTTTTTAAGCTTCTAACATTCCACGCTCCGACTCGTAGAATGTTATTTTTTAATTTTCTGGTGACCCCTTCCTTAGTAGTCCCCACCCGGAGATCCGAACGGGGGACTATTTTACCTCCGGAATATTTTACCAAGGAAGGCGCCTCCATTGTTGCTATGTGAAAATGCAGAGAGCCACATTTTCTTGGAAAAAAAGCAGCTGTAGTTTTCCATTGCTTTCAGCTGCGCAGTACTCAGAGGACTGAGTGATGTTGATACGGCCGTTTAAGTCATTGTGACTCACGCCCCTAACAACTACTGAAAGAGCTGCTGCCCTCTTTCAGGAAAGGAAATATAACAGTCTTGTTATATTTAAAAATTAAAGTAAACTCAAAAAAATAAGTAAACTTTTTTTAAAGGCAAACCTAAGTTGTATAAATATTCAATTTTATAGTATTTTTATTCTTTCTTATTTGAAGATTCATTATTTTTGTCGTATCTGGTTAGTAATAATAAATTATAATAATAACGTAATTAAATATTTGATTTCTATTAAATAATAATACATAGCCTGATTTCACTCTGATGTTAAAAGTATTTTCACAAGAAACTTAGTTGGAAACATGGTAAAAATAATTACATTTTTTCTACCTTGTCCAACTAATTTTCACTGAGATCTAAGTCTGTGTGGAAGGTTGTTTGGGAATATGTTAATTTAGTATATTATAGTACAACTGTACTATAATATACTAACAAAAGTATAATTAGTAACAACCAATCTAAAGTACTAAACTTACTAACTAAAATAACTTACTTACTAAACTTTACTAACTAAAGTATAATTTAGTATGGTATTTTAGTATTCAGTGTACACCTATAAAATGTATAGCTGTAAGCATACATGCAGAAAAGAAACAAAAATGATTGGCCTAAGGGAAAACCTAGGCGATAAATGTTGAAATTATGCTACTGACAGATTTATTTTAAGGATGTATTTTTAATAATTGAGGTCCTTTTACACTGTTAGATAATTTAATGCCAAAATTTCTTTGGAAATGAATTGTATGTTTTTAAGTGGCTAGACCCACTTAACCTTTGAAATCTAGTGCAACTTTTGAGGTTTACAATTTTCAATGACAAATCTGTTCTTCAGGATGTTCTTTCCTTTTTTTCCAGTTTAGCCTCCGGAAATTGCCGTTCAGGTACTCTTCAGAGGATGATATGTATGAGTGTAAATTAATTGTAGTCTTGTAAAGCCTCAGTTCGACCATTCCTGAGATGTGTGGTTAATTGAAACCCAACCAACAAAGAACACCGGTTCACCATCTAGTATTCAAATCTGTATAAATTAACTGCTTTTACTAGGACTTGAACGCTGGAACTCTCGACTTCAAAATCAGCGGATTTGGGTATACACGTTCACCACTAGACCAACCCGGCGGGTTTCTTCAGGATGATCTGTTCAACAAGACTGCTCTTTTAAGTTGGTCGCTCTTTTTGATCAGCTGGAAAAAAATTAGTTTATGAAAAAAGACTAATAATCATATAAGTTGATGCCCGCTAACAAGAAATAAATCTTAATACCTGCAAACATGTTTCTGAACATACAGACAGTCTTAGCTGAAGTTTGTTAGCAGTTTCTTTATTTCACTCCATTGTATTTTTACTTTCTTGTACGAAGTAAAGGAAGTAAGTATTGTGACATCAAAATATCTCGGTTTTCAGATTTCAACAGAAATATCAATTTTGACCATCCCTGAATCCATTTTGACTAGTTCGGCATGACGTCTGTATGTGTAGTATGTAAGTATGTATGTCACATAATCAAAAACGATTTATGATTGAATTGGCATCATTCTGTTTTTCCCTCTATTTTAATAAGTTGCATATCTTCTTACATTTTGTTTCAGGTTATGTGTTTCTATGAAGGTTACTTGTAAATATAGAAGATATTTCATTCATCTTTGGTAAGTATACCTTTTTTATGTTTTTTATTATTTCAGAAATATATTATCTCACCGGTAATCTGCGATGGGACATTATGTCCCATTGATATTTAAATAATTGCAATTTTATTAACTGTTTCAATTAATATTTTAAGTCTATGTATATTTTCTCTTATTCATATATTTTTAGTTAGTTTGAACAGTTTTTTTATGTTTAAATATCAAATATTTACAAAACCTTTTTGTAATTTCAAATATTTATTTAGTGTTATACATGAATGATTTATTTAGAGTTATAGATAGAATATATGATTGTGTTATTGGTAGTATATACCCAACTTTTTTTAACAGTTATAAATACTGAGTAAGAGTATAACCAATGATGAATGTCTTCAGGGAGTAGTGGGAAATTCTGACAGAAATACTATTTTGACATATTCAGCACTATCATTAGAAATGACGAAAGTAACATTCCCTCAAAATTGATCCTGAAACTGGTAAAAACTCATATACTGAATCCTGTGAAAAGAATTGCGGGAAAAAACATTCGATGTGGTAGAATACAAGTAAATCTTTTCAATCAAAATTTAGAGTTACTAACTCAAGAACAGCAGGATTACTGTTAGATAGAATTTTTAGAGGAACATTAAAACTGGATTGCTGTCTACAATTTTTCCCCGTAGCCTAAAGATTTTTATTACTGACTGCATGAAAAATAGACTAGAAATATTATGAAATAACAACAAAAATATACCAAACACAGATTATAGTGAAGCAAGGCTTATTTTGGGTATAATACTTGCAATGACTTTCAAAAGACAGAGAACAAACTCTAACATGATCATTAATGGAGGTGGGGAATCTGCCCATTCCACAGATCCTTGACACATACGTGGAATATTGTCTAAATGACAGTGGTAGAGAAAGGTAACATATAATAGATTGAAGATTACCAACCTTTCTTTCAAAACAAGAGATATCCATAATACTCTTGTAATGTATTCCTGTGTATTCTTCTTATAGTGTATTTATTGGTTTAAAGACATTGAACATTAATAATATTAAATATTCTAATTTACTTTTAAATGATCAATTAGACTTGTACATTTGGCCATTGTTGAACTAGTAGATGTGAAAGTACTTACTCCCTTTTACTGAATTGACATACTCTATTTACTGTTAAACTTATATGTTAATGGTATATGTGTACACTCGCTATTGTTGCTCCTTTATATTTATGTATTTTATCTCTTGGTTTTTGTAATTTACCTCTTTCGATTTGTGTATTTACCTTTTACAAGTATAATACTTGTATTTGTTACAATCATGTTCCAGATTTTGTTGGTTATAGGTCGAATAATAAGTCTCTTGGAATTGAAGTATTAACACAAGCTATTTCCCAAAACAGAAGTCAACTCTTGCACTCCAAGTTGTACTTCCGTAATCCTAGAAAACCCGATAACAGTTTTAAGACAAACTACATTAAAGAATTGATTTAAATCTTGATGTTCACTTCCCAAAGAGCCAGAGAAGACATTTTGTTCCGGTCTATCTATGAGTCTACTGTTTGAAGCAATATTTGCCTTGAAGCCCATAAAAGAGGTGTATTAAAATATGGGAACGGTGTAACTCGGAAACTGGCTATACGTATGACCTAAATGTATATCCTGTTGATGAACAAGTTCAGTACAATAACACTAACATTACTACTGGAATACCTGCGTCCCATCCTGAATTGGCGGTAGAGCCCTTAAGTCCAACCCTCTCTAAATATCCCTCAATAAAAGGATAATAATTTAATTCATTAAACTAATCTTATTCATCTATAATTAAGTGCAAAAAACAAAAAAATGAATGTCCCCAAAAAACATTGATATTCTAAAGTTTTTCGCAATGCACCGCCGCTTTGCGGTGCATTGCGAAAAACCCCTGCGTGGACCATAGGGAATCTTTGGTCATGGCAAATTATCAGGAAGTGAGGAAATCCAGGCGGAAACGCAAGCCGGAGCCCGTGCCATCCTCCTCCTCATCGAGCGATGATTCGAGCGCGATGGACACGGGAGCACCCACCCGGGCGAAAACACCGTCGGCTGTGGACGGATTTCGGAAGGCCAAGGGCAGTCCTGGTAGTTCTGCCCAGTTAGCGAAGGGGGTCCAGGAAGACCTGGATCACCTAATCGAGTTTCTTACTCTCCCGGGAGCCGTCATCCCTGGGGCTAAAAAAAATATGCTGCCGCGGATACTCAGAGTGAAGTCTGGCGTAGCAGCTTTGTCCGATGGTTTTGAGTCCCTGGCCTCTAGGCCCAGGGAGGTCAGGGCTGCTGCTCCAAAGGTAGTGCAGGCCCCGTCGGCGCAGCCCAGGCGCTACGCCGACGTGTTGAAAAATAAGCGGGAAGCTGGCAAGGTGGCTAAGAAGCCAGAGGTTATCTTTATCAATAAGGCTGAGGGCTCGAAGACCACGAGCAGTGAACTGAAGCACGACTTCCAGGTTGCTCTTCGTAGTGACCGGAAGGAGCTGCGGATTAGGGACATCAAAGAGACCAGTAAAGGTTTGCTGGTAGTTGCTGACAACAAGGAGACTGTCCGAGTCATCACGGAGTCTCCCGCGGTATAGAAGGTTGAGGTCAAGGTGGACCCCAAGCGAATGAGAAGGCCCCGTGTCATAGTGTATGACATTGAGCGAAGCCTGCCGGACGAGGAGGTTCTGTCTCTCATTCGAGAGCAGAATACCGACTTGGACGAGGCGACGTTCAAGAAAGAGTGCAGGTTCGTCTTCAAGACCGGAAAGCGTGATGCCCCACGGTATCACGGTGTTTTTGAGCTAGGGACTGGTCTCTTTCAGAGGTTCGTGTCCGAGGGACGAATCTTTTTGTACTTCGCATCCTGCCGCATTAAGGAATAACTTGACGTGCAGCGGTGCTTTAAGTGTTGTCGTTATGGCCACGGGGCCAAGTTCTGTAGATATGCGTCGGTCTGCGCGCATTGTGGTGAGGAGGGCCATAAGCGCGAGGACTGTCCGCTTAAGAAGGAGGCTCCGACTAGCAGGAAGTGCGGTTGCGATCTGAGAGCAATTGAGATTTATTTCAACTCTCTCGATGGTTAGATTCGGTCAGCTTAATGCCCAGGGTGCCTACGCGGTCCAAGTAGAGTTAGGTGAAGTTGTCGAACACCGGAGCCTCGATGTCGTTCTTCTACAGCACCCTTATGTGGTAAAGGATGATCTGCCAGGTTTTTCAGGCTGGAACAAGTTCAATGTTGGTGAAAGTAAATCCGCCGTGCTGTGCAGGAAGTCATTAGACAGTGTCTTCATACGGCAGGCCTCTGACACGCATCATGTCGTTGTCAAGCTTGCAGTGGATGGTGTAGTCTTGGTTGTTATTAGTTCGTACTTCCAGTACAGGGATCCCACTGAACTTCATTTGGAAAGATGGGATAACATTATTAGGCTGGTAGCGGGCTATCCTATTCTTATAGGAGTTGATGCGAATGCCAAATCGCTTCTTTGGCACAGTGGGATCTCAGATGACAGCGGTGAACTTCTGGAAGGCTTCATTGCGCAGCATCATTTTGATGTTGCGCAACATTAAACATCATTTAATGTAGCCGGCGAGTTGCCAACCTTCGCCGGTGCAGTTGGTTTGCGGGGGGCCTTTGGTGGCACCAACATTGATGTGACCATGGGTAAGGACGTCCCTGCTAGGATTCTTAACTGGTCAATAGTCGATGATTGTGAAAGCGATCATCGGCTGATAGTTTTTGATTGGCTGGGCAGGCTGCGCAATGTCTATAGGGCGGACGTTCCTGTTCAGCAGGGACGCTTCCTGCACAGGCGGGCGGATTGGCCCAAGTTTTCTAACATTCTTGCGGCGAAGATGCGGGCTTACACCCGCACCTTGGACGATGTACCACTAGACGACCTGGCAGAGTCTTTTTCTTCAGCGGTGGTTGAAGCCGCCGAACTTTCTATCCTTAGGAGTACGGGTCGAGAGAGAGTAGCTGGTTGGTGGACTTGGGACTTGACTGCGGTAAAGCAGGCTGTGGGCCGACTCAGGAGAGCCGCACAGCGTGCGCGTGATCCAGATCGGCGTGCAGTCCTGTTTGCGGAGTACCGTCAGAAGAGGACCGAGTATTTCCACAGAATTAGGTCTTCTAAGTGGGATTCCTGGCGCTCTTTTGTCCAAGAGCAGGGCAACAGAGACCCTTGGGTTGTTGTGTATAGGGTTCTCGGACACAAGCGGAAAAAAGACATTCTTCTGTCGGCTCTCTCGACCCAAGACGGCGTTGTAATAGACAAAGATCGGGTCCTAACTCATCTTATGGACGATCTTCTTCTAGATGATACCGAGGTTGGTGAGACCTCGTATCATCGGCGAGTCTGAGAGGAAGTTGTTGGTTTTAATTCGGAAGTTGCATCTGCTGAGATCACTGAAGCGGAGGTCCGCCAAGTGATCTGCAGCCTGGCTAGGAATAAGGCCCCTGGATATGATAGTATCACGGTAGAACTCCTTTTTGCATCCTGCCTGTCTTTGTAGGTGTATTGACTAGGGTATTCAATAGGTTGCTGTTTGCTGGGCATTTCCCAGCGTGCTGAAAACGAGGAATTTTGAAGCTGTTTTTCAAGGGTGGCGACAAGGAGCCCACTGTTATTTCCTCTGACGCTCTTGCCCGTAGTTGGTAAAGTTTTCGAGAAGGTCCTGTACCTCCGCATAAATGTTAGGTTAACTTCTAACCATATTCTAATGGACGATCAGTATGGGTTCCGTCCTGGTAAGGGCACAGAGGACGCGATAATTAGGGTTATGAATTTGGCGTCAGACTGCGAGTGCAAATATGTGCTCGGTGTCTTCTTCGATATATCCGGGGCGTTCAACAACTTGTGGTGGCCCTCAGCCTTGTTACAGCTACAAAAGCGTGGTTGCACGCAAGACGAGATTAGAACTCTCTCAAGTTATTTCAGCGGTAGAACTGTCGTTCTTCGTGACGGCAGTTCTGAGGTAGGAAAGACCCTGTCTAAAGATGTCCACAGGGCAGTGTGCTAGGTCCACTCGTTTGGGTCGTTGAGTTCGATTCTCTCATGCGATTGCGGATGCCCGGCGGGTGTCGTATCGTGGCTTATGCCGACGATGACGATTTCTTATGCTGCTGGTCGAGGACAATTCGCGTGCCGAGATCGAGCTCAGGGCGACACAAGCATGTAGGGTATTGCGGTTGTGGAGTCTTCAGCATAAGACGGTTTTCAGCACGGAGAAAACCACTATGATGTTTTTGAAGGGCCGACTCGCTGCAACCCGTCATCCGCGGGTTGTGATGGGCGGCCTTCCGATTAGGTATGTGTCAGTTCAAAAGTATCTGGGTGTTATCCTTGATGAGAGGCTTCTCTTCAAGGAGCACCTCCAGTTTGTGGCGAAGAGGGCTACAGATGCCTTCTTCGGCGTCTGTAGGGTGATCCATCCCGATTGGGGGTTGAATTACCGTACCATGCGTATTCTTTATAAAGGCGTCTGTGAGGCCATACTGTTGTACGCTGCGCCCGTCTGGGCTCATCGTTTGCGGTTTCAATGTTATAGGGACATCCTGTTACGAGCCCAGCGTTTTCTGTTATTAGCTGTTGTCAGCGGTTACAGGACTGTCTCGTGAGAGGCAGTTACTGTGATCGCTGGCATCAAGCCAGTAGATATTTCGGCTACGGAGCGTAGCCAGCGGTATATTTCAAAGAAGGCAGATCTTCTTACCACCGGGCGTATGCGGGAAATTGAAGACCAAGGTTTTGACACTTGGCAAGCTAGGTGGGCCGACTCTTCTACTGGTCGATATACGCATGGTATTTTCCAAATGTTAGGGATTTGCGAGCAATTAGTTGGGTTTCCCCCAATCGGTACACAACTCAATTTCTTTCGGGACATGGTGCCTTTAGGGGCAATCTAGCGAGGTTCAGGTTGGTTGATTCCGGGTTGTGCCCGGAATGCGGAGTTGAGGACACAGTGGACCATGTCCTGTATACTTGTCCCCGGTACGAAGCTGAACGTACCAGAGTTGGTAGGGAACTTGAGAGAGTGCACTCCTTTTTGAATCTACGAGTCAACTGGAGGACTCGTAGTGGGTGGACGATAGTGGCCAGCTTCCTAAAATCCCTTGCCCAGGGCAGGGCGGCTGAAGGGATTTAGGCTAGGAACCCGGGTGGCTAGGTTCCGTCTGGACAGTTTCATTGACCAAAGGTAGGCGCTAAGGCAGCGTGCCCCGGTTAGATGTAATTGGTGTCTTTGTATTGGAATTAAGCTGTCGGCGGAGTTGCGGCCGCTGCCAACGGGCATGGTTATCCTTGCCCGGCGGGTGCGGTCGCGCTCCGACGAGGGCATTTATGAGCTGACGACACTGTCGGCGGGGCGTTTCTGGGTACCGCTTCGGTGGTATGCAGGGGCGTCTTGACGGCGGTTTGCGAAAGATGGTGAATGTCACACGGGACTCCGCGATGGAGCTGTGTGGGAGTAGGCGTTTATTCTCCTCTCCCGGGCGGACCGGAGCGGAGTCAGATAGAAACTCATTTAGAGTAATAAGCGGGGTTCTTAAGGGAACTAGGTCTAAATTTCGCTGTGTGAAACTTTTAGCGGGAAAGTTTGTTATAGAGGCGGTTAATACGGATCTGAGACATTCAGTAATTGGCTCTTTAAACGTTAAGAATAGGTGCGGGGTCTTCATTCCGCGGTTAGCTTCTAGCTTAGTTCCTGAGGGCGACGTGGTAGCTGCAGGTGTCCGTTGTCTTCTTTCTGAAGGCATAAACACATAAAACTATCTCGGGGTGAACTTTACCGATGCAGATGACCCTCGGAGCATCTGCATCGGTGGCATCTCTGCGGGGCCTGGACTGAAAGCTGTGGTGCGCAATCAGTTTGAGGGCGAGAAGATGTCCTCCGTTAAAGCCACTACTGGCTAGAAACTGAGGGGTTGGTGTAGCGATCGGACACGCTATGAGGTGGGATCTTCTCCCCTCGGGGGGGAATCGAGATGTGGGATAGAGACAGTCTGTGAGGCCATAATGATGTACGCTGGCTACAGGACTGTCTCGCGAGAGGCAGTCACTGTGATTTCCGGCATAAAACCCCTAGATATTTTGGCTACGGAGGATAGTCAGCGGTATATTCCTAAGAAGGGTGGCCTACTAACGCCACAGCGTATGCGAGAAATTGAAGACCAAATCGCAGACCAAAGAAGGAGTAAACTCCTTCTTCGATCTGCGAGTCAACTGGAGAACTCGTAGTGACTGGAAAATTGTGGCTGGCTTCCTTCAATTCCTCGTCCAACGTAGAGTGGTCGAAGGGATTTAGTAAAGAAGGAATCCGGGTGGCTAGGGTCCGCCTGGACAGTTTGATTGACCCTTGGAGGTAGGCGCATAGGTAGCGAGCCTTGGTTAGTTAGGAAGAGGTGACTATGATTATTGAAGCTGTCGGCGGAACGGCGACTGCACTGCCGATGGGCATGGGATGCCACGCAGTCGTGAGGTGTAGCGGCGTTTTGACGAGAGCAGATTAGAATGAGCAGACAACACTGTCGGCGGGATGCGGCTGCACGACCAATGGCCATGGGACACCTTGCCGCCGTGAGTTGTAGCGGCTTCTCGACGGTAGTTTATGAAGTGAATGTCACGCGAAACTCTGCGTTTGGGCCGAGGGGAGTAGGAGGTCTGTCCGCCTCTCCCTAATGAACCAGACCGGAGTCCATAATTTAACCTAAGTCTGGGGTTTGATTAAAGTTTGAGTTTACTAAGGGAACTAAGACTAAATTTTCGTTCTTACGATCAAAATGTTTTGTGGTATATTGTTTTCAATTTGCTTCGAATTACGAGACATTCACGAAATTGGCTCATAATTAGTAGAACTAGGCGCGGCGTTTGCGCTTCCGCGAGCTCGGTTAGTTAGTTCAGAGGGATACAATATAGGATATTCATGATGTCCGGACGAAGCCGACTGCGAAGGTAATAAGCAGAGTTATTAAATCACCAATGCAAATGTCTACCGAGGCATTTATATCGGTGGCATCCCAACGAGACCAGGCTTATTACTATGAGATGTAAAAAGTCAAAACTCCCTTTCATTGCCCAACAGGGCAATGAAAGGGAGGGGGTTGGCGACCGGAACGTCACTAGGCGGGTGTCTTCCCCTCCAGGGTTGGGATGAGGGCTAGAGACAACCCATTGGGTTCACTGGACAACCCAAGGTTCAGCCAGGCACTGACCTTTTGCATCACTCGGCTGAACCTCAGTTGGGGTCGACGTGCCACGTCGCGGTCTGAAACAAGTAGCGAAACGTCGCTCGTCAGCGTACCCAACTAAGGCCGACTCTTCAAGCATCTCCAGCCTCAGCAAGTTGTAGCAAATGACGTTTCAAAGGTTGGGTCCAAGAATCGAGTCCTTCATCACTACTCGGCGTGATAGCGGTCCTAGGCCAGTCTGTCGCGGTCTCGTAGATGAGAACGCGGTTTCTCATATATGCCCCACTATGATGAGGAAGTATCGAGGCACATGGATCGAATTCTCTTTCAACTCAGCAGTATGAAGCATATCGCTTCATAGTGCTGAGTTGAAAGCGTTTCTCAGGTCCAACGTAACGAGAAGGACCACACGGCGTGCAAAAAAGGAATTCGGTCCTCTGCTCACCGCGTTGTCTCAACAACTTCTCTTGGATTACATCTAGGGTCTATCGACCCTGCCAAAAATCTTACTGGTTGGGCGGCAAGCCACCTGTCTGATTCATCGCCGCAACCAGTCTCTCCCTAAGAGCTTCTCCAACAACTTCCCAGCTGTGTCAAACATACACAATTAGCGGTAGGAGGACGGTGATTCCGCGTCTCATTTGGCCTTGGGGTTCACCTCAAGCCCCGCGGTCTTCCATCTGGCGCTAAAGGTCCCAGCCTCCATACATACAGTACATTATTAATAATAATATTCAATAATTTTCAATTCTAGGTAAAATTCTGTTATAAACTTTACATGAAATACTTTTTTGTTTCTAATGTAAGAAATTACTATTTAAAAAAAAAACAAAAACAAAACCGCTGAGCTTCTATTAATACTGTAATTGTGGCGTTTTAGATAAAGAAGGGACTGCACGTATCGTCTTCTGACGAGGTTGCGTACAGAAAAAAAAATCTTTATTTCATTTAAATAATTAATATGAGTATTATGTAAATAAGTATTTCTGTGGATTCTTAAAAATATTTTTAATATTTTTTCAATTTTGTTTTAACAGTTATGACGAAACTGAATGCATTTTGTGTAAAGTAAGAAAAAAATTATCTTATCAAATCGTGATATTAGGACGAGTAAAAAGTAAGAATTTATTAACGTAAGCGAATACATACACCGTTTACCGGAAGACTTGACTTCTCATAAGTCTGCCACAGGGCTGAACATACACGCAACCTGTCCCCAATATTAGTCGTGCCAATCCCTTCTTGAACTGGCGCAAACATTCTATTTATCCCACCCGACTGAAGCTATGTAACATGTTTTCTCTCGACTCTTATTAAAGAAAATACTATATTGCATTCAGCAGCAGTCTTATATCTCTACATAAGCCGCAAAACACCGACTAATAAAATACATCAATCTTAAAAGTAATTAATTTTACATAAAAGGATGTTAATTTTGATTATGGAATATTATAAATTTTTATTATTTTAATAAAAAATTGAACAAATCAATAAACAGTAAGATAAAAAAAACAAAAATACTTTTAGTAGCTTAACCAGGGTTGTAATGGGGAAACGGATCGGTATGAGTGTCATCGATTTTTATCTACGACACTGTGTGCCTTTACATAATGTATAACTAATAATTTAACTTAGAGTATAGTACAGGAAGATATGGCAAGATTTGTATTTTACTGATTTTATGTCTGCCGATGCGTTTACATCTGTGGCATCCCGACCGAGGGCTGGCTGATGACTGCGAGATGTAATCAGTTAGAGGGTCTAAAGAAGACCTCCGGATAAAGCCCCTCAAGGCTCGGTCGGAGGGGGTGGTGTGGCGACCGGTAACGTCAGAAGGTGGTTGTCTTCTCCCTACGGGGTTGGGGTGCTGATTAGACAAGCCGAAGACGTAGACTTCTAAACAATGGACCGAGGTAAAGTTAAGTACTGGAGAACAACGGGGTGACGGACAGACCCCTGTAGAGCCGTCGTTCGTCCCCGCTTTTGTGTATAGGTGATGATGATGAACCACCGGGACTCTGGATTCCCCGGCGCTGTATAATGCTTAATTGCGAGTCTGGCCTCGTGGTAGTGGGTGGGGGGGGGGGTGGTTAAGTGAGGCTGACGTTTAGTGGGTATATCACAAGCACACATACACGCACATTACCAAGATCTTGCGACATCTGTTAGCGAGTCCAACACGACATCCGTAAATCGGATTCCTCCACCCGAACTAAAAAAAAAAAAGAAGTTGCGATTCGTGTGCTATGTAAGATTTCCTGGATGATGTCAGGAATTTTTGATTCTTTTGTAAAGGTGGAAATTACTGATAAATTTTATACAGATGATTATAATCGTGTATTCTTACAGAGAGATCATGGTGGATCATGTGAATACAAAAAAAGACATGGTAGAAAACCAACGAAGTTGTAAAACAAATGGAATTTACCTTCGGCATATAATATTTTATTTTACTTTTTTAAAATTTGTTTCTAAATAATTCACCTTGGAACACGTTATATCATTTATTTATTTATTTGCAGTTGTTTCTTTTCTTTCTGTTTTTCTGTCTGCCCAGTACCTCTTCATTCTTTCTGATCTACGTGATCTCTTTCCTTTGTTCTTTAGAAAGTTCAACTGTGTTATTTTTGTATTTTGGCGCTTCTTGAAACTTTTTATTTTCATCCTTTAGTATTTTTCTTCAAAGTTTCTCTTTCTCTTACGATTTTATTAGTTATCTTCAGTTCTTTAAGATCTTCTTAGACTTGTGTGAATCGTTTGCATTTAGCTTTTTTAATTTAGAAGAAATCAAAATTTTATTTAGTCAATCTACTAATTCATTCTAAATAAATGGATTTAAAATACAGTTTTTCTTTTCCTTGTCGTATCTGACAGTTTTCAATCTTAGTATAAAGTTTGTTATTTGGAATTAGTTTTACGTGAGTAATATGAAATCTAGAATCTAAAATTTTTCTTATAGATTTCCTTTCTTTTTCTACATTTTCTAGTAGAACGTTTTTGCACAGTCTTAGGATTTCCACCGTATATACTTCTTCCAACAGTTTTATAGTGTCAAAATTTTGAGTTCCATGATAAAGACTGTTTGTTACATGGGTTTTTCGTTAACTGTAAAGCTAATTCCATTTTGTTAGCTTTAAGTGTTTAAGCTTTTTCATCTAAAGAAATCCAATTGATTCATTCTACGGGATATTTAAAATTATCCGTTTTCTCTATTTTTTTATTATTTATTCTAATGAAATTCGGTCAGATTTTAACATTAGTCAAAATTTTCGTTTTCTCAGATGCGATTTTTAATTCCATTTTAGCAGCTTGTTTTTCTAATTCTTTAATTTGTTCGGTTTTTTTTACAGTTTTTAGTTAATAATTCCAAATCATCAGCGAAAGCTACACAATTTTTCTTTAGCTGTTTAGTCCTAGTCTTATTCCATATTTTTGTATAAATTTTTGTTCTATTCTCTAACTTCCTTTTCAAAAGCACAGTTAAAATGTAATGGAGCAAGTTCAGGTAAGGAGATCGATTTATGCCGGTTTCGATTGGAAAAGGATCGGATTATTATTTTTTTTTTTTATTAATAATAAAATATAACATTTTAAGAAAAATTTTAGTTGTTAGATTGATGATGGTGAATGCACAAATGAATAGGGTCAATTCATTTAGGTCATACGTTTTCATAGGGTCATACATGAAGCTTCCTTCATGTAACTTATTTCATCCTTCAATATATAGCATAAGTTTTGAATTTAATCTTAATAATAAAGTGCTGATAAATAACATTATGACTAGTAAACGTTTGTACGAACAGGATTCGGATCTATTGAGCATCCAAAGAAGAGGTGGCGAGGATAATGCCAGTTAATTGGTTTTCAGAATAATTTTATGGTGATAAAATCTCCTATTATTAAATTAATGATAATTTTATATGCTTGATTAATTTCTTCATTTTCAAGTAGAATGACTTTATGGTCTAAAATATTAAGTAAAAAGTATCATTATTTTATTTCTTACGGCCTAATGCTGGTGCGTAAAACATTTGCTAAATAGCTATGAAAATTTTTTGTTTTCTTGTAGCTGACATAATGACTCAGCTTACTCCGCTTACAGGGCAAAGTAGTTGTGGCTTAGCTTACCCAGACAAATTGATTTATTAGTAAAATGTAATCAATCAGTAAAGGAATGTGAAAAAGATTACTCGCATTCAATAACGTTGAGCTCTGTTTTAACGTAAGTAATGAAATAGACTAGTGAAGTATCTTTTTAATGTTTCGATTTGGCGGAACCATCCATATTATAAAATTAATTTTAATAGATTACTACATTTTTAACAACTGTTTTTCTTATTTTCTTACTGCTTATCATAAATCCTTACTGCACTTATTTTATTTTATTTTACACTTATGTATTTTATTTTACAAATAAATGTGTAAAAATATTTTTTAACTCATAAAAAATTTAATTTAATTTTTCAATTAATTTCCATTCAACTTCCATCAGCATGAAAAAAAATATCCATTATACAAAGTCAGTAGATTAATACAAGAAAATGTTGGACTATTTATTGAAAATCCGACGAAATAGAATCTAACCGTTTGAATGTCTCATCGTCCTCTATTTGAATTATTAGATTTTCTATTATTTTATTAAAGGAAATTTACCGATTACACGCACCTGAACCCTTTATGAAATTTAAAAAAAGAGAAAACACTTGACTCATGGTAATACCTGGGATATATAATTCATCATTTACAGTTATTATTCTGAGAATAATGAAATTCCCAGTAAAGCCGACTATAATGAACAGAGGAAGTGACATTGAAGCTGAGTATGAAAACAAGTTTTAGTGAGTCTGCAATACTGACATTTAGCAGTACATTTAATCCAGTAAAGCTGGGAAGTTACTTTATTCCTTTCATCTCCTAAAAATGCAGGCACGATGTGTTTATTATAAAGCTATGCCTAATTGAGGAGTGATTCGTTACATATAGCAGGTTGCTCAACAAATTTCTGAGAGTAACAGTAATCCAAAGAAACAAGCATATTTACTTTCACAGATATTATTTTAAGATCTACAGTTTAAGTAAAAAAAAAGTAATAATTAAACAAAGCATATACTGAAAAAATTTTCATTGATAAAATAAAAAGTGAATTCTAAAGTTCTTAAATACATAACGGGATGAAAAGTAACAAAAATCAACGTAATGATGTGCTCAGGTATTAATGACGACGTAAAATCATTAAAAAATATCTGATTATAGAGGTAGTAAAATTACAGAAAATTAACAAAGAAAGGAAAACAATAAAGTGGATTAGCATAAATGATGGCTTTCATACAGAAATTAGTGTTATCATAAATCGGTGAAGGAATTAGAACTCTTTCAAACTTATTTGTGGAAAATTTATGTAACGAGACATGAGTAAAAATGAAAATTGAAAATCATATAAGAAAAAAGGAAAAAGATGTTATAGATGGTAAATAAAAAACCTCAGTTAAATTCTTTTTAGAAAGAGAAGTGAGAGGTCAGTCTTTAGTTAATTTAACGATGGAAGAAGTGTAGATGGCAATTTGTAAAGAAGTCGAAGAATAGATTTAAAAGCAAAATTGAAAATGTCGAGTCAAACAAATATAAAGCATCAAACCACACAACTTATAGATTAAAATACTACCAAAATCTGGTTCATTAATCAGTGCTAGCAGTAACTATGTACAAACGCAGGCAGCACTGACTAGCAATGATCTGTGTACGAATGTTTAGGTGGCTAGGTTTTCTTAACCTCCGAGTCGGTGTAGTGGTGAACTCATCATCGCGAATCAGCTAATTTTGAAATCGAGGGTTTTAAGGTTCAAATCCTACTAAAGGAACTTACTTTTACTCTGATTTGAATGCTAGATCGTGGATACCGATGTTCTTTGGTGGATTTTCCCTTCCTCCCAAGGCCGGACCCGCACTTAAGCACAATACAGCCCTGGGAGGTGACTTAGCCTCTAACCGCTCAGGCGGCCATGCCGTTCCCAGCAGTACCGCCGAAACAGTAGCGCCTCGTCTTTATTCGCCAGCCTCTAGTTAGGAGACTTCCGAAAAGGTTCCCCGGGACTTCCATCTTTTTTTCTTTGGTGGTTGGGTTTCAATTAACCACACATATCTCATTTATCGTCGACTTTTTTTTAATATTATGTTTTATTTCCCTGCCCCTCAGAGCCGGACCCACAACTAAGCATAAACTCAGCTCCTAGGGGTGCTATCGCTTCAAACTACATAGAAAGGGCTTAAGGCCCCGCCCAGGCAGCCGGGTCTTGGTATTTTCTTACTTGTCATGCCTCTAATGAGGGAATCACCGAGACTCCGGTTTTAACGCCTCGCCTCTAATAAGGAACCCGAAAGCGATCTCCCACCGGGACTACGGTCTTACTTTCCCTCCCAACGTCACTGCAAGGGGGTCCCTACCGTATCATCTATGACGAGACGCCGGAGCCTCTCATCCCTCCCGGATAAGGCTCCACCCAGCCATTACGGATACGGCCGTCAGATAGTAACTTCTCCGCAAGAAGGGGCGGCACTGCCAATGCGACCACCTGCGTTGACCCGCAGGCCGGCCGCATGGACAGAACTTCCACAGATACTGTCTTCTAAAAATGATCCTATGGAACTCCCTCGGGAACTCATTCTTCGTAGTAAGCACGTCTACGTCCTTGATGATGATATGAGCCCTCCTACTACCCTTCTCAGCCAGTGTCTTAGTGGTACCATCGACCTTCTCAACAATGTCTCTGCTGAGTTGTTCTGCAACACCAGCGACAGCACGCACCCGGAGATTCAATCCTCTCCCTGAACCTGTCTTGCAGAAAGGACTCCGCACCCTTTACAGAACGGAGGAGATAGGCATAGGTCCTCCATTATGATGTCCTCCGTTCTGTAAAGGGCGTGTTGTCGCCAGGGGAGACCAGCTCTCTCTCTGCATGGCAGGGTTACGGAGAGGATTTGCATCTCCGGATGCGTGCTGACTCGTGGTGTTACAGAACAACTCAGCAGAGACATTGTGAAATCGTCGACCTGAGACTGTTCAAGACAGTACATTCTTGCATATCATCTTTATTTACATTCTTGCATATCATCTTTATTTACATTCTTGCATATCATCTTTATTTACATTCTTGCATATCATCTTTATTTACATTCTTGCATATCAAGTAATAACAGACGGCGGTTCCGGAGGCTAAACAGAAAATGAAAAGTAGTAGGCTGGTTTTTACTACTTTTTAGAGATTTTGTAGATGATTGAAGCAATACAATTACAAGTACATACGTCGATGAGGTGTAAAGTACTTTTTTTATTATCCAAAAATTTATTAATAATCAGTCAGAAACATTACGAGGTTATCAGACAGTTAAACGAGTAACGGTACTCAACGATTCTATATATAAGAATATATTTTTATGCATACCGTTGTGCATTTCATTTCAATCTCACAGAAAAGTATTGTATATTAAACAATCATTAACGCAATTGTTTATTTTTAACTTCTGTAGAGCCTATAAAGTACCGCTAACTTTATTTAAGGTCGTAGTGGTTGTAATGAAACATTACTATTTTATTTAAATGGAAATATATCTCATTATGTTGAGGAGTTTGGGTCTACAGGCTTGCTGATGTAAACGTTATTTTCTGGTTTTAGATATACCATTTGGTACGAATATTATCAATAATGCCTACATATTTATTAGTCAAACATACTAAAAGTAATATTCCACCGTTATATTGTTAAAAACTAACAGAATGAGAGAAAATTAATCATTGTTGTTAATGCATAAATTTACATAATTAATATACAAAATTGTAGACATGTTCACGTTTAATTTTAAAACTTAAAGATCACAGATAGATCGATACAAGCAATAATAAAGTAAACTGTTGCTGTTAAAAACACAGCAGAACCGATTTAACAAAAAAATAAATTTACCGTATAATGAAAGTTATAACAGTGAGGTAATAAATATTGATATTAATTTATTATCAAAAAAGAAAGTAAATAAAAAAGCTAAAAATTAAATATCTTTTTAAGTAGTTCAGCAGATGATACGAATACAGGCTCTGTTTAGCTTGTTGGGCAGTGTAAGGTACTATATTACAAATGAGTAATATTACGGACGCGTGAAGGACAAAATTGTGGTGACAGGGGATCTACATAGATGATCCAGGTTGTCATGTGATGATATGACAGAATGATGTAATTTACGGGCACGCCTTCAGTTTACACGTGCCATTAGGTGATTACTTTGAAGGTCAGACATAATAGTAAATAACAATAGTCGGTACTAATCAATGACAGTACGTGTTTAAAAATTATTTTTATAATAGTCATACAATAACTGTTCTTAATTTTTAATGTTTAAAACAGTAAAGTTGACTTAATTAAATTTTTAAAGAAATGCACGATAAAATTCTTTTCACAATTCAGCTCATCAATCATGTTGCATCGTGTTGTAATCTAAATAAAATATTTCCTAAGAGAATTTATGTAAATAGATATCATGAAAAAATAAGTTTATTTATTGAAGTTAATTTTACTTAAGTAGATATTAATTTTATGTGATGTTCCTGACACAATTTTCGATTTAATTGTTTTACCAACTTTTTTGCTTAAAATTAGACAATAATTTTACAATAAGAAATTAGAAAGTTTCTGTGTATTTAGATCTCAGGTTTTAAATTTCCACCATTTAAATTTTCATATTCATTAATTATTAAAGGTTATTTACATCCTTTTCTATGAATATCTTACTAAATATGTAGTAATATTGGAAAAAAAGAGAATGAATAAGTGATGCATTTGGGCTGAAAACAATGTAACTTGAGATCAAGAGAATTAATATGCCAGAAAGGTAAAAAAAAAGCTAAATTATTTAAGTTATATATTAGATATTATATTTGTATATTATATAAAGTACCATATGTCATCTGTGTAAAGATAAAATAAAATTCACAATCCTGTTAATTAAATACTGGTTTTCAACGATTATTGTAACGGCAGTGATAACAAAAATAGACTTTATTTTGTAAGAAATCATGCGATAGTGGATTTTTATACTTATCCTCCGCCAAACTTAAGGACTAGAAGAATAATTAGTTTATTGAAAACTATTATCTATTTTATTAATTTGCAATCAATTAATCATTTCTTTTGTAATACTAACCATAATTTATTGTTATTAATACAAAATTATTACGACACAGATAAATAGTTGAACACGAACGTTATCTGATCTTTTTTCAGTATTATTTACTTCTGGGTGCTGCTGACCATTATTAATCACTTCTACTGAACAACGCGTTTTAACACTCTTGAATTTCATTGATCACAGATAAAGGCAACCTCTATTTAATATTTGTTTTACTTTAAATGTATATAACTGGTCTTGTTACAACATGAAATTGATTCTAAGGAGAAAGTACTCAAATTCAAGTCGAAAGAAATTCTATATGTGTAATAATGGACGTGAAATAATCTTATATTTGTTGGATAAATTAGTAGTCACCAATGCCACATATGAAGGTTTACAGACGAGGTCGGTTAAAATGTAGGTTAATGAATTCAAAATAACCGCATACATCAGGAACGGTTGTTCTGTTTGTCATTTGCTGATTGAAAAAGTACACAAGTACGAAGTTTTGCGTAGACATACGTAATGACTTAAAAAATTATCTGCATTAGGTTTGTGCAACATTTTTTTTTTGAGAATCAAAACAAGGCTTATGAGGCTGCTATAGTGGTTAACTCATCGTTGCAAATTAATTGTTTAACAGTTTTTTCGAAGTCGAACTTTCTGAAATTCAAATGCCAGTAAACGTTAGTTGCTTTTATACAGATTTGCCTACTAGACCGCGGATACCGGTGTATCTGGGTGACTGGGGTTCAATTAATTACACGTCTCACTAATTGTCGCCCTGAGCCTATAGAAAACTACACTTCATTTACATATCATACGTATCATCCTCATCTTACTGGGCCTAGGGGGTTGCTTACCGTTCACTAGTTGAACGGATTGCAACGTATATATCAAGAAAAAAAAATTCAAAGCAAAATTGGCGGCTCTAATTTATCACTAATGATAGATGAGTTATAGATTATTATTAGTAGATAATACACAGTCGCTTTAATATTGGAAGGGCAGGTAGAAGGGAAAAATTGTGTAGGCAGGCCACGTTTGGAGTATGTAAAACAAATTGTTGGGGATGTAGGATGTAGAGGGTATACTGAAATGAAATGACTAGCACTAGATAGGGAATCTTGGAGAGCTGCATCAAACCAGTCAAATGACTGAAGACAAAAAAAAAGATAATACACAGTAAAGAATACTATAATTATTTTAGTAGAACATACTCCCAGCAATGGGTCGTCGAAGGCATATGTTGAAATAACAAGAATTGTTTTATGTATACTATTTCTAACCGTACAACAGAAAACCATTAGTAGTTACTAGTGAATGTTTCAGCCGAGTATAATAATTATTTTCGATATGTGGCAGTCGTACAACGGTAATCCCCAATTATCTAATACGAATTTCAGAGATATGACAACAAAACACTCGAGGAACTCAGTAAATCCACAAATGGTTCACACAACCAGACAATGGAGCCGGTTTGGCGGCTGCAAAACATCGGAAGAAATGCGGGGATACAAGGGAACGGTTAGATTTCTGTCTACACGAATAATTTTGGCATCATTAAAAGAAAACTCAAAACAAGGATTTATTTTAAGCAATATGTAAGATATATAACAGTTATGGCCTCCAAATTAAGCTAAGTCACTTCTTATAGTGTGTCTTGTGTAAAATAAACTTTTAATTATTATTTTTAAATGGTTTTAACTGTTCCTTTTTAGTGTATCCTTCCTCATTTTCTTTCTTTTTCCTGTTTAGCCTCCGGTAACTACCGTTTTAGATAATTCTTCAGAGGATGAATGAGGATGATATGTATGAGTGTAAATGAAGTGTAGTCTTGTACATTCTCAGTTCGACCGTTCCTGAGATGTGTGGTTAATTGAAACACAACCACCAAAGAACACCGGTATCCACGATCTAGTATTCAAATCCGTGTAAAAAATAACTGGCTTTACCAGGACTTGAACGCTGGAACTCTCGATTTTCAAATCAGCTGATTTGTGAAGACGCGTTCACCACTAGACCAACCCGGTGGGTTTTAGTGAATCCTATGCCCTAGGAAATCATGTTTTAATGGAAAATATTGTTAAATATAAATTCTAAAAAAATAATTAAATGTATTAAATATAATTAATAATAATTTCAGTAAATGTTTGTTTCAATTAATGTTAAATGAATTTATTTACGGTATACAAAACCAATGACATGGGACTAATACAAAATACTTATGAACAGCTGTGAATATATTTAAAACCTGCACGATCATTTCTGAAGTGAAATGGAGCTTCAAACAATGCTTGACTAAAAATGATTGTCAAAGGTAAGTTTTTTTTGTTAAAATCAGGACAACCAATGGTGTAGTTAAAAGTGATTTGGATTAAAATTGTATAACTTTAGAAAAATGCTCTAGTGGTTATCTTCTGAGGTTCTTAAAGATTGCTTACTACTGTCTATTTTTAAGAATAAAGTAGAAGCTATGAAACAAGTGAACAAAATTGTTTAAATATAGAACTAATAATAAAAATATGTAACTATTTTTGCTGTGTATGACTGAAGAGGAAACAGAAAAATGAAAGCTAGTAGTAGAGAGTCGAGATGTACTGATTGTTATCCTTGATGAGATGGTATTTTCATAAAAGAACTACTATCCAAGAATTTTTAGGTTATAATTCTTTCTTAATCTGGCGATACTATGAGGAAGAATTACTTAAATCGGTAATAACTTTCTAATATTTATTATAATGTCTGGTGTATATCAAAATATTAAAAAATGTATATATATATAAAGGTTTTAGCACAAAAGATAGGGCTTCATATCTCTTTCGAAAAACTGAGCTAATGGCCATAGATCCTCTGGTAATAGAGCACATTACGGTAAACAATCAGAAAATTAAAATAGTAAAACAATTTAAATATCTAGGGGAAATAATAACTTATAATTTAAATGAAAAAGTGACATGGCAAAACAGGACAAATAAAATGATTAAATCCCAAAAATTAACTTGGTCAACATATAACAAAAAATGCCTTTCTGCTAAAACAAAACTTTAACATTATAAAACTGTAGTAGAGCCAGAAGTCACCTACGGAAGCGAGACCCTTTTCAAAATCACTCAGAAAAACCGAATTGAAAAAATTCTGAAAATAGAGAGGAGAATTGTCAGAACATGTATCAATAAAAAACACCAAAAAGAAGGCCGATGGTGGATTGTGCCAAACGAGGAGGTGTATCGAGAAATAGAGCCTGTTACTGATACTATGCGGAAAAAAAGAATCTCTTTCTTCGGTCATCTCATAAGGACACCGGAAACAAGACTGTCAAGAAATATCATTGAAAAGCTCTGGTTCCAAAAGCTAGAAGTAGGATGGATCAAAGAAATTAGAGAAGATATGAAAGAATTGGGAATTTCCCTGACCGACCTACAGAATAAAACTGGAAAAATTACAAAGCTAAAAGATAAAAGCATTAGATTTAAACAAAAGACAGACAAACGACAAAATACAACGAAGAGGGTGTTTACGGATGAAGAAAAGAAAGCAAGATCTGAACGGATGAAGAAATACTGGGCAGCTCGGAAGAGTAAAATAACACGCTTTTCTCAGAAAAGATCCAACTAAAATTGACTTAAGTGGTCCCATGTTGGCCGTAAAAGCATAATAATAATAATAATAATAATAATAATAATAATAATAATAATAATAATAATAATATATAAAGGTTTATAAATAATTATTAAATAATTTTAATTTTTATTCTTAATAAATCTTTGACTATTAAGATTTACGAAAAAAGTACAAACAGCAAGTGCAATGAAAAAAGATCTGTTTTTCCACTACTTTAAGGGAATTTATGAAACTACACCTACGCATGCAAAACGGCTACATCGATTACGAATAATGTATCAAACTCTTGTTTGACAGATTTTTAAACAAGTACAAAGCAATATCTGCATATTAAAATTAAATTATAAATATGAAATACTCAGAAATTGTTCACAAAAGTCAATAATTAATAAATATATAAACATTAATTACTGAATAATCATCTATAAATTGATAGGAAGTAAATAAAACATAAAAAACAACAATAAATTCATAAAAGAATATAAAATAAATATTGTTGATAAAAATAATACAATAACAAATAAACAGGCAACACTAGGAGTAAACATTAAAGTAAAGTATTGCCTTGTTATTAAAATAAATAAATAAATATCATAAATTTGACTAAAAATTATATAATATTGTTACAAAAAAAATTTATAACATTAAAATATTGTAATTATGTTTAAAATTATATCTGTAAATAATTATAAAATTATTAATTGAAAATACCTCCTGTCATCTCATCTGTGGCTGTACATTATTTTAGTAATGAGGGAATTTTTTAACATTTTAACGTGTTATACTTTTATTGGTACTATTACCATTATGTTATTAGATTAATGAACATAATCATTTATGAAATAGCAGCCTACATATACAAACTTTATAATGTAATTAATTTATTACCTTACCGTATATTAATAATTTAAATTTAATAATATTACATTAAAGAGAAATAAATGTTATAAAATAATTTCTAAATAAAATCAAATATTAATAAATAATTAATATTTTAAACTCAATAATTAAAAAAAAATTTTTCTTTTAAATTTCTCTGAAGAAAATCTCTTAAATTTAACATCGTATATGTATTATTAAGATCATTTACAAAACTTATTTTTATTAGAACAGTTGTTAGAACAGAAAAATGATTCTCTTATTATTATTATTATTATTTTTGTTTTCCAATAATTTAATACAAATAATATAAAATCTTTTTTTTTCTGTTCACCATCTTCATTTACCCCGACCACCACAGCCGGAACAGCATCTAAGCATAATTCAGTTCCGGGGGATGCCTTCGCCTCAAACTACCTCGGAAGAACACAAGGTTCCGCTCAGGTAACCGGGATTCGGTCTTGCACTACATGCCACGCCTCTAATGAGAGGAACCTAATTGGGTCTCCTCACTGGGAATCCGGTCAATGCCCTGCCTATAATGGGGAACCTCCAACGGGATCCCATACCAGGACTACGGCTCTACATTACCACCGCCAGAGATGCTGCGAAGGAGTCCCGGTCCAATTATTAATTATGGAACACTGGAGCCTCCCACCCTTGCTGGACGGAGCTGTCCCCTGCAGACACCCATCAACATGTTGCAGGTGAAGATGAGTTAAAAAATTGAACGCAATTTCTGAACACAACAGATAACAAAACATGATTTATAAACAAAATCATTTACAAATCTTCTTTTTAAAAAATGTGAAACGAGCAAACAGAAATCTCTTTTGTAAAATGCAAAATGATTTGATTGCTGAGATATCCCATTCAAAATGCTCGTTACAAATACTTCTTTTTAGTTGGGTACCAAGTAAAATTATTATCTCAATGAATTAATTGCTCTTGGTTGAGATCTTAGCGCTAAGTAATGCTAGCTAGAGAGCTTTATTTCTATTCATAGGAACTAGCATTTAAATTTTCGCTCTACCACTCTGACCCCAATATTTATTGATTTTCTATTTTTATTAAAAACTGTAAAAAAGTAGGATACTATAAAAATAAAATTATTTTCATTAATAATTTATAAGGGATTTTTGTTATCAACTTAGCTACATGGCAGAATTATCAGAAACAATGAGTTAGTAAATGGTTACACTAACTATTTTTAGTCAGTAGTTTTTTTTCATGCAAAGGAAAATATTTTACGAGTGGGATATATGTATTAAACTATAAGAAAATTCTAACTTTTTTTTAATAAAATTTATTAGATAAAAGATTTTGCCAAAAGTAGATAACGATAAAAACTTTACAGGTCACGAAAATATTCTATATTCACAAAAAATAAAATAACAAAATAAAGATAGAAACAAATCAGTTAAAAAATAAATTTTTTCAACAAAAAATAAATTATTCTATATACTTTTCTATACACTTTTATTCTATACAATTTTTGGGTTTTTATTTTTGCATTTGAACACTTGAAACTATAATTCAGTTCATGTAACAAGCGTATCAGATTGGAATGCAAAAGAAATTACATAAATTTATCTGAATAATATTTTTGGTATTACTTATGAGGAGTTTAGGTTTACTTAAAAAGATTACCGTTC
Organism: Lycorma delicatula; assembly: GCF_047948215.1. Taxonomy (NCBI): domain Eukaryota; kingdom Metazoa; phylum Arthropoda; class Insecta; order Hemiptera; family Fulgoridae; genus Lycorma; species Lycorma delicatula. The sequence goes on along the minus strand of NC_134455.1, from coordinate 5,559,021 downwards.
AATGACTTTTAAGCGTTGAATAAATAAACCAACCATTCTAGTTAGTAGTCTTTCGTACTCTGAACCGTATCGGTACAAGATATCTAATCTCAAAAGTCCGGAAAATCAGTTTCAATTAGCATTGAAAAATTTAAAAAAGTATTTCATCTTTTGAAGATGAGAGATATGAATATTTGTAGAATTTTTCAGTGCCACTGGAGCAAAGGACAGTTAAGTATTACCCATTCATTAGAAAATCACGCAGAAAAGATATTGGTCCAGAAAAGGTACTATTGCGCATACCTTTTTTTTTTTTTTGTCTTCAGTCATTTGACTGGTTTGATGCAGCTCTCCAAGATTCCCTATCTAGCGCTAGTCGTTTCATTTTAGTATACCCTCCACATCCTACATCCCTAACAATTTGTTTTACATATTCCAAACGTGGCCTGCCTACACAAGTTTTTCCTTCTACCTGTCCTCCCAATATTAAAGCGACTATTCCAGGATGCCTTAGTATGTGGCCTATAAGTCTGTCTCTTCTTTTAATTATATTTTTCCAAATGCTTCTTTCTTGATCTATTTGCCGCAATACATCTTCATTTGTCACTTTATCCACCCATCTGATTTTTAACATTCTCCTATAGCACTGCATTTCAAAAGCTTCTAATCTTTTTTTCTCAGATACTCCGATTGTCCAAGTTTCACTTCCATATAAAGCGACACTCCAAACTTACACTTTCAAAAATCTGAAAATTCCTGAGATTTAAATTAATTTTTGATGTAAACAAAATATATTTCTTACTGAAGGCTCGTTTCGCTTGTGGTATTCGGCATTTTATATCGCTCCTGCTTCATCCATCTTTAGTAATTCTACTTCCCAAATAACAAAATTCTTCTACCTCCACAATCTTTTCTCCTCCTATTTTCACATTCAGTGGTCCATTTTTGTTATTTCTACTACATTACATTACTTTTGTTTTGTTCTTGTTTACAATTATCTTGCGATAGTTCTTGCGCAGGACTTCATCTATGCCGTTCATTGTTTCTTCTAAATCCTTTTTACTCTCGGCTAGAATGACTATATCATCAGCAAATCGTAGCATCTTTATCTTTTCACCTTGTACTGTTACTCCGATTCTAAGTTGTTCTTTAACATCATTAACTGCTAGATCCATGTAAAGATTAAAAAGTAACGGAGATAGGGAATATCCTTGTCGGACTCCCTTTCTTATTACGGCGTCTTTCTTATGTTCTTCAATTATTACTGTTGCTGTTTGGTTCCTGTACATGTTAGCAATTGTTCTTCTATCTCTGTATTTGAACCCTAACTTTTTTTAAAATGCTGAACATTTTATTCCAGTCTACATTTTCGAATGCCTTTTCTAGGTCTATAAACGCCAAGTATGTCGGTTTGTTTTTCTTTAATCATTCTTCTACTATTAATCTGAGGCCTAAAATTGCTTCCCTTGTCCCTATACTTTTCCTGAAACCAAATTGGTCTTCTCCTAACAATTCTTCCACTCTCCTCTCAATTCTTCTGTATAGAATTCTAGTTAAGATTTTTGATGCATGACTAGTTACACTAATTGTTCTGTATTCTTCACATTTATCTGCCCCTGCTTTCTTTGGTATCATGACTATAACACTTATTTTGAAGTCTGACGGAAATTCCCCTTTTTCATAAATATTACACACCAGTTTGTATAATCTATCAATCGCTTCCTCACCTGCACTGCGCAATAATTCTACAGGTATTCCGTCTATTCCAGGAGCCTTTCTGCCATTTAAATCTTTTAATGCTCTCTTAAATTCAGATCTCAGTATTGTTTCTCCCATTTCATCCTTCTCAACTTCCTCTTCTTCCTCTATAACACCATTTTCTAATTCATTTCCTCCGTATAACTGTTCAATATATTCCACCCATCTATCGACTTTACCTTCCGTATTATATATTGGTGTACCATTTTTGTTTAACACATTATTAGGTTTTAATTTACGTACCCCAAAATTTTCCTTAACTTTCCTGTATGCTCCTCTATTTTACGAATGTTCATTTCTCTTTCCACTTCTGAACACTTTTCTTTAATCCACTCTTCTTTCGCCAGTTTGCACTTCCTGTTTATAGCATTTCTTAATTGCCGATAGTTCCTTTTACTTTATTCCTTTTATTTTATAAAACATAAATTATGGAGAAAAGAAAAATTTATGTCAATAGTATTTTGAAATTGATACAAATCGATTCCGCAACTAAGTTGTAGCCATTCTTAATAACAAGTAAATAATGCAAGACAATTTGAAAGACGTAAGGAATGGTTTCCTGAAAGCTCATTTTGAGTTTTATTCTTTGCTAAACCTTTCCTATCATTTGATTTACTCACTTATCAAAATTTAATTAAAACAGAATCGAGTACTTTTATTAGCATATATCAAACATTTTTTATATATACGAGGAATGCCTTTGTTTTCAGAAAGTCTGTATTTTCAGATAAACAGTTATTAAAAAAGACACAAACTTGTATATTATTTTGAATCTATTGGAAATTAAACTGAGATAAGAAATGTAGAAAAAACCAATACTACTTCTTTATCTGCAAATAAAACTTTTATTCAATTTTATTTAAGCGATTATACCATTTTCCTGTCCTGGTCAAAAATAAAATTACGTCAGATATAGGTACTATCCAATACCTAATAGAATTGTTATTGCTACTGATACATTTATTAGCCTTGTTACTCTAATGTCATTGGTAGTCAGGCATTCTCAAGGGAGTGCCCATCATATTACAAATAGCGTACTAGTTGATGAGATTGTCCATTATTCCCGTAAGAGAAGCATCCTATCAAACTAAGTCGTCAATTACTTATTGTAAGTAGATATTAACTTATATGTTTTTATGTTCTGATAAAGTATCAGCTTCCTTTACGCTACAACTTAATCGAATTTATTTTAAATTGGCTTGATATTTTATTAGTGGTTTTTTTTCGAGTGGTATACAGTAGAGAAAAAAAAAGAAGAATAAATGTCAACGTGTGAGAATTCAAATATGTTTTAAGTGGTAAAGAATTAAAAGTGCTCGTTTTGTTTCTTCTCTGATGGTTAATGAATATCAGTATTAAGGAATCAAAATGAATTCCGTACATAATCTCACGCCTGCTCCGTAATAATCTCTCGCCTCACATCTCCGATGCGATATCGATGAAGCGCCAATTGAGGAAGAGATGAGAACATTTTACAACCCTCTGGCAAGTATTAAGCTGCTGCCGATAGAGCATCGGTAAGAATTACGGTACCATTATCTCACTTTGATATGCCTTGGTGTGTTCAGGTTGAATGAAAGGCTACGCGAAGGATAACCTTTCAACTGGTACGGTTGGTGGACGGCTTTGTCAAAGGTTTAGATAAGAAAGCGGTGTCCACAACCGTTTTCCTAGACGTGGCAAAAGCCTTCGATAAAGTTCCTCATGACGGCCTGCTATACAAGCTAGCTCAGACGATGGTTCCAGGCCATCATATCAAGGTGATTAAGTCTTACGTACTAGGGAGGCAATTTTCGTACGCGTAGGGGTATCCGTGTCCTCCATCAGGGCAATACACGCCGTAGTTCCTCAGGCGGCTGTGCACTCAACATTTTTGTATACGGCATACTCAAACAATATGCGGTAATCTTTGGGTAAAGAGTCAACACGGTCCTCTACACCGACGACAGGATTTCTTATTACGAACCCCGAAGCGTGATTTACGGGCTAGAGACTCCAACCGCAGCAGGATTTAGAGGAGCCGTTACTTGGTAGATGGGGAATCGGAGTCAAAAGAGAGAAATCCGTGGCCGTGTTGTTCACATAGAACCAGGGTGCTCCGGCCAGGTAACTGAAATTTCAGGCGAGAAAATTCCCCTTTAGACAAAATTCAAGGATCTGGGAGTGATCCTGCATAAACAATTTATCTTAGGGGAGCATGTAAATCATATGAGTCAGAGCGAAAGCCACCAGAGCCTCCTTACACCCAGTACTTAACCGTGCTAGTCCCGTTCCACTGGCGACTAAAATTCTCATATATCGGCTTTACGTGCAACCAGTACTGACCAACGCCTATCGTGCATGTGAGATCATTCATTTTATTACAATATACAAATCTGCTCTCTTAAAATAGTTGGCGATTCCATCCTTAACATTCTTACGTGCTTTTAAATTAAACAGTTGATATCTAACAAACAATATTCAGACGTTACTTTATCAGTCACTCTATAAACCATTATATTGTTAACTGCTTTTAGAATAGTTTTAATTTTTATTAACCACAGAGTTTACAAAGATTCGGTTTCCGTAAAACTTACAAAAATTAACTTGATGTACAATTTTATTGTCTATTATCAGAATTTATAAAAGTAAAATGTTAAATTTTAGTTAAGCAATAGCAATCACTGTTATAAAACTGCAATCGTATGATTATGCTGCTCATTTATGAACAAATTTACTTAATCTAGTGGTATTACTTTGAGTTGAAAATTTCTATTAACGTTATATCATGATGCAGAAATAGTGCAGGAAAAATTACTTTTGGTATTAAAAAATATCTTGAAGGTATTTATTCAGATTACTGAATCTTTATAATATAGGAATTTGGATGGTGTATTTCATATACATATTGTAAATTGTACAATTGCATTTACAACAGCTACAAGGTAAACATATTTTTTCTAAGATCAACAGATAAAGGTTAATGAGACTTGATCGAAGTAGTTCAGTTTTAAGCTTTCTTTACCTCCGTTAAGTTTTCCAATTATCATTTGTCATAAAACTTTAATAAAAAAACGGCTAGATTCTACTCTGGTGAACGTTCCATTTCTGTTTTTTCATGATTAACAATCGCACCAAGGTTTCGACTAAATAACTTGCGTCTTTATCCACCATACCTAGTCAGTGATGTATTGCTGATTAGTAGGCCTACTCTCTCTACATATATAACTTAACTAGTATATTTATGTTCACTGGTCTATGTTCTTTGAAAAAAAAAGGATTTTGTTATAGTTCTTCGCTTGTAATATTGCTTCAGTAATATCTAGGTTTATAGTTATGTAATAACTATACATACATATTTATAGTTGTATGAGAAAACTAATTCAACAGCTTGATCAAATGTAACTTAAGTAAAATGAATGGTTTAACTTTGTATGTTAACTATTCTTTACTGTTTTCTTCAATGCTCATAAAGGCCGCACTACAAAAAACCTAACCATGGGTTACTTTACACGGTCCGTAATTACATATTAGTAAAAACATTGTTAATACAATTCTTACGCCTGACATGGTATAAGATATTTTACAGCATTCAGACTCTTATTTAATTAAATATCTCCGACGGCAATGTTTAAAGAAAAGCTAACCTTATTTGATCTCCCCAGTAGATTAATATTTGAATAAAAAAAATTTGTAAATTCATACCACCCTCTATGAATCATGAAACCTTGCCGTTGGTGAGGGAACTTGATTGCTCAGTCATAGAGAGAGAGTAGCTGGACCGAAGATTCAACCATATCGGAGAAGTATCTGTTGAGAGCCAGACTAAGGAATGATTACTGAAAGAGGGCAGCAGCTATGTCAGTAGTTGTTAAGGACGTAGGTCAGGACGACTTAAACGGCCATATCAACATCACTCAATTCTCTGAGTATTGCTCAGCTAGCAATTAAAAGCAATTAAAAACTATAGCTGCTTTTTTTCCAAGAAAATGTAGCTCTCTGCATTTTCATATAACAATGATGGAGGCGCCTTCGTTGGTAAAATATTCCGGAGGTAAACTAGTTCTCCGTTCGGATCTCCTGGTGAGGACTACTAAAAAAGGGGTCACCAGAAAATTAAAAAATAAGATTCTACGAGTCGGGGCGTGGAATGTTAGAAGTGTAAAAACGGTTAGTAGGTTAGAAAATTTAAAGGGCGAAATGGGTAGGATAAATTTAGATGCAGTAGGAATTAGCAAGGATCGGTGGGAAGAGGATAACGACTTCTGGTCAGGGGATTTCAGTATTTCAAAATGCATAGTGATAAAATCATTGTAATAAGGATAAAATCAAAACCTAAGCCGACAACGATTGTTAATGTCTATATGCCTACAAGTGCCCATGATGATGAGGTACATGAAGAAATTGACAAAGCAGTTAGACACATAAAAAAGGATGAAAATTTAATAATCGTTGGAGATTGGAATGCAAACACTGGAAAAGGCAAGAAAGAAAATATTGTGGGTGAATATGGGCTGGGCAAAAGGAATAAAAGAAGGGACCGACTTAGAGAGTTTTGCCCGAACTATAATTTAGTAATTATCAACACCCAGTTTAAAAATCATAATAGAATATACACATGGAAAAAGCCAGGTGATACTGCAAGGTATCAGATAGATTATATCATGGTTAAGCAAAGTTTTAGAAATAAACTTTTCGACTGCACAGCTTACCATGGAGCAGACATTAATTGCTACCATAATTTAGGGTTTAAAAACCTAAAGAAAATATGTCAAATTAATCGGTGGAATTTAGAGAAGCTTGATGAAGAGGATGTAAAGAAGGTTTTTAAGCAGGACATCGCAAGAGGGCTGAGTAAAAAAGATAAGGTAGAAAATGTAGAAGTAGAATGGAAAATGTTAAAAAGGTGAAGCAAACCTTAAATCCTTAAATCAGGAGAAGCAAACTTAGGCAGGAAACAGGCAAGAAAACTGGTTGAAAACCTTGGATTTCAGACGATATATAGCAGCTGATGGATGAACGTAGAAAATATAAGAATGCTAGGGGTAAAGAAAGTAAAAGGAACTATCGATAATTAAGAAATACTATGAAGAGGAAGTGCAAACAAGGGAAAGAAGAATGGATTAAAGAAAAGTGTTCAGACGTGGAAAGAGAAATGAACATTCGTAAAATAGACGGAGCATACAGGAAAGTTAGGGAAAATTTTGGGGTACGTAAATTAAAATCTACTAACCAAAGATGGTACACCGATTTATAATACGAAAGGCAAAGTCGATAGGTGGGTAGAATATGTTGAAGAGTTATACGGAGGAAATTAATTAGAAAATGGTGTTATAGAGGAAAAAGAGAGAAGTCGAGGAGGTTGAAAGGGGAGAAACAATACTGAGATCTGAATTTAAGAGAGCATTAAAAGATTTGAATGGCAGAAAGTCTCCTGGAGTAGACGCAATACCTGTAGAATCACTGCGCAGTGCAGGTGAGGATGCGATTCATAGATTATACGAACTGGTGTGTAATATTTATGAAAAAGGTGAAGTTCCGTCAGACTTCAAAATAAGTGTTATAGTTATGATACCAAAGAAAGCAGGGGCAGATAAATGTGAAGAATACAGAACAATTAGCTTAATTAGTCATGCATTAAAAATATTAACTAGAATTCTGCACAGAAGAATTGAGAGGTGATTGGAAGAAGTGTTAGCAGAAGACCAATTTGGTTTCAGAAAAAGTATAGGGACAAGGGAAGCAATTTTAGGCCTGAGATTAATAGTTGAAGGAAAATTAAAGAAAAACAAACCAACATACTTGGCGTTTATAGACCTAGAAAGGGCATTCGATAACGTAGACTGGAATAAAATTTTCAGCATTTTAAAAAATAGGGTTCAAATACAGAGACAGAAGAACAATTGCTCACATGTACAGGAACCAAACAGCAACAGTAATAATTGAAGAACATAAGAAAGAAGCCGTAATAAGAAAGAGAGTCCGAGAAGGATGTTCCCTATCTCCGTTACTTTTTAATCTTTACATGGAACTAGCAGTTAATGATGTTAAAGAACATTTTAGATTCGGAGTAACAGCACAAGGTGAATTGATACAGATCCTACGATTTGCTGATGCAATAGTAATTCTAGCCGAGAGTAAAAAGAATTTAGAAGAAACAATGAACAGCATGGATGAAGTGCTATGGAAGAACTACCGCATGAAAATAAACAGGAACAAAACGAAAGTAATGAAATGTAGTAGAAATAATGAAGATGGACCACTGAATGTGAAAATAGGAAGAGAAAAGATTATGAGGTAGAAGAATTTTGTTATTTGGGAAGTAGAATTACTAAAGATGGACGAATCAGGAGCGATATAAAATTCCGAATAGCACAGGCGAAACGAGCTTTCAGTCAGAAATATAATTTGTTTACATAAAAAATTAACTTAAATATCAAGAAAAGAGTTTTGAAGTATATGTTTGGAGCGTTGCGTTATATGGAAGTGAAACTTGGACGATCGCAGTATCTGAGAAGAAAAGATTAAAAGCTTTTGATAAGTGGTGTTATAGTAGAATGTTAAAAATCAGGTAGGTGGATATAGCGAAAAATGAAGAGGTGTTGCGGCAAATCGTTGAAGAGAAAAGCATTTGGAAAAATATAGTTAAAAGAAGAGACAGACTTATAGACCACATATTAAGGCATCCTGGAATAGTCGGTTTAATATTAGAGGGTCTGGTAGAAGGAAAAAATTTGCAGGCGAAAATATTCCAAACGTTGGCTGTTTGAAATATGTAAAACAAATTGTTAGGGATGTAGGATGTAGGGGGTATACCGAAATGCAACGACTAGCACTAGATAGGGAATCTGTGAGACCTACATTAAACCAGTCAAATGACTGAAGACAAAAAAAAATTCATAACAATAAAATTGAATTACGAAAGTATGTAAACACATCGGAATAATTAAGGAAACTTTCAATAAAGGTTCTTGCCTCAATTCGAAAGTTTAGCTTCAATTATATATAAAAACAATAAGAATATATTGGTTTCTAAGCGGATAAAACTATAAAATTATTTTTATTACATAATATTTTCTAGTCTAATGAAATGATTCAAATCATAAACTGTTACAAAATTTATGAAAATATTTTTTAACTAAAACTTCATGGTTATTTTCTATTTATACAAAATCATAAAATAACATATAATAATAATAAACTTGCATTAATTACTTATACAGCATCTTTAATTCTGATTAGTTATTTAATACATCGATGTAAGTGAAGATTAACTCAAATTTAACTTGTTTAACTACGTACGTTAAATTTTATCTGAAGGTTGAAGGAATTAATCTAGGATTGAAATGAACTACGAGTGATAGAATGAAAGTGGACTGTAAGAGCCTATTCAATAGAGACAGACGGAGAGAGTGAGAGAGAAAGAGAGGCTGAATACGAAGCAGATTTGAATTGACGAAGAGCAAGGTCAGTAAAGGGTTTCAACGTAGAGGATTTAATTCAGTCGCCTAAGTCGAATGAGATGTAAGCCGAATAAGTTGGCACTGGTCGATCAAGCAGGAACTGGAACCAATTGTATCAGTATTTAGCTATCGGGCTTTCAGCATTTCTGAGCACTAATCAATCCGCCTTAGATCATCTTAACCCTTTTCATGTAAATTAGGGGTTCTATTTGTAACTATACTGATTGTACGTAAACACATATTTAGATAAAAACCTAATTAAAAAAAAAAAAAAAAAAAATGGATAACTAGATGACTTGTTATTATATTAATAGTATAAAAGTGAATAATGATTAAATTATATAATCTCAAAATAACTATCTAACGTAAATTAAAAAAAGAAAATGTAATTACAGAGTGTCCCATATAAAGCGCAACCCAACCTTATATTGGTAGGTATTGAAATAATAAAAAGGTATGTGTAAATGTAAATGTAATTTTTATTATTGCGATTCATTACCTTATATTTAGAGTAAATGTTGGAAGTGGCCGCCATCTTCTTGAATACAAGCTTCAATTCTTTTTACAGCGTTTCTTGCAACTTTTTTCAAAGTTTGTGGCTCTATATTTAATACAGCTTGTTCAATAGTGACTTTCAATTATTCAAGTGTTCGTGGTTTGTTGCTGTAGGCTTTTCCTTTGAGGTAACTCCGTAGAAAAAAATCCGCCGCAGTCAAATCTGGTGATCTTGGTGAACACAAGCCTCCACTGATAACACATTATCGGTCGAGGAATCGGTATAGGAAACTAAAGAATTCCTGGACAAAATCAGAAGTTAAACCTGCGTAGTGCGATGTCACACCGTCATGTTGTAGCAGTGTCTGTCTTCCTCTTCCAAGAGTGCGATGAACCGAAATAAAATATCCCGATATCGTTCTGCATTAATGGTGTACTCGAAAAAAATAGGACCGATTATTTTCTTCCGCGATACCGCGCACCACACGCCCGACTTCTGCGGGTGTAATTGTTTTTCGTGATAAACGTGGGGATTTTCAGCAATCCAAATTCTTCTGTTTTGGCTGTTTACGTAGCCATCCAAATGAAACCATGATTCATCTGTGAAAAATAACGAATCCATAACGTTAATTCCCTCACGCAGAAATCGACGGAACCGTTGACAATATTGTAGCCGTTTTTCTTTGTCGGGCTCAAGAAGTCGATGAACCGTTTGAATGCGATAAGGTCGTAATTGTAATCGTTTGGTCGCCCGATGAACAGTTGATTTATACAAATTAATTTCAGCAGACAAACGTCTGATCGATTTATTTGGCGAGACGAGTAATCGGTCTTTGATTTCAGTGACTGTATCTGTATTCAACACCGACGCAGATCTTTTGAGTTCCTTGTTATTAACAGAATCAGTATCTCCAAATTTTGCGACTGACCTTAATACTGATGTTTTGTTAGGAGCCGGTTTATCCGGGTACTTATGGCGAAACAAATCTTGCACTGCAACCGCTGATTTCGTACTGAAGTACGACTCGACAATGAAAACACGTTCACCTAGCGAAAACACCATCTTGTCTCTAGCAATACACTGAACGTTATGATTGCATTGTTGTTACTATCGGTAGTGTTCTACTGCGCCGCCGCGATGTTCAGATGTTGGACGAGTCCATTTCAGTAACGAGTAGGGGAGTAAGCTTGACGTTTGAAATTTCACGGATGAGTGATTGATGGGTTGCGTTTTATATGGGACACTCTGTATATGTGAATTAATCTTATTAATCTAATCACTCTATAAGGTTTTCATTAATTTGTGAAGTAAAAATAATTACGTAATTAATAAAAAACATAATTACTCATTCAAAGTATTATTTTTTAACTTATCTCAGATGAAAATAAAATGTTTACATACCTGCTAATGCAATAACCTGGTAAAAAAATTTGATTTGAAAAGTCTTGAGATATTACAGTATTTCATCTTTAAATTCAAAAAATTCTGGAAGAATTTTAAATCGATATGAAAAATGTTCATATTTAGCGTAATCTAATGTAATTATGTTTCTCTAAAACGGATTTCTTTGCTAGTTCTATGTGATTTCATTTTTATACTGACTTAATTTAGGTAAATGTTATCTTTTTTTTATTGAGACGTAACCTAGATCTTTGACCAAGATCGTCAACGGAAACCAATCTATTATACGTTTAGTTATTATCGGCTGTACGTTGAAATTTCATGGATGAGTGATTGATGGGTTGCGTTTTATATGGGACACTCTGTATAACGCATGACAATAAAAAATGTGGCGGATATAATATGGCATCTTTTGGTCTATATATTTAATTTAAGTATGGAATCAGGAGTATTACCTTCTCAAATGAAGAAAGCTATAGCAGTGCCTTTTTTTGAAAGTAATGATAGGAAAATTTTAGGTAACTATAGACCTATTGTGTTGTTACCATTCCTTTCAAAATTATTGGAGAAACTTATTAAAAAAGGGTTAGTAAACCATTTAGAAAATATAAATTTTTTTAGTGGTAATCCGTTTGGGTTTAGAAAAGGGAAAATTATGAAAATGCATTACTGAACTTTATATCTAATTTGATTCATAATAAAAACGATGGCAGCAAGACATCAGGTTTATTCTTGATTTGTAGAAAGGCATTAGAAGTAATTGAATGGGAGAAGTTACTAGAAAAGTTTTGGGCGGCTGGAATTAGAGGCGTGTGCAATAACTGGTTTAAGTCTTATTTCAGCGGTAGATATAAAAAAGTAAGTGTCAATAATATACTTAGTAAGGGTGGCGAATTAATTTATGGGGTTCCCCAAGGATCTGTACTTGGACCGGTGCTGTATATAATAATGATTTATGTCGAGGTTCTTTTCGAGGGCACATGACCGTCTTTACAGATGATACAGCACTTTTTTACGTGTCATTCTCTCAGTCTGGAATTAAAGATGAGACCCACCTGGTTGGTCTAGTGGTTAACGCGTCTTCCCAAATCAGCTGATTTGGAAGTCGAGAGTTACAGCTTTCAAGTCCTAGTAAAGCCAGTTATTTTTACATGGATTTGAATACTAGATCGTGGATACCGGTGTTCTTTGGTGGTTGGGTTTCAATTAACCGCACATCTCAGGAATGGTCGAACTGAGAATGTACAAGACTACACTTCATTTACACTCATACATATCATCCTCATTCATCCTCTGAAGAATTATCTAAACGGTAGTTACCGGAGGCTAAACAGGAAAGAAAGAAAGAATTAAAGATGACATGGCGGCTGATCTGAGGAACATAAAATGGTGGCTTGTGATGAATGGTATTTCATTAAATGTAAATAAGACAGATTGCATGAACATCAATTTGCAAAGTATGACAGAATATGTTAAAGTATATGAATGTATTAAATATCACTCGTTGGGATGTAAGGTGAATACTGGTTGTTCATGTGAGGATATTTCACATGCTACATCTGTGAAATACGTGGGAATTACTTTGGAATATCTTGGAATGTTCATATTACTAATCTCAAAAAGCAATTACGTGTTTGTATAAATAAATTCTATTATTTAAAAAAATATTTCCCTATTAGAGTTCTGAAATCGCTGAATTATGCTTTTGTAAAGTCAAGGTTAAAGTATGGAGTGATATGTTGGGGTGGATCTTACTACAATTTTTTTAGATCTGTTTATACTGCTCAGAAGCATGTTGAACGTATAATATTGGGTGAATACTAGATCGTGGATACCGGTGTTCTTTGGTGGTTGGGTTTCAATTAACCGCACATCTCAGGAATGGTCGAACTGAGAATGTACAAGACTACACTTCATTTACACTCATACATATCATCCTCATTCATCCTCTGAAGAATTATCTAAACGGTAGTTACCGGAGGCTAAACAGGAAAGAAAGAAAGAATTTGACAACATGAATCCTTCCTATTATTCAGAGGCCTTAAGATATTGCCTCTGTGCCATGTATTTCTATAGAATACTAATGACGTATTATGAAGACTGTAAACAGGATAGGATCCTTGGTACTTTAGTTACGAGGCCTTTGCGGAAAGAGGATAGAGTAGATCCTCCTAGACCAAGAATTGAAATATTTAAACGTTTTTATCTATTCTTAGGTCCAAAAATATTTAATCACTTACCAAGGGAATTTAAATCCATAGAAGACTCTAAAAGGTTTTTAATATCAGTTTATGTTTGGTTGTTAACAGATTGAATACCCACACAAGTAAGTGTAAACCAAGATAATTAATGAATTTTTTTTTTAAATAACTTGAATTTCCAGTAATCTTTAATTAACTACATTTTTAATGATTATTTATTTTTAAAATTGAACAAAAGAAATATTAAAAATTTAGAAAAATAGATAAATAAGATCGAAGATAAAATCTATACTAAACGAATATTGAAATAAATGAGAAAAAATATTAAGCTTAAAAAACCGTTAATAAAAATTTCACTCAAGTTATATAGATAGCAACTTCAACTGTTATAGAATTACAATCATTGGTGAAAACTAAAAACATTGTATGTTTAAGAAAACAAATAAATTAATTAAAAGATAAAAGAAAAATACATAAACAAATTTAATGAATAAACAAACAATAATTATGAAACATTTAAAGACGTAAGGATGATAGATTACAAGAAAAGACAAAGATCAGAATTCATAAAGTAGCTACTTAATTGAGGAATTACAAAAAAAAGATGAGATTAAAAATATTAACATACGCCAGCCAGAATGATGCAAAGAATATCAAATTAAATTACTAAATTACTGGTGACAAAGAAATAAAAAAAATTAGCATAAAAAATAACAAATTCAGTATACATTTTAAGTACATGCATATGAAGCATTTGAATACAGAAATATAAAGTAAAATTCATTCGTTTATTTTCTTGGTACTATAAGTGCTAAATCTTACATGCCCGGAATACGGATAAATAATTAATTTCTTTTAAAATATTCTGGTTAACATTTACGTTATCTTGCTTTTAAATTGAATTGTGTTCCACGAGGAAACACCTTGTTATTATAGTTAACAAGTAAATAGATTTATTGCTTTACATAGCTCAAATAATTATTATAAACCAAATAAATCTTTTGTACTATAATTTAAACGAAATAATAACCGTTTTCAATTTAATGAGAAATTATAAAACTAACTTAATTTCGTTTATATGAATATTTTCATATGCAAATCTTTTATAAAACAAACCATTAAAAATGAGAGTTATGTATATAAATTAATCATTATGATTATTTTCAAAAACTCATGTTAAATTTGCATGTGTATATCCGTACATAGCGCTATTATTACTGTTCTTATATCCTATCCTGCAGAATGTTATCAGAATTTTTGTTTCAAAGAAAGGTATACTCGTATAGTGGAAATATCTTTTATTCGGTCCACTCCCTTCCGGCTGTCCACGGTCCTTTGAAGAATAGCTCGTTTAAAAAACTGTTGTTATTCTTCCTCGTATATTTTCAGCCTTTCTTTATCCATTCATGCAAATAACGACTAATTTTATATTCATTCGCGTGTACACATCGCTCATTTGTTTTATGTATCCTAAAAATAAATTACAATTTCCTTTTTTTTAAGAAAAAGAGCCTGATGTGTAAAAAAATAAGGATAGTTCATTAACTACCTTAATCGAGTCCAAAATGAGTCTGCAAAGTTCAAAATATATTTAATAGCCTACTACAATTCGTATACCGTGATAAAAAATTTGACGCGGACACTACATGATTTCCTTGTACGCCTATTAAATTACATAGACTCATTTTCTGCTGCAGTTCATTTAAAGTTATTTTTTTTGGAAAGTGAGATACGATCCTGTAATTCTTTAATAAAGTAATTCAACAACAGTTATGCAGTTGTTGAAATATTGGTTTTTATTATCGTCAAATATTTATACAATTATTAACACAACAATCTTACATGAAATATCTGGGTAGAATAAAAGTCCCTTTATTACTCGTATTACTAGATCAGTATTATTCGTATCTTAGTGAGTTGCTGATTAAAAAAAGTTTCAGATTTCTGGTGTGTCGTATAAATAAAAGTTAACAATAATTAAACTATTCCGTTTAAGGAACTCCTATATGCTGGTTACAAATGTTAATTTCAACCTTACGGTGTAAAATATTCAATTTTTATTACTGTGTTATTTGGTGAATAATCAAAAATGAAAAAGAAAGAATGATGCAGGAAAAAGAAAGATAAGACGAAGAAATATATATAACAAAAAAAACACGAGATAAAGATGAATATGAAGAGGAAGAAAATGTTAACAAGCGAAGAATAAAAAGAAAATTAATAGATGATAAATATAAGGAGGTAGAAAATGTTAAAACCAAAGAAAGAGTAAAAAAGATTAAGAGAAGATGATGAATATAAACAGAGAGAAAATTTGAAAACTAGATAACGTGTACACAAATTATGATCTGAAGAATTATATCAAATCAAAGAGCGATTAAATGATTGCCAACAGTAAACAAACAAACGAAATGATGATCAACTCCGACTTAGAGAAAATATTGTACGACAATATCAGAGGAGTAATGAACTAAAAGATAAGAATTTTTTGCAATTTAATAAAGATCGGCATATATAGCTCAGTGTACATGTTGTTCTTGTGAGAGCTTATTTTTCAGTCACTCTGTAGTTAACTTTAATGTAGATAAAATTAAACAAGAAATTCCAAAAATAATACAATTCTAAATTATAAACTTCAATTAATATTAAATAATCAGATGTTTCATCAAATCTACTACATATACACATATGTAATAATGCCTATTAAATTACATATACACATTATTGAAAGAACATAAAATTTTATTTCACTAATAACTTCTTATTTTTTTAATATTGAATAATTATTATTTACTCTAAAACGTTTTTACAATCACGGGTTAATAATTATTAATAAATCAATATATTTAAATTAAACAAAAATTGAAAAAAACGAATGAAGTTTGATTAGAAACGTTGTGCCTTCCCTTAGGCTCAAATATTTCATTAATTAAACTTTTATTTGACTATAACTCTGGAACCAGTGAAAATAAGTACCACTTATGATAAATCGTTTAAAAGCTGTCAATCAGCGCTTATTACTGAAATTAAGAAAAAGTCCGAAATCCAAATTTTTTTTTTGATTTCGGGCTTTTTTGGACACTTTTAGTTCAGTCGATTGCAATCAAAAAGGGAGGTGCACAACTAGATGTTACATTAGTCCCAAATTCAAAATTTTAACATCCTACGGGAAATCGTTTTTTAGTTATGCGAGATACATTCATACATACGTACAGACGTCACGACGAAACTAGTATTCAAAATGGATTCAAGGTTCAAAATGGATACTTTCGTTGAAATCTGAAACTAATAATCTGAAATCTTTTACTTAATTCAGTGAAGTAAAAATATATATTTTTTAACAGCTTTGATGAAATAGTAGAAAAAATCTAAAAAAAAATCTTTTTTTTAGTACTTTGGTTATTTTAAATGATAATTTTTCATTCAATTTTATCTACCTTGTTCAACTGTTCTTGAGAAATTACATTAAGTTGACCCCAACAATTGAACGACCTGATAACATTACTCATAAAATCTAATTAGTCATAATTACACCTAAACTCAATTTCATCCGACTCCTATACCATGTAAGAATTTCGTTTACAAGTTTTTTTTTTTAATTTAAATTCTCCAGTAAAAAGAGAAATGTTTAACAACGTATGTAGGACCAATAATTTTGTCACAAGATTTTTATAATAATTATGTACTATAATTCCCAAATATGTTTAGATATTAGAGATATAATTATAATTACATACAGCTTATAAAAATAATTATATTATTCTTATTTAGGTATTCATAGTGTCACAGAATTAAAATTACATTTAGATAAAAATGATTGGCGACTATTTTATTTAATGAAATAATCATGTTAAGATGATTTATTCAATCTTACATTACAACCATCTATTAAAATACATATTAACTTCAAAATGTTACACGCGAAATTACAACGTATGTATAAGGAGGTAGTAGCAATGTAGCCATTAAAGAACTTAGATCACGTCAGAGTTTTTAGTAAAGCCATCGGATAGGAAACAGTATCTTCAGAATGTCTAGCAAAATATCTGTACAAATTTCAAAAAAATCTTATAACTCCAAAAATTCTCGCATCCTGCACTGGAAAAAGTATTATGAAATAGAGAAAGAGGAAACTCTAAAAGAAGTAAGGTTTAACCAAAGAATGGTACTGAAACGAGTCATATAAACCCATTTGAATGAGTCTTTGAAATAATCCACGTAGAGGATGCTTTTCCACCCAGATTGCCTCAGCTTCTTTAATAACAATACTCTTCCTTCACAATTGTGTGGCTGGTGAATGTATCAGAAAGCCTTAAGCCAAATTCCAACTCTTGGGTTAGATAACAACGTAATTAAAAAAAAAATAAATACAACTACATGTATGATAATTCGTAATTATTAAGGATGTTGCAATTTATTTAATTCAGGATCCAAAAAATAGCTATATTTTTTGTATATAATAAAACTGAATTATATTAAATTGACAGATGATGTCATATATTTGAAGAGCACTAAAGATCAAGTGGTGGAAGACAAGTCTGAGAAAACAATGAAGTTAGAATTGACTCTGTAAGGCTAAGTCTTCTCATCCAAATGAACGGTTTTAGTGTAAAGCAACCGCTTAACCGTTGTGTTATTCTCCAGTTTTAAAAACTAGATCTGTTTTTCAATTAGTTTCTTATCTATTATGTTATACGTAAAGGTATACATAATAGATAAAAAATTGGTTTTTCATTTAAGAGTTCGGTTAAGTGTAAGAGAGAATCGATAAATATAATTTTTAGTAATAAATTATAAAACTCTGTATTCATTCCGGTTTTCATTTTTCCTTCAAATTCCTGTTTCTCGGTGCTCACACACAGGTCGAGTGATAGAGAGAAAAAGTTGCGAGATTTGTGTACATACTACGAGAATATGACTATGATTCATAAGTGGTATCAAACTGTTAACTATTAACAACCGCGTACAATAGTGAAAACTTATTCAGGGAGAAAATATTAAACGTTCATCGTTATATAATTATCAAAATAATAATATTCATTGCATAAATATACTGAATTTCTAATGTTTATTCTCTACTGGTAGAAGCTGCTCATTCTGAATTCGAGAAGCTTAAAATTTACAAAATTATTTATCAAATTTTAGTAACATTTTATAAACAATTTTTAGTGATTTAAATTGTATGTACTGATTTGATGCGGACAAGATAATTAATTAATTAAAGTTATAATATAACATTTTATAATACATAATTTTCATTAAAAATTACATCAGACACTTTTTAGGAATTTCTTGATACATACTCGTACATCACAGAGGTAAACATTGAAAAGCAATGACGAATTTGATTAGACTACTTTTTTATGGAATTATTTACTTTACCATTATAACCTAGTCGTAAAAAAAATGCTTCTATTAAGTTACTAATTTACATATAATCTTATAGTACTTTTATCATATTATTTTTATTTGTGATTTTACGGATTGGAGGAGGACAATTAATTAATGCATAGTTTCGTACTACGTAATTCTTGTTTCTTTTTAATTTATGTAATAATTTTTACTTGAAAAATGAAAGAAACATCGTTTAATAAATATATTCATATATGTATTAAGAATATTCAAGAAAGCATTAAGAATATTTAAACTGAAAATTTTAAATGAATTTTTCACTAGGTTTAAGATTTCATGGTAGCTGACATGATGTAATAATATGGCTAGCCGGACTGTAAATGTGTTCAAGCAGAATACCACAGTCACAATTTGTATCGGATGTCCCATATAAGGGTGTGTGTTTAAGTATGAGGTGGAGGGATTTGACATTTCAGTTACAAAGGGTAGCCGGTGGCATATGCATTCGGCCCCTCTCCATTGACCTTTCTACAAATTGTTCCCTAATCAAATTTCATCGCTGCGAAATAGAATGCGGACTTTTCATTGATCGTTTATATATTCTTAACATTTTAAGTAAAAAAACGTAAATTAATTCCTTTTGAATTGAAACGAAACTTTTCTAATATTTATGATGATGTAATCACAAATAAACAACTCAAAATTATTCAGAAAGTAAAAAAAAAAAAATTTAGTATGTAAACAAAATTTATTTACTTTGAATTCAATATTATAAGTAAATTGCTCATTTTACACAGTAGTCACTTTTAAAAATCGTAACTTATTTTAATTTATAAATTTTAAAGATTAATTAATTGTTAATAGAAACTTTTTTTGTTTTGTATCTGAATGAATTTGAGAAGAGGTAAAACGTTTATAATTTTAATAGACAAAATTTTAGCTGATTATTTTCAAAAAAACATTTTAAGGCTATTTTTAAAATCTTATAAAAATAAATAGTAATTCTCTTTGAAAAGTACTATTATTTATAACAATTATTTAAAAATTCATACAAACAGTAATATACAAAATAATAATTTTATCATACCTGAAAATATGTACGATGTAAAAAAAGGCTCATAGTACATCTCGATTTTCACATGAGAAGTACGAAAAGAGTTCCTAAAGAACAAAAACAAAAAAAAATTAATAAATAAAAATAACATAAATGGTTTTAATGTTTTTTAAATACAGTCAAACCTCCCTAAATTGAACCTCTTTATTTCGAGTAACTACCTAAATGTAATATTTACTTTGTCCTCTTGAAAAATCTTCTTAAATTAAATCACCTTCTTTATTCGAAAATTTCGAGGACTTGATGTACATATTTCTTTGATGAAAACGTTTTCAATAAAGAATTTATATACTGTAAACGATTTTCAAAGAAGCATAGATAGCAGTAAATTCACTTTAGTAGTGCAAACATCATACTAAAAGGTTTGGAAAATGTGTCCCCGTTTAAATTCACTTTAGTAGTGCAAACATCATACTAAAAGGTTTGGAAAATGTGTCCCCGTTCTTACAAAAGAATGTGCCGAAGCACAAATACGTAGACGATTTGCCTTAAGTGAGCTGCAATGTGCTGGGGGCATGTTGGCCGTTAAGAAAAGTCCAGGACCGGACAAGATTCCAGCGGCAATCATCAAGAGCCTTAATAAAAAAGCGCCATGGGAAATGCTTGAGGTGGCCAACCACAGGCTGATTAATAAATCTTTCTCGGAGTGTTGGAAGGAGGCTAGGGTTGTCTTCTTGCCCAAGAACACAGGTAATGGGGGACAACCGATCTTCAGACCTTTGAGCCTTCTCAACACGATGGGGAAGGTTGTAGAAAAAATGCTGGCTGGCCGCATTGTGCAGGAGGTGGAGAAGGGTGCTGGAATTAGTGCAAATCAATATGGTTTTTGGAGAGGTAGATCCACCGTACATGCTATCAACAGGGTAGTGAACTGGGCTGATGAAGCTAGAAGCGGCACTAGGCGGACGAGAAGTATTCCTCTACTTGTTTCTCTCGACGTGAAGAATGCGTTTGGATCCTTCGCATGGAAACATATAAATACAGCACTGGTTGAGAAAGGAATTAGTCCATACTTGCGGAGACAGGTAGAGGAGTATCTCAGAGATCGATGGTGTGCAGTCAGTGGACAAGAAGAAGAGGTACTTTTTAGCATGTGCGGTGGTGTGCCACAAGGCTCAGTGCTCGGTCCACTGTTATGGGCCCTGGCCTTTGATGGAGTCCTCCAGCAGACATACCCTGAAGGGGTTCAGCTTTTGGCTTACGCTGACGACTTGGCAGTACTCATTCAGGCCAAAACAATTGATGAGGTAAAGGATAAGGCAAATTCAGCACTTGAAATAGTCGGTAGATGGCTGCATTCAAGAGGACTACAGCTCTCGGTGGATAGGTGAAAATATATCAAATTTACCGGTAGAAGGGTGTTAGAACCAGTGGATATATATATAGAAGGTATAACATTGTTGAAGTTCAGGTATTGAAATACTTGGGAGTTACTCTGCAAAGAAATTGTCGTTTCACTGAATATGTTTTCAAAGCACAGAGCTCCTAGGGTATCGAAAAGGACTACTTGCGACAACCGTAGTCTCATCGATTTTGTATGCGGTTCCTGCATGGTGGCCCGCTATGACTATTAACAGGAACAAGCACAGATTAAAGAAGATACACAGGAGGGTATTGCTCGGAGTAGCATCCGGTTACAGAACGGTCTCGTATGAAGCACTCTGTGTGCTTTCTGGTGTGCTCCCTATTGATCTCATTGCTAGACACAGGGTTGAGAGGTTTTTAGGACGTGTCGATAATGAAGTAAGACAAGATATTAATAATTTATGGCAGGAAAGATGGCTGGAGGCTGGGGTAGCCAGATGGACCAGATCCTTGATCCCTGATATAGTTAGATGGACAGGCAGACGCCACGGAGAAATGGATTACCACGTTACACAGTTTTTAACTGGCCATGGGCGCTTTAACGAATACCTCCACAAAGTTGGCAAAAGAGATCAACCTACGTGCATGTATTGTAACGATCGTGACGATGTAGAGCATACTTTCCTAAATTGCCAAAAATGGCAAATGCTAAGATACAATGCTGGTATTGACGGAAAGACTCCGAGAGAGATAATAGATCATATGCTCAGTAGGGTAGAGAATTGGAGAAAGGTTGTAGAGTTCATAAGGTCAGTCCTTAAACAAAAAATTATAGATGAAAGGAATATGGGTTTTTAGATTGTAGTGTGGGTGGACAGCCTCAGCGGTGAGAGCCAGCATGCTGAGGTGTGCTGGTTTCGATTAGCCGCCGAGGACTCCTTGGGTTGATTGTTAGGTTTTCTTAACTAAGTTAAAAAAGGGAAAAATCTCAAAAGAGCCAACCGGTAGGCCTGACCTGCCATGCCGGTGCATAGCCGGTAGGTGGGGAGTGCCTATTAGAGTAACGGACACTCCCCTGGGTGGCGTAATACCATCAAGTCGGTCCGGCCCACGGGAGTAGAAAAGTTGAAAAAAAAAAAAAAAAAAGTAGTGTGGACTGTGAACTTTATCCGATACTGTATGCCAGATGTTAATCAACTTCCAACTTGTTTATTTCCGTCGCCGGAAACAACAAAACTACGTGCACGATGCCACTATATGATGAGTAATATCCGGTCTTATTCCTTCGCTGACAAAGCGTGGAGGAATGTCTGCCCAGAAACTATTGTTAATTGCTTCAAACCTTGTGGATTTTCACCCGGAAAAAATCAAGTTGAATTTGTAGACCTTTTCTCGATTTCAAAAGAAGAATGTCGTGTAATTTGTAAAAAAATTTAACATAAGTATGGTCGAAATTTCATTTGACTTGTTCGCACTCTTTGATGATGATTCTGTAGTTAGTGCCTTTCCAACCGATGATAATATCATCGTGTCTGTGTCACATTCAACCATTCATAAAAATTCCGATGAAGTGGAACAAGTAGAAATTAAAATTACAGCAAAAAACGCGAAATCGGCAATAAATAACCTTCGAACATACTTCAAAAGTGTGTGGGTTCAAGCGAAGTAGAATATGGTGTATTTAGTGCAATAGAGAAGGTTTAAAATGTCCTTGATTTTCAAACCTGCCAGAATACTCAAAAAGAATTACAGACTTTGTTTTCAAGAAATAATAAAAGGTATTGTACTGTATTTCATTTTTTCTGTTTTTAATTTTAAATAATACTATATACATTTTGTCTTTTCTAACGTAATATAGTACTGTAGTACATTATTATAGATTAACATAAATTTTTATTAATTATGACATTTTTCTGTACAATTTTTGAGTTTCATTATTTTCCTCTCTAAATAGAAAACTCACTAAATCGAAAAAATACTGGTTCCTTAAGATTAAAATTAGAGAGGTTTGACTGTACGTTTTCATAAATGTTTTGCAAATTAAATCTAGTCTGACGTGTTTGTTCTTATATTTATTTATAAAACCATTAAAAAAAATATTCATTTTTACGATATTTCCTGTATTAATGAAAGCTAAAACTTCTTCGAGTGTAGCCTACAAGAAAGTTAAAGAAACTAAATATACGTAGTTCTTCAAAAAACTAGTATAAAAAGTCAAGTTCCATAAGAGAAAAAAAATTATTTTCTATAATTCAAATTCAGATGTACAAACTAATTTTTGTGATCCAAACAATTAAGATTTTTTTTTATTTCAGTTGCAAATTTCGGCTTCAGATACTACCTTTCGTACATGAAACAAGGTGAAAAAAAAAAAAATTAAAATTATTATGAGATAAGAACAAACTATTAATTACTATGATCTGCTTACTACGTTTTTGAAGTTATTCAATATTACAAATTGTAATACTTTTCTTAAAAAGTCTACTTTAAAACACCAGAATATTATTTTGATGATTTTTGTGTTATTAAAAATATTTTTACATATATATATATATATATATATATATATATACAAAATGGATCAAAATACTGTTCTTATTTTCCTGTATATTTTATTTTACTTTTTTTTTTGCAAATGAGATATAGAGTAAAAAGATACTCGGTCATTCGAGTATATTAATGCTAAATGTTTACAAAGAACACTTCATCTATTACTATGTTTTGACTTTCGACGACTGTTATTTGTATTGTAACAAAATATATTTCGTACATAGACTCGATACTATATTTCTTTCCCATCCCATAAAAAAAGATGGGGCATGAGGTTATTTGTTTGATGTATGTGCTCACATTTTTATTTTATCTGCTACTGGAGCAGAGCGGAACGCGTGGTGCGCCGGACAGCTGCGCGCAGCGTACGAACGATTCATTCGTTCATACGATTTATAGAAGAACAAACTATTTGTATAAAATTATATTTGTGTGTTGAGGATAAAAAAGGAAAACACTGGGGTTAGAACTGTTTTAAAAAAATCACAACTCAAAAATCAGCTAAAAATGTCCAGGATATTGAAGATTTTTGTTGTAAAAGTTTTTGTTGTTGGTAAACTAAATTCATGAACGTTATTTAGTTACATATGGCAAAGATATTTAACAAAAACGTGTGTAATTAAACATAAACCATTTTTTCTAGTTGTTATTGTAATAGAAAAAAAAGGGTTTTTAACATATACTGTTCAAACACCGAATGCACATTACATAATTTTAACCAAATTATGCATGATTTCATGTGTTCATAACACAGCAACAAAGCTTCACTAATCTTCTTGAAATGAACGTCAAACGTTTATATCAATATCTTAAAACAGACTACGTGATGAATTGGAAAATTCAGATCGCAGTAGATAAAAATAATATCTACACCGAAAAATCAAAATTGTTTAAAAATCATTATTCGATGTATGGACTAGTTAAACAATTTAAACATGTTTATGATTTTAATGATAGTAATACGTTGTAGATTAATAATAAAAAACCGGTTAATTAAATAAATCAAAATACCCATGTTCATTTATGTAGCGATATTCGTTCATAATTTAGCCCAGACTGAATCTGAATACTTTTTTATCAATATATTTTTTTAACTTTTTGGATATTTTTAAGCATAAATTTAACTCGTTAACATTACTAATTAGTGATTAGTAAAGCATAACAGAGAACATGACGTATAATATACATCCTTGGCATTATATCATCAAAGCGTTTGTCAATTTTGGTAAATGAAATATTAAAATAAAATTTAGTGTTTTTTTCTAAATTCCCATCCACCACTCTTATAGCTATTTTATACAAAATATGATTTTGTCATGAAAAAATCTCTGCTTATTATTTTGACTTTCATATTTTTTATCGTTTATACTTGATTACTCATTGATAATAAATTATTTAAAAAAATAGAAATTACGTAACTACATCCAGCAAATTACGTTATTTAAATCTTAGCAACATTTCTTCACTTGAAATATTTATAAGTAGCCCACCCCTACTTGATGAAAAATATATCATTTTAAATTATTTTTTCAGCAGAAAAAAATTTAACTTATTTTCCCTGCGATAAAACTTTGTAAATTTAATTTGAAGGTATTCATAAAACAATGTTTCGAAAAAAGAACGATAAGTGCTCTAAACGATTATAGTTTAGTATATGTTAATATATGGTTTAAGTGAATACTAGAGGGTGATTCAAAGAAACGGGAAATTAAAAAAATTAAATAACGTTAATGAGAAATTTTTTTTAGAAAATGAATTTTATTTCATGTAATTGTACAAATGTTGCCATTTTAGGATACATAAATTTTAGTTTATTTTTTAAAGAAAACATTTTCCAGGTGACTTCCTCTTCTACGTAAACACTCACGAAGTCTCTTCGTTAAATTGTTCATGGTTTGACGTAACATCTCGACTGGAATTTCCGCAATTGCATCTCGGATCTTTGCCTTCAGTTCTTCCGTTGTAGCAGGTCTACTGTGGAACACTTTGCTTTTAAGGTGACCCCACAAAAAGTAATCGCAAGCTGAGAGATCAGGCGATCCGGGAGGCCATCTAATGTCACCATTTCGTGAAATAACACGTTGTCTAAATAATCGGCGTACAGCTGCCATCGATATTCGTGCAGTATGTGACGTTGCTCCGTCTTGTTGAAACCAGGCTGTGTTAAGAATCGGTGGAAATCTTTTTTGTTGTTCCACAACAAAGGTTTCAAGCACGGCTACGTAACGAGTCGACGTCACTGTAATCGCAAGACCGTTGTCATCCTCAAAATAAGGGCCTATAATACCGTAAGATGACATAGCACACCACACGGTCACTTTCTGGCTGTGCAACGGACGCTGGTGTAGCTGCGTAGGATTTTCTTGTGCTCGGTATCTGAAATTTTGCTCGTTAACAAATCTACTGAGGTGGAAATGCGCTTCGTCTGACATCCACAGTTCTAGAACAAACTCTTCGTTATCATTTATCTTCTGAAGCCTTACATTACAGAATTGTGCTCGCACAACTGCATCGTTCGGTTTCAGTTCCTGGACGATCCGCAACTTGTATGGATGGTATTGCAAGTCCTTCACTAACATTCTTTGAACGCTTGAACTATGCGATTGTAAAGATGCTGAGAGACGATGGATTGACCGATTAGACTTCATGTGATAGCATCTTGTAAAGCTTGAACATTCTGTGGTGTACGGACGGTTCGCTCAGGGCCTGGAGGTTTCTTTTTCATTGCCGAACCGGTTTCCTCAAAATTAGATATCCGTGTTTTAATTGCACGTGCTGATGGAACACGGTTGTGCCGTCCAAGATTAAAATGACGGCGAAATTCTCTACGCGCTCCCTCCACACTGTCATTGTTTTTGTAAAACGCTTTGATAGCAAATGCACGTTGCGCACCACTCCAAGGACCCATGACAACTAAATGGCAGGTTAGGTTAGAAAGGCTGGCGCCACTTATCAAGTGGTACCAATCGCCCACGGCTACCAACACAACTTTCAAAATTTCCCGTTTCTTTGAATCATCCTGTATTTCTGATAGTAATGAATATTTCTTTTGTATTCATGTAAGAAACAAAATAAAAAATTATTCCGGGGGTGGAAAATGGATATTCCTTTATATTTTTCTTTTTTTTCAATTCAAAAATGTTTATATATGACCCAATAATAAATTTATTTTTCATGTTAATTAAAAATTATAATAATATAAAAATACGAATGTTGTGTTTTACTTTCCATGTCATTTTTAAACATTCCTTATATCAGAAAAACCTGTTTAATTTCAGAAAAGTTTACATTGACCTACATCGTTTAGCTTGAAAATCTTAGACTAACAGCTATGAATGCCGTAGTATTTTCCAAGTTACTGGTAAGTTAAAAGGTACTGTTATGTTACAAATTATTATAATGGGTACGGTGTAATCTGTTCAACTGGCAAACTGAGAGTAACCTCCTTCGATGAGATGATATATATGACATGTAAATGAGGTCTTGTAGACATTCAGGCCGACCACTCCTGAGATGTGTGGTTAATTTAAACCTATACACTAAAGTACACCGTTATCCTCTGTCCAGTAGTCAAATCCGCTTAAAATTAACCAACCTTTACTGGAATTTGAAACTGAGAATCTTCGATTTCGAAAATCAGCTGTTAAACATGTGATTTGCGTCGACATGTGTACCATTAAACCTTCTTTGTGTGTTATAAATAATGCAAAAATTTTTATAATCATTATTAATGATTTTTTGACGTTTCTTCAGGTAATTGTTCATTGTACGTTGCGTAAAATATCTGAAGAAATTCTTCGTAAATTATTTTATATCTATTTTATTTTGTCTCTCCCTACTAAAATTCTCAATGGGTTAATGAAAAAAAAATACATTTAAAGAACGAGCCAGAAAACTACGTAAAATATAAAATCATTACCTAAGGTTTTTTAAAATCAATTTTTTTACATTTTCATCTTATAAATTTTTTGTATTAATCTTTAACTTTTAAAGATTAAAAAAATTTCAAGAAAATTATTTTTAATATTTTATTTTTTAAAACATAAAAAAGTAATAAGTAAATATTATAAAGTCTTTAAAACTTATTAAACCTAACTAAATAAAATTAATTTCGATTAATAAACGTTAAGATTGCAGTTATTACAGAGACATGTACCTTTATTCAAGGATATAGATATGTAGTAATCAGTTTTAGTTAATACAGAATGTAATGTTGAGCATCATGTTAACACAAGGTGTGTTAGTTGTAGAGCAGCTAGCTAACCTTCATTATGACGTCATTCTAATTAACATGGTTATCTACACTACATCATGCAAGCACGGACATCCAGTGAATTACCTATTACAAATAATGATTACACTACATATACAAACACACTTTGTATTTGCTATTCTGTACATCATACAATTTACACGTCAATTTAAACTTCAATATATTATATTAACACAGTCTTGTCCGTATATATGAACAAAAAAAAAAAAATGTATTATTAATTTTAATAAAAGTAAAGATAAAAAGCATACAAGCTTATGAAGTAATCTTTTTTTTTTAATAAAAAAAACTGTTAAAGGATAATTTACTCTACTAGATAGAAGAGGATCCGGCCGGAAAACAAAATCTGAATCCCTTTCGATTAACTTCAGAAAGGCGCAAAATAAATTAGTAATAAACGAAAGTGCAAAACAAATTTAGTTCGACTTTTGTACAAAATGAATATTAAAAACATTTTAAAACGTCGAAAAACAAAAAAACAATCTTAATGATAATAATTGTTAAATTAAAATTATCTGAATTCGTCTAATTAGAAAACGAGTCCTAATTTGCTCAATGCGCCCGCCCGAAAATAAATTAATAAATCATAGATGTGATTTTTTTTTTTTTTGTCTTCAGTCATTTGACTGGTTTGATGCAGCTCTCCAAGATTCCCTATCTAGTGCTAGTCGTTTCATTTCAGTATTCCCTCTACATCCTACATCCCTAACAATTTGTTTTACATATTTCAAACGTGGCCTGCCTACACAATTTTCCCTTCTACCTGTCCTTCCAATATCAAAGCGACTATTCCAGGATGCCTTAGTATGTGGCTTATAAGTCTGTCTCTTCTTTTAACTACATTTTTCCAAACGCTTCTTTCTTCATCTATTTGTCGCAATACCTCTTCATTTGTCACTTTATCCACCCGTCTGATTTTTAACATTCTCCTATAGCACCACATTTCAAAGGCTTCTAATCTTTTCTTCTCAGATACTCCGATCGTCCAAGTTTCATTTCCATATAAAGCGACATTCAAAACATATACTTTCAAAAATCATTTCCTGACATTTAAATTAATTTTTGATGTAAACAAATTATATTTCTTACTGAAGGCTCGTTTAGCTTGTGCTATTCGGCATTTTATATCGGTCTTGCTTCGTCCATCTTTAGTAATTCTACTTCCCAAATAACAAAATTCTTCTACCTCCATAATCTTTTCTCCTCCTATTTTCAGATTCAGCGATCCATCTTTGTTATTTCTACTACATTTCATTACTTTTGTTTTGTTCTTGTTTATTTTCATGCAATAGTTTTTGAGTAGGACTTCATCTATGCCGTTCATTGTTTCTTCTAAATCCTTTTTACTCTCGGCTGGAATTACTATATCATCAGCAAATCGTAGCATCTTTATCTTTTCACCTTGTACTGTTACTCCGAATCTAAATTGTTCTTTAACATCATTAACTGCTAGTTCCATGTAAAGATTAAAAAGTAACGGAGATAGGGAACATCTTTGTTGTACTCCCTTTCTTATTACGGCTTCTTTCTTATGTTCTTCAATTATTACTGTTGCTGTTTGGTTCCTGTACATAGGAATTTGTTCCTGTGATAGTTTAAAATTTATAAATTTAAAGGTCTTGTGAAATTACAGTTTACAAGGATGTAATGTAAAATAATTCCATTTCGATTAAACTGAACAATAAATAATTGGTGAGCAATATGAACAAGTTGGTAAAAATTACATAATCAAAAACGGTAACCTTATCAAATCTTTAACTCAATTAAAATAATATGTGTATCATAATATGTTAATCTACATTTTATACGGGCGGCACGAACGCGCACACAAGAATACACTCATTCGAGAGTGATATTTGAAAATAATTACAGAAGTGACATAAAACCGTTACATAGGTACATTAGATCAAAAACAAAAAAACAATTTATTAATTTTAGCCAGTTAAATTTTTTTTCTCAATATCTAAAAAAATATTATAGCAAAATTTCTCATAAAATAAAATAACGGGTTGTCAATTGCAATCTAAATAAAATTCATTTGCAATGTTTTTAAAATGGTTTGGATCTTATTGATAAAGAAAAAAAATATTGAATTGTAAACTTTACTATTAGAGACATAATATTAATAAAAAATTGTTTAAGCTTTTAACAGCAATAGTCCTGAAAAATTAGGTTAATAAAAGCCTATGAATTTACAATAAAAAGTTTGTTACCTTTTTCGAAACTATCAAAATAAATAAACCAGAATGATAATAAGAATAAAAAATAAATTTAAACAACAATAAAAATAAAATATATTTTATTGTTGAACTGTGTATGTTTTTTTTCTCATTGTTAATATAATAAAAAATATTACGTTACTAAAATAAGCAAGTGAAAATGTTAATTTTTTTATTATTCTTCTTTAGGAAATTTTGGTGGATAGAAAATGGAAATTTATAATTGGTTTCTTGTAAGTAAAAATCCTAAGTTCCATTCGATACAAGCGATCGCAGTAAACTATTTAAATATAATAACTTGTTTAAATATGAATTTTTGTTTTTATTACATTTCATTACTATTTCCTTAAAATTAAAAAAAAAGTTTCACATATTAAAAATGTATATTAATCTACATCGTTCGCTGGTAACGATATGACACTTAATCCAAATTAGGCTTAACATAGCTGCCGCAATGAAATTTGAAGGTTGGACTATGACGGCTAATACGGTGCCTATTATCCAAACCAAAAACATCTTCACGCGTAGAAGCAAATTTCTTTCTTGTAAATAGAACTTATTATTTTATTTTACTGGATGGTGTTATGGATTAATTTTAGGTATTTTCTAATTCTGCTGTTTATACGTTGTAAATGATTAAGTATTTTTCCATAAAAAGAACAGTTATGTTATATTCATAAATTTTATAAAAATGTAAAGTTATTCTAAACAAGTGTTAATTATGTCATTAGACAAACTCTAAATGATAAATAACTAGCATTATATTTGTCTGAAATGTATAAACATAGTTTATAATCTATTGTGATTTTATTTATCGTAAAAATATACTTGGGCAATCCAAGTATTATAACTCAGGCAATGAGTAACCTTTCTTAGAATAATATCAAGAAGCAATAGTGATATATTGTTAACTATGTGCTCATAGTTTTCAAATACAGCCACCCATTGTAAAAATAAATAATTACCCAAAAGCCTACGTTATCGAATGCTTGAATATAATCCAATTAACCAGATGTCCTGTGTTTGTTGATCCTGTCAGATCATCTGTGCAAATTCCGCTTTATTTTATTCGAAATTTAATTGAAGAAAGTAAAACATTTTATAATTTGTTATGAATTTTTAGAGTTTTATATTTATGATTGAAATTAAATCTAACATAAAAAACAAAAAAAAAAAAAAAAAAACCAGAACGGCAGCCTAGGGAAATAATAGCTAGTGTGTATGCATTTATAAAACGAAAAGGTGATTGATTTCCGAAGTCTGAAAAAGAAAATAAAGACCGAATTTAGATTAAAAAATGTAAAGAAATAATAGCAGCTGTGTGTGAGGTGTCGCGATCCCAAGTCCAAAGAATGAGAAAAGAGGCTCCTAGAAAAATTAAACTGAAAATCCGGCTGAGATTCCTTTTTCTACTACAATAAAATAGAAACCCCGTGAAATGCATGCAACGGGACTATATGACTTTGACAAGTGTGTAGTGAGACGGAATATAATCGAATTTTATGAAATTCATAAAGAACTGCCGACGGTGAAAAAGATAATGTTACCGCTTAAAGATACCATTGGCTATTCCGGAAAAGAGACGAGTTTGAGAAAAATAATAAAAGAATCGATCTTTAGTTGGAGAAAAACAGAAAATAACAGGAAGATTATCATTGAGCGACATAAGGTTTAAGCGTATTCAGTATCTGACTACCGTAAAAAAATTTAGAACCGAAAATAAGTTGTGTACTCGACGAGTGTATATTATATTCTCATATCTCAAATAAATCGTGGTGCAGTGAATCAGGTTATGAGATGAAAGTTCCAATTGCAAAAGGCAGCAGACTATAGTGCATACCGGAGGAGAAATGGGTTTTAAATCAAAAGCCTAACTAATTTGGTAAGCAAGTTTAAAAAGTGGGTGATAACAAATGAAAACGGAAAATGACTTAAAGTGAGCAGAAGAGATGTTAGTTCCAAACCTTTCCTATAATTTTGTGGTAAATTCTGACAACGCATCCTATCACAATACCGTTTTAGAAAAATCACCAATTTCCAATCCAAGAAAAGAAGATATGATAAAGTGGTTGCAAAAGCATTCTGTTTATCATTCTTCCTCGATGCTGAAAGTTGTACGAATTGGTAAAAGCAAACAGAGCAAAAGTTTTCTGTCTATGTTTTCGACAAATTTTTACAAGAAAAAAGGTAAGATGGTTTGATCAGAAGTTAAAAGATACGTACCAAGTCATAACGTAACTTTTGATATCAAGATGTTCAAAGGCTATGAGAAAATAAAGTGGCTGACATGGATAAAAAAAAAAGTGGATGGTGTATTGTAATTAAGTTAAGGAAACAGAAATTGAATGTATGCGACAAGAACACATTGTTGACAATATTATGCAATAATTTATTCATTTATTATTTCTTTATAAGAAGATATTGAAGGTGCCGTTAATGATTACTATGATGGTTCTGAAGACAGTAACCACAGAAATTTTAAAATTTTTTGCGAAGTTGGTGGGTTCACCCTCTTTAATTAAAATAGTTTTTTGCTCTATCATTTAAAAATAATTAATTTCTGCTGAAATTTCCGATTCCATTATTTAGTGTATTTAATCGAAATACACTAAATAATGGTTATCTTGCATTAACTTTTGAATATCTGTTTGAAAATAAAATAGAACTCCAGCACTCAGTGAAGGTAATACATTTTGATTTGCATGTTATACCATTTTATATATAGGCCTACTATTGTACAATTATCGACTTCACGTAAGCGCTTCTGTAATTCGTGTTACGTTTACCACTTTGAAAAAGGTATAATAATATATCTTTACAGAAAACGGTAGCATATTAATTAAAAATTTTTCGGTGAGCCAATCATACAAATAATTAAATTAAATTTAAAAATGTAACTATTTTCAAAATATTAACTACAAAAAGGGGTGATTAGAATTAAAAAAAAAATGTGTTCTGCAATCCAATACTAACACCACAATAAATATTTTACGAAGGTCCATTTGCTGTTAGGAATGTTAGGAATGAAGAAACTTTTATGCTAAAAGGATTGTAGAATGTTTCGAACTGGGGCTGTCGCTACCATGGCATCAAGCATCAAGATTCCTTGCACCGCCTTTTGCATATGGGAGAAAATTAATTTCTCATCAAATAAATGAGGATTGTTATACTTGGAAATCAGCCTACAGTTTCAGAAGTAAATAAATAAATAAATGTATTGAAAATATTATATTTTAATTAATATAATATTTATAAAACAATAAAAAGTAATAAAAATGATTAGGAGATAAGAATGAACAAGTAGGGTTCGCCTGTGAATATAGGCAACTAACATTACACAAACGTTTTATACTGGTTGCAATACTTGTGCTTTTAAGGCTAGTTATTCATTTATTTTTTCAATAAATATCCTTTGTTACCTGTTACATAAAATATTCAAAAAATAACAAAATTTATTATTTTATTGAAATACAAATATATATACACATAATCTATCCATGTATTTAGTTATCTTTCTCTGTTTCATAATTATTTGTTTATAAATAATAAATATTTGAACTGTTTTATATCGGTAGTAAAAATGGAAACATAATTACATATTTTTAATCTAATAATTTTTTAAAACAAATGTAAAATTTTAACTTTTATCTAATGAATAATTAACAATAAATTAGTATCCTTTCGTCTTTTATTTTGTAATGTTCAATTATTTATTTTTTATTGAAATTTATATGAGGAATTTTTGCGAATAATTACTTATAACGAAGACCGTGTCACTCGATTCATTAAAATACAAAAAATATGAATAGATATCCTTCTAATGACCTATTTATGAAATAATGGTATCATAAATCGTAAAAAAAAAATAATCGTATAATATTCATCGAGCCTATAATGTACGCCTATAATGACAGCGATTGATGCACGAACCTTGGCGAGTTCGTAAACTTCGCAAGAGCGTGTTAATGGCCATTATAGAGAATCGCATACCATACGTTTTCTACTGTTGATAAAATATTGGAATTATTGACTTAAATCAATGATTGAATACATTTTTTACGCTATTTGTTTTTTAATTTCTCAAAAGTACATTAAAAATATACATTTCTGTGGTTATTAGTCATAAGTTCTGAATTTTCTTTAATATCAATCGGTGTTAAAGACATTTCTTCCTCAGAATCCGACATAATTAATATGCAGAAAACTTGTTAGCTATTTTTGTACTTTCAAATTTAAACTCTGCTTGCTAACTACTGAATCTGATTAAAATCAAAATTAAAGTAGTTGATATATTAAACAATACTCGCTTCTGACTGATATTGGCAGTAGGTTTTAAATTGGTTGAACCCTGCATCATAATGAAATTCTATTTCTTAATGATCCTCATTTTGATACACGTTCTTGCCGCGTAATTCAATTTTTATAATACAGCCGTGGAAAAAAATTATAAAATAAAAATTGTACAAGTATTTACTAAGTTAGGATCAATTTCTAAACTAATTTCACCTATTAAGAAGTTATCTCCAGTAGATCTGCTTGAAGGACCGTTTCGGCAGTACGAATTTATTGTGCTGGGGAGTTCAATGTTACTATCTACCATTATTTCAAAGTAAGTATTTAGTAACAAAGTAAAAAAATTTAGTAGTGTTTTTATAAATTTGTGGAAAAATAAAAATATCCGAGGGAATAATCACATATAAAAATACTAATTGTCTCGCACATTACAAAGAAATGATATCTAGGAAAAAATTGAAAGATCAGTTAGAAAGATATTCGGAAATTATATTATAATTTTAAATTAATTGCTTTACGTACCTACATATGACAAAGATCTTTTAAATAACATGCAAAAAAAAAACCGCTAACAGAAAATTAAAAATTTAAAGCACGGAGAATAAATAATACTGAATTATTTTACACATAAAATAAACTTTAAATTATAAATAAAACCCTACGTGAAAACACTTAAAAACCGAGACAATAGCTTTTCAGTATTCTTTAAATTTCGCCTTCTAGAAATCGATGCCAAATTAAAAAAAAAAAAAAAAAAAAAATAATAATAATAACAACAGCTTAATTTGGCATCGACTTGAAAAGTTCGTAATTTAACAATCAGCTCATTATTATAATTATTTTATTTTTTAGTAGCTCGTAACGAACAATCAATCACAAAAAAGCTTTAAAAAAATTTCGTCTAGAAAAGAAATATGAAAATCTGCAGCCGAGTACTAGCTAAAGATTGTTACTTGGGAAAATGGATTTTGTGTTTCTATTTCATCTAATTTTTAAAACATTTTACGCATATATAATATTGGGATGACATTAAGCTGTAAATAAACACGCTGTGTAGTAATCCAACATTAAGATACAATAATAAAAAAATAAAAAATTTTTTTAACTCATGAATGTAGCAAAGTAATATAATTTTTGGTTAAAAATCGATTGTTTACCTAAGTTACTTGAAAAACTCGCAACAGAACCAACTTAAGAAGAATACTTTGAAGAATCTTAGAAGAAAAAAAATAATCACTGAAATCGGTCCGTTTAGAGACATTCACGGGTCGAATTAACAATTTTTTTCATTTCTGAAGAAGATTAAAAAGTATAAATTCAGTGTTTAATAGTAACTGCTTTATATCAAGGTTGTATGCTAATTCTATTAACTAGCCAAGCGAAGTTAGGTCCTATTTTAACTCGACGCTTTGGGACTTCTTCTGTTTGCTAATACGTTTGTATGCAATTACAGCCAGACCCCTTCTCGATTTTTATGACATTTCCTTGCTATTAAATGGAAATACGATATTAACAAATTATCTTTTGAAAAACGGAGACTTCTCTTTTTATAATTTTGAGAAAATTGGTAGAAGAACGGCAACCAGTCGCTGCGCAGCAAGACAACGTAATCTGCACTTCGGTTCTAATGCGCGACTTACTTCTGATATCTACCACCAATTCCAGTTTGTTTCTGAGCAGTTAAGTGTACGATTCTTCACTCGTTCACGTTTCACTGTACCTTTAAGGATTTTAAGGATAAATTTGTTTTTAAGGCCCTTCTTTTACTACTGTGTTTCTTTCCTTGTTCAGTACACTATTGAATATATAATCTGACGTTAGTTTTCGATTAAAATATTGTTTTATAATTTATTCCTCAGACAAATTATGCATAAAACAAAAAATATATATAGGAAATATCGTTTCAAGAATCAGTAATATATGATTTACCTGGAAAATGTACTTACGACCTAACTATTATATTATGATTCTTTTTTATACTGTCTAACCCTTCCACAATCAGTTTTTTTTTTTTTTGTCTTCAGTCATTTGACTGGTTTGATGCAGCTCTCCAAGATTCCCTATCTAGTGCTAGTCGTTTTATTTCAGTATATCCCGTACATCCTACATCCCTAACAATTTGTTTTACATATTCCAAACGTGGCCTGCCTACACAATTTTTTCCTTCTACCTGTCCTTCCAATATTAAAGCGACTATTCCAGGATGCCTTAGTATGTGGCCTATAAGTCTGTCTCTTCTTTTAACTATATTTTTCCAAATGCTTCTTTCTTCATCTATTTGCCGCAATACCTCTTCATGTGTCACTTTATCCACCCATCTGATTTTTAACATTCTCCTATAGCACCTAATCTTTCTCCTAATCTTTTCTTCTAAGATACTCCGATTGTCCAAGTTTCACTTCCATATAAAGCGACACTCCAAACATATACTTTCAAAAATATTTTTCTGACATTTAAATTAATTTTTGATGTAAACAAATTATATTTCTTACTGAAGGCTCGTTTCGCTTGTGCTATTCGGCATTTTATATCGCTCCTGCTTCGTCCATCTTTAGTAATTCAACTTCCCAAATAACAAAATTCTTCTACCTCCATAATCTTTTCTCCTCCTATTTTCACATTCAGCGGTCCATCTTTGTTATTTCTACTACATTTCATTACTTTTGTTTTGTCCTTGTTTATTTTCATGCGATAGTTCTTTCGTAGGACTTCATCTATGCAGTTCATTGTTTCTTCTAAATTCTTTTTACTCTCGGCTAGAATTAGTATATCATCAGCAAATCGTAGCGTCTTTATCTTTTCACCTTGTACTGTTACTCCGAATCTAAATTGTTCTTTAACATCATTAACTGCTAGTTCCATGTAAAGATTAAAAAGTAACGGAGATAGGAAACATCCTTGTCGGACTCCCTTTCTTATTACTACTACATAATATATTATGTATCATAACTGTTACAGTTCTAAGCAAATAACTATTGTAAACAGCTCACAAAAATGAAATATATATGATCACATTCTTATTTTTAATTCGATTATTTGTTATATAACACAATCATAAAAAAAATAATAATACGAGTCTACATTGGCTAATGTTTTTATCGTAATATTTTCTGATATTTGTATAATTACAAACTAGATAAAATATTTAATCTATTAAAAATTCTGATCCTGAAATAATACAGGATAACAATTAGTTCAAATGTTATTATTATTCCAGGGAAGATGTTTTTACTGGAAGTGTTAATAAACATTTGTATTCAATCAACTGTAAAATAAAAAAAATACTTCTGATATTTTGAAAGGATTTTGAAAAACAAAAAAAATTCTCTTTTGAATGAAACCATTAAAATTTTGAGGTAGAATAAAACAAAAGATTAATGTAATGCAGTATATGTTACAACATAACGCATTTATTTATGTTCCCGAGTTAATGAATGTATAGATTAATGTTGTCGATGATGCGGTCATGGTGTAATGTCGGTTCATAAACATGTCTGAAACAAAGTAGAGCTATAGAGAATGTTATTAACCCTCATCGCGTGTCATTTCACTTATGATTTATGACTCATTTTGGGCGACGCTCAGCATGTACTGCGTGTATAGCACGCCCTTTAATTCTGAACCGTAGAATTTCCATCCACTAGAGCCATTTATATACGGGCGTCACTCGACATGCTGACTGTATTTAAATATAAATTTAAAGAAAACTACCACTATATTTCATTAAAATAAAATTTTAAAATTCAATGTTAAACTGTTCCGTTTACTGCGAGAGTTTAAATTGTTAACAGGTTGTATTTTAAAAAGCTTCCGATTACCAAATACGTCACTATAGAATTCGCAATAAATTAATGACTAATTTAATTTATGTAAATTGCATTCAGATAAAGCGTTAATTGAAGGAGATAAAAAGTATCACTTCATGACACTATGTTTTATTTACGTGGAATTGTCACCGATAACCGTTGTTGAGATTATTGCATAAATCTTTATAATATAATTTTGTACTCCGGATAATAAGGAGAGGAAATAATATTAGTAAATTAGAGATTAAGAGGACATTGTAGCTACAGAGCAGTGCGATAAAAAAGTAGACTACTATTAAAAACAGTAAACCTATTTATAAATCCAATTTAATCATAAAATGAATATATTAATTGCCTTAAATAAAACTGCTGTAGACGACTCGATATGAGCACAAGTCATTCCTGTAAAAAATCATATCCATTCTAAAAAAAAATAATCATTCCATGTCATTCTTACTTTAAAAATTCAGGAGTAAATAGTTACCCGTTGCCTTCTCTTAACGAAATCTACGGTATCAACATATAAAGTCCGCTGTACAATATTAGCCTTGTAAGTAAATCTTTTATTCTCTTCGCTAAAAAGAACACCATTCTTTCCAGAGAAAACACTGTAACTGATGCCTCTTGTACCTCAGGTGCTTTCCATCATCCACAGCCATAATAAGAGTTGGAGCAGTTAAAGTACAGTAGTAATATACCAATGAAATAACTTTAAAAATAATTAATGTATAGTAATGGAATTGACTTTAGAAAAACTGGACTATGTAAGTAAAAGATATATCTTTCAATTAATTTTTAACTTTTGATTTATTGCATTTATAGGTGGTAATTCAAGGCATTCTTTTTTAATTGGTTTTAATTTTCCAAAGTCAAAATTTAGAGAATATAATTGAAATATAATTATAATTTTTTTCAGTGCAATTTTTTAAATTTACCTTTTTATGTTGTTAACAAGTGTTTATTTTTTTTTAAATTTGGAATGACTGGTCAATCCCATATGTTTCCTTTCACCTTTCTTTTTAATATAAATAAAGATGTTCCCTATTGTTCTTCTTTATGTAAATGTAAACAAGTATGTTATTATTTTGCTGGCTTACTTACCAGCTGATTATATTAAGCTACGTTTAAACTGTATTACTGCAATTAGTTATTCTATTATATTGAAAAACACAGTCACACGAACACCAACATATACAATTATTACACATAAAACATGTACTCGACAATATAGAATGTACTTAAAAATATGACTGATCAGTGTTCTTAATTAATACTGTGAATCAGTGCTTCGATGTAGAATTAACATAACAAAGTTGGTTACGTGATTCTACAATGACTATCAAACAAACTTGTTAACATACATATCAAGTTTCATAAACCCACTCTTAAGCATAACCGCTGAGTTTAATTGATCTCTAAAAGAATGTAGAAGTTAGTCTAAGTCGTATATAAACACAATTTACAAATGTAAATTCTCCATATTAAAAATAACATCAGGATTTTTTCTGGTAGCTCTAGAATTTCAGTCTATTACCCTGAATTTTTGGATGTTTGTTATATTTAACGATTTTTAGCAACATCAGAATTCCGGGAAGTGGGAGTTTAAAATCATTAACGATTATTATTTTGACATAAAATTACAAATGAAAGAAGTAGTAAAAATTATATTATAAACATCATAAAAATATTTAAAATTTTTAGTTATTTCATTTAAGATTTATTTTTCACTTCGTTGTGATACCAGATCACTTGATTAATGGCAATAGTAATGATTATTCTTATGGCTTAACAAAATAATCAATCAATCAATCTTTTTAATAATACTCAAATTATTTTCTTCATTATTAATATTAGTATATCTCAGATTATAAATTTACTTATTGCAGAAGTAGAATAATGATACGAACTACTTTATTGTGTTTCTACTTACATTATTAACTAATATCGTTAAAACAACGAGGAACTTATTCGAATAAATCTTATTTGTAACAGTCTGATGAGAGTAATAATAATTTAAGCAATTTTACAACTAGGCCAAAATCTAACAAATCGATGTTAATTGATTTTTTTACTAAATGTATTTGAGGCTATTTCTTTATGACTATAATCATCAATAAAGAAATCATTAATCATGCATCTCTCAATTTATCAATTTGAAGTTGCGCAATTTTAGAAAAAGAGCAGGTAAAATAAATTACTTTTTTTCTTAAAGCCTGTTTAAAGCACTTTTCTGGTAAAATTTGATTTTTAATTTTAATTGTACTATTTTCTGACATGAAATATGATGCCTAAATAAATAGAAAGCGGTTAGTAATAAAATAGTTAAATATTAAATTTAAAATTAAGAAGATGCGTGGGTGAAATACAAAGCGTTATACTACTACAGCTTTATTTGAAAAAAATAAATTATAATTTAATTATCGCTTATATAGGCATTAGTTTTCTATAGAAATCAATGGGTTTTTTTCAGGTATCACGGTAATAATACCAAAAACTAAACACATTATCTTTAACTCGACTTAAGTCATTTACTTACAACCTTTTGTATATGTAATTTATAAAAAAAAGCATTGGTAAGAATCACTGAAAGAAAGTAGAGCATAAAACTATGCATGTTTATTTCAGTTATATGTGATGGTAACCAAGAATAACTTCTTAGATGCAATAATTAAATTTTAATGCCTGTTTGTAATAACGAGTTTCTCATACCGAATACCGAATGGAAAATTCACATGGATTTACACATTGGAGTAAAACAACCCTGAAGTAAGTAATTAAGTAGTCTTACTCTATACTTAGCTCTACTAACATCCCTCTTAACCACTTTGTAAGTTAGAAGTCTAACCCTATTGAGTTTCAACGTTTATTGGTTGAAGAAGTACCCCTTCGCCTTTTAAATGAACTATGTCGATTCATTTAAATAAGAAATTAAGTTAGCAAAAGAATAATACATTGTGCATCTTTTTGTATGCCGGCTGCAATCATGAATGAAAACTTACTTGTGTATGTATTGTTTGCAGATGTTAAATATTGTGAGTGAGAATTGTTAAAGGATTCATTTTTCTTTAATTTAAGAGTACAATAAACAAACCTGATGTCCAAATTGTATAATAATAAAAAAGTCATAGTTTCTACAATAAAAATAACTCAAAACTGGAACTGAATTATTAGTTAAGCTTAAGAAAATTTTCTCAGTCTGGACTTTAATTCTTTATCTAAATTCAGCAAAGATAATTTAAAAGAGCTTTCCACTAAAACATTATCTGAAACGGGAGGCCAGAATACTGTTCCAAAAGAGGATTGTTAATGGTTTT
Source organism: Lycorma delicatula (assembly GCF_047948215.1). Lineage (NCBI taxonomy): Eukaryota > Metazoa > Arthropoda > Insecta > Hemiptera > Fulgoridae > Lycorma > Lycorma delicatula. Next base: position 5,517,518 of record NC_134455.1, on the reverse strand, counting down.
TTTGAAAAAAATAATGTTTGTGTAAAAACTCATGCGTTTTGTCTAAACGTGTTTGTTTAATATTACAAAGCTGATCAATTTAATTAGAAAATTAAACATTTTGTTTCTATAAAGGATCTATATAATTTTTCGTTAATTTTAGTCGTAAAACACGCTCCTAAATTATTGATAATTACTTTTGGAACAACTACGTAATAATAATGTACAAATAAATCTCTGCAAAGCAGCATTAGAAATAATTTAATTAATTTACAGATTATTTAACTGATTATATACAGCAGGGCCGTCCCTAGCATTTGCGGGGCCCAGGAACAAATCTGAAATTGCGGGGCCCTTTCTAAACATAAACTAAGTATTAGTAAAAAAAAAAAAACTAAGAAGTGAAATAATTAACTTTAACTTTTCAAAAATTTATTTAATAAAATTGGGGAAATTATAAAAAAAAAATATATATTTTTTTTTTAGGATTGTATGCTTGTTTTTATTTATTTTTATCTTAATTTTTATAATCAACTTTCCGTATTATTTTATGAAACAAAATTTTATTTCAGCAAAATATTTTATTAAATCATCGAAATTTAATTTTTCTCACATTTCGTGCTCAATAGATAAAAGTATCAGATTTATCGTTCCTGTAACATTATTGTCGGTAAATAATTTTTAATTAGTTTTAATTTAGAAAAACTTCGTTCTGCTGATGCTGTTGAAATCGGAATTGTTAATAATATTCTCAAAACTAATGGGCCGATTTGGAAAAGAGTCATGCATATTTCTCAGCATATTCAAGCACTGAACTGGTGTTGCATTTTCTAAATTAGTACAGGTCGAACAAAAAATTTTAATTCCTTCCAATAAATCGGCTACATTTCTGTCACGATTATAATCTTGTTTTAATTTTAAATCTAAATCCGTACAAAACTTTTTAAATTGGTTCGTCTTTTATTGTTCGTAATTGTGTAAATTGTAAAGAAAACCGAAAATATGAATTTTTTTTTTGTCTTCAGTCATTTGACTGGTTTGATGCAGCTCTCCAAGATTCCCTATCTAGTGCTAGTCGTTTCATTTCAGTATACCCTCTACATCCTACATCCCTAACAATTTGTTTTACATATTCCAAACGTGGCCTGCCTACACAATTTTTTCCTTCTACCTGTCCTTCCAATATTAAAGCGACTATTCCAGGATGCCTTAGTATGTGGCCTATAAGTCTCTCTCTTCTTTTAACTATATTTTTCCAAATGCTTCTTTCTTCATCTATTTGCCACAATACCTCTTCATTTGTCGCTTTATCCACCCATCTCATTTTTAACATTCTCCTATAGCGCCGCATTTCAAAAGCTTCTAATCTTTTCTTCTCTGATACTCCGATCGTCCAAGTTTCACTTCCATATAAAGCGACACTTCAAACATATACTTTCAAAAATCTTTTCCTGAGATTTAAATTAATTTTTGATGTAAACAAATTATATTTCTTACTGAAGGCTCGTTTAGCTTGTGCTATTCGGCATTTTATATCGCTCCTGCTTCGTCCATCTTTAGTAATTCTACTTCCCAAATAACAAAATTCTTCTACCTCCATAATCTTTTCTCCTCCTATTTTCACATTCAGTGGTCCATCTTTGTAATTTTTACTACATTTCATTACTTTTGTTTTGTTCTTGTTTATTTTAATGCGATAGTTCTTGCGTAGGACTTCATCTATGCCGTTGATTGTTTCTTCTATATCCTTTTTACTCTCGGCTAGAATTACTATATCATCAGCAAATCGTAGCGTCTTTATCTTTTCACCTTGTACTGTTACTCCGAATCTAAACTGTTCTTTAACATCATTAACTGCTAGTTCTATGTAAAGATTAAAAAGTAACGGAGATAGGGAACATCCTTGTCGGACTCCCTTTCTTATTACGGCTTCTTTCTTATGTTCCTCGATTGTTATTGTTGCTGTTTGGTTCCTGTACATGCTAACGGAAATTCCCCTTTTTCATAAATATTACACACCAGTTTGTATAGTCTATCAATCGCTTCCTCACCTGCACTGCGCAGTAATTCTACAGGTGTTCCGTCTATTCAAGGAGCCTTTCTGCCATTTAAATCTTTTAATGCTCTCTTAAATTCAGATCTCAGAATTGTTTCTCCCATTTCATCCTCCTCAACTTCCTCTTCTTCCTCTATAACCCCATTTTCTAATTCATTTCCTCCGTATAACTCTTCAATATATTCCACCCATCTATCGACTTTACCTTTCGTATTATATATTGGTGTACCATCTTTGTTTAACACATTATTAGATTTTAATTTATGTACCCCAAAATTTTCCTTAACTTTCCAGTATGCTCCGTCTATTTTACCAATGTTCATTTCTCTTTCCACTTCTGAACACTTTTCTTTAATCCACTCTTCTTTCTCCAGTTTGCACTTCGTATTTATAGCAAAATATTAATATGATTTTCAATTTGATCAAATCTTTGTTGTAATGAAGATATGGCTTGATATATTACTGCTAAGAAATAATTTCTGTAGAAGTTTCTTTCGTTTACAAATTTATCTGATCTTGCTTCTTTATAATCAAATAAACGTTTACGTTTTCTTATTCTTACGGTTTTTAATTTGTTTGAAATGTTAGGTTTTTTTCACAAATATTATTTGATTCCATTTTAGATTTTAAAAAATCCTCTAAATTCTTTAAAAAACCCATCAATCCCTTCAAAAGCTTAGTTACTAAACTTAAATCATAATTAGGTTTTTTTAAGTTTTACCTACCATATTGATTATCAATAATAAGTCATACCAAATAACTGTAGATAAAAAACATTCAAAATTATTTGCATGCTCAAGTAAAGAATCTGTTTCCCTTTTTACACTAAAATGCTCTGCCACGTCATTTAATTTTTCTAGTGCTGTTATAATTTTATCTAATTGTCTTCACAGAATTTATTTGTGATTCTCAACGTGTATCTGATAATGCTTTTACAGTTCAATTTGTTAAATGTTTCATTAAAATAACCCACCTGTGAGCAGACGTGGAAAATATACAATCTTAAAAGTGTTCCAAAAAATGTCATACCCATATGAACCGAGGAAACCATATCACCTATTAATAAATTTAAATTGTCCGCAAAACATGACAAAAAAAAACTGTCGGATTTTTTCAAAATCCTTGCTTGCACGCCTTTTCTCTTGCATACCACATTAGCCCCATTATAATAAGCTTGTCCACGGCATTTGTTCAAAGAAATATTTAAACGTTTAAGTTGTTTACATAATTTCTTTGATAAATTAAACCCTGTACTTTTCGGCATAGGAGAAAAACCAATAAAATAGTCATTAATTTCAACTTTATTTCGTTCTTGTTCGTCAGTCATTTCTAAAATTAGAGTCAATTGTTCAATACAACTTTTATCGGTAGTACAGTCCTACTGAACCGCATAATATTTCCTTTTTTTATTTTTTTATATTATTTAATTTTTAACTTTGTTTGCCAACAGATCAGTTATCTCATTTTGAATTTTTCAATTTAAATAACGATCGTTTGTTTCTTTATCTTTGATACGTCTTATATGTTCTGCCACTCTTGCATCGAATTTTGAAGTTAATTCAATTAAACCTAAAAATTTACCATTATTTTTTGTAAAATTTGTCCAAATCGTTCCACGAAGTGCATCACTGTTTTTAGCTAAATATTGTATGCAAAATATAATCCTTCTAAGAACTTCAGACCAATGTTATGCATTTAAATTTAATTGTCTTTCATGAAATTCGTCAATTGTTTGTTCTTTTGCAACCTGATTTTTAGCTGCATAAAATCTTTAAGTGATTTTCTGTTTGGCAACGATAATAATTCATGTTCATTTAAGCGAATTTCAAGGCGCTTCCAGTCAGAAACACCATCATTTACTAATGCTAAAGATGATGTTGACAATCGGTTAGGATATAAATGGCAGTAAAAACAAAATACCTTATCTTTTAGTTTTGAATAGAGAAGCCAGTTTCTCTAATATTTTCTCTATTTAAATGTACTTTTGTAAAATAAGATAAATTTTTATGACAATAAATTTTCTACCTCGTTCATCGATGGGAAAATCGTGTTACTTGAACAATGTTTTTTTTAAAATTAATTATAATCTGATTTTCTTAGAAGGGTGTGATGGCCATGTTCCAGGATTGTCTTCCAATATGGTTGATAATTCTTCAGTTTCCTCGTTTACGTTAAGAAAAATATCTTCTTGAGTTTCTTCATCATTTATAGCTCAATCTTCATTCAATAATGAAAGTAATTATTTATATGTAATTTAAAACTCTTCTTTATTTTGTACACTAGTGCTAACTATAGTCAGATTGTTTTCTTCGTTATCAGTTTTTAAAATTATTTTAAAAGAGAGTCTTTTTGAGGACTTTCTAAATCTATTTTTATTTTTGGCACGTTTTATTTTCTGGTTACCACTTAAATAATTTCTATTTTTATCACGATCCCTACTCGTACTCATTGCTAATGTTTTAAATCCTAGAAAAAATAGAAAAATATATTTTCTATTTTTAATATATAATACTATATTAACTCTTCTAGTATCACTACATTTCTAAATAAATTTATTTACCAACCTAATTAATTGTTTTAAGAATATTTAATGTGACTCACCGCGCGTCCGTCGCGCTGTTTTATAAAACCTATTGTAACTATTTTTTTCAAAGTACGTATTTCGCGTTCCGAACTCACACGTCTCTAAAACACTTCAAAACACATCAACACTCAAACACAAAAACGCAAAAATGTCCCGCACACAAAATCATAAACACCAGGAACCTATAGTAGTTACATAAATGTCCCTTTTTTTTAGCCTCCGGTAATCACGGCCAGTTATTACTTCAGAGAATGATATGTATGAGTTTAGGTAAAGAGTCTTTGTACAGTCTCAGGTCGACCGGTTCTGAGATGTATGGTTAGTTGAAACCCAACCACCAAAAAACACCGGTATCCACGATCTAGTATTCAAATTCGTATAAAAGTACTACCTTTACTAGTATTTGAAAGATAACAATTGGAAAGAAACATCACAAAAGCTCAGTTATGCACAAAATACCACCAAAACAACATATAATAAAAGATACATCTCAATAAATACCAAACTCAGATGTTACAAAACTGTAATCAGACCTATAATATCATATAGAAACAAAACACTCTTCAAACTAAATTCCAACATTTCCTATTCAGCAGAGATGCAAAGAATAGAAAGAGATATTCTAAGAACATGCATAAATAAAAGACGACTTACTGATGGGGGAGAACAGAGACTCATACCAAACCAAGAGGTACATAAATACGTAGAACCAGGTCTAGACTACTTTAGAAAGAAAAGAATCTCCTTTTTTGGACACATAAAAAGAACAGAACCGAACAGGTTCGTCAGGAAACTTGTAAAGAAATACTGGAAAATGTCCAAAACACCAAGCTGGATAACCGAAATTAAACAAGATATGCAAGAACTAGAAATCACAATAGAAGGTTTACGAAACAAAACTGATAATATAAAAATACTAAAAGAAGCAAACTCCAGATTTAAATTTAAATAAAAGAAAACAACAACAAGGGTTTTTTCAGAAGAACTCAAAAAAGCAAGATCTGACACAATGATGAAGTATTGGGTAGGAATCAAGAAAAAATAGAAAAAGAAAAGATGTACAAGAGTTGACTAAAGTGGACCACTGTGACCTCAAAATCTTCAAAAAAAAAAAAAAAACATTATTATACTGCATGCTCTTAAGCGCAAAGCTCGAGTGCTCCAGTTGTCTGGCCCTAGAGGTGGCTCTGACATACATACATTAATTTTGCAGGAATAATAACAGATAGGAATACATCTAGAAAAATTTGTTTTTTAGGGTGTTTAAATATAGAATCCATTTTTTTCTCTTTCTGAAATTTTTCAATGATAGCCTTTATACACATCTGTTTACTGACATGTTAATCAAAATAGCATTCTCTTTCAACAATAAAATTAGTCCATTTGTTAATTCGTTTGAAAACTCTGATATTCGTCCTACGTTTATAAGGCATGAAACTTGCAGATTCTTTCCTGGGTCAATTCTAGTAATGATAAAATTATCACTAAATTACCGATTAATTATTGTTAGATCAAAGGTATAAATAATAGTTAATGCACATTAATATGAAATATAATGTATTATTCCTTCTCCATAATAACCTAAGTCAAGGAAGAAGGTAATTAATAGCATTTAAGCTGCAGTAGTTCATTAAAAGTTTGGTTTTATAATATCATTTGTCTATAAAAGTTTTCCTACACAGATAATTTTGATTTATTTTAACGTATTTTCCAACACTCAATCCATACGTGACCTTAAAATTTATCCTAAGAGCTTCATTTCATTGTCACTAATGTAGTATAACATCATAGAATGACATAAATACTATTTACCATGACTCATTCCTTTTAGGAAAAATAAATTTATCATAGTAATATGATTTTATCAGTTGTTTTTATTAATGTTATCATAATTTGCATAGTCACTTTAATTTCTATTTGTATGCTGGAAAAACCCAGGCAAGAGAATTAGTTTCATTGTGGCTTTCATGTGAATACCATCGTGAGTTTGGTCTTTTGTTTTATCCTTTTTCCAATACAAACTTGTATCGTTTTTGTTGTGCTTCATATATATTTTGTTGTATCGTTAACAATTACTATAAAAGTGCCTGGTAGTTGTATAAATTATTCGAACAATTTTTATTGTAAGTGTGATAAATTAACTTTTAAATTTCAAAGAAGAAATGTTATTTATTCGGTTAAAACATCATGTGATTTTTAGATTTTTCATATAAATTATTAGAGATGAGGACGAGTTTTGAGATGCGGTTTGTTCTTTTTTCTTGAACTCTAAAATAGAACTAAAATAGAGCCCTAAATAGAACTTGAGACCTGGTGGCTCTTGGCTGCAATACAACTATACTTCATCTCTCACAGTCCCCTACCAGCATCTTCTAGTCTACTGAACCAATCCCCCGCAAATCCCTCAGCACGTTATACATCCAGTGTCACCTTAGTTGCCTCCTAGATCTTTTCCCTTTCACACCACTCTTGAAAGCTCTTCTGCAGACTATCTTCCTTAATACGTCCACATGACCCAACCACCTAAATCTATTTGTTTTAACAACTCCGATGATAAGGGATTCATTAAATAATTTGTGAATTTTATTATTTTTATTATTACATTTCTGCCACATGTTGTCTTTCACAAGCCAAGCGTACTGCGTAAGATTTTATTTTTGATATATTGAATTCTGTTTTCTATTTCTTTTGTAGTACTCCATGATTCACACCCACAAAACAACTGGTTGACTTATTGTTATATATTTAATAAATTTTGCTTTGTGCGATAGTGTCTTAGAAGCCTTGTGACTCTTTAGAGTATTGAAAATTCTATTTCTGGCCAGCAGTCTTGCCTTATTTCCTCTGCAATTTGTTGTTGAAAATTACACCTATGTATTTAAAGGAATCTGTATTTTGAAAGGACATATCATCTATCTATAGAGGATCCTTTAGTTGTTTTATGTCTTCCCATCTTATATGTTATATGTTATATGTTATATAAGCCCATCTTCTCTGCTGCACTTTCTTTCTATGTTTTGAAAGGTTGTTTTTGCCATCTCTTACTACATTATCTCCTACTACAAATCATCCACATAGCCAAGGACATTAATCTCCTTCCATTGTTCCTTTGCTGTTTGTATTGCTTTATCCAGTGTAATGTCGAACAGTATGGGCGATAAAGCATCTCCTTGTTTAAGACCCGTGTGAATTGAAAAGTCGAATTTCTTGATGGAGGATTTGACTTCTTTATACAATACCTTAATCCTCCCATTCTCCATGCAGTTTCTAGCCATACTAGTTATTTTTTAAGGTACTTCCAGTTCACGCATTAAGCTCACCCCATAAGCTGCTTCTGCAAACAGAATCGCTTGCCTTCTTAAAGTCTATGAATATTTAATGGACTTCTCTCACGTGCTCCCAATTTTTCTTAAAATTTTATCGGAATGTAAATATCTAATCTATGCTAGAGCGATTCTTCCTAAAACCACATGGGTAATTACCTATAATATCTTCTACATATGGTTTCAATATATTCAGTATTATGCTGGATAATAATTTATAGCTCATGGCAATAAATGAAATTTCCCTGTAGTTAATGCAACAATTGATGTTTTCTTTTTTAAAAATTGGGATTATAAGAACATCAGTCCATTCTTTTAGTAGTTCTTTCTTTTCCCATGTTTTAACAATAAGCTTATAGATTTTTTCCTGTAAATCATGGCTCTCATCACAGCAGTTAATTCATCAAACCCATAAGCTTTATTATTGTTTAATCTGTTGATACTATCTACAATTTCTGTAAATGTTGGCACAGAAATATGTTGTTCACATGAAGATTTTGCAGAAAATCTTATCATCTTTGCAAGATCTTACAATTGAGAAGGTAACTAAAATAGTCCCGCTATTTATTGCAGTTGGCAACAACAGCATGTTTGCAGATGATGAGACAATTTTTTCATCCTCCGGAAGCATGCAGTAATTTATTCTTTGATGATGGCTGTTCTTTTCTGATATCTTTTTTAAAGCTGGTTATTTCTTGGTAAAAGTTTGTTGAGTTGTTAGTATTACATTTTACTTGTAGGTTTTCTACTTTTGATTGAAGAAACTCCCTTTTCTTTCTTCTTATTATTGTAAGTGTTTCTATATTTACTCCAATTTACTTTTGCCTCTAATCCATGTCTGCCAAGCCTTCTTCTTATCATTCACCGCCAAATTGCACTCATTATCAAACCACTTCTGGGGAAATCTACCTTTTGGGAATACCTCTCTTTTTGGTTTTTCATTTCCCTTTTTTCTAAAGACAATTCAAATCTCATAGATAATTTTTTTAATAATATCTGATGATTTAGCTTCACCTAAGTTAAAATGAGACTAATTTCCCATTTCTTTATAGTGAATTTCTATTAAGCTTTCTTCTAAGATTTGCTCCAACCCAGAAGTGGTCGCTAATGCATTCTATTCCCCTGAGGCTTCTAACTTCTATATGCTGTTCAAAAATCTCATGTTTACCAGTATGTGATTTATCTGATTTACTGTGTTACCATCAGCAGAGTTTCAAGTTTATGAATATTCTTCTGCATCATCTTTGTGCCACTCACAACTATTCAATTTGCTGTTACCAGGTTTATCAAGTGGTAACCGTTATCATTGGAAAGATCATATAGGCTCTCTTTCACTATCACTTTACTGAATCTCTCCTCCTTTCCAAATTTTGCATTAGTCACCCAGTAATATGATGGCATCATTCTTGGTATCTAAGTATTAGTGCATTGATTTCATCAATGATCATTTCTTTAACTTCTGTATCTTTATTCTCAGTAGGTGCGGAACAATTAACAAAGGTTATGTTTGCCCACCATGCCTTGATTCAAAACTGTGTGATTCTCATTTACTGCTAGGAAGTATATAGAATTTCACTAGGAATTTTGTACTGCAAACCCTTTCGAAAACTCGTTTCTATCTGTGTTATTTCCCCCTTAAATTAACATGTAATTACTGTTTCTTATGTCGTCATTTCCAGTCCATCTTATTTCTTGTAAAGCTATCCAGTGAAGACGGTTTTTTATCTAGTTCACTGGAAAGTTTGTGTAAGGCACCTGTTCTCAGCAGGCTTTTGATATCTATATCCCTATCATCATAATTTGTTTACTGTTCCATCTTTGTTTACCCAAATATCCTGTCCTATTTCAAGGCTTTTGTATTTGTCGCTTGACTTGCAGTCGTTTTAATCTTCCTCCAGCCATAAAATCTATTCCACATACTGAAGACATCTGTTCCAATTCAGCTAAAAAGATAGAGCAGAAGAAAATGTTTACGATGAAGAAGGTAATTTAGAAAATAATAAAGAAAAACATTTTTAAGGTGAAGCACTCAACCTCACAAAATTACTCAAGCAGAAATTAATAATTTGGTTTTTGATCTTAATTTGATCTAAAATTTAATCACTGTTAGTCATTTTTAAATTAAAAAGTTGGAACCTGCTCGAAATTGGCCCTGAAAAATGTTTTTACCATGTTAGGTAGTATGAATTTCAACATCTCTTCTCCTTCATAGATAATATAATGTTCTATAATGATTAAACTTTTTATTGCATTTATTCAGACACTATCACAATTCTACAGAATGGAGGTTGATTATGGATTCCTCTAAAACGAGTAGGAAAGCCGACTTCAATTTAAAATCAAATGACAATATGAAATTTGTATTAACGATGATGTAGAGTGAAAGGTATTCTTGGAACATATCAAAAATCTAAAGGTGATACTCATCGATTATACAAAGTCCGTTGTTTCTTATTTGGGTTAGGCAGTGGAAAAAGGAAAAACCACTACATTAAAACAGAATAGCCAAAAAGAGCAGCATTTATGGCTTGGCAGAAAAATATTTTTTGTTGAATTCTTGTGAATCTCTGAATAATGCATATCTTTCAACATTACACAAAAAAACCAGGTTTGATAAAAGATTTTGTCAAAGCAATGGATCATAATGGCAAGGTCTCTTACACCTTATGAGAAAATTTCCCAGGATTGATGAGCCAAAAATCAAAGAAGGAATATTTGTAGGAACAGAGGTATGTAAGCTAATGAAGGATTCGGATTTTAAGAGGAGTTTGAATGAATATGAGAAAAAAGCACGGTATCTTTTCAAAATCTTGTTAAATCATTCTTGAGCAAAATGATGGCTATGAAATATGTAGAATTGGTTAGTGAACTTCTTGAAAACTATAAAAAACTGGGATGCAATATATCTTTAAAAATATACATCTCGCATTCACATTTGAACTTTTTTCACCTAACCTTGGCGATATAAGTGATGAGTCCGGTGAACGCTTTTGGATTTATCAACGTTGAAAAAATCGTACCAGGGAAAATGAAACCCGAATAATCTTATCAACATATGCTGGAATCTAAAAACAGACATTCTAGAGGCTGAGTAAAAACTTAGAAAAACAGGAGAAAACTAAAAAAACAGATATTAGGTAAGATATCGTAGATAGGAAATATAATCCCTAAAAAGATCAGGTTTTCTTTAAATCCGTGTAACGAAAATGCCCGGTCCCTTCCATTCAATTTTAGTTTGCAGATTTGAAATCGGAACTAAAAATCACACAGACCTTATTGAATAGAAATTACATAGACTAATTAAAAAAAATTATTTTGTAGGCTAGTGTATATAATGAAAGAAATCAAAAACAATTCTTTGATATACTAAATTGATTGCTTTTATGTACATAGATTTTTATATCGTAATAGGATAAAAATTATACGAAAGAAATGCTACAATATTTTGAAATATTTTCCCCCTATTTTATACGTTCTAATAGCTTGTGCTGCAGAGAAGCAAATTCATTAAAAAAAAATACAGCAAAAAAAACAAACTTTATTAAATTTCATTTTATAACCTACTACCGAATTCAACGACTAAAATAAAGAATATATTTTAGTAGAGTCATATGAAAAAACTGTAATTACAATTTTAGCGTATAAAATGAATTTTTAATTGAACAGTAACCAACAATGTAAGTTTCAGATGAAGTGCATCCGTTGATTAATCATCAACTATAATATGTTAACTAAATGCCCAGATAATTAATTGTTTACATGACAGCTAAAAACTCGCTCATTATTTTATAATATTTCACCTAAGCCCCAATAGTTCAAAAATAATTCATGAATACTATATTATATTTAAATATATTATTAATATCGTTGTATTATAAATTATAATTTTACATTTTTATGTAAATTTTATAAAGAGAATAAATAAAAAAAATATTTATTATTCACTGAGAATATTTTGATCAAGAAAATTTTACTTTTATTTTTTATCACGAGCATGTTTTTAGTTTAACGATAACTCTACGCCAGAGGTTCCCAAACTTATTTTTCTCATAGACCACTTTCAAAATTTTGCTGGTTCCGGTGGACCCCCTGCAGCTATATTTCTACCATATTTCCAGTCGACGGAAAATGTGAAGATTAGATCTATTTACGAAAATTTGCGTTACGGCTGAGTTCCACGAACTAACAGCTTCCGAAAAAAAGTGAGAATTGATTGGTTAATTTTTGATTGACTGTGCAGTGAGTGGATGTCAAAAAAGTAAAGTTGGCCGATCAAAAAAAAATGCTTCCATCCAACTTTACATTTTTTACATCTACTCACAGCACAAGAAAGCAATCGATTCTCACTTATTTTATTTAGAAAACTTCCCATTCAGAGTGGTAAAAAGCAAAAGAAAAATAGTATATTTTTTTGTGTTGCATTTATTCAAATATGTAATCATTACGCTATTAATTATTATCGTTATCGTATTGCAATGTAATATAATAAAATTGTCGTAATATAATTAAAATTAAACATTAATAACGTAATGTAACTTCTACAATGACAATCACAAAATAGTTACAATTTTAATGGGAGGGATGTACTTGATGGATTGACAGGAAATTACGAATTTAACACTAAGGACAGATAAAAGGTAATATTCAGATGAAAGTAATTTTTTACCTAATAGAAATTGCGATCAACATCTTATAGAAAATTAATAAACATTCATTATTTTATGTTCTTTTTTTTGTATATTTTTTTTAGATAATGCAAGTTTTGAGTGCATAGTCAGTCAATCGATCATTTTTTACCCTAATTTTGGGACAATGGATCAAACAAATTGCTGGCGGTAGTGATCAGGAAAATTGAGTAATCCTAACGGTTCATTCTCTTGGTTTTTAACTTAAGCATCAGAAAAACATAGACGTGTATGTGTGAATTACTTCCTACACGAACACACTCAACAGGAATATTTCCTTACAAACTTTAAAACAAATATACTAAAACTGTAGCCCGTAGATTGTAAAAATACAGTATTCAGGTCAATTATCATTATCAATTATTAGTGTTTAACCGTTAGTTAAACACTAGATTTTCAAACAAAATTTGACTTAACTACAACAAGAAATCAACTAATATAGAAATAAAATTTGTATTATGAACAAGAAGGAAAAAGGAAACCATGTGACTGTTAATGATGGTGAGATAATTTGTTATTTAAAAAAAATACTTACATTTTTCAGGACAAAATGAAATATATGAAGATATAAAAAGAAGATATAAGGGAAAAAGAAGGTAAAACATAAACACAGTAGTTATAGATTGTTTGTTCTTGTACAACAGCCAATCAGAGAGCAGCATTCTGATCACGTGACTTAAGCCACGCCCACTTTATTCTAGAGAAAAATTTACATATTATGCAGCCTTTTATAGGCAAAATTCACATATTTCGCACCTTTCGCAAACACCATTTTCTCATTAATGATTCTTTATTGTACAGGGTCATTCACGGGAACCGGATGTTTTTAAAATAATCATAAAAAATTGAATATTTACTTTAAAAAAGTTTTATTGGTACTGAAACACTTGGTAAATCAAAGAATTTGTTACTTACTCGTGAAAAATTATGTCCGGCAAGTGATGTCCATTATGGGCAATACATTGTTGTAGGCTTTCACGGTAACTGGCCTCAATTCTTTGCAGCATGTCTACATCAATCTGGGTGACGTGATGACGAATTGCGATCTTTAGATCCTCTAATGTACGCGGTTTATTGATGTACACACGCGATTTCAGAACCCCCATAGAAAAAAAATCACAACTACTCAAGTCAGGGGACCGAGGGGGCCAAGGAATGTCGCCGAATCTGGAAACGATCCGTCCCGGAAACAAGTTACGGAGAAGAGCCATCGTTGCCCTCGCTGTGTGCGCTGTAGCTCCATCCTGCTGGAATAACACATTTTGAAAATCGATTCCCCGGTTTCGTAACTCAGGGATGAAAAAGGTATTCAACATCGCAATGTAACGATCAGCTGTTACAGTTACGGCAGCGTCATTTTCTTCAAAAAAATATGGTCCAATAACACCGACTTTCCTATTGCACATCAGACAGTCACCTTTGGGTTATGAAGTGGTCTCTCGTGAAGCTGATGTGGGTTTCTTTCTGCCCAATATCGGCAATTTTGTTTGTTAACGAAGCCATTCAGATAGAAATGGGCTTCGTCATTCATTAACAATAACAAATTTTAATTTTCTTCAAAAACGGTAAGCATTTGTCGACAAAATTGTAATCGCTGCGTGAAATCTTGCTCGTTTAACTGCTGCACGACGGCTATCTTGTAAGGATGGAAATGCAGGTCTGTATGCAGAATTCGTCTTACCGTAATTGTGCTCATTTGAAGCGCTGCTGAATGCCTCTGAATCGAGTGGCGTTGGCTTCTGACAATGGCTTCCCTTACTCGTTCGATGTTCTCCGGAGTGCTAGCAGTTCGTCGGAGACCCGGTGGTTTTTTCTTCAATATTGAACCGCTTGTTCGAAAGTTGTTTACCGGTCGCAATATTGTGTTACGAGAAGGGAGGACGCTTGCATTACGATGGATATTAAACTGACGGCGGAAATCTCGCTGAACAGCAGTTACGGATTCGTCATTTCGCAAAAAACTGTCATACGCGTACATGCGTTGGTCTAGCGTCCACGGCTCCATCTCAACGACTAAAATGTAAATGCTATGAACAAAGGAAACGTCAGACACCAGCCACGTGCCCCTCCCACCACGAACGCCTTAGTACAACCCACTTCAAAAACATCCGGTTCCCGTGAATGAGTCTGTATATGTTACTGAACAACATTTACATAAACGAAAAAAATAAAATATATTCATCGTTTTATATAAATAAACATTATATTCGTTGTTAATAATAAATTATCTAACAGCGTAGCCTTGATGATAAATTTATCTGTACATAGGCCATTCATACGAATTAAGTAACAGATTATTGTCTTAGACCATTCAAACGAAAACCCTTACCATTACGTTCGATTTCATCTAATGTTTCGCTTTCCGTCCACGATATGCGTTTATATTTCGATATTACCATTTGTGCTATTCTCATCCCCCTCTGCTCTGTAAAATCTTTATCGCCCAAATTAATAAGACCGACTTTACTGTCACCGCGGTAATCATCATCACCCGTGCCCGGTGCATTCACAACTGTAACGCCATAGCTCACCGCCATACCCGATCTAGGTCTTATTTGCGCTTCATACTTTTTAGGCAGCGATATAGCAATGCCGGTTGCGATTATTTTTATATCACCAGGTATTAAAATCGAATCGATTGTTGAAATTAAATCTAAACCGGGGGTTTGTTCAGTAGCATATTTAGGAAAATCAACGAAATTATTCAAGTTCTTAATTTTAAAAACTTCCATTTCTAAATATCTATATTGAAAAAGAAATAAATACAAAACAAATAATCTATGCATGTAAAAAAAAAAAATCTGCGACCTTTCACTTATTATTCTTGCTTTATAACTTTACCCGTCAGCGTAGAATACGCGTACTGAAAAGAAATACTTAAATTTACAATTTGGTAATACTTAAAATGAATGTATGTAGGAATAACAAAATTAATTATTAGTTATTTCGAAAAATTTAACTTATTTAATTTAATTTAAAGTACAAAATTGGATTAAATTAATTTAATCCACAAGTTGTCAGATGTTTCAAAGTTATAAATTTTAAACCTGTAATAAAGTGATAAATTGTTTTAAAATGTTTTCATTGCAAATTTAGTATGTTTTCAGTTCGTATAGAGCGAGTATGTCGTACATAAAATTTTAGTAAAACAAAACTGACAATATCAGTAAAATATCCTGTGCGCCTGCTTCAAAATTCATTACCAGCCTAAGTACATCTACTCGTATAATTAAACAGAATTACGTATTTAATTGTTATTATACATTTATATAATGTACGGAGGAAGTAAATTTATAACAAATTGTAAAATATAAACTAACATTTGTTGAGGAGTTTACTTTTATTAATAATTCTTTATCTTCACAGTGTAACTCATTCACGACCGTTTTACTCTATGAGTTAATAAAACAATAATAAAAATAAATAAATAGTTATCCTTTTATCCTGACTAAGGGCTATAAACATCAGGTACTAACACTTACCTCGTTTCATAGATGTAACATCTACATCATTACACATTGGGGTTAACGTAATGGAATGCAACTGATTTAACTTACACCCGCGGTAAACAATCAGCACGATTTGTTATTGAATTTAGTAGAATTGAACAGATAAGATTACAAATTTTAACAGATCCGTTATAAAATTGACCTTATAAATTAATCTTTAGAAATCCTTTTCCTTATGGAAATATCATTTATCATAAGTGGATAAGTTTTTATAAAATTTAATTTAAATTAAATTTTACATATAAAAGTTAAAAATAGATTCTTGAAATTAATAAATATATGGTCTTTTTAAACTATTCTAATTAAAGTTGTCGTAATATAATTTTTATGTGAAAGAATTTAAGCAATTACAATTGTGTTTTTAGCGAGGAAGATATAAAAATTTACAGTTAAAAACGAGAGTAGAATTTCCATTCTCAAAATGAATATTATATAAAAAAACGTACAGACGGAATTGTTCATCTGGATTTGTCAAGTCCTTTTATACATTGGATTTAAAATAATTCGTTCTTTTCTTGTCGTCAAATGATGAAAAAGAGACTAAGAAAGGAAGTAATTGAGAGAGAACTGAGAGAAGAAGAGAAAGCAAAAAAGAAAAGAATAAGGCAGAAAGTGGGAAGTGCCATGTTATCAGCCGAGGGCGATGCAATGCTGCCACCCTCGATGCCACAACATTCCCTCTGAAATTTTTATCATTTTTGTTTATCGCAATACAATTTCGTTACGAGTACATCATTATCTAAACACTATCTTCCATTTTCTTTTTTACACTTTACACGAGTAAAGGAATTTGCTATAAACTTTACAGACTTTATGCTCTATTTTCTTAAAAACGTACTAAAAGTTAATTTTGACATAAAAAATACAACAGCATTAAATTTTAATAGCATAAAAGTTATGAACTTGAGCTCTGAAACTTTCTTTTACTCATTTCATCAGGAAATCTGTGCTAGTAATGATAATATTTTAAAGTATGATATAATTATATGAGGTAGAAAAAATTTTAATATAAAATGAATGACAAAAGTTTTGCGAGTCTATCAGTGTTAAAAACAGTGTACAATTTTTATTCAAACTGCATTTCATAAAAAAATTGGATCGCTGATTTTTATGCTAAAATTACGAAGAAATTTCAAAAATTTACAGTTACAATATTTCCGTAATAATTACCGTTTTATTTATTAATCACATTCATTTATAATAATAATAATAATAATAATAATAATAATAATGATGATGGCATGGGGGACCCTCAAGGGTGGACTGAGGTAGCGAGGCTATGTGTGGGCGCAATGCACTCCTGTAGCCTGTTTATATGCAGAGTCAACTGCCACGGCATCCTGGCGCGACTAATATACTGCTTAATGGCGGTTCTGGTCGCCCCGAGGGTGCTAAACGAATAAATAATCGAGACAGGTAGAAGAAGAAGGTATTGATAACTTCTTATTTTTTAATTTCATGTTCTTTGAGAATTTTATCTCAAATTTTAATATCGGGGCCCTTTACACCCCATAAGTGTTGTTTTTTTTGTTGTGTTATAATGTTTCTGTGTAATTTGTGCTTTTAAATAAAATGTAAGGGCCATTTACACCCTTACATATGACGATCCTGATGGTGATACTAATTTCTTTCTAAGAACGTGACGAGGACCGTGAGGATGAGGAACGTGACCTTAGTAGTCGATGCCCGTAAAAATACAATAAAAAAATAATAATAATAATATTAATAATAATAGTTAACAAATAATAAATAATATTAACAACACCAAAGTCGGGGACAAAAATGTTAACCCACCTTGGCAGCAAAGGCTTGAAAATAAAATAGAAAAGTTACGGAAAGAAGTCGGAAAATTAGAAGCGTACAGACAAGGAAATGTCAGATTAAGAATAAAACTTGAGGTGGAAAAAATGATTAGCATGTACGAACATAAAAGTGCAGATTATGCATTAGAAATGAAAAATCAAAAGCTAGCTGTCCTCAACAGAAGAAGAGAAGAAAATAAAAATTTTGAACAAAATGAGAGATTATTTTACCGAAAATTGTCAGTGGAGAAAAACAGCAACTCTGAACTACCATCCCAAGTACAAGTTGAAGAATTTTGGAAAAACCACTGGTCGAGTAGCACAGAACATAATAAAAAAACCGTCTGGATAAAAGCAGAAGATGAAAAATGGAGGAACATCGAAACAATGGTTACAGTAAGATCACACTTAATGATATGAGGGAAGCAGTTAAGCACGTTCAGAATTGAAAGTCGCCAGGATTGGATAAAATGCATAACTTTAGGCTAAAAAAGATTGATGTAGCGCACCCAATATTAGCAGAGGCATATAATGATATAATTGAACATCCAGAGAATACGCCTAAGTGGTTAACAGAGAGGGATAACATTCCTTTTGCCTAAAAGTAATAACATGAAAGACCCAGCTGAATATAGACCCATAACATGCCTTCAGACAGCATATAAATTATTGACAGCAATTATTGCCAACAAAATTAAAAACACTTGGAAAACAACAAAGTCCTCCATTTGAAACAGAAGGGATGTGCAAAAGCCGCGAGTGGGAGCAAAGAATAAAGAATCATAAATACGGTAACCACGCAACAAGCCCGATACACTAAAAGAAATCTGTGGATGGCCTATATAGACTACAGAAAGGCATTTGATATGTGCTACACTCGTGGCTGACGAAGATCTTAGAAACCTATAAAGTTGATGAAAAGACGATTAGGTTCTTGAGGCTTGCAGTGAGTGCTTAAAGAACGATACTAATTGCAAACAGTGGAACAAAAAAATACAAACATGACCCGTAAATGTAAATAGAAGAATATTTCATGGGGACGCCCTGAGCCTGATCTGGTTCTGTATGGCTATCAACTCGCTCTCAAGCATACTAAAGGAGGCAAGATACGGTTACAATATAAAATCTTGAGCAGGAGATTACAAACTGGCACAGCTACTCTTAATGGACGATTTAAAGATTTATGGAGGGACTGAACATCAGCTGTAGAAGTTGCTCAAACATGTCGAAATGTTCAGCGAAGACATTAAAATGGAGCTAGGAATAAGTAAATGGGAAGGAATAAACGCCATTGTGAAGGAAAAGTTCCACCAGACGCCGAATTACGACCTGCAGGCCCAGGGTAGCATAGAAGCAATGAAAGAAGAGGACGCATACGTGTACGAAAGAAGAGCACCTAGGATGCGATCAAACGATAAAACGACAAAAGCACAAAGCCATTAAGGAAAAACTTAAGAAAACTTATGAAAATAGATTGAAATTAATTTTAAAAGCGGAAATTAATGGGGGAAATAAAGTGAAGGCAGTGAACAAATATGCAGTTCAGTCTCACGTAACTGTGATATCTTCTCTACCGGAAACGTCTGCAGTGTATATAAAATATAGAATCGGACCTACAACAGAACTCTGTGGACTCCTGTTAGTTATCTATGCAGACAGATAATTCCTGATTGACTTGAGAAAACCATCCATCAAGGTAACTACATACGTAACACAAGATAGACCGGTTGTGGTAGGCTGGGCATACCAGTATACTTCGTTTCTGGTCTGAAAAGGAGACCGGAAGCCAAAATTATCGAATGTTTGTTGTACTTGTAGGAAGAATGCCGAACCTTATTCCTTTGCTAGATACCCACTGATACACTAAAAAATCTGTGAACTGCTCGACGGACGAATGGCCGCCTCTGAAGCTAAACTGGTGATCAGGGATAACGTTACCCTGCTATGGCATAATCTTTGAAGAAAGAGTCTTTCAAAGACCTTTCAAAAGATAGGAAGCAAGCTTATAGGCCTGTGTTGACAGTCATTTCTGGGCTTATTTGGCTTCAAAATCATAGTAACCTGAGATAACTTATATTCCGGTGGGAACCATAGGGTCTGAAGTATCGCATTGAACAGATGGGTTATATAAAGCTATCCCGAATACGGTAAAATGAACAACATTTTACCAGTCACCAAATTAAATCTTGGAGCCTTTGTCGAGCAATTCAATGTATCAATCTTTCGCGATAATTCCGCAGTCGTAACGGGTCTCAAAGATCTCTTCATCAATATCATCTGAACCGTGTGTCTTGAACACATTGCACAGGTGTGAGGCAAACAATTTTGCCTTTTGGCTGCCGCTGAAAATTAGTAAATTGGCAAAAAAATATGTAGCCAACGGAATCACATATTCAATGAAAACTTTCCAATTTACAGAATTAATCAAACTTAAAAATATTTAATAATAAAAATAAACATAGCGTTGAAGCTTTTAGCAGAAGAAAATCTGGAACGCTAGCAGTGAGTTGCAGTCAGAAATGTTTTTCTAAATCAAAGTAAACAAGTTGCACCGTTATCTCAAAAAAAAAAAAAATAAATAAATAAATAAAAGGTAGTGAAGAAAACACGAAACTAGCGAGATAATATTCATCAGTTTCAAAAATTCTATCTCTAAAAGTATGTTTGTTCTGCTCCAATTGTCTTTAATTTCTCGAATAATTTCATTATCTCATCGAATAATTTTCCCGAAAGGAAAAATGATTGATTAATATTAATCGATTAATAATTTTTAAGTTATATAGTCCAACTGCTATGAAAAGTTGTATGTTTAGAATAATTAGCCTCATATCTATGTATAGCAGTGTCTGAAATTTTTTAAAGCTGATTGATCCTGTGTCTAAATTTAATCTTATTTCTAATTGCATAAATACTTAATCGTTTTATTTAAATTTGCCTAACAGTTAATACGCATACATTCAAATTTTTGAAAATAAGGGTAAGAAATGGCACTAAATTTATTCTTTGATATTATTTTCTATTTTTTTTCGAAAATTTAGTTAACGTGAACTGATTTTAACGAAATTGTTATGTATTAAATTTATTCATACATCACTACTTTATGTAGGTTATAGATAATTTTTACGTCTCACCCGATTAAAAAAAAAGTAAAATCATTATTCTATTAAACCGGATTTTAATCAAAATAATAATAATATTATGGCTCCTATATGTGTGAACACACAAAATATTTTTTATTTTTTTAAATTTAATTTTGCTCAAATGTTTAAATTAATAATAATTTATCACTTAAACAGAAATTAGTTTATAAAATAATTTACAAGAAGCGTAATGTAAGAAGATCAATTAATTTAGAGTTAAAAGTAAACCAAATTTGGAATTGATTATCACAAATATAGAGATAAGCATCAATATTTCGAAACACTACTATGACACGTTTGTGGGCGTACAAACGCGCAAGTAAATTTATATGTTTGCTTCACGTGTATAAACACACGTTGTTCAGGTGGTTGGTTTAGTAGAAGCAGGAGGTGAGCGATTTTAGAAGGAAGATAAGTTGGTTTATCTACTAGATAGCTAGGAGCAAGCAACCGACTCGGTAATATTTACAATCTCTGTTGCGTTGGAGTGGGATGTGGTTGTAATACGGGCTTCTATTAGAGGCAGCCATCCTCCACCAAAGCGATTATTGAAGACCAAACAGGCAGGTTACAAGATTCGTGGTCGGGTCTAACCTCAAAGAGACCTCCCCTTTTCACTAACCTTTTAGATCAGCCTTCATCATCTCTTATCTAACAACATCTCATACATCTATATTATGAAACCTCTTCTACTTGTTACTAAATTAATAGTTTTTTTTTCTTTCATTCATTCAACAGAATAATAAGTAAAGAATTTTTATAAAATTCTTTACTAATATCGCCATATGAAACCGTACTTCATGTTTTATTCACCGTGTAATAAAGAACTGAACTAAATGTTATTAAATAACCTAAAATATTTTCAATTTTAATAATTTATTAAATACAAAACTGCTTAATTAAAATGTTATTGTTATGCAGATGAATATAGGCTGCTGTCATACGGGTAAGAAATTCAAAAATAAATGTAGAATATGCATTCAATGAACGGCTAAATTATTACAATTTTTAATGTATTTCACAAATGTCTTTTTAAAATAGTATAATATAACTTAAAATATGTATATCTTTTCAACTAAATACGATTTTGATATTTAAATAAAATGCATTGAACGCTTAAATTTCTTAATTAGAAGGAATTTAATGTCGTCAGAAGCGATTTATTTGTCATTGAAGAAAGTTCCAGTGTTGATAAATGACAAAATTATTGACATGTGTAAGCAAAATTTGTTATCGTTGCGATTTCTTTCGTAGTTATAATCAATCGCCTCTTTCAATCAAAAAAACACAACAGGATATTTACAAAACAAAAGTTTTGATGAAGTTCTTTTAGAATGACCAAATTTGTTCTGACATTTATAAATAATCTTGGTACTTTTATCAAAGTATTTCGCATATTTCAAAAAGGAAAAACATAAAATAAAATATGTTAAAGGAAGTAAAATAGGGATAAAGCAAATCCCTAATTTTTTAAACTAGGTGTTGATATTTATATGAAGTTTAATCTTGCTACTGAATAGAAAAGGGGATATGTTTAATAGACAGTTTTGCAACAAAAAGAGATGCGTTGATTTGCGGCTTTATACTATCTATCTCGATCTTGTTATGGATGTGATATATTAGGATTTGATGATGTACATGCATCACTAGTCAAAACTGCTCTCTATGAGATTAACGATGTGCATTGTACAGCTTTTTGTAAAGAAACTGAAATCGATAACTTTTCGGCAGAATATCGCTTGTATTTTAGGGGGTTTCATTTACTTATATTCGGCTCGAAAAAGGTAAAGATTTCATTCCACACACTCCTAAATAAGCTTACCTTAGGATGCTTGTACCCAAGAGAATGGATTATAGTTTTCGAGGTAAACGGTAATTTGTATGAGGTCGCCTACAACCATCAGAATTATACAACTAATATATAGGCAGTAAAAAATATTGATTTTAATTAAAATATAATCATTTTTAATAGATTTAACAATATTATATTGAAAATAAAATCTCGGGCATGCAGTTGTAAATCACAGCTGTAAATGCAGAGTAACATCACAATGCAATGAGGCGACTATTTAGGAAAAGTCCATATAGCATTAACAATACGTTACTTAAACGGGTCATTGAAGTACGAGTATATTAATATTACAAATACGAATATTTTGTGATTAAATTAAACTGTCAGTCTATTCGGCACTTGATTGAACATACTAGGAATATTGATGAAATAATGTTTAGTTGGAGCCTTTATAGGTTGAATACTTCAGTAACTGTTATCTAAATGAACAGATGGATGAATTTACGTATTCGATTCTATGGTATCTTTTTTGTTATTTAATAGCAGAGAAAATATGCAAAGTGGTCTAGTTCACAGAAAAAAAAAAAAAGTAAAATATGAATATAAATGGCTACCAGAATTGCTAATAGTAAATTTAATGCTGAAAATCCTTCAGTTGCAAATTAATCTACAATTAATTAATGACGTAATATTAATATTGTAATTAGCTAATTAATATTAAAGTACTTGTATTTGTTTAAAAATAATTGTAGTGTTTATTTCTTATGCAGTAATGGTAAGTGATACCCGTTTTTCCTTTTCAGGCTCAACACTTAACCTCTCATTACTTTCTTTTTCCTCTTCCGACAATTACCTCACTCGTTTGATGTCTGTTACTTACACACACAGACGCAGATGTCTCTGCATGTTTAAGTGGTATAGAGATGTTGGGTAGTGTGGGTTACGTTAAAAATACTTCTGAACTTGTTTTTAAGTTGTACAGACTTCTTAAGTGTAGGCATGTTTAAGAGTCTTTACGTATTCAGGGAACCAATTTGGTACATTTTATAGTTAGTACATATGATTAAAGAAAATCAGGGAACATATTTTGATGATTATTTCGTATTTCACGAGTAAGATATTAAAATTAGCTTATTCTATTCTTCAAATGATGTAATTATTTTAAAAGCTTATTTTGGAATATTAAAAGATTTAAATGGCAGAAAGGCTCCTGGAATAGACGGAATACCTGTAGAATTACTGCGCAGTGCAGGTGAGGAAGCGATTGATAGATTATACAAACTGGTGTGTAATATTTATGAAAAAGGGGAATTTCCGTCAGACTTCAAAAAATGTGTTATAGTTATGATACCAAAGAAAGCAGGGGCAGATAAATGTGAAGAATATAGAACAATTAGTTTAACTAGTCATGCATCAAAAATCTTAACTAGAATTTTATACAGAAGAATTGAGAGGAGAGTGGAAGAAGTGTTAGGAGAAGACCAATTTGGTTTCAGGAAAAGTATAGGGACAAGGGAAGCAATTTTAGGCCTCAGATTAATAGTAGAAGGAAGATTAAAGAAAAACAAACCAACATACTTGGCGTTTATAGACCTAGAAAAGGCTTTCGATAACGTAGATTGGAATAAAATGTTCAGCATTTTAAAAAAATTAGGGTTCAAATACAGAGGTAGAAGAACTATTGCTAACATGTACAGGAACCAAACAGCAACAGTAACAATTGAAGAACATAAGAAAGAAGCCCTAATAAGAAAGGGAGTCCGACAAGGATGTTCCCTATCTCCGTTACTTTTTAATCTTTACATGGAACTAGCAGTTAATGATGTTAAAGAACAATTTAGATTCGGAGTAACAGTACAAGGTGAAAAGATAAAGATGCTACGATTTGCTGATGATATAGTAATTCTAGCCGAGAGTAAAAAGGATTTAGAAGAAACAATGAACGGTATAGATGAAGTCCTACGCAAGAACTATCGCATGAAAATAAACAAGAACAAAACAAAAGTAATGAAATGTAGTAGAAATAACAAAGATGGACCACTGAATGTGAAAATAGGAGGAGAAAAGATTATGGAGGTAGAAGAATTTTGTTATTTGGGAAGTAAAATTACTAAAGATGGACGAAGCAGGAGCGATATAAAATGCCGAATAGCACAAGCTAAACGAGCCTTCAGTAAGAAATATAATTTGTTTACATCAAAAATTAATGTAATGTCAGGAAAAGATTTTTGAAAGTATATGTTTTGAGTGTCGCTTTATATGGAAGTGAAACTTGGACGATCGGAGTATCTGAGAAGAAAAGATTAGAAGCCTTTGAAATGTGGTGCTATAGGAGAATGTTAAAAATCAGACGGGTGGATAAAGTGACAAATAAAGAGGTATTGCGGCAAACAGATGAAGAAAGAAGCGTTTGGAAAAATATAGTTAAAAGAAGAGACAGACTTATAGGCCACATACTAAGGCATCCTGGAATAGTCGCTTTAGTATTGGAAGGACAGGTAGAAGGGAAAAATTGTGTAGGCAGGCCACGTTTGGAGTATGTAAAACAAATTGTTGGGGATGTAGGATGTAGAGGGTATACTGAAATGAAACGACTAGCACTAGATAGGGAATCTTGGAGAGCTACATCAATCCAGTCAAATGACTGAAGACAAAAAAAAAAAAAAAATTCGGAATATTTCGTGTGTAATTCATGATTTGTAATCCTTTCTCTTTGAATAACTTCAGAATAGCCAATTTCTCAATTTTGACTTCATTTAATTAATTTTTTTAACTTCTACGTCTTACTACTATTGTTCGACGACATTCAAGCAAGTAAAAATGTAGTTTGAAGTATTGTAGTTATAAATTATATCTAGTTCGGTATATCTGATTTGTTTGAATTCAGCAAAATTATATAATAGTTTTTTTATATAGTAAATAGAGTATTATCAAGCTTGAAATCTTTGAACTGATTCTTCGACCGTGAATATAATTGAATGACATTTTAAATTAGTAAGTTTTTTAAGATAAAAAAATAATTATTAACTAGTCTAATTAATTCCAAGGCTTCTTTTATCTAACAGTCAGCCGACTGGCTATCTAAATAATGGTAATCTGTTTTTCAGACAGCTTATCCAAGTTATCTAACCAAATTGTTCTGAAAATTAGTATTTTATACGATTCTATCTAATTTATCTATTATGGTAAATCAAAATTTCTGCAACATTTCTGCAATCAAAAAAATTTAATTTATGAGGACTTAGCTGTATCGAAACGTATCATCATGGGAATCCACTTATTGTTATTCTGATATCACAAAATGATCTCTGCCAAATTTACACCACACTTATGCTAAATTTGCATCACAGTTATCGGACCAATGCTTGGAATGTTATGGGAAAATGTGAGGGCGGTCGATTATTCTCAAGCTTCGAGTTGGGTCCGGTCCGGCAGGTAAAAATGATAGGAGTATAAATACTCCGGGAAGACCAGTTAAATATTAGTTCCGCGAGGAGAGTTTGCGATGTCAATCCGCGAGAGTATTCTGCGAGGAGGTCAGTGAAGGAAATAATTTCGATTGCAGGTTCGACGCAACAAAGGTGACGTCACGAGTAACTCCAGTACAGGAAAACAAGAAACGGGTCGGTGAGTTACTGTAAGATTATAAGTGAAACAGATAATGTACTAAATTTCATTCAGAAACTGTTAAGGTAGTTTTATTTATGAACGGCAAAAGTATTTGCCGTGAAAAAAGTTATTCGTGTCTTATCTATTGCAATATTGTTGTTAATAAATGACTAGTGATTAAAAGTGTTAAGACTAGTGTTAACAAAAGACATGAATGTCTTTTGTCAGTTTATGAATTCTGATTTTCACTATTAATCTACTAGTGGATAAATGCTGGCGATTACTTTAAATCCTGTTTTGATGTAATCTCTGTTTATTATTATTACTACTAGCTTTTACCCGCGGCTTCGCTCGCGGTGAACCTTTAAACTAAATACGCGAGCAACTATGCCATGTCGATCAGCAGCTTTTTGCCCGGGCATTAGCTCTTTAGTTACATCCTGCCACGATTACAGGTAAAAGTTACAAAGAGGTCAGGCCTGCCGTAAGTTCGTACATAAGCGAAAGCGTCTTAAGTGTATTCATGAAGATAACGGGGACTGTTCACAAAAGTAGAAGGCAGAATAACCATCTTGCCTATGTCGTTAGGTCTAATATTACCATCTGCGCTAATCGCATCTTGTGGATAATTGTAATTTTCAGCTCGTAATTTCGTCTGGTTTATAGAAATGTAACGAAGGCGTTCGCTCTCTACTTTAATATACATATGTACCAAGAACTGATGAAAGAGTTGCCTTGACCGCGAAGGGAGATTGAAGTTGTGCTCTCGAAGCACCATGTGATACGCATAAAAATCCATGCAGGAACCTTTTTTATCGGGAACTGACTGTCTTGTTGTTGGATTAATGACTGAAATATTGAAATGATATCCTGGCTCATATTTACTGAAAATGAACGGGTACTGCAAATTTATGAGTATCGGCTACGCATTTCAGCGTATTATCATGTGCCCGTAACACTATGTCTCGTGGAGAGCATGGGTCACCAGTAACTAAAACAGCAACTTCATAGATCATCGGCGCATTATAACGCCTCTCATGTTCGCCTCGTGGAGTTCGATCAGCATGAATGACCACTATGTAATTATCTGGAGGCCAGTTTTCTATTGCACTTTTAAAGGTATTTACCAACAAATTGTGGCTGTGTAACATTCGTTGAATTTTTGATACTGTATCTCGTTCGACTCCTTCAACATACTGACAACGACGGTTTACTTCATTTTCTTCATCACCCATAAAATACACCCGCAAAAATTTATGCTGTTCATTATCTGCTGGAAAAATTGATCCGATTTGATGATATATCTGTCCTTGTACAGTAAAAGTTGCTGAAAATCCGGGCATTCTTCACTTTATTTACTCCAAAGGATGTCATTTGGAATAATATTTTTTTCACTATAATACCGTCAGTATTACAGTGTTGGATTGCCACTTTATTTCATTTACTTACTGTAACGCCAGATGGCGTTGAATTTGGTGAAATTTTTTGTCGGACGATCATACCTACCAATATAAATTTTTTTACCCTCCCGAGAAAAAATTTTTTTTTTTTTTTTTTTTTTACTAAAAAGTGTCCTATGTCCTTCGCAATACCTTTGAGAATATGTGTACGAAGTTTTATGATGATCGGTTGAGTAGTTTCTGCGTAAAAGCGTAACAAACAAACTAACTCACATTCACATTTATAATATTAGTAAGGATTGTTACTATTATTCTAATTATTATTGCGTTTGTGATTAGAATAATTTTTTTTTGTTATTTGCTTTACCATTTTCGTACTATTGTCATTATTATTGATCTATCTAGATTTACATGTTTTTATACCAATAAATTGTAATTATATATACATTCACAGCTGTCAATCTCTCAATTTTCTAATCGAGCCGCTAACACGCGACAATATAACTAGCAGACCCGTTGCGGCTTCGCCCGTGCTATATGTTTATTTGCATTTCCCGTCTAGAATTAATGAAAACCCCTCTGTCTTCATCGAACGCATACTTGTGAGAATAATAACAAAATAGGGAAAAATTAATAGGCCAGGAGTATTAAACATAAAACAGGCTACATTTCGGAAAAATTCGTAGCACTTTGTAACTTGAGATGATAATGTAAAAGATGAAAACTATTGTTTCTAGCAAAAAAATAAAAGGTATCAAGTTTCGGAAAGAGTTGGATAGTGGGGAAAATTGAGTAAATGGCCCGATTGACTGGTGAAAATATCGGCTGGAAATAACTATAGAAAAACTCTTGAAATCATTGTAGGTAACAATTCCACAATTAGGTCACGTGCATTATGCAAACAAGTGCAAAAAAAATGAACCTGAAGTTTGAGACTAGTAGTTGTTTCTCAAAGTACTTCATATTTTGGGGAAAAATAATTCTAATCTTTTTCAAAAATTACTCCCGAGCTGGATTCCGTAAGTTAATTTGTTATTGAAAAATAAGCATTTTGCACAAAAAACTCGAAGTGTCCAAAAATTTTATGTAAACGGGGATTTCTGGGTCTACTTGGGCTAAATGAAAGAAGAGGCAAAATGTGACTTTATTTTTATCAAAAACGTTACTTTTCAGCTCATTTTTACGTTTTTTATTAATATTTATAAATTTTTCCATATTCTAAAATAAAACATTTCGGCGAAAATTGTCTAATGCTCTTGGCCTATTAATTTTTATTTATTATTATTATTCTCGCAAGCGTGAGTTTAACGAACACGGAGGGGATCTAGGGGCAGAGTCTCCTGGCTAGACGGGAAACATCTCTGACTGACTAAACATCCCTGACCGCGACCGGAAACGCAAGTAATCATTAGAACGAGCGAAGCCACGACGGGTTTGCTAGTTATATACAATTTTAGCAGTTAAAAGTGCGATATAAATTTATCAGAAATCATTTTGTTACAAAAAAAATAACAGAAGGTAGTTTCCTACGAAGATATGCATTATTTTGATAAGCTAAGTCTTAAAATATGATTTCTTTTAATGATGGAATGTTATAATTTACCACAATAGATCAATTAAACAGATAAAGAAAAAAAAACAAAAAATTTGGGGTATTCTGTCTAAATTTTATGAGAAATTATCCAGAATTTATTGATTTAGGAAGTCATACAAAATATGAAGTAATCAATGGTTTTTGAAAGCAATAAAATTAGTTAGAATTGGTTTTTGAGTGAAACATATGACGAATCTTGTAAAGGTTTTAACTGGAGATCTTACAAGTGTTAAGTTTTGGAACAAAAGAAATCCGATACTTTTTATTACAACTTAATGTTTTTATTTAACGTTCTTGTATGTTCTACAGAAAATCTTTTTAACGGACATTTCATTTAAAATTGAGAAATATATCGAGCGATATTTTTTTTAGGAGAACTTATTGTTCAGTAGCCTTATCAATAAAGTTTCAGATAATGAAGTTCTTTATACTTGTTCAGTTACAGAACTATATAATTATGAATGATCAAAACGAACCGCATCGGTCAATACAATTAAATATGAATGCAGCTGTTT
Organism: Lycorma delicatula; assembly: GCF_047948215.1. Classification (NCBI taxonomy): domain Eukaryota; kingdom Metazoa; phylum Arthropoda; class Insecta; order Hemiptera; family Fulgoridae; genus Lycorma; species Lycorma delicatula. Next base: position 5,487,530 of record NC_134455.1, on the reverse strand, counting down.
CTAAAAAAAAAAATTAATATAAAATATTTTATCGAAGAAATTTAAACATTAAATTTTGACCCTGATATTATTATAAAATTTCTAAGATAAAGAAAAATGAAATTTACCTACATATATTATTGACCACTGAATGTGAAAATAGGAGTAGAAAAGATTATGGAGGTAGAAGAATTTTGTTATTTGGGAAGTAGAATTACTAAAGATGGACGAAGCAGGAGCGATATAAAATGCCGAATAGCACAAGCGAAAGGAGCCTTCAGTAAGAAATATAATTTGTTTACATCAAAAATTAATTTAAATGTCAGGAAAAGATTTTTGAAAGTATATGTTTGGAGCGTCGCTTTATATGGAAGTGAAACTTGGACGATCGGAGTATCTGAGAAGAAAAGATTAGAAGCTTTTGAAATGCGGTGCTATAGGAGAATGTTAAAAATCAGATGGGTGGATAAAGTGACAAATGAAGAGGTATTGCGGCAAATAGATGAAAAAAGAAGCATTTGGAGAAATATAGTTAAAAGAAGAGACAGACTTATAGGCCACATACTAAGGCGTCCTGGAATAGTCGCTTTAATATTAGAAGGACACGTAGAAGGGAAAAATTATGTAGGCAGGCCACGTTTGGAATATGTAAAACAAATTTTTAGGGATGTAGGATGTAGAGGGTATACTGAAATGAAACGACTAGCACTAGATAGGGAATCTTGGAGAGCTGCATCAAACCAGTCAAATGACTGAAGAAAAAAAAAATTATTGTATTTAATTAATTAGTAGATGATTAATATATATTTATTAAAATATGATCTATAAAAACGTAGTTAATTCGGCTAAGTAAAAAACAAAATTATATTATGTTATGTAGTTTAATATCTGCATTTTTTTTGAGGATAAACATTTTTGCCTTACATCAAAAGCATTTTTATCATAGAATAAAACGTTTCTCAAAAAGAAGACACATTGGAAGTTTCAAAAGTCATTGTAAGCTTCATGGATTAACATAATGTTTTTTAAAATTCGTATAGATATTCCTATTTTATTGACATAAAATAGCTCGATAAAACAACAAAAAAAACGATCAAAGTCCAGTATTTTAAATTCAACCAAACAAAATAAAAATAAATTCTCTTAAATTAAAAAATTATTAAACAAAACACACACACATTTTAAAATGAAAGTTATATAAATTACCTTTTAAAAAATTCTTTTATTTAATCATATAATTATAGTTATAAAAAAAAAACTAAACTGACCTCGACGTGATTTGAACACGCAACCTTCTGATCTGGAGTCAGACGCGCTACCGTTGCGCCACGAGGTCCTTACATGGTGACCCAAAATCCATTTAAGTTAAATAATTATTGCTCTTTTATATATATATATATATATAAAATGGTTATATAGAATGATAAGACATTTATTTAAAAATGTGTTACATACTGGCATATAAAATGAAGTAATTGATAGCATTTCTTGTTATAAAAATTTGAACTTTTAACAGAATCTTGTAAAGAAAGAATTACCTGTATTATTTTTACGTTTTATGGAGTAGTGAAAAAAAGCAGTCCTAAATAGTGCTTTCAGTTTTTACAAGAGATTAGTAATAAGGTAATGATAATAGTAATAGTCTTTTTTATCTCCTTGCGAACAAGTTAGTTGTTTTTTTATGTTATCTTATATCTATTTATTTTATTTTTTCATTAATATCTAGTGCTTCAAAAATAAAATTAAATTTACCATCTTATTTCTGTTGTTTATTCCTAAATTGTGGCTAATAAGAATTTTTATGTAATCCTATTTTCCTAAAGTGTATCTTTTCAACTAGTGAACAATTAACAACCCAACGCCCGGGCCAATGAGATGAGAATAATATGTGACATAAAAAAGTGTAATCTTGTACAGTTTCAGGCTGATCATTGCTGAGACGTCTGGTTAAAACCTTTCTAAATCCGCATGGGTCGCAAGTCTTCTCTCGCGAGTTACTAATTACGTGCGCGAAAAATTGTAATTTGTCACTACTCATTCATTTGTAGTCGGAAAAAATAGAAAAAAATATAGGTTATAGAAAAAGATTCATAGATTTGAAAAAACTGAACCGTATGTCAGTGCGATTTTTTTTACGTATGTTACAGCTGAAAATCCGACAAGCATAAAAAAATTCGTAAACAATACGTGACTTTCTTCGTTTAACCCTTTTCAGAGTAAAACTTTTTTTATCGGAAAAAGAAATTTATACACAGTTTTATAAAGCACATTTTGCAGATTAAAAAAAAATAAATTTGGTCCAAATCGGGCCAAATTTGAGTAAGATAAAATGAAAACTAACGTGAATGACGAGACCGGGATGTGTGGGGTCGCTTGGCAACAATACGAAAATGATGGAATTCAGCCCCACCCTGCTGGAGTGATATAAAGTGACAATTTATTCTCATTCTCCTATCTTTGTTCTATACATTGAGTAACGGTACAAGCTTCTTGGACAAAAGGCTAAGCCGACACAAGAGTTTACGTAAACGTTGACAAAAAATCCCCCTCCCACTTGTAACTCGACCAACTCTGTTAGAAATAACACTAACTGAATGATCCCGGTGTCGCTACGCTCTACGAAAACGAACGATTCAAACTGAATAGAAAGCTAACGTACGAGGTTGCAGTGGGAGATGTTTTTCATAGCATATTCACACGACCGGCTTCCTCCGCTGTTCTCAGTGATGCAATTTCAAATTTCTATAAAAAATTTTCCCTTTACAATGTACAGATACAAACTACATAACGTTAAAGATTGAAATCTGTTCTTTCCAACGATAATAACAGCTTATGAATTGAACGATCGGTTCATATTTTACAGGCGGCAAAAGAATAGCCTTTCAAATCCCTGTTATTGGGTTAACAGCATTTAACAGGTGAAATTCAGTCACCAAATTACGCCGGTATTCACTGTCTCGGGATTTCGTGCGGAAGTGCCGAGTTTGAATCTCGCCCAGATACAGCATCTTTTCATATGTACTAATTTTCACCGGGTCAATGATCATAGAATTTTTATAAATAGGACCAATAACGTATAAATAAAGACTATTGATATTTTATAAAATTATTCAAGTTGTCTCCAATAAAAGAATTAGGAAATATAGTTAACTGTTAAGTCTAATTAATATTAACTCTAACAATAATATTAACTGTAATTAAAATTTTCTTAAAATATTCTCTTCAACTAACTATAGTTTAAACTTCTCTATTTTGAAAGGAGACTGCACACTAAATCGGCATGTTCATTGTTCGTTTAGGAAAAGAATTTAAATCGAGAAATGATACGTCAGCGACAATATTTTAACATCTTTTCATTCCATCTTTTTCTCTCTCAATTCATTGTGGGTAATGAGTTATATTTAATATTTTCGTTACTTTGTGAATTAAAAAACTTAACACTTAACACATTAATAAAAGTCTTCTTCAAACTTTTGTGTTGAGCATTATAAAAAGAGTGAACGCTTTGAAACTTCGTATGACTCCAAACAGCTGGGTAACTAATAAATCGCATGTGATCGTCCAAAGATTTTAGGCCTATATACTTCTTCCCGCTGCAAGCGATGATAAATGATATGATTTATTTCATCGACTTATATTATTCCCAAATAACATGAATCCCTAACGATATGGATTTTTTGACACGGCCCGTATCTAAATGACGTATAGATCATTCCTATAATGAGACGATATTATGATATATACGATGATTACATTTATATATTTTTATGATATACTGTATATGATATATCATATATACAACAGCAGACAAGTATTACAGATATCAGTGAAGTACGCCTTTAGGAGCGTAATCGATTAAAATTTATTTTAAAACAAAATTTCAGAAAATTATTTTTCTTGATTTTATCATCAGGTTATTTTATTACTCTGTTACTGAAGTAAAATTAAATAAATAAAAAAATCATATATATTTTGCAACGAATCGACCATCGTTGAGAAGAGCAGGCTGATCGGAACAGCTAACGTCATGTACTCTATAGAGCTTCCATTTGTTCTCCTATAATACTTTCTATTACTTCAAAAATACCATATTCTACTTGGCCTCGGAACTTAAAGGACGAAAGGCTGATTTACTCAACCACTTCATCACGAAGTTGGGGATAACTGTCTGCTTAGAATTAGGTAAATTCGGTTCGTCTGTTTAAAAAAATTCTCATTAAAGTCCAAGAATACTTTTCAGCAATAGATAAATTTAGTAACTCAATATGTGTTCAACTTGTCAGCTTCTTATACTGCCACTCAAATGAAAAATAAAAAAAATTAGCTAAAATCATAAAAATTTCTTCTAATCGTTAAATCGTAAATCGATGGAATGTTATAAAAAATAAATATACATTTTCGAAGTAATCAAAATCTTTTTGCTTCGGTTAGAAATATTTTAGGAGTCAGTATGTAGATAAAAATATTAAATATGTGAGTAGATCATGGGAAGGAGTGTGTGCATAAGTTAACTGTGTTACATATTTTGGCATATTGTTAGACGATAAATTTTCGTAAGATGACCAAATAAATTTCTATCCGACGAAGTTAAACCATGTTCCTTTTTGAAGCGTTTTAATAGCTATGCTTGGCATCATTAAATATGTATTATACCTACACCTACGAACATTCTCGTATAAAATAAATACAATTAGGATCTGCTTCGTAAAAAGATAAATTTTCGTAAAAAGAGAAACACTTATGTAAATTTTTCTTTAAACTGCTTGCATGTTTCATAAAAAGCAACAGTTAAGATAAAGAGAGTAAATAACGCAAAGATTTATTATAACTGTTTAATCAGAAAAATAACAGAGCTATAGCACTATGTAAACGGGGGCGCGATGATGTGAGCTTTGTTGTATCATTGAGAGAACGTTTAGACGGTGAGAAGTTTAGTACATGTACATAGCTGCGGCCAATATACGAACCAGTTTTTTAAATAAATTTCGGCTAACAAAATAGGATGCGTACAGTTAAATAGAAGTAATAGCTTTGTAACTGATGTAAAGTGGGGTAAATATGATTAAAATATTTCAGTAATTTGCCCTAAAATATAACGAAAACTTTCAAAAGTTACTTCATTAACTTTGTTGTACGTATGAAATCATATGACGTAAACAACCATGAAGATAATGTCAGACGCATAACTTCCGAATTATAAATTAAAAAAAGAGAAGATGATCTTAAACATATGATAAACTGAACAATGTTACGATTGTTAAATACAAAATTAACATGAACTATTATTTTAACAAACATCAAATAACTTATCACGTAAAATTTCCTAAAATATGAAATTCAGTGACAAAAAAAGATATAATTTTTTATTTTCGTCTTTAAATCATACATTTATAATTATTAAAAAAAAATTGCCGGATATGAGAATACATTTCAAGCCATTGGTTTCGACGATGGGGGAAGGTAATCTCTTTCCGTTTATCTCCCTTTACCTATCTCGAGAAAGAACTTTTCCCTTTCCTGTAAATTACGGCCAATTAAGTAATGTGCAATAAATTTGGAACTAAAGTTTTAAGGCAATTAAATCCTTTTTTTTGTAGCGTTTTATATATATATATATATATATAAATATATATGTTTGTGTGTTGTTTTACCACGATAAAAGATTTAAAAAAAGAATACTAAAAAAAAGATGTATGAAATTTAAGCTTTAGATTGCCTTTCAGCCATTATCATTACCACCAGACAAATCAAATAAATGTTGTATTATTACAAATAAATACTCAATTTCATCCAAATATCATTCTGAGTTGAACACTACCTTACCTAATCAATTGGAGATAGGATGCGGGTCGCATTTTCCCATCTGCACTGTAACTGTTAATATAACTTTGACTTACTGTAGACATTTAATTATTAAGAAACTTTTAAAGATTAATGCGAGAACGGAGTTTTGTATTCTCGACTATTCTAAACTACAAAAAAACCTTCAATTTCAACTTCAAAAAAAACTTTTCTAAACAAAAAACCCTTCAATTAATACACTATTTTCCTTATTAACATCGGAATTAAGTTAGGATGGGGTTGAATAGTTATCCAAATATGACCGTCATTTACATTATACGCTTTTATTGATTGGTATTAATAAAAATATTCAACCGTACAACAAATTTTTTCCACTTACGCTCAGAAAAATCTAACTGCAAATTTTATTAAAAACAGAATATTTGCTTGCTTAGAAGTGAAATATAATATTTAGTTATTCTCTCAAACTACTTGACCCAGATAGTAATCACATCATGCTGTTTAAATCTGTTATTAAACAAATTCCTGTTCTTAAAAAAGAAGGAAATAAGTGCAAAACTTAAACACGTTAAGTTCCTGCAGAAGACACTAACTATCTGAAAATGTGTTTGTATAATTTTAGATAATCCTTCACTTCACAACGATTAGTATAATTTAAGAAATAAACTATTATTTTAATAAGAAATAAAAAATATGGATTTGTGAGACAAATATTTATTAAGCCTACGATGAAAATGTGTTAAAACAAGATTATTTTTTAATAATATAAATTAATTATATATATTACGTGCATATTACACAGACAATTTTATAACATAAATATTGTTACGTTTTTGTTTTATGTTTTGTAATTATTTGAATCAAACTAAAGTTGGTAGTTTCATAAAACTAAATTATTACAAATAACTGAATAAGATATTAATGGTAATTAGGTCCACACAACTCTGTTTTATACAACCTGATACGATCAGAAACTACTCCGCATAATGCATAATCTTTTTTGAAGAATAACAAGCTGCAATCACTAGAGAAAACGAGTGCTTTCTAATTATTTTCTTCCCATACGACATAAGCAAGTCTACAAACATAAAGATGACATTTAGACCGAGAATTATCACTTGTTCATCACAGGGCTGTGTACTGTACGTCATTACTATCAGAATAAAGTAGCTATAATATTTTTTTTTTATACCTCGGGTATTTTGAATGCCCGATAAATGAACTGCCATAAAAGGGACTGGGGTTATTTGAGTGAAACAGCAAATTGATAAATTTGAACAGCCAGAAAACGGACTGGGGTTATTTGAGTGAAACAGCAAATTGATAAATATCTTTCTTATACTCTCTCGACTAAATATGGAAGAAATGTTAATACATTTTAAACATCTTTTATCTGAAATTGTTTATAAAAATAATATGATCGATTCCTTTAAACAAGTTTAAGGGATCTGTTCATGAAAAACAGTATGTCTTCTCTCTTATATTACATTGTTTGTTTAATGTTTATCGTATGTCAGTTTTTACATATTACGTGTATAATACACGGGAAAGTAACATATCACAATGGTATTTTAACAGTGAATGTAGTTATCAGTACGCTAACTCTTAAATTGCTGCCGATTTGATCTCATTAAGGTTCGAAACCTTTTGTCAATAAATTCGATTTATAAGTTTAAATTCGTATTTTTAGACAAGCAGTCGTCTTTTTTAGAGTACTTGCATAACACCAAGATTTTAAATTTTACCCTTCACTCTAAAAAATAAATTACGAAATTTGTGCACTAGCAATATTAAAAATAAAATATATCAACATTATAAATTGTAATCCATGCAAAGTATCATCATAAAACTCTATGAAAAAATGTCTAAATTAAGTTAATTAAAAAATTTTAACTTCGTAACTGAGTAAGTATGAACTTCTTTTTTTTAAGTAAATGCTCTTAGGAATATCAGTATTTACGACCGAGTGGATTTAATGCGTGCTTTTTACTTTTATTAATAGTAGACGTGACTTATAAGTAACACGCTTCCGTCATTAAACATTGTTATGAAAATAAAAAAGAAACCCTCTTAAAATATTCGCTACATTAGGTTACGGTACTTTACAAAAGGAACACAAAAAACCATTAAAATTTATATTGTACGACATTTTATATATATATATATATAATAATAATAATAACATTATCCTTTTACAACTACAATATTATTCCTCTTCCAATCCAAATTAACAGACAGATCTTTCAATTGTGAATGTGTAGACCAATTCACATATATGCATCAGTATCGTCTTAAACAAAAATGAGATTCCATTTAGCAGAAATACTTTATATTAAAACGAGTATTCTATTTCCTCAACAGACAGAAAAGTTTTGGTAATTAATATCCTACGGAAAGGTATTTTCAAACTTACCCGTATTTTTAAATATAAAATTTGTGTATCAAAATTTGTTATTTGGGAAGTAAAATTACTAAAGATGGACGAAGCAGGAGCGATATAAAATGCCGAATAGCACAAGCTAAACGAGCCTTCAGTAAGAAATATAATTTGTTTACATCAAAAATTAATTTAAATGTCAGGAAAAGATTTTTGAAAGTGTATGTTTGGAGCGTCGCTTTATTTGGAAGTGAAACTTGGACGATCTGAGTATCTGAGAAGAAAAGATTAGTAGCTTTTGAAATGCGGTGCTTTAGGAGAATGTTAAAAATCAGATGGGTGGATAAAGTGACAAATGAATAGGTATTGCGGCAAATAGATGAAGAAAGAAGCATTTGGAAAAGTATAGGTAAAAGAAGAGACAGACTTGTAGGCCACATACTAAGGCGTCCTGGAATAGTCGCTTTAATATTGGAAGGACAGGTAGAAGGGAAAAATTATGTAGGCAGGCCACGTTTGGAATATGTAAAACAAATTTTTAGGGATGTAGGATGTAGAGGGTATACTGAAATGAAACGACTAGCACTAGATAGGGAATCTTGGAGAGCTGTATCAAACCAGTCAAATGACTGAAGACAAAAAAAAAAAAAAGTATCAAAATTGTTAAATGATAAAAATATATATGTTAATTAATCAAACATGCAGTATGTCGATAAAAACTTCGCGTTATTTGATTTTGCTTAAATAGAATCTACGAATTTTTATCGAAAAGCATCCTAGCTTATTAGGTTTTTTTAAATAACATCCTGATCCCCGTAAGGGAAGATCGCGTTATGACGATGCACACCCCAGCCGTTCCTAGTCATGATGGGCTTTACCGTAGGTCGTCGTGTAGATCCTCTAAACCTAATAACACATCACAGTCATCAGTTTGGCATCAGTCAGGATACAACCGAGGTAAATGTCTCGGCAGACATTTCCATCACTGTATTCACACAACTTATACGCCTTCGTATGGCTTTCTCTAACCAAGACCACCTTCAACTATTAAATTAACCGATTCATGAAGCGCGATCCCCTAATTCCAAAGGTTTCACATAAAAATTTGAACTAACTTTCTATCGACCGGTGCCTGCAATTCTTGCACAATCTTCTGCAATTTACGCCAGTAGGAGTTTCAGACTTTTAGGATACTCTTCACGCTTTTGATTCTCGTCACCACAATGCACGCAGAGTGAAGGATATTGACAGAATTTTGCCTGTGTCCAAAATCTTCAACACTTAAAACATCTCTGAACATCAATGTACTCCTTCACTCTACAAGAAGAAAAATCACAAACAACCTACTCCCAACCGTATACGTGTTAATCAGACTACGCTTAACTTCGAATACGCAGTGAAACCTTTGGGCATCACGACTAACAGTTATGAACAAAACATTTTGGTGCAATGTTTTATTTGTTTCGGTAAAATAAAATCTTCCAATTTTTCTTGATAAGGATCCTAGTTTATTAATATTATACTACAGCCGTATAATGGATTTCCTAAATCGGTCAAAAACAACCTACTACTCCCTAATGGGATTTTGGCCTAGACTTATAGAATCTAAAATGAAGGAGGGAAAAGTGTAGATAGTAAGAAGGGAAAGGAATGATGTTATCAATTAGGAATCTAGTAATGGGATTCTAAACTTCACCTAAAGGTTGTCCTTTAGGTTCTTCTAATGCTTCCTAAAAGCATTAGAAGCTGCCTTATCTTCTAATGGTTTAGATGGTTTGTTCCCCTGGCTGTTCGCCAGAATAGACTTTTTATTTCCGTATTGTAACAGCATTCTGATCGACTGTTTTTTTACTAACTTTTTGAGGAAAAGTACGATATTAGTTTCGATTGCATTGTGAGAGTGGAGGGGATAAAAATGAATCTTCTTTACATTTTAAGGGTTGTGGAGTACGAAAATACCATTCTATTGATTTGTGATTTCCTTATATATTTTTATAGGCCTATAGATAAAATGTTGTGGCTCAATAATTTCTAAAATTGCTAGATCAATTTCACTGAAATCTGGATATGCTGTAGTGGCGTATCTAAACGTATATATGTGAAAAATTGATTAAGATTAGTTGAGTCGTTCTTGAATCACGCTCAATCCAAGGTCGAAAAAATTTGAACGAGGAAAGTTAGAAGCGTGGCTAGTCACGGTGCTGAAGTTGGAACTTTAACGTTTTTTTAACTGCAGTATCTATTGTTGAATATTGTTCGGCGTATTCAGGCAGCGTTACTACTTTGAGGGCTATGATGACTGGGTATGGATTAGAACAAAGTAAAATAACAGTCAGTAGGAATTTTAAATTCAGATTGCCTTCAGAATGAGGTAAGATTGCGGAAGAATTGTTTTACATTTGACACAACGTTTTATTTCATAATAGAAACAAAATTCAACAGAAAACAGATCCACGCTCTTAAAAAAGACCCTTGCTCCAAAATTGTGAGCGGTGTGAATTTTACCCAACTAAACGAATTAAAGCGTTCATTAGAACCCGTTCTGGAGTTTTAAACATAAGAATATTACTTAGAATTATTTTAATTTATGTTCTTTCTCGTTGATTCTCGTTTCCTGTTACAGAATATATGTAGAGACCTTAAGATGAAACAGAAATTGTTTCCAGTAAACAATAATCTTAGGGGAGTGAAGGTTACAGCATATTACCATGTAATGCAGGGAAGGTGTTATTAGAAAATTGGATCGATCCATCTAACCTTATTCTGAAGGTAACCTAAATTTTAAATCACGAATCGCTACGAAAATTGTGATACTAACCTATTAAATATTAGTGTGATCTATTTTGAAAATGAATATCTCGGAAATATACTGTTAGAGCTATGTTAAATTTTTATACAGTTTAGCCTTTTCAGTTCTACATTTTTTATTTTCCTTTATAAATTTTTCGGATGAACAAATTGAGAAATTTTTTACATAAATCCAAATGAAGATCCTGTTATTTTGTTTTCAACTGGCTGTGGAATGGATATGAAAACTTACGTTTTCTTTTCCTCAAAGATGTTATTTAACATCTTTGCAGTAATGATGACTCAACTTGTATTTATTTATCTACTACAAAATGAGATTTTGCGGTGTCTTCTTCAGTATTTCTGTAAATATGTCGTCAAATATATAATATAATAGATAAATCATTTTTTTCTATGCAACTTTTTTCTCTCTCTTTTCCTTTCTCTATTCTTTATGCTCTCAGTTCTAAGGGAAATAATGAGATTTTTAAGTCTGAAATTCTTTCTGATATTAATTTATTACAGTATAAGAAGCACGTTATTTATGAAAACTAACTCATTAGTAATTGTTAAAAATCATTTCCAATATTATTTAACTTTTATTTTCAACATACCAACAGAAACAAGGCTTATAAAAAAAAAAAACAAAAAACAAATTAATTGTAATTAATTATTTTCGAATTAAACTTAATATAATAATATTTCCGCTCAATTTAGGAGTGTTCTATAAGGAAGAGAGAAGGAAGGAAATTGTAATTTTTTTTAAGATGATATGGACGATAATGATATTTTAAAATGCGTGCAAATCGTTGGTATTAACCTAGAAGGGGAGTGTTATTGGTAATGTGGTAGTGGAAGTTTTGTACGGCACTCATATTGCCACCCCAAACCATGTGGTTTGGAAATCAATATCTGAGCGCTAGTGGTGAGATGGAATCTACTCTTGTATATAGCTTTTCGAGCAAAAAATAAGCAATTTACTACAAAAAAAAAAACCTAACGTTACAGCTTGTATCACATGAGTAATTTAATATCTTTAAAGTTTTTTTCTATCTTATTCATTGAATTGGACACAAGAAAGCTCGTGTTGCCAGCACCCTAGTACTCACAACTCTAGTGCTCTCTCTCTTTTGCACACAAACACACACATACACAGTTGTTTATATATATATATATACCCAGAGACACACACACACTCACAAATAAAGTTTAGACATTCACAAATTTAACTTTCTGTATCAATTTATGTACATAAAATAATTATAATAAAGTAATATTTTATTTTACGGATTTATTTCCTACATAAAAATGAACGAGGACTTGCTTCTTAATGAATTTTAATTTGGTTACATCTAACAACTTCATTTTTTCCCAAACAGAGAGTAGTAAATTATAAATAAACCATTTTGGTTAACCGTCTTTAACACATTATTAGAAGATACGTTAGTATTCATATAATTCCAGATTAGATAAAAATTTCATTGAAATATGTTTCAAACTATTTATTTAAAATTTGCGGAAGTATCAATGAGTATTTAATAATCTGAAAAAAAACATTGATGAAATTATTTTTTATTTATGAATAACAAAACCAAACTTGTTTGAACCACAACCAACTGGTAACAAATATAGGGGTGATTTCTTTGAATGAAGATTTTCAGTATGTAATATATAGATAGATATATGTTCATAAAATCGTAAAGATATATATGAAATAGCTACGAAAATTAGACTGTCAAATGCGAAATTTTATCTGTTAGTTTGCGACAATATCATGCGAGAACTGACCGACCGATTGTTTTAAAATTTTCAGGACACATTCGCGTTATCCCAGGAAAGGTTTAAGTCGGAGATCGAAGAAAAAAAAATTAATCCTTTTATTTCATTATATTTCTGTCACCATGGAAACAGAAATAAAATGAAGTACAATGACTAATTTTTTTATCTTTAATGAATATCTGTAAAATATTTAATATCCCTATAATCATGAGAACAACGAACGCGTCGGGGTCTAACGAGCGGAGCCCCCTGGATAAATATATTATCATATTAATGACCATATATCATTTATATATGTAATACAGAGTTATCATAAAAGAATGGTGCGGTTTTGAACATGGTTTAAATTAAAACAGAATTACTTCCAGTTTATGTTTTTTTATTTTTCAAATTTGTCGTCTCAAACATTTTTTTACATAATTAATAAATTTCAATATGTGCGCCCTTAGTCGCTCGACAAATGTACAAACGATACTCAACTTCTCTCCAAACATTAGTTAACATTTCTTCGTTAATGGTTGTCATTGCTTTATTAATCCTGTTTTTTAAGTGGTTTAGGTCGTGAATTTTTTGTGTATAAACAACGCTTTTGATGTACCCCTACAAAAATAAATCGCATGGTGTCAGGTCTGGACTCCTTGGAGGCCAAAGTACGGGTCCTTGCCGGCCTATCCATTGATCTCCAAATTTTTCGTTCAAAGCGTCCGTGACCAATGCATTGAAGTGCGGGGGAGCACCATCTTGTTGGAAATGAAGTAGATGAATGTTTTCGAGTTCATCCGGCTGAGGATAGCAATAATCGGTTAACATGTCAAGATACACAACTCCATTAATTGTTTTTTTAGCAGTGAAGAAAGGCCCTATTACACGATTTTTCATCACACGACACCAAACATTAACTTTAGGCGAATCGCGTTGTTTCTCAATAATTGCATATAAAACTTTGTGAATTGTTGATTTTGGAATACCTAATTCGACGCTTCGACGGGGGATGGACTTCCCAGGACTTCTAATTGCTGATCGTCTAATTAGTTCAACCGTTTCGTCTGGTGCACTTCGTCTGCCGGTTGATTTCTGTTTCTTAACCGATCCGGTTTCTTCGAATTGTTTTAACCGACGTGTTATGTTATTTTTGTGTAGCGGATCTCTTCCGAATTCACGTTGAAACGCACGTTGAACTAAAATTACGGATTTTAATTCGGCCATCAATAAACACACTTTGCTTTGTCTTTATCCAAGAACATATTAACTCGCTAAACTCATCGCAACAACAATACAAGAACTGACGTTGTGGTTACAACTGCTGATAAACAAACTTTTGCGTTGGAAGGTTTCAGGGATACCAATATAACATTTAGAAATTTCCCTACAATCTTCCTATGAATTACTGAAACCGCACCATTCTTTTATGATAACTCTATATAAATTCACTCTGTGGCGGGTTTTGTCTGCATGTCCGTTTGCAATAGCATAACTAGAGAAAAAACCCGATTTCCTTAAAATTATTAGGATTCATTTGTGTTATTGCAGGGAAGTTTTTAAGCCATAGCTCGTGGCCCTAGCTCCCTTTGGGGTGAAGTTTTCCTCTTCAAAGTTCTGTGTACTTTAGTTGCCGTAGTTAGTACTATACTAAACCCACCGGGTTGGTCTAGTGTTTAACGCGTCTTCCCAAATCAGATGATTTGGAAGTCGAGAGTTACAGCGTTCAAGTCCTAGTAAAGCCAGTTATTTTTACACGGATTTGAATATTAGATCGTGGATACCGGTGTTCTTTGGTGGTTGGGTTTCAATTAACCACACATCTCAGGAATGGTCGAACTGAGAATGTACAAGACTACACTTCATTTACACTCATACATATCATCCTCATTCATCCTCTGAAGAATTATCTAAACGGTAGTTACCGGAGGCTAAACAGGAAAAAGAAAGGAAGTTAGTACTATACTGACTTTTGTAATCTACTTTCTTTTTCAGATATTTATAAATTCTGTATAGATTTACTGTTGTTATTTGTCAGTATTATTCTCACACCCATGAGCATAACAAACATAGAAGAGGTTCCGGCTAGAGGGGAAGCGGCTAGTATATACAAAGTGTATCACGAAAATCTCTCGGGAGTTTTATTAAATATTCTACTCTTGAAAATAATGGAAAAAATTCATATAAATATATGTTCTAAAAAGCTTCGTTTGCGAGTTACGGCTAGTGAAAGATTTTTCTAGGATCTTAGCTACTCCGGTGAAATCAGGTGGTATTGACATTTTTAGGACGATAATTAAGGAGCAGAATTTGTGATTTCTTATGGTATTTGACCTGAAAATCTAATAAAATAGGTCCCACAATCGTATTTACAGAAGTCTTTGGGAAATATCGGGTGCAAACCAATAAATTGGGGTAAAAAACCCTGTTTTTTATGTTTTACGTACAATAACTTTGTTAAATGTGTAAATAAAATATAAAACTAAAAAAATACTTGTAGAGAATTTAATTTTGAATAAAACGGTTTAAGACTAGTTGAATAAAACAAAGAAAAATTAGGAAATTCGAATTTTATTTAGAATCAGTACATCATTACATTTGTCAGAAAAATACTTATTTAATGCAAACAAAAACCAAATTCTTTTTTGGTGATGCGAACAATAAAATTTACTGTTAAATACTCTACTAAAAAAATTAAAATAAAATGGAAATTAAACAATAATTATAAAATTAAAATAAATAAATAAAAATTACTTAGAAAGTAATGTTTTTATTAATGACAGATATACAATAAATTATTTGAAAAATTATTTTTTCAAAGTCGCAATAAAATAACAAGAGCTGATAAAAAATGCGAAATACTGTTTAAATAATTTTGAATGGCACATCAAGTATGTTGGGTACTGTTACCTGTGCTGTCGTTAGCTAAGGTTTTCTCTAAATTTTAGTTTGAACATGATCGGTTTGCTATTGATGAATCGCCGTAATCATTTACAACAGAGGAA
Source organism: Lycorma delicatula (assembly GCF_047948215.1). Classification (NCBI taxonomy): domain Eukaryota; kingdom Metazoa; phylum Arthropoda; class Insecta; order Hemiptera; family Fulgoridae; genus Lycorma; species Lycorma delicatula. The sequence goes on along the minus strand of NC_134455.1, from coordinate 5,471,822 downwards.
TACGTTGATATTATATTCATTTTGGATATGTGTAATGGTAGTACTACAGCTGCTGCAATAGAACGTGAAGTAGGTTTACGAAGCGTAGGTTTCTAGATCTCAAAACAATTAGCACGACTTTTCGCAATCTTCGGGAAACAGGTTCACTACCAGTATTCGTACCAGCTACGCACGAATTATCCAACAGGATACTCTTACTGATAAAATTGTAGTTAATGCAGTTCACCGCAGTCCAGGCGCCAGTACATGATGTCTTTCTTAACGGATCGGAGTTTCGCATTCGATAGTTTGGAGGACACTTAACAAAACAAGTTTTATTGTAACATCTACATCCAGAAGTCGGTCCGCTTTTGTTGGAGTTTTGCAAGTGGTGGAATACAAATCGACAACTCTAAAGTATGTTTTTTTTACCGACGAGGAAAATTTCACTTCAGATGGCGCCATAAACTTACGCAATAAGCATATATGGACAGAAGTAAATCCTCATGAAAAGGTGGAAAGCAATTTCAACTCCGATTTAGCGAAAATGTATGGTGCGGCCTTCTTCACAAACAGCTATTTGGACCGTTCCTATTTCCTAATCGCTTAAATACTGATGTCTACTTATACTTTCTTCAAGAAGAATTGCCGCAACTGCTTGAAAATGTTCATCTTTGCGCTGAGACGCAAAGTATACTTTCAGCACGGTGGCACGCATCCCTACTTATATTGCGCCGTTTTCAATTACTTAAATCATTATTTTCCTGAGAAACGGATCGATCATGGAGGTCCATATTCCTGGCCACCTATATTGCCTGATTTAACACCTTTAGATTTGCATCTACGGATTGATGAAATATGGTATACAAACCAAAACACACTATCGTGAGAAATTAATTGTCTGCATTATGGATACGGTTGAGCAACTTAAAGAAAACCTTGTACAACTAAAATGAGCAATAAAAGCGTGCCATGAAATGTATTAAAACTTGCGAGCTCATTTTAGAACATTTATTATAAAGCACTTTGGTCTAGTGACCAATATAAATATGAATAAAATTCATATTTTGGTCAGTACACTAGTTTTATTCAACTTATCCTACATTATTTTGTTCAAAATTAAATTCTCTACAAGTTTTATTTAAAAATTTTGTGTTTATTACACATTTGACAATATTATTGTACGTCAAACGAAAAAAAAATGGGGTGTCTTTACTCCAATTTATTGATTTTCACCCCAGATTAATCAAAACGTACAGCAGATACGATTCTGAGACCCAATTTGTTTGATTTTTCAAGTCAAAAACCATAAGAAATCACAAATTCTGCCCGTTACTTAACGTCCTAAAACTTTCAGTATGACCTCATTTCACCGGCGTAGCTGAAATCCAAGCAAATCTTTCACTAACTTCCAAACGAAGCATTTTAGGATATATGCTTATGAGAACCTTTTTCATTATTTTTACAAATAGAATAGGATATGAAAGTCCCGGGAAAAAATCCTTAAACACTGTATACCATGTTTGCCTACTTAAAAAGAAAAAAAACATTATTAAAATATATTAAAAAATCATTTACTGCGTTCATTCGTATAAAACTAGGGGGTCTCTGGTCGGGAAAGGACTTCCCGGTAGCTTACAGAAATAGAATTTCAAGGTAAAATCTCCGTTGAGAACTGATTTCTAGAAGGCTGGTCATTCATCCGACGCTGAGTAAAAGTTTTCAAACGTTATCTATGGATAATTTATGGAGAACGAATGGCAGCAAGTTATAAAACGCTACACCAGTCTTATTGTTACATTAAATTTTAAAAAAATATTCACTTAAATGACTACATGAAAACTCCTGTTTGCATTAAATTTTTTATATTTCATATTTGATACTTGTAAAACTAGATGACTACCAAGGATTTTTCGTAAAAATATTACTGTTAAAGAAAAAAAAAATACTGTTTTTTTGTGTGCAAAATATTTATGAATATAAAAAAATATCAGAGCCACAAGTGCATGCTTAGGATGTTGTACTATGACATAAGTATAAATAAAAATCTCCGATGCGTTTGGTTGTATTTTTATTTAATTAGGATGATGTTTGTTTAAAACTGAGAACTTCTGAGCCGATCTAACTGATTCTAGAAGAAATAATTTTAATAAAATTTCAGAATAGTTTTAAACGAATAATTATCAAGAAAATGTCATTACTGTGTATACATTAAAGCCTAAACAGAGAGCATGTCATATTTTACAGTGACGTATATTTCATGTAGTAGTATTTTTAATTACTAAATTATGTTCTGCACAAATATCTGTACAACTTTCAAGAGTAAAATTTAGCGAACGGACTGATTTTTTTTTAGTATTTCATTTATCCGAATGAGAATGTTATCTTAAGAATAAACAATTCTTAAGATAACAGCTATATAAGAGAAAGTATTATTGTACATCAATTTCCGTAGCGAACGCTTTACGTAGTTATGCATATTTGTACAGCGTACGTGCGCGCGTATGTGTGTGATTAAAGTTACATCTGTAAATAATTGCTAAGATGCGTTATTTTATCTTCATGTTGTCTTTGCGTTCTACACAAAGTTAAAGTAAACTTACTGTACTTGAGCGACTATGTTTATTTCAATTTGTGCTCGATATCTTGATTTGAATCTGCTCTATTGATTATACGAGATCTCGGATTAACAACATAATTTCTTTACAAAAGCTGGGAAATAAACTTCTTATTGGAATATCTGATAATTTATTAACCTGTTAATTTTTTCCCTTCAACTATCTTTGTCTTTTACTCATAATGTACATTTTGAATTTTTTTTAATATTAAAGAAAGCGAAATGAAAAAATTAAATCTTCCTTATGGTGATTTGTTTTTACACGATTGACATTCAGTTTATTAACAAATGTCAAGCGTTGAGAATTAAACCAAATAAAATTGTATACGGCTTTAGTATAAAATTTAATTTTTGAAATTTCAAATGGGATTTCCATGTCTTACCTTGCGGAAACCGTATATTTTGGGATTTACACGTTATGAAAGAGTATATTTGTTGAAGATTTACGGGGGATAAATTTAAACAGTGAAACAGTTTTTCTTGAAAAAGATTTTATTGGGATTTTGTACGAGGGGGAAACATCCTTAGATATATTACTATAGAACCAATGTAATTTGATTTGGGTATCAGTCTGTGAATCTGTTCAGCGATCTTGTTTCCTGTCCAATGACTAAACAGTGTTTGGGAAGTCGGATCTCTTTTATGCTGTTCTTTCCTAAAGTATGTTGCACGATATCTTATTGCATTTTATAATATAAATTTTATTTAGGAGCTTAATATATTTGATTTATAACCATAAAATTTGTATAGAAACATATAACAATGATAACTGTAAATATGTAACGAGAAAGTATGATTTTCTTTGTACAATGAAATCTGAGCCAAAATAAATAATAATTTCCAGAATATCAAAATACGGCAATAATAAAAATCACTTTACAAGGCTACCACACAGAATTTTTTTCCATAATTCAATAAGTTCTATGTTCCAAAAATAATTTTCTTAGCTAATATTTTATCATTCGTTTAATAAATCTATAGTAAGGTGATCTGATAGCTGTTAGTAAGGAACGTAATAAATGTTAAAATATTTATTATCTATAATTTACAACTTGTATTATTATTATTATTATTACTGATAAAACAGATCCTCATTTATGGTATATTAGGTTAAACTAATTGGAAATGGGATACGGTAGTTCATTTTGTGTAATTAAGCTGTAATAGAGACCAGGTGGCTGTAATTAAAGCAAAGCGCTGCCTGGTCCGCCCATGCAGTTTGAGATCGCGGAGTTGGTTTAGTAACATTCGTGACTTAAAGACCGACATAATATTTATTCTCTACATCACTTTAAATCTGATGTTTTAACCGTGTAGCTTGAAAATCAATAACCTAAATAATTAAATATTTCATGAATATTCGATTTTAACGTATATTTTATATGTCTCTTTTTTGTTTATATTAAAATAATTTTTTTAGCCAATCAATATATCTGCGGTAAATTTTTACGTTTGGTCTGAAAAAAAGGGTTTTCTTAAATTTCAGCTTGCTTTTATCAGTTGATAAATCAACAGATGATTTTTTTTTTAAAATTACTACTACAATAAATTAGAAATGTATATATATTGATGAAAATTTACGCTAATAAATAAATCAGTAAACTGACAAGTTAGAGTAACAGTAAGCGACTGTTTAGAAGTAAAAAATAAAAATTTAGAATAGTAAGTTATAAAGTATACTTTTCAGTTGACTACATTAATAAATCTTTTTTTTTCATGGGTTTTTATTTAATAATTTTAACATCTCCAGTTTTATATTAGGTTGAATATTATGAATTAATTATATTTATGATAAGTGAAGAGAACACGTTAGGTTTTATGTTTTATTAATATTTAAATATTTAGTTGAACAATGTTGTTATCAACATTTATTATTTCGTCTAATGTTAACTATTTTTAAGTTTTTATTATAAAACATTTTCATAATTATTTATATTTTTACTTTTATTACCGTTTTATAATTTCAAAAGATTTTTAATTTCATAATCTTTATCATATATTTATGAAGAAAATGTTTAGCAATGTTAGGTAAATGTGATTCATTATCTATTTATTAATTTCGCTTTTGTATCAGTCAAGTTACGTACACTCCTCTCTATTCTGTGCTAATTTTTAACTTCGACATCATTACAAAATCCTACACTTCAATTATTTTAATTACACTTTCGATTATTGTTTTATATTCTATCACTGTCTTTCTTAGTTTTTAATTCCTCTATTATCGAATTAATTTTATTTGGACTTTATAATACATAGCTCACTAAGTTCTTTACAAGATTCTACTATGTATTTTTTTTTTCAAAAATCATTCATTTATTTCTTCTATAATTCTATTTCTTTTTCCTAATGTCTATATTATTTTTTTCAAGTATTTCCTTTTTACTCTTAGATCTGTATTTGATGCTACTAGGCTTCGTTTTTGCATGTAAGTTCTCGTATATAATGCAGTTTGATTCTGATGCTATCTTTCTTTTCCGATCCTTTGTAATTTTACATCCTTCAGATTATATTGCGTTCATCTATCTTACTTATTAACCTCCTTTCTATTTCTAATTTTTTTATTAATTTCTAATTATTTTTACTCTTACTTAAATTAAAATTTATGTCCTAGAAACATATATCCATTTTATCTAGGATTTATTTTAACACACTTTCGGTTTCTGTTCAAAGAATAATGTCAGTGAATTTTTACATGTTTATTTTCTCTTCTTGGGAGTCACTCGACTCTCAAATTTTTCATTTAATTCTTTTATTGTTTCCTCTATGTTTATTTAAATCCTACATCCTTGTCCCACTCCTTTGCTTTTCTTCATTTTCTAACCTTATGAGTGTCATCGGATTCTTGTAAAAATAATAAAATTCTAAATGATTCGCACTATATTCAAGTCCAAGTTTTTTTTTAAATTTTAAACTTTTTGTTCCGTTCTACTTTATTATCAAATGTTTTCCTCAGATCTATCATATTATTAAAGTTGCTTTAATTTTCTGGAATCTACTTTCTAACATTATTCGCGAGCTAGTATGGCCTCCATTGTCCAGCTTATACTCATTCAAATAAGAAACTGGGTTTCATCAAAGAAAATTATATACCTGTGAGTTATCCTAGAGAATATTTTTGATGCATGAGACGTTATAATTATGGTGCGATATTTCTTATAATTGGTATGATTTAAATTTAGCTCTCATTTTAATAATCTAAGGGTACTTCAGTAATCTTCTTTACCGAATGTGTAAATTTACATACTGATGTGTAATGCTTTTCAGTCAGATTTTTCAGCCAGGCTACAGTAGTGGATGATGAATACTTTACTTTTTATTTTTCAGCCTTATATTTCTTGCTAGGGAATAACTGAAATACTTGTTGCCCTAATTTAAGATGCTCTACGTTTCTAAATTTAGTTATTACATAGCATAATAATTCAGATCGTACATCAACAATCCCTAGATTTACTAGATTATTTAAATTGACTAAACATTTTTTTTATTAAAATTATTTATCAAATTACATCATTTCAAGAATACACGGATCCAAATTATTCCCATAATTATTTTGGTCTAATATTTTGGGTTCAGAGACTACTACTGTGTAATGCTTCTACTCTAAAATTTACACTTTTGGCTTCTCTACAAATTATCCATCGAAGGAAAAACCCAAAAATTGTCCCTACATTCTTCAATCACATGATCATAAAAAATCTTCATTCGAATTTGTTGAAGTATTCAGAGTTAAATATCAGAGGACTTGGTAAGTTGAAGTGTAGTGATAAGGCTTAGTAAAGATAAAAATGGTTACAACATAACCTCACTTTTGAAATTCTGTTTAGCGGTGGATGCTCATTTTTTAATGTTACTATGCAATTTTTAAGAGATATATTTCATGACAATTACTGTGCAACGTATATATATATATATATATATTTATTTATTATTTTTTTACCTCCGGGACCACCGTAATGTGGTGGTCATCTCATCCTTCAGAGGATGAGATAAATGACAATTTTTGTGGCGTGTGAAAATGTCATGCCTGACCGGGATTCGAATCCGAGACCTTTGAATGAAAGGCCGAGACGCTACCACTCGTGCCACGGAGACCGGGCATGTCCCGTATATTACGTCATTATTAGATAACTTATGAATATTTTGCTTATTTTTATTTCTTTAGAGAGATAAATAAATGACCTTGAAATGTTTAATGTAATCAATTTGAATATTTTATAAATTCGTAGCATTTCTCATTCGACTGTCAATTATTTTCTAAAATGATTTATATTTATGACGGGATATGTTGATAAAGTTGTAGCTACGCTGATACGAGTAGGCCAACTGGAAACTGATCCGACTGGCTTTTTTCTATTATTGCTTCGAACAGATTAATATTTTACAAGTAATGGTTCAAAGAAATGTAGTTGTTGATGATAAGTTCCCAAAAGATTTAAAAAAAAAAGAAACCTAAACCTGCTGATTAAAAAGAATTACGTTTATCAATAGCCAGTGGGTCGATTAACGGTCAGTCGACACTATCTGGCACCGCCTTATATGTTATGTCAACTGGTTGCCTGATAGAGATGAGTTCATTAAAATCAGTTATGTTGGAAGTCTAACCGTTAAACAGAAAATACTAATTTAATATCCTTTAAGTAACTGGTTAAAAATTACAGCCAAGAGAAAATAAGTAGTGTAATTGTAGCTTTTAATAAATACGTTTATAATTTACAAAACATTTTAGGATAACCTACATTTTGGCTTAACCAAATCATTTATTAAAATGATGCTTTTTATACATTTATTAAATATTTATTTGTTTAATATTTCTTCATAATCTAACACTGTAGTGACAAAAAATAAATAATATATTAAAGATATTAATTAACAGTATAATGAAGATTATGTCTATAATCATTTTAATTTGCCTGTTTTTAGTTTTATTCGATTTTGGTGTTCGCGTATTCTACGATAATTAAAAGCCAATTATGATTGAATAATTACATTTTAATGTGTTTTTTTTCAGCATTTCTTTTTAACTCTATAATTATTACTGAATAAAGTTTTAGCTAATTTCTTTCTTTTATAATTCGTTGCTTTCTTAGACTGGAATAAAATCTCGATTCTTTTATATTATATTTGTTTGTAATTTCAAAAGATCAAATTTTTATATTTTTTGAATTATAAAATTTTAAAGTAAAATTGTTTAAATTAATTTTATTTCAACCTGTACTACATTTGTTTCGTATGGAAATTGTTTGAAAAGAAAATTTTGTATTTTAAAAGCAGTTCAATAATTGAGAAAAAGTTTTCCTATTACATGACTAAAAATTCAGCACATATAAAAAGACATCTAAAACATGAGAATATGTAACTTTTTAAAGTTAATAATAATCTTATTTTATTTCTTTCACAGAAATTTGCAGATTTTTTTATTCATTATAAAAACAACATTAATTTGTGAACTTCTCGAAGGTTACCTAAAGCTTAACTAGGCAGAACAAACCTAAATATGAACAATATGATCTGCTTTTTAGATTTTTGAAAACTTCATTCTAAAACTTAATATTTATTAGGACTACTGAAAACACGCGCGCGCGCACTTGTACACACACACACACACACACACACACACACACACACACACAGAGAGAGAGACAGTGAGTGAGTGAGAGAGAATAAGAGAGAGTTTATCCGTTGCATATGACTTATTTAAAGGCTTTAATTAAAGCATTTTCATGATTAATAAAGATTTTCTTATAAATTTATTAATGAAAACTGTTTCTAACAGTTACTGTTTTTATTTCCCTGCCACGTATAAAGAGGGTTTCTGTTTTTGTAAAAGTAATTTAATGAAACGATTCATTAAATTTGGCTATCCGTGACTACTGCTGGAATATTATGATAGTAGATATCAATGTTGTTATTACGGATGTTTCTCATTGTTAGTGATACAGTTGCTAGAGTATTTGTTTAATAGCTGTTTTAACATAATTAACAAGCAAACTGAAGCTCAATCAAATGAAACTTCTAATGTAAATAAATATTATCAGCATTTTGATAATTAAACAAATGGCTGGTCGCTAAATGGGCTTGATTGTTGATTTAAAAGTTACGTAATGAATGTACTGCTTGACAATAAAGAGTATTAATTTAATAATTAAATTGAATAACCAGGAATATCTAATTAATGCCTGTTATCCTCGTTTGTATGAAGCACGTTTTTATCAGGTGCTAATTTTACGACATCAATAAATTAAACGATTTTTTTCGTAAAATACGAGGTGCGACAATAAAGTAATGAGACTGATTTTTCTTTGCAAGATGTGACAACCCTGCAGCTTGCGTAGGTACACCATCTTTGACCTTGGTCTATAAGCTACTTCTAGTCCAAGCGGCACAACTGCTCAGTCGTGAGTTGTGCTGTAATAAGTGACACGTGTTTGTGTCTCTCGTCACAGAAATGAAACCGCAAAATATTGCGCAACGGTATGCCATTTCTTTTTGCGTTAAATCGGGTGAAAACGCGATGACAACTTATGGTAAGCTTCAGAAGGCTTTTGGAGAGGAGGTTATGTCAAGAGCTCAAGTTTTTCGGTGGCATAAAATTTTTAGTGAAGGCAGAACGAATGTTCAAGATGAAGACCGCAGTGGACGACCATCAACCTCACGGACAGATGTCAATTTGACCAGGGTGCGTGAAATCGTACGATCTGTTCGAAAATTATCCGTGAAAATGATTGCAGAAGAACTCAACATCAATCGAGAAACGGTTCGTCTAATATTAACTGAAGATCTTGGTATGAGAAAGATTTGTGCAAAAATGGTCCCCAAAAATCTTACACAACAGCGAGAAACACGGGAAAATGTGGCAGCCGATCTGTTAGAGCAAACGGGAATCAATCCAGATTTGTTGAGCCGTGTTATCACTGGTGATTAAGGTTGTTTTTTTACAATACGATCCAGAGACAAAACGCTTAATTTCGCACTGGTGCTCAAAGGGATCACCCAGACCAAAAAAAGCTCGCATGTGGAAATCAAAAGTGAAATGCATGCTTGTGTGCTTTTCGATTCCAAGGGAATTGTTCATAAAGAGTGGGTGCCTCCTAGACAAACAGTTGTGCAATATTTCTACAATGAAATTTTAGAAAGACTTCGTAAACAAGTTCTTCGTGTCCGTGCCAACATTGCTGATAATTGGATTCTGCATCACGATAATGCGCCATCCCGTACTGCTCTTTTCAGTACAGCAATTTTAAACCTCAAAACAAATTTCAGTACTACCACAGCCACCTTATTCACCATATATCCCTCGGTGCGACTTTTTTCTATTTCCAAGAGTCAAAATGGCGGTCAAGGGACACCATTTTCAAACAACACAAGATGTCCAAAAAGCTGTGACGAGGGTCTTGGAGGATATTACAGAAGATGAGTTCCAGAAATGTTACCATCAATGGCAGAAGAGCTGGAATAAGTGTGTGCGATCAGAGGGGAACTACTTTGAAGGAAACAACACTAAACATGAGTAAAACGGTAAGCAACATTTTTTTTCATATCAGTCTCATTACTTTATTGTCGCACCTCGTATATGTATATTTTTTTAAGAATTTAATTGGATTTCTTAATGTTTTTCGCTAATAATCTCTCTTCTATTAGTTAGTACATCACATTAAAGAAGCATCTCTTAATATATAGAATGTAAATTCCTGACACTTAAATTATGTTCTCTAATTAAGTAACTAAAAATCAACGTTAGGAGTTTAGTTAGAGAGAAACTGTGTAAAAAAAATAGGTTCATGGAAAATAATATTAAAAAATTACTAAAAGTTGTGTAGAAAATCAAAAAACTCCATTGGTAATGTAATTGCTTAGGTAAAGGAAAAGAATATAAATAAATTTGGGTTAAGGATTATGAATTCGATATCGTCTTATAAATAATATATATTTCTTTAGATTCAAGAATCATAAAATCAATAAGTATATTAATAAAAAACCTAAAAAGTATACGTTATTGCATAAAAACAACCAATATATTTCAAATAATCAGATTTAAAGAAGTGTACTTAAAGTAATTTCACGCCTCATTGTGGTTTTCAATTAACATGGGTTGAAACAGAACTAAATAAATCAATTTAATATGACAAATTGTTATTTATTCGTCGGTTGTCATTGTAGGCATTTTCATAAAAGTTGAGAACTAGTGATTTATATTAAAAATGATAAAGTATTATGTTTCTGTATTTATAATTAAAGGTGAACAACAAAACACACTATTATCACCTGAAAACACACAAATAAAACGACGCAATGATTCAAAATGTGAAAACCTTTAATGAAATTTTAATGAAAAGCTATAAAAAAGAAACGCATAACCAAGAAAATTATCAAAATATTGCACACAAAAATAACACAGATTTTAAATATACGTAAGCAATATTGAGACAAAAACATTCGTACGTTATATCACAATGAAGAATGGAAGAGTTACAAAACAAAATTTCCCACTAACGAAAAAATAGTTTAAAACTAAACTGACTTGAAAATTCAGACTGAGAAAAATAAATTACGTAGGATGTAAAAATTAAATTAATAAAAAATAAATATATTAAATTCGTCATTCATTAACACGTAGACAGAGTGGACTACGAGACAAAAATTAAAATTCAGATAAAAATCTATGACTTAAAATTTTGAATTTGAAACATTTTCCAGTTTCAGCCTGGGTTATTATCCCCCATAATAACACCCATTTTGGTTAATGCCGTTAATCAATAAAACATAACATGACGCAGAACTACGCGGCAAATTAATAAGGAGCGTACTGGAACATAACCCAATGACAGGAGAAGTCTATGCATTAACACGATTTGGGGAAAGAAAAATGACAAAGGATAACTTCTTAATGACGTATTTATTGGTTAGGCAACTTCCAAAGTAGTGCTAAAATATAAGGGTAATTAATAGTGTAGAGTCCTAATTAAGGGAATAAACGTTATCTAAAATATACATTGAATTTACAATTCAATAAGGATAATATAAAGTATAAAGATAATATAAAGTATAAAGTATAGTATGGTCTTATTAGGTGTACATCGTTTAGGTCTTAGGTCTTAGGTCTATTAGGTCGTTTAGGTGTACATCGTCACCCAGCATATAATAGACATATGTGCCAAAGGTGAACAGATGACTAAGAATTTGAATATAATAATGTCTTCGAAGAGAGCTCCAAGACCCACTAAGCGAAGGGCGATAGCATCCACAGTGACATCTATGATGTTATATGCAGTACCAGTGTGGTGGCACTCAGTCAGGGTTAAAAGAAATTTGAACAGACTGGTTAGTACTCATAGGAGGCTGTTGCTGGGGGTTGTTTCAGCTTACAGGACGGTCTCCTATGAGGCGTTGTGCGTGTTGTCTGGGGTGCCACCAATAGACTTAATGGCCCTAAATAGAGTCGAGAGGGCGCAAGGCCTCGAAAGAAATGAAGCAAAAGATAGACTTAGACATAGATGGCAAAATAGATGGCAGTAGGATGGACCAGCCAGACGCACCAAGGAGCTGATTCCAGATCTTGCACTATGGTTAGACAGGGAACATGGTGAGTTAAATTATCATATCACGCAGTTTTTTACAGGTCATGGCAATTTCAATGAGTACCTCCATCGTGTTGGAAGAAGGCCAGGTCCAGAATGTATGTACTGTGAGAGAATTGACAATGCAGAACACACATTTTTCTGCTGCGAGAGGTGGGCAATTAAAAGGAGGAACTGTGGCATAATAGGTATGAGCCCAGCAGAGGTCCTAGAGCACATGTTGAGGAGCGAAATAAACTGGAAGAAGGTTACGGAATTTATAGTAGCAGTATTAACAGAGAAGGATGTAGATGAAAGGCGACTAGGTTACTAGTGTAGAATAGGGTAGGATGGACAGCCTCAGTGATGAGAGACGGCACGCTGGGGCGTGTCGTTCTCAATGATCCACTGAGGACTCCAAGGGTTTAGATAGGTTCCGATGAAGAACAAGAGTAAGAAAAGACCCGGTGCCACGTTACGGCTATTTGAGGTATGTCGTGGTTTCCAAATGGGCAAACAGAAAATCACTCAAAAGAGCTGACACCGGCGAGCCGACCTGCCATGCCTGATGTTCAACCGGTAGGCGGAGAGGCTCGTTAGAGTTTACCAGACACTCCCCTGGGTGGCGCAATACCAACCAGTCGGACCGGCCCAGGGGAGTAGAGTGAAAAAAAAAAAAAAATAAAAAAATAAAAGGTGTACATCGTTTTCCAAATGGAAAATTGGGTAGATTTGCTGAACGTTTCACAATAACTTTTATTCATAACGTTACATAAAAAATGTAACGGAATAATAATTGTAGGAATTCCGGTATAGACATTAGAAGAATACGTAAAAAAAAATCAGTATCGAGTTTCATAATATTGTAATTACAATCTTCAAATTACGATTGATTAATATACTAATTAAAATTCCGTAATGTAGAAGTACAATCTTGTACAATTTTAATCAGCGCAATGTAGATTTTAATAAATTTAATTGACTGTAAGAATTATACAGAAAATAAAAAGTTTTCAAGTCATGGGTATCATGTCATATAGTTTCATGTATGAGGTAGTGGAAAAATGTTTGGTAATAAAATACAAAATTTCGAAAGCTGCATCCGGCAATGTATTATAATTATAAATGAGATTGAAAAAAGTAAATCGGTTAAATACAATGAAAGAAAATCAACCCAATTTGTTTTAACAAACTTATTAACTTATTTTCATAAATCTTCAAAGTACAATCTATTAAAAAAATAATTTAAAGACTAAAGAAATGATTATGTATTCTAACCCTTAAAGAAATTAAGAAAACAGGATAAGGAAAATTAAATTTGGTTGAAAGAAGAAAAGGATAAACGAATAAATAGTAAAAATTACCGAAGAAATTCCTAACAGCGTCATAAAGTTTTCACTAGGCAAAGTGAAAATTAATAAATGAGGATAGCTGTACGACTAATTCAGAAAATGTCAAAAGTTTTGGATTTTAATGAAAATAAATCATCGTTAGTAGAAAAATTAGTATCATTAAATAAATATTTTCAAAAAGCAGCAATTAAAGTTACGCAAAATAAGGGAGTAAGTTGTAGCAAAGTTTAAAATTCATTCTGAAAACCCAAATTATTCTAAAACGGTGTTAGAACCTGTAATATAGGAAAAACATCTTATAATATTCTACCTGTATCCTAAAATTAATAGGAATAAATAGGCATATCATAGGTTTAATATCTCGTTTGAAACAAGAGTAATTTTTGAGCCATTAAATACAGGTAAATTTAATTTTTTTTCATTATAAGATTTATAAAACGAAATCAAATAATTGTGAAGACGTAGATTCTTTTTTTTAAAAATCATCTTTCTTTAACGGTATTTGAAAGGGCAGCGTCCAATAACTTAGAATATCCTCTGAATGAACGTAATATATTTTTTTATATATGAAAAAAACGAGAAAAGTGAAGTCAATAAAAAGGGACTAATTAGCTACACACGATAAATTAGTCATTTATGTAGCAAAGGTGATAAAATCAGAAGAAACGAAGAATCAATCTTTTTAGTTGTAAAAAAAAGATTTTTCATCGAGTGAATCTATAAAGCTTCTTCTGTAAAAACTGCAAGAAAGTTAATCAGAATTCTATTTAGAAGAGAAAAAAAATTAAATATCGTGAGTGATCAATTTATTACGGAATAGTCTTTACTAATGACGGTTTTATTTCTATTGATCAATAACGTTTTTTTTTGGAATGGTCATGTAGATTTCATTTACAAAATAATAAGCTAAAATTATTTTTTCTGTAATAAATTAATGAAAGCTGTTTATTAGAGATTAATGATTTCTCATATGTATACGATACTCGGACCGTTTTAGGCTAAGAAAAACGTAAAAAGAATTTTATCTGTAAAAGAAAGACGTTAATTGTGTGAAGGAATAGATAGATACAAAGCTTAAATATTTGCAACATGAAACCTGTTTTAAAATCCTACTATTAATGTTGGTCAGTTTATTGTTTATTTGTGAAGTATAATTGACTGTAGACAATTTTTCAAAGAAATTTAAACACTCGTAATTTTAACGCTAGTAATAGTACATGCAGTACGCGAAAGTTCATAGAACATTTATGAGTTTAAGCCATCTTCTGTAGAACCAAAGTCACAAAATTGTTAACAAACTGTCATATCATATTATATCTGTGGTAGAAAATATTTATGAAAGAACTAAGCATTTTTAATTGAAAAACATCACTTCGGGGAGAATTTATTTTACATCTAATAACAAATAAATCAGAAAAGAAGGCTTTATATTAGATTTAAATAACTTCTCCATTCACCAACCTATACTCTATGCTGTCACCAGGAGAAAGAAATTAACTCAGATGCGGTTTATAATGTTATGACGCTTGTAAATAATTTTTTTTTCGTCTTCAGTCATTTGACTGGTTTGATGCAGCTCTCCAAGATTCCCTATCTAGTGCTAGTCGTTTCATTTCAGTATACCCTCTACATTCTACATCCCTAACAATTTGTTTTACATATTCCAAAGGTGGCCGCCTACACAATTTTTTCCTTCTACCTGTCTAATTCTAGTTTATACTCTAAAGAAAATGGAAATATTAAACAAAACGTCATATGTTCACAACCTTAATATCAGAGCCATCAAAGTTTTCTTCTGCGATAAAATGCATTCTGTTAACAAATCGAATTTTAATTAATTGATTTTATTATACAAATAAACGTTGATTTGTAGATATAACAACATACCTTTTTCAAAATTTGAAAAAGAAAAGAAAGAGAAATCTGAAGAACGGATATAGAAAATTTTATGTTAAAAAGTTTACAAAGGATTAATTTAAGATAGTGCACGCAAACCAGTGCACACACATATACATACGCAGATAAGTTATAAATGACTGTCAACCGCCTTAAATAAAATTTAAATAATTAAGTAATATCATAAACTGAAGACTCAAACACGAATTTTATTTTTATGTATGGAATTTGTGGATCAATTAAAAGATCATTATATAATATTATTCTAATCCATATTATAATATAATTATATCTGACATAATATATATATATTTTTTTTGTCTTCAGTCATTTGACTGGTTTGATGCAGCTCTCCAAGATTCCCTATCTAGTGCTAGTCGTTTCATTTCAGTATACCCTCTACATTCTACATCCCTAACAATTTGTTTTACATATTCCAAAGGTGGCCTGCCTACACAATTTTTTCCTTCTACCTGTCCTTCCAATATTAAAGCGACTATTCCAGGATGCCTTAGTATGTGGCCTATAAGTCTGTCTCTTCTTTTAACTATATTTTTCCAAATGCTTCTTTGTTCATCAATTTGCCGCAATACCTCTTCATTTGTCACTTTATCCACCCATCTGATTTTTAACATTCTCCTATAGCACCGCATTTCAAAAGCTTCTAATCTTTTCTTCTCAGATACTCCGATCGTCCAAGTTTCACTTCCATATAAAGCGACACTCCAAACATACACTTTCAAAAATCTTTTCCTGACATTTAAATTAATTTTTGATGTAAACAAATTTGTAAATAATTAAAAGTTAGTTTTAGATACGCTTACTCAAACTAATGTTTTTAAGTAAAACATTACCCTAAATAGTTATATTACTAAAAAACAGGAATTAATTTTCACGGAAACAAAATGCGTTCTTTATAAGTCTTCATTAATTAAATAGTGAATTCATCTATTTTTTTTAATTAGTACTCTTATTAAACTTTTGTTTTAAATTTCTAAGAACAGAAAAATTTATTATAATAAACACTCGTTAATAGATTAGAATTTATTAATATATATATATATATATATATAAACCTGGTTGTTAATTTATAACGCGGCAAAATATACATATATATAAAAAAAACTAAACCAGAATTAATCAAAAAGAAAATCTTAAATTTCTTGAATTTTAATCAAAGTCCAAAAAATATTCAAATATACCGAAAATTCTGATAGTTGTCAAGTTGAAAGTAGTAAAGGTCATTTACCTGAAGTGAATTTGACTGGAGATCCGCGTATTTAGAAGAAATTGTTGATAAGTCTATAAAAATTTAAAAAAAAAACCAAAGTTATTAATTTAATCTATGTATTTATTCTCTGTTTTTTAACCATCCGTAATTTGCAATATTCGTTGAAATGATTGAGATAAAAACACTAGTCCATTTTTTTTTTTTTTCAATTAACATTGATGCAAATAGTTATATTTGAAGCATTTTTTGGCTCTAAATTTGAAAATGATTTGCAAAATACTATAAGACTTTTAAGATTTTTTTTGTTACAGGGGTTGGAGATTTGACTAACTACAGAAGACGTTATATTTTTGTAATGTAATGTATAATCTATAAAAATAATATTTACATCGAAAACATGTAACCATTTATATGTCCGTTTTATTAAGGAATATGTGCAATTAAAAATATAAAATATTATCTAATGGCAACATACAGTGCAAATATTTCACTTTTTTCTCTTGTGTTTAGTAAAATCTCGTTTTAAAAACCACCAGTAGTCACCCGTCATAGATGGGTTCCAGCGTCCCTTGTGTCGTATTTCCATTGTCCTGATGTCTTGGTGAAATTTCTCTCCTTCTTCGTCGCTTATTGCACCCAAATTTTTGGGAAAAAATTCAAACGAGTGCATAGAATGCATTTTTAAGGTCATGAGATACCTTAGTAATTCATAAGCTTTTAAGAGTTCATCTATAATAGTTTAATAGTTGTCATCTTTCTTATTACCTAGAAATCCCTTCGCTACACTTACAAAACAGATCTAAGCTGCTAATTCTTTATCGTTTAAATTTTCTTTAAAAAGGAAATTACTTAAATGTTTTCTTATTTGAGGTACAATAAAGATACCTTCGTTTAGTTTTTCATCGCTTAACTGGGAAAATAGTTCCTTTAAATACTTAAAACTATTACTTTCTTTGACCAAAGCTTTAACTAAGTTTTTCATTAGCACAAGCTTAACATGAAGAGATGTGAGAAGTACCTTTGTTGGATTAACTTGTGAAGCGTACTTTATAAGTACTTGGTTCAAAAGAAGTTCTACGTGGTCAATTTTTGTTTAAAAAAAATTCGTTTATAATGTCACGGATGGTTCCTCAAATATAGTGAATAAATGTTCTTGTGTGTGTGTGTGTGTTTTCATGTTATTTGTAAAATGTAAGTTATTTGTAGGACTGTTTCTGCTACTGATGCTATCAACATTTATTTTAAATCAATTTGTTTGATTTTTACTTGTATTATTTAACTGTGTTAGTTAAATGATTGGCTTTGGATCATAAGCAAAAACTAAATGCTTTGTTGTGTTAAATTTATCACAGCCAGATAATGTAAATTAACAATTAAAAATAAAAGACATAAAAAAAATTACGTTAAAAAAGTAAATTAAAAATAAATAAATATATAACAAAAAAAGGAAAAGAAAAAGAAGAGTTTAATTTAAATAAAACATTGATTTTTGATGTAATTTTCTGATTTAACAAATCATCAAACTTTTTGTTTGTCAAATGTGTAATCATAATAAGTTCAAAGGCACCGAAAGAAATTAAAAACTTTTCTGGATTTGGAAACTTCCTGAAAATATATTTAAATAATATAAATATTACACCTCTATATATATATATATATTTTTTTTTTTTTGCTTAGTGAAAATGTTACGATGAAAAAGAATATCTAAATATTTTATATATTGATATAAAACTGATTACAATTTAACATGCCCATTTTAAGTTTTTGCTGTCCAAAACAAATTTTTGTATTTGTGATAAAATATAATCTATTAATAAGTTATAACATTTTCAAGGCATGATTATGAAAATGATTTTCACATGGAAATAGATAATTATATAATGTATACCTGAAGATAATTCTATAAATAAAACATTGTTTAATAGCACCAAATAAATCATCATCTGAAAAACGATCTGATATATTTTTTTTTAATCAGTAAAGGTTTTTTTATTTCTAACATATAAAGTATACTATATAAAGTATAATATATTTGTTTGTTTGTTTAATAATTTTTGTATTGCAAACTTTATCTAGAAGTAATAACTAAATGGAGATCAATAAAATTATTTTCACAGAAAAAGCGGATGAACTATGTAAAAGAGGTCTCTAATAATATTTATTTATGTATGTAGCAGAGACATTATTAAATGATATGTACGAGTATAAGAAAATGCGTGATGTTATCTCGTTTTGATTTACGGCAACATTTTCAACCATATCCTGAATAGATTTCTTTCCATGAAGAGAAATTTAATGATGCTTCTGAATTTTTGCCAACTCGGAAAGTGTTTTGTGTCTATTGTAAAAAGGTGCGCGCTCGCAGTTCCAGTTGAAATATTACGTCCAATACAGCTTGTCTTCGCAACAATGGTAGATTCGTGTATAACAACTGGCTATGCATTAAGGTCTGCCTCTTTTTAGACATCCTCACTCCAAGTAAAATAACTACTGCACATTTAAACTTCATGAAAGATGTAAAACAAACCCCCGCCTTACTTTAGGATTCGTTTAATAAATCGCAACAAATCTTCTAAATTTACATTTTACATAGGTCACTACTATTGTTAAAACCGTAGTTAAATTTATTTATTAATTTATAGCCGTACAAGAATCTTTTGTGCGTAATTTTCAAAATAACACCATATATTATTTTTCTTCAGATAGACCAATGAATTTCAGTAAATTCAGAATAAAGTTTAATACGAACATATAAATTAAAACTTTTTATAATAGTTCATGTATCTGTCCAATGAACGAAAAACTTTTTATTCAACTAAACCGAATTACCACATATTACGTATGGTAAAAAATTTTTTTCAGTCCGGTAATTTATTAAGAAGATATCTGAATCTGGTAAATTATAATTAATGTTGGATTAACATTTTACCGCATGCCAAGTGATCATTGACTGCCCCAATTTTAGATTTTTAAACCGATCAGGATGCGTCATTCTTCATTCCTTTCCCTCCTTAACCATTCGAAATGAAGCATGACATTAAAATTACCATTGCCAATCACAATGTTGGAACGATTCGCAAATCACACGAAATAACCATATATCAGAGCGGTTTTTCTTCATTTATAAATAATCTTTTGTTATCGACTTAAATATTCGTCCATACATGTTTTGAAAGGTCCTAATATTCCACTAGAAATTAACGACAAAGATGCCTAACGATGATGAAATGAAGTCGTGACAACAAGTTGTAACATTGAACAACAAATTATTATCAAGCCTAAATGAATTCAAGTAATGGCCATCATACTTAAAAAGAAACATCTGAATACATTATAAATATATTTCCGTTTGATATACTGCCAAATCTGAAAAAAGACATGGATAACTGCAATTATAAAACGATTTACGAAGAATGGTGTCACACGACATTCTGATTATTTGAGAGGAAAAAGTAGTTGAGAGAGATGGTTCATTATAATTGGCTAGAAAATCCAAGATTGTGGTTGCTCGAAGGCCCTTGACATGCGGCCAACTACAAATTCCATTTCACTATTCTTAAATTATTAAAATTTAATTTTGTAGCAAATATGTTAATGTAAAAGGTACATGTAGCAGAAATGTTTGGATCAACATTTTTAATTGTATTTTTGATATGTAATTAAGACAATTTACTTATATTTAAATAAATTAATCTGCTTATATTCAAATTCTTATCACGCGTGAAATATTTAACAATTAACGAATATATAATTAAAATTATTGTGAAATAACTAAAGAATTTATCATAGGTTTACTAAGGCAATAGGTTTTATTCGTCATTTAAAGATAATAGGTGGTCCAATTTTATTGAAAATTATTAATCGGGTTTATGTACGAATATGATGTAATTAACAAGTCAATAAAATGTAATCCTTAAAAATATCAGTGTAGGGTATAGGAATGAAAATAAAAGCTGATTTTTTTTCTCCTGCAAGTTTTTTATTGCAAGAAAGATATTGTACGCATTTAGAGGTTTATTCACTTTACTGATTTCAAGTTACAATATTCTATTCTGAAATTAACTAATGTACGAATCGAATTTAAAAATCCTGTTACGTATTGTAACGGGTTTCTTCAAGAAAGAAGAAAGGGAGAGAAAATATAGAATTAATAATCTAGGACGAACGACAAAGGAATTCTTTCTAGAAAATGACTTATTGAAAAGCGTTGACGGGTGGACAATAAAAATTATTACGCTTGAACAATCAAAAGGATGGGTCGGGTACTGGTTCTACAGGCCTTTAGGTAAGAGTATAAACACTGTCGCAGACCAGCAGACAGAGTCAGTATTTTGCAAGTCTGAGTTTGATGTAGGGTGCCATAAAAGGATAACAATAAGTATTTGCCAATCAGGACTAAAGATTACGTTATGAGCATTCCATTAGCACGACATTAAAAATAATAATACTTATAGAAAGCAAGCTGTATGATTTTTTAATTTTTCTGTTGTTATCTTATTGTTAATGCAATATTAGTTTCTGTAAGTCGATATAAAGTTTTTAGTAAGTCAAACTGTACTTTGATACGTATAACATAATATTAAATCAATTTTATTTTTAATTTGAATTATTGTTTTATATACTATATATTTATTAATATAATTTATGTTATTTTATATATTTGAAAATAATATTTATTCTTATAAAAAATTTTACCTTTGTTAATCACTCAATATTCTTGTCGAGCCGTAAACACGCGATAGTATATGTACGATTAATTAACCATATAAGCTGGGAATATGAAATGGAATTTTGTAGCACAAGAAAAAAATACCAATCCTGAATGAAATACGAATCTACTTCCAAATAAAAACTGGTATTACTAGATTAGATTAGATTAGAACAAATTTATTAATAAAATTAGCTTATCATAGATTAGGAAATTTAATACCCAAATTTATTCTGTGGTAACACAATATCCTTCAATAAAAATCAGCATTGAAGTGTGTATTACTAAATTAGGTAATCTTTATTTTTATAATAAAAATGGCGTTGAATAAAATTTTAGTTAGTAATTTTTCAGAAAATATAATCTACTTGAACGTATACATACATATATATATTTTTATTTATTTTCTGTAACCAGTTTTCTTATAAATTATCAGAGTAACGAATAATTACATACAATTTTAAATACAATAAAGATAATTGAAAAAAAAGTCAATTATTTTATATAAGCTTGTAACAGAAAAGTATAGCAGGGTATACCGCAAGTAAATTTCTATTATATATCATCTCTTCAGTAAATAAACAGGTTGCGTGTGTGCGTTGACGCGTGTATGTGTTTTCGTTGTAAGCGAATGGATAAATGTAAGGTGGTGGAAGAAGGAAGAGGATTCGATCTGAAACTAATTCAGGAGGTTCTTTTCTGATAAGAAAGGCAGGCAGGTGTTCCGTTTTCCTCTCAATTCTAGCCACCACCACCTCCTTCACCTGCAGTGTAATCATCCACACTCAAACTCCACTCGCTCCATAACATTCGCGCTCGTTTACCCCATTCGCAGGTCGACTGAATTCGGTCCGTTTAACCCAACAAAGAGAACTGGCCTTTCTTATTCACTACGTCATTCTCACCCCCTTTTTTATTTACTTCTCTTCCCCGCTGCTTCAGTTGAACACAATACCGATAAACGAGAAGGAATATGGAATGGACCGGATAAAAAATTCACAATTTAAAAAAATAACCTTATTAAATGAAATTCATATTTTTCATTTTTTTTTTTACATTTTTCTCAGCAAAGTGTATTCTAAGAATATTCCATAAAATAATAAACGTATGATAAATAATAATGATACAAAGCTTACAAGTTTACTGAATAATTACATCCATATTCAGCAGTTACATCCAGATGCACTTTGGTGTCGGGAAATGTGCCACTCTGAAGATTATAAAGGGAGAAATTGAGGATATTCCAGAAACTTACAGTTTGCTGGGAAATGGAGAGATACGGCCCTAGACGCAAAGGACACTTACAAATATCTTTGTTTCAAACAGATTCTATCATAAACAAAAATCAAGCAAACAGCAGTTGGAGAAAGTGTTCAGAGAAAGACTCCGCAAAATCCTGGAGACAGAACTCAACTCAAAAAACAGAATAAAAGCCATTAACTCCTGGTATGTACCAGTTCTAACATACTCATTTGGAGTTGTTCATTGGTCCCAGACAAATCTTGAAAACCTGATCATCTTGGTACGCACAACATTAACAAAATGCAGGATTCATCACCCTAAATCCTCAGTAGAACGTTTTTATATCTCTCATAAAGAAAGTGGTAGAGGCTTCCTCGACCTGAAGTCACCTTGTAACAGACAGACTGCATCATAGAAAATATTTTCTCTCCAGGTCTGAAACATCGTCATTGCACAAAACAATAGTTACATCTGACAAGGGCTATTCCCTGCTAAAACTGAATGATGACGATTTCTACTCCAATATCATTACAACCGGTTATAGAATCCAAGCATGGAAATCTAAGGCACTCCACGGTAGATTTCTTCATTGTGTGTTTTGTTTGGCGCATTTTCAATGCGCCAAAACCGGGACATTTGGTTATAACGATGGAGAATGGAAACTTCCAGACAATCAGTCCATCGCACGAGAGATTAAAAACTGTGCTGGCAGTCCTGTCAAATATATTTGTAAGACATTTAATGGCTTATATATAGAAATTTTAAATGACAATCAAAGCGTAAAGGTTCAAGCTTTAAAGAGGATCGGTGAGTTGTCTATATAACCACACAGTACGCTTAACTCGTCGAAAGGAGTCGTTGTTTGCCGTTATCTTGTTAATTGTACTGAAGAAGAAATAGTGGAAGAAATGTCAAGTCAGGAGGGATCCAATGCCGCAGGCTAACCATGAGGAGGAATGGTGAAGTTATGCCTTCAGAGTAGCATCTATTGACCTTCAATAGGCCTAATCTCCCTGAAAAAGTACGTGCTCGCATACATCATCTAGATGTACGTGCATTTATCCCACAACCTATGCAATGTTTAAAGTGCCAACGTTTCGGCCATACTGCGTTCAGACGTGCAAGACAAGAAATCTGCTTGTATGGAATGGAAACACATGAAGGCGATCCGTGTAAAGATCCTTCAGTTTGTATTAACTGCAAAAGGCACTAGAACTGCCGATCAAGTAACTACTCGGTGTACAAATTGTAAACGGTTTTTCAGGAATTTAAAACGCTGGAAAACGTAAGCTACTCTGAAACGGGGAAAATTGTTAGCAGTTGAACACCTCGATCGACAATGACTTATGCAGAAGAAGCTGCTGCTCCTTCATCTTCCAGTGTTAACGTGGACCTGCTGCTTACTGCGCTTGCCCCCAGTCTTGCAAATATGATAGAGAAAATTATTGTTACCAAGATTGAATCCAGTTAACGAAAAGATGACACAAGGATCGAACTTCACAGCAAAAAGGAACAGCTAAACCCACTACGATGACACCACCGATCAATGTTGTACGTAAAGATAAGGAGACATCGGACTAGGCCAAGATAATCTCTCCTTCGAACAGTCATAAAGTAAAGGAGTTTGTGATAAAAGAACAGAAAAAAATGTGAGATTAGTGCAATGGAAGTATAAGTAGTAGTAGGGAAAGCACCGGATACATACGGTTTAGAACTCGCAGCTATAGAACCTCCAAAAACCCAGCGGCACTTAATGAGAGAGCGGCGAGTACTTCACCCACCCCAGTTAAGGATTTGGAGATTGAATCAAGTTCTTCAGCGGCGGAGAATATATCAGAAGGAATTGCATCAAGTTTAGATTCTATAACAACTATGTTAACCGCTCCGTTTAACATGTTATCGCCCGATGTCAGCCGCAGAACATCACTGGTATCTGAAAGGGAGGAAGATGCCATATCCGAGGCCTCACACACTTTGTCATTGAAGTAAAGGCCGTAAGGAGAATGGAAAAGAGGTGCAAGAGAAAATGGCCGAAAGGAAAGCCTAGGAGGTAAACAAATGAGATACGTTTAAGAATCACGTTTATGGTATTTCAGTATTTGAGTTTAAAATCAAGAATGAATTAACAGTCTTCAGTCGTATTCGAAAAGTGAAATAACTTTAGTGTTATTTTCTTTTTCTTTTGAAGTGGAAGGAGCTACTAAAGTAGTCAATGCCCCTAAAACCTCAAAAAAATAAATAAATAAAATTAGTAATGAAAAAAATTATTAAAATTTATGGGTAATCCAATTTTTTTTTTTTTTTTTAATTACAGTGAGTTAATTTTATTTGTTTCAACTCTTGAATTTAACTAAAATATGAATAACAGGTATGAAAAAAGTTTACGATGTGATATATTAACATTTCAGAACGTAATGATGGTACCGAATAGAACTCATTATGTAATATCCGCGTATATAGAGTATTAGAATGTAACATACAAAACCACAAAGAGTTATTGTTGGTTTGTTATTAATATATTTATAGTCAAATCTATATTGATATTTGTAGCTATGGGAATAAAATTTCTACTGTTGTTTAATAACATCCAATAAAATATATTCATTATGATAATATTAACTGTATGATAGCAAAGGGAGACAATATGCTATTACTGAGTTGAGGCAATGAATAAATATGAAATAAAATAATGAATTGTAATATATAAATAATTCGCAATCCATTTTTAAAAAAAAAATGACTTATGTTTTACTAATGCTACGTAAGCATTTAATCGGTATGAACAACAGTTTAATTATTATTCACTAATAAAGACGAAATTAAATGAATATTACAGCAGAAGAATTTTCTAGCTTCTTTATTTAATTTAATAGAACATATAGAATCTTGATAGTCCAGTTACGTGCTTGTAGAGATGTCAAAAAATACTAATATTTTCAAATAATTAAGATAAAAAGTCGAGTGTAATTTTACTTTACAATCATCTTTCTGCTTTATTTATGTAGAACTTTTCATTTCCTTACCAAAATTTTCCATCAGAATACTGAAAGACAACAGAAAAAACATAATACTTTACAAACTAATTTTTAAATAATTAGATTTTACGTCTATGCATTCTTTAAACGATTTTAGAATTATACCCTATAAACTTCCTGATAAAATGTGATAAAAAGGAAAGTAAGAAGTAAATAAACAACGAAAATGGCAATGGTTAGTGAATTTTGTTATCTAGATTATAAAATTACAAAACGTTGACACAAAAGTTGATTCAAGCAAGGAGAGATTTTATGCCAAGAATTAGAATGGTTTTCTTTTAAGTATTTGTGTAAAGTTTAGCACTTTACAGGAAAACATGAAAGGCAGGGAAAACAGAAAGAAAAAGTAAAGAAACGTTTCAAATTGCGGCGTTGAAAATTGTTCAAGAAGGGTGCTGAAAATTGTGTGGGTCGATAAATAAAATAATGAAATGGTGTTAGAAATAATAGGACAGGAAGGAAGTATTTACGGGAGAATGTTGTAGGAGATTGATGTTTTATTTATTAAGATACCCAGATGGATATGTAGAAAATAAAACTGCAAGACAAAGAGCTGAACTTATGGATGATTTACTTGAGGACATACGATACATTAATTATTTTGTTAATAGATATTAACACGAATAGAAAGGAACAGCGTAAAACTATTAAAATGGCCAAAAAATGAAAAAAGACCCGATAAGTAACTAATTTTAACTTGTATAATTTTGACGATAGGTACACTGGTTATACACTGCTTTTTAAGTTGTGGTTATTTTATTCAGGAATTGTTATTTTTTTAAATAATAAAAGAAAATATTTAGAGGATTACAATAAGAAAACGTAAATGTAAATTACAAACTATTTGCTACGCGCAGAGTAATAACCTTCAGTATATTTTTGGTAAAGTATTTTAGTAAAGAAATCATCATTACCATAAAACAAAAATAATTAAGAAATTGATGGGAAATTAAAGTTAGCTTAAATCTTTTTAAAGTCATTTAGAAGCAAATTATATTCTTAAAATTCATCGCCGGAATATATTATTAAAGTCGATATTGATCTACCGTTTTTTCTTTAGTTAAAGTACTCTTTTAACATTTGCTTGTTATTTTTATAGATTTTACAAAAAATATTATCAGCAAAGAATCTCTGTATTTCAATAATAATAAAAATAATATATTTAAAAATATTTTTATTCATAGCTTTTAAACATTATGTAAATGTTTACGTGAGTTTTCATTTAATCAGAAAAATATACAATATATGCAAATTTATAAAAATGCTAACTTTTTTACTATTGAAAATTTTTCACTCTTTTGTTTTGTTTTATGTGTTTAGTTAATGATAAAAAAGGATAGATATATTTGTATTAGTATATAAATGAATAGAAGAAAACACCTTTTGAGAAAAGCAGCATCGTGCTGACGTCAACGCATAAGCGCAGTCTAATTTCTCTTAGGAGTAATTTTGCAAATTGCGAATCTCCCCTACTATGCGGGGTGGTCCAAAGGTCTCATTCTATTAATCTAATACCTTCGTGCTGAATCGTCCTACCGCATACCAGACAATATCAAAGATGTTAGCAACAATTGACTGAGTCTTTAACAGTAGAAAAACTATGTTAATTTTTGCAATTTAAAAAGGCAAATTACAATGAGTACTTTAATTAGCCTTATAATAAATGTAAATTATTTATTATTTTAATACGTTAGAAATTTTATATTTACTTTTACGTGTTTTAAAGTTATATGTATATATTAATTAAATTTTCAATCTACAGATAAGCTTTTTAAAATAAATAGGAAAACAAACTTTTTCTAATATACGACATTTTTTGTTATTAAAAGTAATTCGGCTTTAACAGGTAGTCGTTTTTTAGTGCTAGTTAAATATCAAGTAACTTGGCTGGAAGTTTTTAATGCACCTCCGTACAGCTCGGACCTGGCATCGTCAGGCTATCATTTGTTTTGGTCTTTGCAGAACTCCCTAACCGTCGTTAAAAGTTAATATTAAAAAGAGGCTTATGAAAACTGTCACAATTTTTTGACCAGAAACTACAGAATTTCTACAGCGACAGGATTATGGTGTTGCCGGAAAAATGGCAGAAGGTCATTGAAAAAATATGCATATGTAGTCTCATAATATTATTTCTTAATATCAATAAATGTATTCTCAATTTTGGCCTCCAAAGGCTCAATACTTTTTAGACAACCTGATATTTAACAATACCAGTGACTCCTTTAATTGTTTATCATAGGGTTACTTATACGAGAATAATGAATATCATTGCTTTTAGAGTCAGTAACACTGATTATGCTTCTTGAAACTCGGTTTCTTTATTTTCTCTTACTTCAGAACCTTCAGGTTTCTCTTAGATCGAAAAAAAACAACCGAAATAATACAGACGAGTAGCCTAATTAAAATTGCACACAACTAATAATGCTCTACTCATGTTAATGTAAATAATGTAATAATGAACTAAACATGTTCTACTCCAGAATGTGTCAAACCATGTTCTTCATGTATTTTTAAGCGATCAGATACGAGGCTGTTTAAATGCTATCATAATTTAAAAATTTAATGCGAATGTAAAACATTCGCATAAATTTCAAATTGATTATGATTACTTAATGATTTTCCTTCAAAATCATGCATTTCTTTCAGGCAGCCGGTACAGAACGTACTTATCTATAATTCTGTGATCTAATTTATATATAGCAGCATTAATATCCAGATACATTTTTGCATTACTGTTTTATTTTTATTTTTACTTATTCATTATTTTTTACATTTTCTGTTAGTATTAAGAAAATATTTAAATGGCTTCATTGAAATCTGATAATATTTAAAATCGTTTTTTGAGTACATTTATGTTTCATCAGAAGTGTAAAATTTTCACTAGTAAATATATAAACCCAATACATTCTCTATCATTCAGATAAACAAGTTATTCTCGTAACAATCAGACACTGATAATTTAAAAAAAAAACAACAGATTTAAGTAAAACAATATTACGTACATGAAGAGTATACTTAGTTTAATACCAATAGATACTAAATTCACCAATCCGGTAAACTTGTTACAAGATCATGTTGTAATATCTTTCGTTTGATAATAATTAATGCTTGAAATAAAATTCAATTAACGTTTGTGAAGGGTTCATATCTATATTTTTTCTCCATTACTTAAGGTATTATTTTCAGTATCATAAAATTGGTAATATATTCTGTAATAATAATAATAATAATGCCCTGAGGTAGATAATCCCCACGTCCGGAACACAATATCTATGTTCCACGTCCAGGGCGGCAACAGCTGTACTTTCGTACATTACATATAGCTGGCTAACGGGGTTCCGAGTAAATTCCTCGGTAATGCTTTGTTAAGTTTGACCTGGTTCCAACTTCAGGTCACTAAACGGACTGGAATTTTGGCTACCTGCAGGAAATGGAATAACAAACGATTTTGGAAATGGATTCATACCATTCTTAGAGCTGGCGGTGTGGCGGCCAGGGTCAATGTTATTGCAGGTGTAACGGAGACCCTTCCGTTGTCCACATGCCCCCTGCGATGTAAGTAAGCAAAAATATG
Source organism: Lycorma delicatula (assembly GCF_047948215.1). Classification (NCBI taxonomy): domain Eukaryota; kingdom Metazoa; phylum Arthropoda; class Insecta; order Hemiptera; family Fulgoridae; genus Lycorma; species Lycorma delicatula. The sequence continues at coordinate 5,442,634 of NC_134455.1, read as the reverse complement.
TAGCAATGGTGCCCATGTATGTCAGTGCATGGGAGCTCTGAAAGCTTCGGTGAGTAGGAGCCTGGAGTCAGTGCAGAGACTGCGCATCCTCTCTCTGCCAGGACATATGCCACCGGAGTACCGGATCGGACCTCCAAGGGTAGTAGCCCTGGAGTGGGGGTGTACCTCGGCGGCTAGCCTTGCTACAAATGTTCATGAATATTCCTGAACAAACCAACGAGGCAGAGGGTGCTCGTAAACACCGTCGTCTAGAAACCTCCGATTCGCCACAAGCGAAGAGGAAAAAAGTAAGGAATCTGATAAGATAAAGAAAGATGCCGATAGAATCAGTAAAGACATAAAGAAAAGTTTTTTTGGCTATAGCGTACCTAAGCCAAGATTTTTAATTATTACAAAGGAGAATGGAAACTTTCAAAAAGTTGGCCCGTTCTTAATCGGAAGAGAAATTACTAATTGTGCTGGTGGTCCTGTCAAAGAAATTCGAAAAACTTTTAATGGATTGCATGTCGAAACCATCACGACCTGCAAAGCCAGAAAGTTCAGGCGTTGAAGAAGATCGGTGAATTTGCGGTTTCTGTCCAACCGCATAGCACACTGAACTCATCCAGAGGAGTTGTTGTTTGTCGCGATTTTCTTAATTGTACAGAATAATAAATTCTACAAGAAATGTCAAATCAGGGAGTGACTCAATGTCGCAGACTTACTGTGAGAAGAAATGGTGAGATTCTTCCTTTGGCCTCGCATGTTTTAACATTTAATAGGCCGAATCTTCCTGAAAAGGTACGATCTGGCATCCATCGGCTTGATGTACAAGCTTTCATTCCGCAGCCAATGAGATGTTTTAAGTGTCAACGATTTGGACACACAGCAGCAAGATGTGAAGCGCAGGAAATATGTATATGTTGAAAGAAAACACATGAGGGGGACCCATGTAAAGACCCTCCAAACTGCGTTAACTGTAAAAGGCATCACAATTGTCGTTCAAGAAACTGCCCTACATATAAATTAGAAACAGCCATTCAGGAAGTTGAAACGCTTCAGAAGGTCAGTTATCCTGAAGAGAAGAAAATAGTTAATCAGCGTACACCACGACCATCGACTTCTTATGCAGAAGCAGTGGCTGCCCCTTCCACATCTAAAATTAATGTGGAGCAGTTGCTTAACACGATGGCACCAAGTCTTGAATGATTGAAAGAATCATTGATTCAAAGATTGAGTCGACTCATCAGAGAAAACAAAGTAAAGATGAGAAGGCTCATCCCCGGACTGACGCCGTTGACATGAGAGACCCACCAGCGCCGTTTAAAAAACCAACTAAATCTGCGATTGTAAAGTCACCAACATGCGTAAAAATTAAAAATCTTGATTTATCTGACGGAGAGAAACAGATCACTCCGTCATATAGTCACAAACCAAAAGAAATTGTGAAAAGAAAATCTGACTCTACTGTAATGAAGGTGCAAGTTATTATAGAAAAAGCACCAGACGCAGATGAAATAAAAACTGCAACAATGGAGCCTCCAAAAACTCAAAGAATAGCTTCAGCGAGAGCATCAATTGCAGCTGGACCCAGCACTGCAGTAGAGTCTTGCTAGCTTGCTAGTTTAGATTTAATAGCAACGATGCTAACTGCACCAACGATGTTTTTGTCTCCTGACGTCAGCCGCAGAACATCACTGTCTTCGGAAAGAGAGGAAGACGATGCCATGTCTGAGGGCTCAGATACGCTGTCATCAGAGGTTGAGGCCGTCAGAAGAATGGAGAAACAGTGCAAGAAAGGATGGCCGAAAGGAAAGCCTAGAAAGTAATATTCTGGATTCGAAGTTATAGAAGAACGTAAGTTTTTGAACATTTTTGATTCATAGAAATGTGAATAATTGAACCTTTTTTTTTATTTTTATTTTTTTTGAAGTGGGATGGGGCTAATGACTAAAGTAGTCGATGCCCCTAAAAATCTCAAAAAAAAAAAAAATAAAAAAATAATATGTTTGGCAATATATTCTATAACGATAATGAAGAAAACTGACATAAATTAACGTCTGCGACGTTTTATTCACACTTTTTATTCTTATATATTTAATTCTTTTATACTAATTAATTAATCTTATATACTTTATTCTTGTCCACTAATTCAGTAGCATACACGCAGTAATGACGAAAAGAATAGTTTATAATAGTAAATGGGATTCCACTATTTTAGAATTGTGAATTCTCAGTGTTATACTGCATAAAGGAGCAAAATATGCTGGAATGTTACATTAATTGGTTTAGTTCATACATAGAATGTTAATTTACGGATCATCAGAAATAAAATATAAAAAAAAAAAATCTTTTTTGTACTTAGTGAATTGCATTCTCCTTCAAAATAATTTTTTTAAACATATTCATGTACAATTCCACTATATCATATAAATTCTAAATAAATAGAATAGTGGCAAATACAAACAAAATAAATTTAGAAGTTCATTAATTTTTTTAAATGTTTTCATCAGAATTCCCTTTCACTTAATTTTCATTATGAAAAGTGTAGTCTTTTTTCAGCAATTCATCTTCGTAAAAAATAAATTAATATTTTAGATTACAATAGATATATTTAATTAACGTATACTAATAATAAATATATATGTATTAAATTAAATACATTTAATACATTTATTGGGCAACGCCAATACCTATACGTTATCTTAAAGAAATGTCAGATATTAAATAAGGTAGTACCGAATGAAAATAACAACGTAGTATAAGGTATTTGAAAGGACGAGAAAGCTTCACAAGAATTAAATTGATTCAGTGAATGAATTTATTGTGCGTAGTGAAAGAGTTAGAATTATAGGAAAAGATAGAGAGTGGCAACGAGACAGTTTAAAAGAGAAAGAAGAATACGAAACTTCTATTTTCTAAACTGTACAACGACAAGAGACAAGTAACCAAACAATCTGAAATAAGGAAATGTATTTTCTTGTTCCACGAAAATAAAATAGGATTTATAAAAATAAATGAGAAAAGCATTAATTGAATTCTATTTTCGTTTTAAATTACATAACTAGGTAAAACCAATAATACACAGATTTAGATAACTTTAATTGAAATGTAATTATAAAAACTGAAATATCGGCTAATTATGTTAAAACAAGGTAAAATATAGTTATACGTAAAAATACTAAATGAACTCCTAGTTTTTTCCTTTAGTTATTTTTACAAGAGTAAACAAATTTTATTCTCAAAAAAAAGAATGATTTGTATGATATTCTTAACATTACAATTTATCTCATGCTGTTTAGCTTTTAATCAAAGTTAGAGTCAATTTTGTTCCTTGTTTGTAATGCAGTGAATTAACCTGTAGCTTATTTTATACTTGGGTCAACAGATTGATAAAGTTGTTAATTAAAGCACACTAAAAGAATTGTAATAGGAAATCAATCAACCAAGACTATGAAGATGTTAGAATCTATTTCGAATTGTCAACCTTCTTCACAGAAATTCAAGCGCTAATACCACTTGCTACACCATGAAAACTCTGCATGGATTTACGTGCGTTTTAGACATATTCTTTTATAATTTCAAAACAGTTCAATATCTAGTAAAGAATACTTTTTTACTTCCTTCTACAAATTAAAGGAAGTATTGCCATCGCGAAAAATTTCAGATTTCAACGGAAATATCCATTTTGACCATCCCTGAACCCATTTTGACTAGTTTCAGCGTGAGGATTGTACGTACGTACGTATGTATGTACGTATATCGCGTAACTCAAAAACGATTAGCCTTAGGATGTTGAAATTTTGGATTTAGGACTATTATAACATCTAGTTGTATTTCTCTCCTTGTTATTGCAATCGAATGAACAAAAAGTGTCCAAAAAAGCCTAAAATTCCCAAAAATTTGGATTTTGGACTTTTTCTTAAGTATAGTAATAAGCTCTCATTCAGAGCTTTTCAACGGTATGTCATAAGTGGCATTTATTTTCATTACTTCTAGAATTATAGCCAAATAAAATTTTAATTAATGAAATATTTGGATCTTACAAGGAAAGGCACATCGGTTCGAATCAGACTTCATCTCCTTTTCTTTTTTTAATTTTTTTTTTTTTTTAATTTAAATACATTGATTTATTAATAATTATTAAGTCGTAATTATAAAAAATTCTTTACAATAAATAATAATCCAATAACAACAATAAATAAAAAAAAAATATGAAAAAATCAGAAGTTATTAGTGAAATAAAATTTTATGTACTTTTAAAAATGTGTATATGTAATTTAATAGATGTTATTACATATGTGTATATGTAATAGATTTAGTAAAACATCTGATTATTTAATATTAATTGAAGGTTATAATTTAGAATCGTATTATTGTTGGATTTTCTAGTTTAATTTTGTTCAATTTTATTTAACTATTATGGAATTTCTATTTATTGTCATCTACAATAAAGTTAGCTACAGAGTGACTGAAAAATAGAAACTCACTAGAAAAACATATACACTGAGGCATACATATCCGATCTCCAATAAATTGCAAAAAATTCTTATCTTTTAGTTCATTACATCTCTGATATTGTCGCATGATATTCTCCTTAAGTCGGAATTGATCATCATTTCGTTTATTTGTTTATTAGGCAATCATTTAATCGCTCTTTGGTTTGATAAAATTCTTCTGTTCATAATTTGAATACAGTTCTCTAGTTTTCAAATTTTCTTTCTTTTTATATTTATCATCTTCTCTTAATTTTTTTTTATTTTTCCCTGTTCTTAACATTTTCTTCCCCTTTATTCATTTACTTCTCGTTTTTTTGAGATATATTTCTTCGTTATCTTTATTTTTCCTGTATGATTATTTCTTTTTCATTTTTGATTATACAAATAATCCAAAGATAAAAACTGTATATTTTACACCGTAAGTTCGAAATTAACATTTGTAACCAGTATAAAGGAGTTCACTAAACGGAATAGTTTAATTATTAACTTTTATTTACACGACAAATCAGAAGTCAAAAACTTTGTTAACCAGCAACTCACGAAGATACGAATAATACTGATGTAGTAACACGAGTAATACAGGGACTTTTACTCTATCCTAATATTTCATATAAGATTGTTGGATTAATAATTGTATAAATATTTGATGTTAATAAAAACCAATATTTCAGCAATTGTGTAACTATCCACTTTGTTAAAGAATTGGAGGATCGTATCTACTTTCAAATGAAATGAGTTTAAATGAAGTGCACCAAAAATGTATATATGTAATTTAAGAGGCGTACAAGGAAGTCATAGAGTGTCCACATCAGATTTTTATGAAAGGTATAAGTTAGAGAATGTGACAATTGGGCGATTTTTTGTGGGTGCTCTACCTCGAAGAGTTAGAAAACTACTGATATTTGACTTTTGGTAGACACAGAATAATACCATTTGAATTGCAACCCAAAAATTAAAAATTTACCCTCATTCCTAAAAATAAGATTAAATTTTTTTTAGACTTTATAAATTTTGAAATTTATTAAACTGAAAATTATTATTATTGGTATTTTTTCTCTATAAATGAGTCGTAAGGAAGAGTAAAACACTTCAATCCTTATAACATCAATAACAAAATTTCTTTAATACACTTATCGATGATCTTTTCTGATAAAACAAAAAACATTACCTAACTCCTGTTTTTTTTAGTAAAATTATATTTCGCAAAAAAAGTTATTTTTACATATTTTCTAACCAATTTAATTGTTCTGAAGTTATTTTTTTACTAATGTGATATTACCAAAGTAGGTTTTAACTTCATAGTAGTAATGGACAAAATCATTTAGATGCATTCATTTTTTTTTTTTAACTGCCGAAAATTTAATATTAATTCACACTATTTTCACTATTTTTGTCATACTAAGATATATTTAAAAACAAAATATATTTTCTCTGATATTCGTATACACTTTTAAGGAAGAAATAATCGTATTATTAACTACGTTTATCGGTTATAAAATAGTAATTTGAATATTTTTTTAATAAAAAGTAAATGATTGTAGTATGAAAAAAACAGGCTTTTGAAAATACTTCCTTGTTTGATATTTTTAAATCCGACTTATGAACACCGGTAGAAATGAAAAAAAAGAATTCATGCAAAACTTTAAAGAGGATGAAGTTACTAGAATTAATATTATGGAATCGACTTGTTTGAGATAGCATTCAGAGTACCTTTGTAATAAATAGAAGAAAACTATAATAAAGCCGAATGCATCTTCCTATTTATTCTACAAAAGAAGGAATAAACAAATTTATTCTGAGTAATTAAATATACATAATATATAGAGTGTCCCATATAAAACGCAACCCAACCTTATATTGGTAGGTATTGAAATAATAAAAAGGCATGTGTAAATGTAAATGTAATTTTTATTATTACCATCCATTATCTTACATTTAGAGTAAATTTTGGAAGTGGCCGCCATCTTCTTGAATACAAGCTACAATTCTTTTTACAGCGTTTCTTGCAACTTTTTTCAAAGTTTGTGGCTGGATATTTAATACAGCTTGTTCAATATTGACTTTCAATCGTTCAAGTGTTCGTTGTTTGTTCTGAAGGCTTTTTCTTTGAGGTAACCCCATAGAAAAAAATCCGCCGCATTCAAATCTGGAGATCTTGGTGGCTGCAAGCCTCGACCGATAACACGATTACCAAAGAATTCCTCAGCGAAATCAGAAGTTGAACCTGCGTAGTGCGATGTCGCACCGTCATGTTACAGTCAGCAGTGTCTGTCTTCCTCTCCCAAGAGTGCAATGAACTGAAATAAAATATCTTGATATCGTTCTGCATTAATGGTGTACTCGAAAAAAATAGGACCCATTATTTTCTTCCGTGATATTGCGCACCACACGCCCAACTTCTGCGGGTGTAATTGTTTTTCGTGATAAATGTGGGGAGTTTTAGCGCTCCAAATTCTACTGTTTTGGCTGTTTACGTAGTCGTCCAAATGAAACCGTGCTTCATCTGCGAAAAATACCGAATCCATAACATTAATTCTCTCACGCAGAAATCGACGGAACCGTTGATAATATTGTAGCCGTTTTTCTTTGTCGGGCTCAGGAAATTGATGAACCGTTTGAATACGATAAGATCGTAATTGTAATCGTTTGGTCGCCCGATGAACAGTTGATTTAGACAAATTAATTTCAGCATACAAACGTCTGATCGATTTATTTTGCGAGGCGAGTAATCGGTCTTTGATTTCAGCGACTGTTCTGTATTCAAAACAGATGCAGATCTTTTGTGTTCCTTGTTATTAACAGAACCGGTCTCTCTAAATTTTGCGACTAACCTTAATACTGATGTTTTATTAGGAGCCGGTTTATCTGGGTCCTTATGGGGAAACAAATCTTTCACTGCAACCGCTGATTTCGTACTGAAGTACGACTCGACAATGAAAACACGTTCATCTAGCGAAAACACCATCTTGTCTCTAGCAATACACTGAAAGTTATGATTGCATTGTTGTTACTATCGGTAGCGTTCTACTGCGTCGCCGCGATGTTCAGATGTTGGACGAGTCCATTTCAGTAACGAGTAGGTGAGTAAGTTTGAAATTTCATGGATGAGTGATTGATGGGTTGCGTTTTATATGGGCCACCCTGTATATATATATTTGTAATATTAAAGTACGGAGATGGCTTCATATTTCAAAACTGAGGGATACTAGGAAGTAGAATAAAATGCGGATCTAAACACAAATTTTTTATTGCGTATTACATTCCTTTACAATTACATTCAATAACAAACAGTTATTGTTTGATAAAACTAAATGAATAAACGAAGACAATAAAAATAAACTTTGTAAAACAAAATAAATATTTGATTAATTCCCGTAATACATATTACATATTATAGGTTGTTTTATCTCGTTTTAGGACTATCGATTTTTTTTAATTTTTGCAAATTTTATTTCTTATAATTCAACAACGATGGCATTTATCCAGAAATGGTTTTCGCCAACGATTTTCTCGTACAAAATAACTATTGGTAATGGTGTACAAAATTACTACTTCATGTAGAAATACATGAAATTTGGATGTAGAGACAGTTTGTGCTTCCTAGAATCCCTCAGTTTTGAAACATTAAAACGTTTCAATATTTTAATATTCTGTACACACACACACACACACACACACACACACACTATGAATTTCATTTTTCAGCTTTTTTTCTTATTTTTATTTCACTTACTATTAAAATTATTGTTTTTATTTTAAATAATTACTATATTTAAAATACAATTATGATGTAGACTATTTTGAACTCACTGAAAAATTTAGTAAAGATAGGCTACATTTATCAATAGGATTTATTTCTTAATTGCTATAATTTACTTTTTTATCTTAAGAAATAAAATAAGATTTATTCTAGTTTATAAACTTATGTAGGTCGAGCGTGTTTAGCACCAATAAAATCAGAATGTCCTATACCATTAAATACTTTTTCCCATCTTTCTCTTTTATAATCGTTCTGTGGGCATGCGTATGAATTTAGAGTGAAACGTCGTGTAGGGGTGAGGCATCATATGGACTGTTACGCTTTCGATGAAATGTTAATAGAAAGAAGACTGGAACAGAAGAAAAGGATCTTTACTGAGACATAAGAAGGGAGAAATTCTCAGCTTACTGGTTATTACTGTTCCATTGCAATTGCTATGAAAATTTTACTGTTATATCTTTTTAGTTTTATTATTAAAATGAAGTAATGGTCTTTCTTATTCTGCTCATAATTTTTATTAATATTATCATTACAAGTTTTAAATTCAATAGATAACTTCATTTAATATTTCCAAATATATTTTTTCACTTTTCGGTTCATAATTTTTTTTTAAACAGGTTATTAAATTTATGATTTCATCTTCCTTGTAATACGCAACATTATTCAAAAACTATGTTAATGTGAGAAAACTGATGAAACTGTCTGCAACATACATTTTTTTAAAACCCAAAACACTTTCATAATCATGTTTTAGAAATGTTAAGTGCAAAATATTAAATATTTAATATTTTGGACTGAGTTAAACCAACGTTTGGTTTTATATATATAAAGTACACCACTGAAATTTCGCGTAACAGTACAACATAACAAATACTTTCTCTGTGAGACACTACGTCTATTTAATTACGACAATAGTACTTTTTTGACGTAAATTTATTTGGCTGATTTACGCCTTAAGAATCCCAAGTTACATTTTAAGTGCAAGGTTAATATCTGAATCGGAAGTAATATTCTTCGAATAAAAAGGAAGAACAAAAAAGTGGCCGCAAAATTGTATCTTTTGGAAGTTAAGTAGTGTTTTTTGAAGGCAAAGAATATTTGCTAGGGCGAATCTCAATGTAGCTTATAATTAAAAATAATTTTTTTTCGAATTCAACTTTAAGGCACAAGTCAAGCTTTTTGATAGCGCTTAATTTGAGTAGTTTTTGTTAGAAGCACTCGTAGCGTAAGAAATTCGTTTGCACTTTCAGCGGCGTTGAAATAATGTGTCAAAGTTACGCTAAAATGAATAAAAAGAAGGAACAAAGTTAAATTAACGAAAATAGTATTATTTTTAGAACAACAGGTTAGTGAATTTTTAAAACGTCTTCGAAACAGTACTGGATATTGCTAATTTTTGGGATCCTTCAAACAGTTAGCGTAAAAGAAGTAAATTAGTATTTTTACAATTAATTTCTATTGTATGGTGACAGTTGTATTTTAAGCGTCTTACCAAACAATTCTAAGTGATTTGACGTAAGATAGTACTTTTTTTGAAATAAGCCGTAGCTATTCCCGTGAATACAGTTCTCACCAAAAAAAGCTTAGTAAGAAAATGGAGAAGTGAAGAGGTTTCCCATTCGATTCTTTCCCGAGCCGAATATTTTCTTGCATATAAGTAGGATGTAGTAACCGTGATGCAAGTGATAATTAGTTATATAACTGATTTTACAAGTAGGCGTCACGGTGAAATGGATTATTATGTTACACAATTTTTAACAGGGCATGGTTGTTTCAATGCATATCTTTATAAAATTGCCAAAAGAGTTCAGCCTATGTGTATGTACTGTGTAGAACAAGATGATATTCAGCATACCATTTTGAGGTGCCACAAATGGCAGGAGTTAAGGCAGTATGCAGGTATTAGAGGGAAAACGCCGAAGGAAACAGTCGATTATATGCTTGACAGTGAGGTAAAATGGAAAAAGGTTGCTGATTACATAAGAACAGTTTTAAAGCAAAAGAATATAGATGAAAGAAATATGGGGTACTAGTTTGTTAGGTGGGGTGGACAGGCTCAGCAGTGAGAGCCAGCATGCTGAGATGTGCTGGATTCAATGATCTGCTGAGGACTCCTTGGGTGTGTTTGGTAGGAATAAAAAATATCAAAAGATCCATTGGCCACACCACGGCATTGAGGTATGGTGTGGTGCCATAAAGGACAAAAATGAAATAAACCTCAAAAGAGCCACCGGTTAGCCCGACCTGTCATACCGGTATATTGCCGGTAGGTGGGGAGGGCTAATTAGAGTAACGGACACTCCCCTGGGTGGCGTAATACCATCAAGTCGGTCCGGCCCAGGGGAGTAGAGGGAACAAAAAAAAAAAAAGTTACATAAATGATAACCCACCGGGTTGGTCTAGTGGTTAACGAGTCTTCCCAAATCAGCTGATTTGGAAGTCGAGAGTTCTAGCGTTCAAGTCCTAGTAAAGCCAGTTATTTTTACACGGATTTGAATACTAGATCGTGGATACCGGTGTTCTTTGGTGGTTTGATTTCAATTAACCACACATCTCAGGTGTAGTCAAACTGAGAATGTACAAGACTACACTTCATTCACACTCATCATACATATCATCCTCATTCATCCTCTGAAGTATTATCTAAACGGTAGTTACCGGAGGCTAAACAGGAAAAGAAAGAAAGTTATATAAATGATAGGTTGACTGCTTTTAACATAGGTACTACCTGTTTAGTAATAATCATAGGTATAAGATAAACTTGATTTTTTTTTTGTATTTTAGGAGGTTTACATGCATTACAATCATAACAAAGACTTGAAAGATAGTGTAAAGCAGCAAATTAATGTAACCCTTTTCTGTAAAAAACTATGTATAGACTACATACAGTTAGAAAAACAATTCATAATTTCCAGAACAGAAAAAGTTCCTAGGTACAGATATAGAGTGACGTTACTGTAATAGTAAAAGATTAATAAAGATTAAATTTCAGACATCTCACAGTACGAAGATATTTTATTGCCTCTTTGTTTTCCTAGTAACAGTAAAACGTTATATTTGTGATCTAATTAAATTAAAATATAATTCAACTTATTATTTTACTGTATTTGATGAAAAATTATTATTTTTACTGCTTTTTACCAATTTAAATTGAGAAATTGATAATAATATTGAAATCTATAGGCTGTTGCTGTAAGAACACCTGGGTTAGTAAAAATATCATGTAATAATTTGTTATCTAAAACATGCGCGTACTGTAATGTTAGCATTTTGTTTAGATTATATCCTTAAAAAATAATACTTCATTTAATAAAACCTTGTCTGTTGATATAAAATAAAATTTTTTATTTTTTTGCAATAGCTAAAAATTAAATAATTGCTTGTGGGTAATTAGCATAATAATATTTTAGAAAATTTTAATCATTTTGTACTTTAGAGATATAGTTTTTATTAAATTTCATGTAAAATTAAAATTGAAGCTTATTGTATTTAAGGTAAAAGTACAAAAAATGTAAATAAGAAAAAAGGATTGAGAGATAGATAGAGAAACGGAAAGAAAGAAAAATTGTAGCGGTGGATGAGAGAAAAGAATTAGAAGAGCAGGTTAGAGAAAATGAATTCTCGAGTGAAAAATGTTTTTATCAGAACTGCGCTGCTAAGATTTTTATATCGTTCTTAGATGAGAGACTAAAAAAGGTTTTTTGATTCGAACATAAAATGCACCTTTAAGTAAGTGGAATTTTGAGCGGTTTTAGAAGGGTGGAAAAGTTATTGATTGAGAATAGAATATAGCCAGCCATTTTTCCCAAGATGATTGAATATCATACCGAGTGAACAGTGCTGATAGCGCGTCAACCCATTTCGTACCCCAAATCCTTATACCTCGTACCCCTATGCATATTCGGAGAAGCTTGAATCGTGTGACAGGTCTCGTCTATAATATAACCGCAACATAATAATCTCTTCATGTTCCTGTTATATGTTCTCGATATTTTGGCCTAATAATCTATATTTCCTAGCAAGTACAATATTTTATTCAAAAATGTTTCTTATTGTCAGCAAAGATAATAATATAGTAAAATTTTCGTGTTCAACATAATAAAAAATGTTGCATCTCCGTGATTATTATCGAATGCATATGCTGCTAAACATTGTGTTTACTCAAGATATGAATATTTGCTTCGATTATAGTTAAGTTTAATACTTTTGAGTTATGTCACCGTATAATTAGCAAGAGAATGAAACAAGAAGACGTTTCGCTCGTTCTGGAACCGTAGTTAATTAAAAATCTTATTGTTTCCGTTTTAGATTTAGTTTCATTTTTCATCGAAAATTTAAACAAAGAAATAGACAATATGGATTTCTCTTGATTAATCTACTCGTACTTAAGATTCTACCTCACCGGCATCTTAATACATATTAAGTTTTGTGTTATTTACTTATAATCTGGAAAGGCAAGCTTTCGCTTATCCTAATTTCTTACTGGAACATGATCAACGCGGCCATTTACGGTTAAAAATCTAAGGAAATCAATTACTCTACGAGCAATATCGTTGAATTGTAACTACATAAGTTTTTGACATCCATAATGTAGAAATAACACGGTCGTCATGTTAAAGATTTTAACGTTGTTTAAATTTTTTCACTTCAATAAAATGTGTTTTGTTCCAGAAAATGTTTTTAAATCACTAAAATTTTTTATTCTGTTTCTTGGACTGGAGATAAAAGCTACTTCGGTTTTGTTGGAAATTAATATCTAATAGTTCAGTCGTATTCGATGACTTGCATTACCTATTCCAGTTTTTGTTATGAATTTAATAAAAGTAAACCACCTTGAAGATAAAAATAAGCCAATCAGATTAATCTATTCTTCAGAGTAATGATGTTCACTATACAGCTATTAGCTGTATTGAACAGACTGATGATGTTACTGGTGCGCTGAATCTCACTAACATTTTTCTGGGCTTGAAATGCGGGCGTGTAAATTTATATTCAAATAACGTGAACAAGGTATTTACACTCTCCTCGTTTACCTGACATCTGATACTTAATGTTCTTGCAGACAGATTTTCCACTTTCAGGACTGTTACCCATCATGTTAGATGCCTACCATAAGTACGGCATCTGACTGGAAATAATAAGATACTTATCCGGGGAAAGTGATTATAATAATTTATATTAAACTAATTCTGGTGGTTCACGGAATTAGTAAAATGTTTGAAACTTTAATTACTACGAAGTATACTTTTGATGGTGTTCACCGTTAATTTAATTGATTTAAAAAAAAAATATTAGGTAAACCTTATAACAGACTACATTTTCAACGTCACCCTGTCCTATAAACCAAATATTAAGAAGTTAAAGAAAACTTTTTGAAAAGAAACATTCAAGTAAATGGTTATCTCTATTTTACTGCTTACATTATAAACAGAATGTATGTTTGAAGAAAATTGATATTTAAATGCCATTAAAACACATTTACAGACAATTGCATGACATAAATTGTATAATCGCGTAACAGCATCACAGAAATTTGTTTTTAATCGTTGTATTTTACCGAGTTAAAGTGTCATGCAACTAGTAAATTATAGTTCTAGTCGGATTTACTAGTTTCACCAAGTACTGTAAAACTTTATGTAGCATTTCGATTTCATTCAGCGGTACGTGTTAGATTTTAGTTAATTGCAAGTTAATATGTGATTTTACCGTTCTACAAACCTTAAGAAATATAACATAACTTATCATCTATTTTACGAGTAAAAAGTAGCTGTACTGTTATCATTATTTAAATATTTATGTAAATCAAAAGTAAAAACTTTGTGTAATTCTCATATTGAAATAATTTAATAATTTTTTATGTCCTCTAATTACTTTTTTTATATCGGTTTTCAGTTTACAGAAAGTAATGTTAATTTACCTACCGTTTCGCTAAAATAATTTCAATTTTATTTATGCACAAATTTTTATAACAATATAATGGGTGTAAAAGACGTTAAAAAAAAATCATTAGCGTGTATCTAACATCGATACAAGAAAAAAATATTTCTATAACGTTCGGAAATATTAAGTTTACGGTCGTCCGTTTCGGCCTTTAATTTATTCCACTTTCAACAATGGATTGAGGTATTTAAACGATTTTTTTATTTTTTAGGAGAAAGGCCGTCCATTTGCTAATGCTTTCTGTATTTCACTATTTTATTAATGTTGATATATTAACAACATGGTTTTGAAAACATAGCCAAAAAAAAATAAATATTTTTTTATCCTCTCTTGAGCCACAGCTATGTATAAATCAGCCCAGGGGAGTGTCCTTTAACTCTAACGGACCTTCCCGGCCACTAGTTGGGAAGCAAGGTGTGTTCGACAGTGACGTTTCCTGTACAGAACATACAGTTGGGAGTGTCACGCCTCCCAATATGGAGTAGATAGCTTCCAAAGTTCCCATGACTTGTGAACATTTGTCTAGTGTAGCAGTCGAGGTCACTAAACTTTCTTAAACACAACAGTCGCAGGTCCAGTATCAGGATCGTCGTCTAGGCTGTTGTCTCCCCAGCCAGCCATCCATCTTACCAGACATTAGAGGTCAAATCCCAAACCAAGTCAGCCGATATTTTAGAATACCTGTCCATCCTCTCGTTAACCAGTAGATCAATGGGTGGGACACCAGATAACACGCAGGCAGCATCATATGATGTGGTCCTATATGCTGCAATAATTTCCAGCAGCGATCGTCTGGGCTGGCTCTGAAGTTTACCGAGTTTTCTTTTAGTCTGTAACATTGATCTCCAAACCGAAACAGCATATAGAATGATGGATGTAACGGTAGACATGATGACCCTCCGTTTCGATGCTCGAGGTACCATCTGGGTCAAGGGGAGTCATTTTAGGGCAGCAAGTGTGTTCTCTGCCCACTTGCAGACAGTGATGATGCGGTCGCTGAATCTACACGACCGGTCTATAATCACCCCGAGATATCTTTCAGTGACTTCGGATGGGATTAGATGTTCTCTGATGCGTAGGTCCCAGCTTCCTCCGACCGGCTAAAACGATGTATTTACTCTTTTGCGGTGATAAACGTAGTCCATGTACCACCAAACATCTTTCTATACTAAAGGTCTCGTTGCTCCGGTCTTGGAGGTTCTGCTCGGACTTACCACCAACGAGAATGGCCATGTCATCAGCATAAGCAATCACCTCCAGCTGTTGCGGAAGGTGAAGGTTGGGAAAACTACGTTTCAGATGAGGAGGCTAAGCAGAGAGCCCGGCGGGACCCCTGACATCCGAAAACGTAGGTCCTCTTGCTGTGTCTCAACGGAGATCCATTTCTCTAGAAAATAATCCCAAATCTGCTGTAATAGATAGGAACGGTATCCTTTCCCCTTTCCGTCGCAGAGCGTCAAGAATGGTATCTCTTGGGACCGAGCCTAAAGCATTGCCGGCATCCAATAAAATTAGCATTGGCAGTCGTCTCGTTTGGCAAGTGCCCCTCCTCATGCTGGTCGCCCAAGATGTGACCTTTAGGAGGGCTTGAATGGTCGACCGCCACTTCTAAAAATTGAACTGATTCCTATGTAGTCCGAGACCGGCGTTAATTTGGTCTTCAACCCACATGGCCAGCACGCGCTCAACGGCTTTACCTATGTTGTTTAGAAGGCATAGTGGCCGGTAGGTGTTAATCCGGTCAAAAACGCTTGGCTTCGGAAGAAAGACCAGTCTGACCTCTTTCCAGCAAGCCAGAAAAATTCCTGCTTGTTGCCCTTTATTGGCAACGTCAACCGATCCCACGGAGCCTCTACTAGAAGATCCTTAAGTATTGAAGCTCACATTCGATCAGGGCCAGAACTGCGGGTGTTGTGCAGTCGGCTCATGGCTATGGTCAACTCAGGCAACGTGTACCGTCGTTGCTCTAAGCCGTTGGCGCCTTACAACTCCCATTCTACACATCCTTCACTGCTGGGGGAAGCTACCCTAGAGTTATTGCTGGCCATCAGCCGATTAAAGTTCCAAATGCTTTAATATTTGTGGACAGGCACTTGGTATTCAGCGACCTAGGCGTGGCAGCGAATTACTGACTTGACGAGATTAATTTTATTTATTGAATATCATTTATATTTTAGTAGTTGACGGGGTGCGCCTACCCATTTTAGAATATATGACAAGACAGTGGTGGGACACGAAGCAAGTAATGTGTGACACCATGCTTAGTTCGCTCATGCAATTAGGTAAGCTCTAGCAGCTAGTAAGAACAGTGGTCACTAAACTGATTCGTGGCTCAGTAGACGTTTCGGTCTTATGCTTTAAGGCGACCGAATGGAATGGTGGTGGGAGAAATGTCATGGAAATCAATCAATCGTTCGATTGAAGAGGAATTGAGATGAAAACCGCCTTTCCATCTCTATTCTAGCACGTTTTTCCGTCAAAATTGGTAAACGTCTCCCAAAACGTTTCGTGACCAGTCGATATGCCTGGCCTCAAGGATTTTTGTTTAATTCTGAACAAAGTTCTAGCCATCTCCTCCTCTTCGCATTCTTGATGGTGTTCCGAAGGGCTCTCTTGAAATGCAAATAATTT
Organism: Lycorma delicatula; assembly: GCF_047948215.1. Classification (NCBI taxonomy): domain Eukaryota; kingdom Metazoa; phylum Arthropoda; class Insecta; order Hemiptera; family Fulgoridae; genus Lycorma; species Lycorma delicatula. The sequence goes on along the minus strand of NC_134455.1, from coordinate 5,425,825 downwards.
TGGGATGCGAGAGCATAGGAATCTACACCACTCGTCTAAATCATTGCACAGTCTTCCGATGTCACGATTTCCATCCGTAAATTACTGATCTTGGGGGTTCACCAGTAGGCTGGCCGATGACGGAGGAGTCTGACTCCCGACCGATGAATCGCCTGTTTAACAGTGTCCTGTAGAATTTCGGGTGTGAAGAGTAGACCACGACGTACGTTGTTTGAGACTTCCTCAAAGATGGTACAAACTTCTCGAGATGTCAATCGAGTAGGAGCGCCTTGAATCCGTGGACGGAATGTAACAACCTCAAATTTGACCAGGGTAGCCAGATGGTCACTGGCGGTGTCATTTGTCACCACTCGCCAGGAACGACATTCACGATTCACCTTCCATTGAGGATAGTGATATCTAGTACTGATGACTGTTCAAGGGCAAAAAAAATTGGCTTACAAGCAATAAAGATCTAAAGTACTCGCCACTTCAGTTATCAGCTCGCCTCTTCTGTTTTTGTAAGCGCTATCGGCTTCCACAGACTTATAGTCGAAATCGCCGACAATCAAAAGCTTCTTCCTAGTCCCAGTAATAGTAGTTTGCAGTCGTGCTATGAATTCCCTTTAATAGACCAAGTTGCAGTTAGGAGAAACATAAGTTCTCACGATCCCATTTCCGCCAGCTCGATGCAGAGGAAGCCATCACTCTTCTCCAAAAGGTACCAGCCTAAACGTCCACTGACATCCCGTATTGCCACGTCAGCCCTGTTGTCCGTAGTCCAGTTGCAGCTGACCACAACTGACCTGTTCGGTTCAGTCGTTATGAGAAAATCAGCTTTTTCTCCTTAGCCAACTCTCCCACAAGATTATGGGAAAGCGAGCATCTGTTAACATTGGAGAGTAGAACTCATAACATGACGACTGGTGTTTACATTCCCAGTCCCCAGTGCAATGTCTCAAGTCATCACAGTCAAGGCATCTTTGAGGTTCCGTGTAGCACACAGCTTTTTAGCCGCCGCTTCCACAGTTAAAACAGAGCAAAGAACTATCTTGGTCACGACAGTCAATATTACACTATATCTATTTAACGATAGCTTAATATACGAGAAAGTACATTATATTTTACAATTATTATTTGATTATTACTGCACTGTTAACAAAACCAAATTTCAGTCAGGTATCTTTTCAATTAATATTTTTTTCCAGATTTTAATGAATGTCCAGTTTATATGGCCGTTATTTCGTAATTTGAATAATATTTTACAGTTGTAGGAATAAAGTATCAGAAGATTAGTTGTTTTGCAAAAAAATTATTTGTTTTTCACATTTTTCATCGTAGTAAGACATAACATAAGTATAACATGAGTATAACATAATCATATGGTAATTCCGTAAATTTATCTTAACTAAATTAAATTTTTAATTAGGTCATGATTACAATAACCATAAAAAATGATTTATATTTGCAATTCTAAATACGAAATTATCTTGTACTTTTCATTATAATAACATTAGAAACTCAACATTAGCTGTAAACTAAGGTACAATGCGGTACTCAGAAGGACGCAGGAGAACGTTTCACAAGACACAGCAGTAAATACATCATTAGAGTTAAAAGAGGAATACGAACGTTCGATCGTCTAAAAGAAGGTAGAGTACCTTAAAGAACATGCGAGAACTGAAATCTGCTAATATAGCAGAACGGTAATAATGATAGAACCATTTACAGATCAAATTTTTTCCGTTACAAATAAATAATATCCTACTCAACCAACTTAACGCGACGAGTTTGTCTTAGGAAACAATTTTTATGGGGTTCTTATTAACAATACTACCTCGGTAAATCTTGTTAAAGTAAACGGTATTCTGCATGCATGAATGTCAGATAATTACGGGTTTCAACTTAATAATGCTGCACTAGTATCTAATGAAACTTTCGGATTAGGTTTTAAGGTTTACTACCTAAAAACATCATTTTATATAATAACATTAGATCTAGTCTAAAAGAATTAAAAAACTCACATTTAAAAAATTGTTTTCTAAAAATTCGTTTCAAGACTGATAATGCTAAGTAATAATACAGTTGGACAAGATGAATTGTATTCGATAAGTCAATTTAAGGTGTAATCTTGTATGACAAGTAGATACTTTTCACAGATTCCTTGATAAACTTTAATAAATATATTAATAGCTACATTTTGTAGCAGAATAAAATTATACTATATAGTTTTATTTGATGAGCGGTTTACACTTACCGTAAATTATAAAGAAAAAAAAACTTAAACCTGTAATTTCATATTTTAATAGCTTTTTCATTGAGCCCAATTTTACTGAAATTAATTTTGCATTTTCCAATATGTCTTATGATATGAAATAATATTTTAATAGTAAGTAATAACAGTGCGTAATTGTGTAGTAATACTTACCACGTTTTATGATAATACAGAAGTTATTTTAATACTTCCATCAGCCGCCTTTTTTGATATTTTATAATTAATCTGAAAATAAAAAAATAAATCAATTACTAAACAGTTTTAAGGGAGTAATAAAAAGAGAACCTAATTTGTAGTTATTACTGGATATTCATTTTATTGTAATACACAAGTAAATACGAAAGTTCTGTTAAAAATAATTGGAATGATCATCAGATCAGTCCAACTGTCACTTGCTAGTCTTAGATATCAATTTGAGACTATAAAAATTCAGAAATCGCACAATTACCTCAGGAATGATGAATACCTGTATCAGGATAATATGTAAAATAAAATTTGAAGTGTTTCCTGGTATCTTTTTTAAAGAAAGATTATAATTGTCCAATATCAGCCCTCCCCAAGGGAACAGAAATGAAGTCTTTAAGGCTTTGTTTCTGAAGGAAGTTGCTACCTTAAGGTACCACCTTCTTTCTGTTCACCTCATAGACTGAAGGTGTAGAGAACATTATTTTTTTCAGTGAAAGAACATTTATTTGGTGCCTGTTATACTGCTGAAGATGCTTTTGATGCATCTGACATGATAAGAAATATCAAGGAAGACGGTATAACTTAAAAAGTAATATATATCTTTCTGTCATAAAATAATGGATCCTATACACTACTTTTAACTCGCAGAGAGATAGGTAATAAATTACAGCTTGTAATATATAATATTTATTGAGCAGATTTAATAGCTGCTAAAGACCTTACTTATTTAATACCAGTGTCTCCATGCGAATGTTGAAATTACGCAACGATGTGTTTAATATAGAAATTAATAGTGGACCTTTACATTATCCGCTTCGGGAATATTTTGAATTATCGCTGAAAGGACGTCTGTTCAAAAAATCTCAATTGATATCTTCCTCTTTAGTTGATTAGGAAAGATTGGAAATATATATATATATATATACTAAATAAGTATATTTAATTCAGTACGAAATAAGCACATTTCAACATTTTAAACAATACATCAAGGTTTATTCACATAATTTTTTCTCTCGTATTCTGCCTGTAGGAAATGTAAAAAAATCTAAGGAACATGGGAATAAAAATTTTAAAAAATTCATGCATTACATATGATAAATCTAATTTTAAGAACCCTTTACAAATAACAGTTGAAGTACCTATTTGTACTAATACCTAGTAGCTCAGGGCTTGCGTGGCTTGCCCTTTCTCTTTGGACCTGCTCGTATGTTCGTTATCCTCATGGTTGTGAGAATGTTAAATATTTTACAGATATTCATTAAAGAAGAGAAAATCCTTTTACTTGATCCTTATAGTTTATATTTCTGTTGACATGATGACAGAAATATTCAAGTAAAAGGATTAATTTTTTTTAATGAATGTCATTAATATTTTAACCTCCACAGGGGTTAAAGCCTCGACCTATGGCTTAAAACCTTCCCTGGATAAAACCAAAATATATGTAAATTTGAAAGCAATCGCTCGGTTAGTTCTGGTGTGATACTGTTGCAGATAAACAGATCTACAAAATTTTGCACTGGGTAGACGGAAACGCGAGTGAAGCGAGCCCTGAGCGGCTAGTATTATTATAAAAAAAAGTCAGTCTAAAAGAACTTCTCTCATTTCCTTCCATCCTCGTAAAGATTATCCTATCTTGGAATTTATACGTTCTTTTTACATTTGAAATTTGCACGGTGTGCAAAGGAGAGAGAGGGCACGGCTCTCTCTGGGCCTGTGGATGGAGGAGATACCTCCACCCACAGGGCCAGAGGTCTGTGGATGGCCAAGAGGTGGGTGGATTTTAGCTAATAATTATTTTCAAAATACTACTGATACACCAATAACTTGGTTTACGAAATCTTGTGTAATCAAAATGATTAATCAAACAAAAAATTATTCAGAAACCAAAGTTCAAAAATAATATGTTCCTGACTTAGAATAGTAGATAAATGTTTGCTAACATGCTTATGTATGTTTTTATGTCTTAATAACATTACAGAAAATAATCTAGCAACTTGTTACATCTGGTTTTTGTCTATAGACGACCTGTTTTTGTCAAATGTGAGTTTTATACAGATATTTTTAAAGTTTTATACTAATCTGTTAAATTTTATAATTATTTTTTTGTATTATAACATTAAAAGTAGGAATAGCAGAACACAATGAATACAATGTAAAAAATAGCTCTACAGACCGTATAGTCTACCTTACTTGAAATTGTCAGTTTTTATTAATTCTGTTAGTTCTTTTTATTATCTTTTGTTGCAGGAAACCAAAGATAAGAATATGTGACATAATAAAATTTTAGAAAGCTGTTAAGCCGTTGGAAGTAAAAGGATTTAATGTAAGAAGACATAAGATCCAAATAAGTTTCCAAGAACAACAACTTCCAATTTGCTTAAAAAACTAAAAGCTCCTTTAGCTGCGTTGAAAAGCTAGAGAGAAAGGCGGATTACTTACCTCAACTTAAAAGAAAATTGGGAAATTATTTAAATTTAATGCAGTCGAATCTTTGGCCTGACATGAAAAGACATTATAACCATTACATATTGGTTGTATCCTTGCAATAACGTCCACAATACTTCTTAATAGAATTAATCAGCTATATAAAAAAGGATTCATTTATTTTTGAAGTATTATAAAAATTAAAGGAGCGTAAACAAATCAATAGGCACTTCTTTGCCAGAAAGAAAATTTTCGATTAATTGGATGAAGAGTTTAATAATTACAATGTCTAGCTGACCATGAGTTTAATGAAGGTAAATAAATGTCTTAATGACACTTTCAAATAGTTCATGAAAAGGTAAACAGAAATTGGAGAAATTAGCTTGGGTAGAAGACGGTTTTGATCATAACTCATATATATAACGTGAAGAGTTGTTGAAAGGACGTTTATTCTGCTTACGCTAGATTTTTAGAATAAAATTACGAGCGAAAATTTAATAATTGAGCTTGACCAGGATCAAAAGATCCTGGGATCCCTCAGGTGGGATCACCTGAGAGATGTCTCCTATCCCTCAGGTAAATTTAAACAGAAATATTCACATAACAGTTCTAACTATTTCAGATTTCTTGAAAAAGAAAAACCTACTTTATCTCCAAACGTTTACACATTACACGGACATTACTCCAAAATTTAAATGCTAACTTTATAATAAATCTACTCAGAGAAAATCACGCCACAAACACCTCAGTTCCGTATCATACTCCACCCGTAAAGTAAATATTAAATTTTATTTAAGGAACAGATAGGTATCAAACATCATGGAAATACGGTCTTATTAAAGAATAAAGCCGGTCTCAAATTGTGATGTAGCTACGCTGTTTGGTACTGTATATTAAAGGTTTAACCTTGGCTAAAGTCTACGTACGAATTTCAAGCTATCATTGAAAATTAGGCAAAAAATTAAAGGATATACTAAAATTTGTAAGTGTACGATTTATTTGACCTTAAAATGTGTCTCCTAATACAAGGCTACGTCATTTAAATGGTTCACAACGTGCATATGATTAGCAATATGGGAGCAATAATTGTACCCGTTCCACTTAACGCAAATACGAAACATATTACCTCTAGATCGTAATAAACGGGAAGAATTCTGTCAATGGATAATGAAAAAATCTAATCTGATGGATCTAATTCTAGTTCCCAAAGTCATACCTTCTTATTGATGAATCGTGCTTCACTTGAAATGAAACAGTCAATTTTCAAAATTGAGCAGAGGAAACCCATACAAAAATATGTTTAGTGATGCGTTTTGGCAGTCGCATTTGATAATAACATGACGACAAATAGTTGTTATAGTAGGCAATAATTGTGTAGCTTCAAGTACTCTTTCAACAATATTGTTAAAAGACAAACCGTTAGTCCTTACAAACTTTTAAAACATGTTCAGCAAATCTACAGAAATATACGATTTCGTGTCGTCTTCGCTCACACAATTATTCAATACAATATTCTAAACTTAATTGATAAATAACTGTTAATTATTATGTAAAATCTTCATCAGATAATTAAATTTTTCTTTAATTATTATTTGTTTTTAGTATTATGAAGACGATTTCAGTTAGTTGTGTTTAAAATTGTAACTCTTTTGCTTGGTCTGTTTTTTTTTTAAAATTAAGGTCGAATTTCTGAAACTTCTTACTTCCTTATACGAAGTAAAGGAAGTATTGTGAACGCGAAAAATTTAGGTTTCCTGATTTTAACGGAAATATCCATTTTTACCATCCTTGAATCCATTTTGAATAGTTTCGGCGTGATATGTTTACGTATATGTACGTACGTATGCATCTCGCATAACTTAAAAACGATTAGATGTAGAATTTTGAAATTTTGGATTTAGGACTGTTGTAACATTTACCTTCCCTTTTGATTGCAATCGACTTGACAAAAAGTATCAAAAAAAGCCCAAAAACCAAAACATTCGAATTTTGGGATTTTTTTTTAATTTAAGCACTTTTCTTTATTAAGCTTTCATTGAGAGATTTTCAACAGTATATCATAAGTGGTACTTATTTTCATTGGTTCCAGAGTTATAGCCAAATAAAATTTTAATTAATGAAATATTTGGATCTTAGAGGAAGGCACATCGGTCCGAATCAGATTTCATCTCCTTTTTTGTTAACATTTTTTTTTTTAAATTGAAATATATTGATTTATACATGTAAATAATGTAAAATGTAATGTAATGTTAAGTTAATGAATTAATTATTAACCTCTCATTGTAAATTTTTTTTTACAATTGATAATAATTCAATAACAAAAAAAAAGAAAAAATATAAGAAGTTTTTAATGAAATATAATTTTATCTACTTTACTTTTAAAAAAAATGTTTAAATTTAATTTAATTGATGTACATGGAAGTTACGTGTTGTCCACATCAAATTTTATTCGATTTATATTAAATTAATTTATAACATTTTTTCAGATTTAAATTTTATTGATTTACCTAAATTTAACAAAGTTATTTTACGACAAATCTAAAAGCGTTTCTTTGAAATTGTTGTTGTTAAGATAATAATTACTATTGTCTTTTTTGCTAAGATTACTATAGTTTCTATGTTTAGTACTGCTTACCTGTTTTAGCTTTATTCTTTTAATACTTACTGACGAGTTTCTGAACTACTTCATTGTTAAAACTTATTGTATCGGTACTTAAGTATCAGTACATTACCAGTACAATAAGTTTTGACGATGGAGTTGGTCCGAAACGTTCCCTTCATCTAGATTTTTGGGCTTTGCAACCAACATTCTCGAAAATAAAACAAAACTAAATGTAGTTATGGGACTTCTTAAATTCACGTTTTTACATTATAAATTACAAAACCAGCAAATTTTATCCTTAATTTAGGTCTCAAGTACTTTAGTGTGGTTTTATTTTACCTGTGGAACAAAAGACAAGGCGAAATATTTCGCCAACCCATAATTCAAAACAAAGCGTAATATATCGCCAGTTATAACTCAAAACAAAGCGATTTCGGATATTCAAAAGTACTGTCATTCAATTTAAAATCGTCTTATTCAGATATATTCAATTAGCAGTTATTTACATGACCTTTTCAAACGAGATACAAGCTTAATAAATTACTTTATAATAAGGATAAAAATTCGCAGGCAGTGTTATTTTATTCGGTAATCACTTTATTATTATCGTATACTAAATTATTGCATTACTATGTCAAATATATGAAGAAAATATTTAAAAAAAAAATCGTTTTGAAGTGATAAAAAAAATGTTTTTTTCATTACTGTTTAGCCTAACATGTTACACTCGCAAGAAGCGTGAACAAATTTTCCACTGTTGAGTGCGTTAAGTAATTTTTGGAAAATAACCTACCAGTGGAACAGTATTCATTCAAATCAACTAAGTACGGTGAGAACAATGACAAAAGGCTAGTTATTTGATATTTAATCGGACATGTCAGAATGTTTATTCACATTTGGTTAAAAAGGTATAAAGCTCATTTAATTTGTTTTTTTATTTTTTATTTTGATGACACAAGCCTGGCATGGTTGTGTTTTTTAGTATTTGATAATTTATTCTTATGTATTTTTTAGCGCTGAATACGAAAATATCCATCATTCCCTCCATCACGTCAGGGTTTTTGGAAATTGAAAATTTCAAAATTTGAATAAATGATAAATTGCGAAAATGTGATACAATAAAATAGATATAAGACTTTCTTTTTATTCCAAATTAATATAATATATTCACTTTTTTGGCTTATACTATGCATTCTTATAGCTAAAAAGTAGAGTGGTCTGATGATGAGGGCTGAGGGCTTGAATTCTAATGAAAATAAGCACAAAACAATTTCTATTAAATTATTCGTAATTTCTATTATAGTGCGTTTTTAAGTTAATTTATTTTTATTTATTTAATTAATTTTTATGAGGTACATCATTCCTTTGGAAACTACTCTCCCTCTTCACCAACCCTTAATGACGAAGTGTGTAAAATACGTACAATTATTTTCCATGTGTCGAAGCTTCTTTGAACGGCTAATAGTCTGCTTCGCGCTTTTCCTTCTATGATCTACAAATAGGTTCATCTCGGTGTAACATCCAGCAATAGTCAATCACCGTAGTAGTCCATTTTCCTTGATACCTCCTTTCCATTTATTTCATGTCCTGATGAAATCTCACCTATCTCTTTGCTAACATCACACCAGGAAAATAGTCAACATGTGAACCTTAAAGCTCATGGAACAGCCAAAACTTTGTACTTCTGCAGCATGTTCTCAACGATTTATTTGAAGTTCAGATCCTTCTTATTGCCCAGTAATTTGGTTACATATCTTTAACGGCTCCCCAGGTTTCTTTTTCTGCAACTTCCATTTGTTTCTCAAAATTATCATCTTTGAGAGGTTTTGTAATTTCAGGATCAATAAAGTCACTCTCTTTTAGTTTGGCGGTTCATAAGGCTTTGTTACATATTTTAGCGGTTGATAAGGGTTTGGATAAGGGGAATTTGTTACAAACGTATTTAAAACATTTACCTTCTTTTGGTAATGCTTTGACAGATTGCTTCATCAAGCCTAACTCGATTTGTGGAAGCGGAATTAGAACTTAATTCGAGAGATTTTAAGGGAACATTTTTCGTTACATGTTCTAATGAAGCCCTTTTTGGTCAATCTTTCCTTATCCAAAGATTTCCTATGTATCTGCTATTCCATTCACTCAAAAAACAAGAAAACTTTATGTATCTTCCTTGCTGGAACAATCGACATTATTTTGAGGTCGCCGCATGTAATCCAAATATGATTGTCGTATTTCGTTTTATCAAGATAAATTATCGTAACTCTCTTTTAAATGTGCAGAATATCCGACGGATATTGACGGACACGTATTTCCATTGTGAAGACGGACATCTTTGAGGCTTTTTTTGGACGAATCTACAAACAGTACCTAATCGGTACTTTCATACGGAATGTTAAATCGAGTCAAACGTTACGTATATCAGTGCAGAAGACTAATTCTCTTTCCTCTGAGAAATATGGAAGAAAATCATTCTCTCTGTACCTGAACTGGGTAAATGAGATGTCAGCTGCTAGCAGGTTCTTCTCTTTAAACCTCGAATCAATAAATTCTGGATTTTCTTATTTCTTGGATTTTCAAATCGTTTAGTTTAGACAGTGAATAAAACCCTAGTGCACAGCTATCTCCGAGTTCGTACTTCTCGATGGTATTTTCATTTAAATCACTTGTGAAACTGTCTATTTCAAGTAAATTTTCTCTTAGAATTGGCACTGGTACCTCTCGACCATGAGGAACCGGATGTAAAGCGGATGGCATATTTGGATAGACGAATCTCTTTTATTCTTCAAACTGAAACCGTGAACACTGGTCGATCAAAAGCAACAACCACTGGTGTGATTTCGTGGCTCTACCACCAAAAACGCCTTTAATCATGGAGGACGGAAAAATACTCGATTTACGCACGCTGATGGTTGAAACAGGACTGATAGGCGCGGATAGCTGTAATGAACAACTTGTTAAGTCTTGTCAAAATCTGTCGACCAAGCTATTGACTTCATGCATTCACTGAGCAATGGAGAGCCAACTCTCCCACCGACTCGTCATCTTCAAATCAGCCCCTCACCATCATCCTCTTCAGACCACTCAATTTTTTACCTATGAGAATGCATGATATAAGCTAAAAAATCAATATATTATATTAATTTTTTATTAAAAAAAATTAATATCTATTTTATAGTATAATATATTCACAATTTTTCAACTTTTTATCAATTTTGAAATTGCCATCCAAAATATTCTACCGTAATGGAAAAAATTAAGGTTATTTTTGGATTCAGCGCTAAAAAATGCATATGAATCAATTATCAAAAGTCAAAAAACATTCCCCAACCAAACTTCTACAGGCTTGTATCATTAATTCACCAAATTATCTTGAAGTTTGTGAATGAGAATATGAAATTCAAATTTTTTACAAATAACAAATGCCATGCCTGATCGCAATTCGAACCCGGGACCTTCGGATGAATTTTCGAGACGCTACCACTTCGTCAAAGAAATCAGCAAAGTTATTTTTTTAGGGTTTTTGAGATGCTTTTTAAGAAAAATTTTAATAATAAAATTAAAAATCACATAATTTAATAGGAAACTGATTGAGCTGTAAATACAGTTGTGTAGCTTCAATTTTTATCACTCCTATGAACGAGATTTTAAATTGAAAACTAGACAAACATACAGTACGCCAAGCACTACTGACTTGAGTAACTTCTAAGTTGGCCTGATTACTCACTATGTTCCTTTCATATCTTATCATAATTAGATTAACTTTTTCTCGAAAACAGTTGATTTTATTTTTAGTTGAACAATTTATCGGTTTAAGCACAAATTCAAGACCACGTGACGCCACCAGGGGAGACGTGGTATGAGTAAACCCCCGTGTGAGACTAGACGAGGCAAGCCGAGCGCCTCGTACGAAGCTAGACCAATGGACGAGTAGTAAGCGTGCGTACAGCCTACCGTAGAAGTAAGCGTGAAAAAGCGTGGAGGTTTTTCAAAAGCCTCCACGCTTTTTGAAAAGTCTGTACACTAGCTTGCACGCTCACCTACTACATTAGTGAAGCCTCGCACTAACGCTCATTCCGCACCACGCCCCGTAGCGACGGATGTCCTTGCATTTGTTCTTAAACCGGCATAATTATACTAATTTGGAACTGTTTCAAATTTTAGAAGAAATTAGCATTTCTTTTCAGTTTTGAAATGAAAAATCAACTTCGACATTAGAAAATTTGTCTGTACACTTATTTGTGAGCAAACTTCTAAAAAAATATAACAAAAATTTATTCTTTCCACGAAAGTGTAATATAGTGGTATATGAATTAAAAAAGAAAATTAAAATTTACAATAATTTTTCATTATGCACAGAGATATTTACTTAAACTAATATATTGTTTTATTAAAATGTGTTTGAAAGCGTATTTTTAAGGTTCCGAAATAAAAAATAAAAAAAAAAAACACATTTTTTCTACTAAATGAAAATCTAATTTTTCTATATTTACTACGAATTTCACATAAAATGGAATATTATTATTTAAAAAATAAATTAAAATTTAAACAATAATTGCTGCTATCGTTTCTGAAAGAAAAACTAAAAATTTGTAAGAGAGATTTTGAAAAATTCTCCTTTAAACTTAACTCAAAATTTGAACGCCTAACATAAAATTAGTCCACTTGGTTAACGAGTAAAATCTCTGAATAATATCAAATAGCTTATCATGTAACAATTAAGTGGTATAGTGTTTGGGGTTAGGTTTTATTTGACAATAAGGATATCAAAAATTTAAAATTTTAAAAATTTAAAATTCAATTTAAAGTTCAAAATTAAACTTAAAAATTAAGTTTCAAAATTTAAAGTTCAAAATTTTAAAATTTTTACTCACTATGTTCCTTTCATATCTTATAATTACGATTAACTTTTTCTCGAAAACAGTTGATTTTATTTTTAGTTGAACAATTTAATAAAATCGGTTTAAGCACAAATTCAAGACCACGTGTCGCCCCCAAGGGAAGACGTGGTATGAGTAAACCCTCGTGTGAGACTAGACGAGCAAGGCGAGCATTAGACACTTATTTAAACTTAATCTTCTCTTATTTAAACTTAAAATCTTTTTAATCATTGAACAATTTTGTTATTATTTTCTTTAATATAATTAAATTCCTCTATGATAAATATGCTTTCTTAACCGATCAAGGACATTGGACATTTATTTATTTACGTTGATGCTATTATTTATTTATAAGATCTGCCTAAATTTAAAAGAAAATCGTTTAATTTAGGTTGGAAATTCTCTAGATAATCAAAGAGTGATTTGTGTTAGGTCGAAAAAACCCAAAAATTTAATTCTCCTTCCATTAAAAGCATTCTTAGATATTGTGTGGTTAGAATATTCAAATAAACCTTTACCCGTATTTAGCTGGCAATTCCAAACATTTTAAAGCAGTTACCAGAAAAAATAGATAAATTGGTGGCTATGTCTAATTGTATCCGTTAAATACAATTAACGGTAACGATAAATACAATTGTCTCTAAGAGGTTTTAGTAGTTCATACGAGTTATCAAGGAAAAATTTCCCAACCGTGAAATTAAATTTACTTCTACAAGAATATGGCAATTAAAATGAAAAAAGTAAAAGGTTCTTTTAGTATTTATTGTAGTACAGACGTAGGTTTTGCTTTTATATGAGAGTTGTAGAATATTATTTATTTGATTATCGGCACTAATCAAAATAATTTATCAAGGCTTACCATAATATTGCATAAAGAATAGGTAGTGTGATATAAAAGGTACTGTACACTTTATGCGATATGACACGGTGTAAATGACGGATACTAATTACAGAACTGAAGTAAAAGGAATGATAAAGCGAGTATGATAGAGATAGATATAGAAAGAAAAAAAAGTGACGAAAGAAAAAGAAAAAGATTGTGAATAAAAGAAAGAGAGAGCGTAGAAAGAGAACGATATCTTTCTGTCATTAGTGGTGCAAGTCTTGCTAAGGGCCAAATGAAGGGTGAAAAACTCAACAAGGGTTTCCAGCTCAGATCGATAAGGCCGCAGCAGTAGAGCCAGGACTTGTCTTTTCTTCCGCAGCTTCTTTCCTTTACCTTCCTTTGCTGACTACGGTAGCTTAGTTTTAAGAATTTCTTCAATATTATTACTTGAACCGGTTTTCGAATGAAATGTTTCTTTTGATAAACGGTGTATTATACGATATCCACATATCCTGTTCTATTTTGTAAAACGTAATTTTTTATTCAACATATGTTTTATTAACAAAAGTATTATTTAAAAACGCAAATTTAGTTATATAAATGTCTCCGTTAACGTATACGAGGACCCGTAAGTAAATAAAATACAAAAATTCAATGAGAAAAAATAACCTGACGGTGATGGATATCCAGGTACATTTATATGGTTGTGAAACCTGGATTTTAAAATCTAAGATGTGAGCTCTATACGCTGCCGAGATGTCCTTTCTGCAGAATATAAAGGGTGGATCCCGACTAGATAGATTAAAAACGAAGATTTTTGAAAAGATTTAAAATATTTTTATACGCGACAAAAATATTGCTTTTTGTGTTAACAGAGAAAAATGGTCAGAACACTAAGAATTCAGGATGCTAAATCAGGCCTTAAACTACGCACCTGCGAGAAGATCATGGGAAGTCCAAGGAAAGCCTGGAACAAGGTCTATGATCTAAACTGGAAAGAAATTGATGAGGATTTCCAGCTTAAATATACAGTAGATGGTTTTTTTTTATAATTTTGTAAAAAGTCTATAAATCTATTGTTATATGATAATACGATATCGATGTATCATACAAAGTCTGTAAGAGTAATTAAATGGATTAAAAAAAGTCTTATTTTATGCTTCCGTCACTGTTAAAATCCAACTACTTCAATTCTCCATTAGTTTGATGTTATATGCAGTTAAAATAAGTAATAACAAAATTGATTTCCAGCTGCAGAATTTTAAGACCCGATGTTTAAAAATTTTTTAAATATCCTGTGAATATAATATTAATTTAAATAGCAGACACCGATTACAACTATGGTGAAATTCGTTTATATCGGCCCAAGTGAAAAGATAAAGATACTACGTTTTGCTGATGATATAATAATTCTAGCCGAGGGTAAAAAGGATTTAGAAGAAACAATGAACGGCATAGATGAAGTCCTACGCAAGAACTATCGCATGAAAATAAACAAGAACAAAACAAAAGTAATGAAATGTAGTAGAAATAACAAAGATGGACCGCTGAATGTGAAAATAGGAGGAGAAAAGATTACGGAGGTAGAAGAATTTTGTTATTTGGGAAGTAGAATTACTAAAGATGGACGAAGCAGGAGCGATATAAAATGCCAAATAGCACAAGCGAAACGAGCCTTCAGTGAGAAATATAATTTGTTTACATCAAAAATTAATTTAAATGTCAGGAAAAGATTTTTGGAAAAGATATGTTTTGAGCGTCGCTTTATATGAAAGTGAAAATTGGATGATCGGAGTATCTGAGAAGAAAAGATTAGAATCTTTTGAAACGCGGTGCTATAGGAGAATGTTAAATATCAGATGGGTGGATAAAGTTACAAATGAAGAGGTATTGCGGCAAATAGATGAAGAAAGAAGCATTTGGAAAAATATAGTTAAAAGAAGAGACAGACTTATAGGCCACATACTAAGGCATCCTGGAATAGTCGCTTTAATATTGGAAGGACAGGTAGAAGGGAAAAATTGTGTAGGCAGACCACGTTTGGAATATGTAAAACAAATTGTTAGGGATGTAGGATGTAGAGGGTATACTGAAATGAAACGACCAGCACTAGATAGGGAATCTTGGAGAGCTGCATCAAACCAGTCAAATGACTAAAGACAAAAAAAAAAATCAGCCCAAGTTTTGTGTGAGATAAATAATCTTTATCAATGACGAGTATTATTTATATGCTGGATTATGCTGAAATAGAATGTTACAAGTATATTGCTATTTTGGCTAACGGCCAGAGATTTTGTATATCTACTTGTTAAGAAAAGCAGAAAGTTACACCGCTGAGACGCACGTCTCCATGGCATATAGGCAACCAGATTGGAGAAATGAAGCGTTAAATAAATTTTTCTGTTAAGTACAATCGTATTAAGCCTAAAAAGAGGACAATTTGTTTGTAAGATATTTTGTAGCATAAAAAATAAAGCAGTTATTGCTGAAAATACCAAGCAGAATCCGGAATAAATTGGTCAAAACAGCATTAAAATGTACAAAATTAAAAATTAAAAGTGAGGAATGTTTATAATACTTTTAAAGACAAGTTTACACCAAGAGATAAACTAATAATTTTCTCAGATAATGGTAACAAAATTCTATAAATATAACAAATAAATAAAATTAACACAGAATAAAATAACAATTATAAAAACGTAAATTGCTTAATACCTCAATATTTGTTTAATAGAATATTAAACGTGTATGAAGAAAATTCCGGTTTAATTATTGACTAAAGTTTATATAGTGATTTAAATTAATCAACAATTCAACATTAAAAAACAATTTAAAAAAAAAGATAAAACAACTAAAACATATAAGATTCTTTTCTCTCCGGCTATACTGTTATACGAAAATCGTTTTTTTTTTTTTGCTATGATGCAAATAAATTTTACGTTTTAGTTTAAAAAGACTGTATTTTTTTTGTTAGGAATGGCTGAAAATTTCTGAACATAAATGCAAAAAAGTAGAATCTTTATTTTACTAAAAATCTGATTTCACAAATGATATTTAAAGGTACCAAATAATTTTTATTTTTTTTTATTTTTACAGTTAATTTCCCAAATAGCAAAAGTAAATCGTATAGCATTTGTTAATAATTAAAAAATTACGATATCAATAAATCTTCCTTATTGGAGTACGTTTCAGTACTTTTAAAGGTGAAAAAAAGAAAAAAAGCCCAATATAATTCAAAACGTTTTGATGAATATATATATTTTGAACTCGAATACTGTAAAAGGGGAACGACTATTTCAGTGAATATAAGCATTAAGGTTCAAAATGTTAGAAAAACCTATTTTTTTTAAGATACTGGCTGTAAGTAAAATACATAAATAAATAACTACAGATAAAGTGGACAGTTAATTTTCCTAGTAATAGAAACGATAATAAAATTAAAATGAAATCTTTATCGAAGATTGAAGAACGAGCAAATAATTTTAATAAAATAAATGTCTATAGAAAAAATAAATTATTTAAAACCCAATGAAGCGTTAAATTTAATGTAGAAATAGAATAAGAAGGAAGTGACCGGAAAATGTCTTGTAATCTCAATGAACTGAATCTTTTATCTAGGGGTAAACTTAAACTACATTATTATTTTTATATTCTTTTCTTTTTTATATTAA
The DNA here is from genome assembly GCF_047948215.1 of Lycorma delicatula. NCBI lineage: Eukaryota > Metazoa > Arthropoda > Insecta > Hemiptera > Fulgoridae > Lycorma > Lycorma delicatula. Next base: position 5,408,988 of record NC_134455.1, on the reverse strand, counting down.
ATAAAGAAGATTAGTTTTTATACTTTAGATAAAATATTAATTTTTAAGAAATATAAATTTAATTTTATTAAATTAACATAAACGGTAACTGTTGATTGTGTTCAAATAATTAATAGCTTTACCTTAATATTTATATAGTAAAGAGAATTTAAGGTAAAATTAATCTGTAAAGTTTCCTATATACAGAGTGTATAATAAAATTTTATTGAAAATTATTGAATAGTGTTAACACGAAGCCGTTACTCGTTAAAAATATTATTAGAACTTGCAGGATAATAGTAGTAGACTGTAAAAAAGGACAGTTTAACATTAAAATGATGGAAAACAAAATTTGCTCATGATAACGTTTTCTCTGCTAGATAAAAAAAAAATTAATTTTTCACCTTCAAATTCTCTAATTGTAAAATATATTTGTTAGAGACCTAATTAGTTTAATTACGCTAAATTTTATATTAACGAGCATTAAATATGTGTAAATATATAAAATGTGCGCACGCGCACGAACGTACCGATACACACATGTATGTGGTTTATACAAATATATACCGTATATCTTTATATATATATTTCTTCTGTGCGTGTGTATGTCACTGAATTCCTCCTAAACGGCTGGACTGATTTTGATGAAATTTTATGTGTGTGATTAAGTTGATTCGAGAATGGTTTAGATTCACAATTTGATCCGATAGAAAATTTTTTAAAATTAATTAATTTATTTATGTGTTGTTGAGGTTAAGGTTGTTGCGATGGTTAAGGTTCACAATTAAAATCGGTAGGCAGCGCTGCGATCGCGTTTTAGAATTTTTTTTTAATTTTTGGGATATCAGTCAGAACCGGTAGTTGGTGGTGCGATCGGATTCTAGGAAATTTTTTTATTTTGTTGCTTTTTCGCATATCGGTTACTTGCGTCGTAGCTTATTGTTGTTCTTACATTATAATTCGTATTTAGAGAATAAATTGAATTAAATCCGATAGGTAGTTCTGTTCTGAAAATTGGATTCATTTACATTCTGAATTTTATAAAGTTAAAGGTGAAATTTTATAAGGTTCCGTAATGTTTTCTAAGTTTCTTAATGCTCAGTATTAATTGTAATGATTTTGCAGCCACAACACTTTTCGTTAAAGAATTATTTTTCACCGAATACTGTGATTAGAGAGTGCAGTGAATTACATCCGATAGGTAGTGCTGTTGTTTTGCCATTTGGATTTATTTACCTTCTGACTTTTATAAAGTGAAAGGTTAAATTTTGTGAAGTTCCTAATGCTCATTGTTTTTAAGGTTTTATGAAACTTTCAATTGTGTTCATTTAATTTGTATGTATACTCAAATCTAGCAATAGCGAAGCATTGCCGAGTCTGCTAGAATTGCGCGCTTATTGAGAATATTATTTATTTAAATAACGTTTTAAAGTTTAATTAAAAAATATACATTGTGCAAATTTGTAAGATGCGGTATTGACGTGAGTATTTTACATGATTTTTCATGAATTTTAATGATGTATACACCTGCAATCAATAACAATCAACTTAACCTACAAATTTAAATTGTCAGTTCTCATTTGATTCTATGCAACTTATGAAGTATTGAACGACTCCTTGAAAATAAAAATGTCAGTTTGTAAAATAAATTATAACATTTATAAAATTAAAATATAATTTACGTATAATAATTATAGTTTAAAGTATATTTAAAAAAATGAAGTTTAATTTTTGTAACTGATTAATTTTATTAAAAAATTTCTACAATTGTTTTTAATTTACAATTATCCAAAATTTGGTAAAATAGATGTTAAAATAAAGAATAAGAAAAATGATAAAAATTTCTACTACAATTTTAACAAGTTGCTTTTTTTACAGTACTTTAATTTTTTATTAATTGATTAATTAAGCTATCACATGGTTATGAAACTTCAAAATTATTAAATTTAAAAAAAAATGCAGGAGGTACTTTTTTAGAATGATCTTAAGTGAAAATTAGAAGTAACGTGGATGAAAATTTAGGCACATACGTATTAACGCCACCGAAGCTACAGCTTTGTTTTAAAACTAAGTAGTCAATCGGATTTCTGTGGAAAATGAACAGTCTCTTTATTAATTTTAATAAATGGTTATTTATATTTATTTATTTTATAAATATAATTTAACCAAACTTAACCTACACTCGCTAACCTTGACTAATTAATACCGTAATTTTTTGAGTATTTATTTAATCAATTCAGTAATTATTGCAATTATTTATTATTTAAATAATCAAAACACTCCTGTTAATTAGTCAAGGTTAGCGAGCGTAGGTTAAGTTTGGTTAAATTATATTTACAAAATAAATAAATATAAATAACCATTATTAAAATTAATAAAGAGACTGTTTTGAATCTATGTTAAACTCTATATCGGCCAATTTTCCACCGAAATCCGAATGACTACTTTGTTTTTATATAAAGCTGTAGCTGCGGTAGCGTTAATACGTAAGTACCAAAATTGATAAATTACACTAATTATTAATTTTACGACGTTTCGATTTTCGTCAGATATCTCAATATTTAGGGAAAATAAATATTAACCATACTACAAATAATTAATCAATACCCCCATTACAATAGCACAACAATCACAAACTGATAATAGTCATACTAATAGTCATATTAATGAAATTTCGTCCACATTCCTGCTAATTTTAACTTAATAAGTTACTTATATTTACGCGTTGTGCATTTATTACAGAACAATGCCACGTCAGGACAACGTCTGTCGGGTCTGCTAGTATATATATATATTTATTTATATGTTAAATTTATTTTTTTAAATTACTTTTTTCTGTTTTTTGGCTTCTGTTTTTAAAATAGTACAACCTTATTTTTGATAATATTTTATTTGTACAGAAGTAGCAGTATTTGACTTCAACTATGTAATAATAAAGTCCTGTGTTAGCTAATAATGTAAAAATAAAACTTACATTCCTTGAAAAAATAATATTTAAAAAATAAAATTTTTATATAAGATAAGCGAATTTCTTTAATATTACTATTATTTCCTATTAAAATATAGAATATCATTCCGTCAATATTATGATTTAGGAACCAGGCATATGGTATTAAATTCAGTAGCCCGGTATATATTTGATGAATAAAAAATGAATTGATAGAAATGTCAAATTGAATACAAATTGGCTTGTTTGCATCAGTTAAAACGTAAAATGAGGTATACCTACACAAAAGTATAATTTTATACAATTATATTTCAATGTTTATTAATATAGCCAAATATTCATCGCTTGAAAATTGCGAGACCCATCGGGTTATTACATGTGAAAGTTCTAGGTGTAGATAAATGATTCCAAAACTAATCTTCGCCATTAAGTTTTTGTTCACTTTCAAAGATAAAAGTTTTGAAAAAGAATGTAATTATAATATCACAAATAAAATAAAAAAATGAATTAATTAAATATAAATAAATAGTTTTCATGTTAATTAATTGAAATTTTGAAGTGGCAAGCGTCCTTTATCTGATTGACATCAGTGAAGTTTTTAACGTTCTTGAAAAATAACCTATTTCGAAAATAAGAATTTCAATAAAGAACGTTGAATAAGAACCTTACTGCCTGAGCGTAATTTTAGTACTCTATCAATTAAGGAATTAGATCATACATTTTACTATTTTATATTTCAATCACAATCCATGCATTTCAATAATGAGATAAAGAATCCTAAAAAACAATCAGGTCATTGATGAACAAAGTAAGCTTAGTTCACTAGATCCATTTTTGGATGATTTAGGTCTAATCCATGTAGAAGACAAACTTCAACGTTCTGTCCTACAATATCACGTTAAACATCCTATCGTGTACATCTGAGTGCGTACATTACGAAATTAATTATCAACTCTGAGCACTTAAGATTCTTACACTCTGATGTACAATTAGAACATCATTTGTTGCGACAGAGATATTAAAGAGATAATAAATGGAAAAAGAATCATTTCATCAATCATTCATAATTGTTTAACTTCTTTAGATTTGATGCAAAAACTCAATCTCAACAGCTTGGCCCTCCGTGCCACGGATATGTGAAGATTTAAGTTATTGAGGCGTTCTTCAGTTAAAGACCGTCCAGGTTATGTGTTACAAACATTTCAACATATCAATTTACGGTTCAACAGAAAAAGAGTTATTAAGGTTACCGATCATCCACTGAAATATAGGCTACAACGTATTCCTTCATTACCAACAAGTAATTTCATTTAATTAGTTTTCATTTAATTCTTATTTATATTTATCATTATTAATTAAGATTGTTAACTCATAATGAACAGAAAACAATTAATTAGACAGAGAAAATCAATTAAATTCTCTACAACAAGGATCGGTACATTTATTGAAAAATATAATGTTTCTCAAAGAAATTCATCTTTTACGAATTAAATTAAGAAACCTTCAAGAGTTGTAAGGAAAATATTATGCCGTTCAAACGCAGTTTAAAATGGAAGATGATGAGGATATTTGTGCAGATTGTGTACAGATTGAAGACGATTTATGCACTTTTAATTTTTTTTTTTTTTTCAGTCATTTGACTGGTTTGTTGCAGCTCTCCAAGATTCCCTATCTATGCTAGTCGTTTCATTTCAGTATACCCTCTACATCCTACATCCCTAACAATTTGTTTTACATATTCCAAACGTGGCCTGCCTACACCATTTTTCCCTTCTACACCTGTCCTTCCAATATTAAAGCGACTATTCCAGGATGTCTTAGTATGTGGCCTATAAGTCTGTCTCTTCTTTTAATTATATTTTTCCAAATGCTTCTTTCTTCATCTATTTTCTGCAATACCTCTTCATTTATCACATTATCCACCCGTCTGATTTTTAACATTCTCCTATAGCACCACATTTCAAAAGCTTCTAATCTTTTCTTCTCAGATACTCCGATCGTCCAAGTTTCACTTCCATATAAAGCGACACTCCAAACATACACTTTCAAAAATCTTTTCCTGACATTTAAATTAATTTTAGATGTAAACAAATTATATTTCTTACTGAAGGCTCGTGAATTTGTGGTATTCGGCATTTTATATCGCTCCTGCTTCGTCCATCTTCAGTAATTCTACTTCCCAAATAACAAAATTCTTCTACCTCCATAATCTTTTCTCCTCCTATTTTCACATTCAGCGGTCCATCTTTGTTATTTCTACTACATTTCATTACTTTTGTTTTGTTCTTGTTTATTTTCATGCGATAGTTCTTGCGTAGGACTTCAACTATGCCGTTCATTGTTTCTTCTATATCCTTTTTACTCTCGGCTAGAATTACTATATCATCAGCAATACGTAGCATCTTTATCTTTTCACCTTGTACTGTTACTCCGAATCTAAATTATTTTTTAACATCATTAACTGCTAGTTCCATGTAAAGATTAAAAGTAACGGAGACAGGGAACACCCTTGTCGGACTCCCTTTCTTATTACGGCTTCTTTCTTATGTTCTTCGATTATTACTGTTGCTGTTTGGTTCCTGTAAATGTTAGCAATCGGTCTTCTATCTCTGTATTTGAACCCTAATTTTTTTAAAATGCTGAACATTATATTCCAGTCTCCGTTATCGAATGCCTTTTCTAGGTCTATAAACGCCAAGTATGTCGGTTTGTTTTTCTTTAATCTTCCTTCTACTATTAATCTGAGGCCTAAAATTGCTTCCCTTGTCCTTATACTTTTCCTGAAACCAAATTGGTGTTCTCCTAACACTTCTTCCACTCTCCTCTCAATTCTTCTGTATAGAATTCTAGTTAAGATTTTGATGCACGACTAGTTAAAGTAATTGTTCTGTATTCTTCATATTTATCTGCCCCTGCTTTCTTTGGTATCATTACTATAACACGTTTTTTGAAGTCAGACGGAAATTCCCCTTTTTCATAAATATTACACACAAGTTTGTATAATCTATCAATCGCTTCCTCACCTGCACTGCGCAGTAATTCTATAGGTATTCCGTCTATTCCAGGAGCCTTTCTGCCATTTAAATCTTTTAATGCTCTCTTAAATTCAGATCTCAGTATTGTTTCTCCCATTTCACCTCCTCAACTTCCTCTTCTTCCTCTATAACACCATTTTCTAATTCATTTCCTCCGTATAATTCTTCAATATATTCCACCCATCTGTCGACTTTACCTTTCGTATTATATATACACTTTTCGTCTTATATATACACTTTTAATTACAGTGTTTAATAGATAACATAGCAAACGACAATTGATCAAGAAATTAATGTAGTTACAACAACTTAGCAAACGCAAATACATCCGATTAATTTAACATTTTTCAGAGGTAATGTTCTTGACCGGCAACATTATTATAGTTTATTAAGTGAGTTACTACATAATAGAAATGATTTAAATACTCTACCAAAACTCCACTATTTACATTCCTCCTTGAAGGACGAAGCGTTAGCTATTATTAAAAATTCACCAACTACATATGAAAATTATTCAATTGCATTAGACCTTTTAAAAAGGCGTTTTGACAATAAATATTTAATTGCATCTCATAATACAGACTGTATTTTAAAACTAAATTCCATACAGGGAGAATATTTTGATAATTTATCTAAATTTATTATCGAAGTATCTACGTATGTCAATGCCCTTGAAGCAACGAATAGTCTAATCGATACATATTTATTGTTGTTCAATTGCTAACATCAAAGTTAGATTACAATATTTCCAGGTTACGGAAGGAGAAACTTTCAACCCAAAAGTTTCCTGCTTTCAAAGATTTCATAGAATTCCGTGAATTTAGAAGACAGATGCTTGAAAATATTAATGCAAATAAGTCAAACCAGCAAGACATCTCAAGACATAATTCCAAGGGACAACGGTACAACAATGGAACTAAATCTTATAATAAACGTTTGAATATAAATGCTAAAAAGCAGTATAAGGCAAATAATTTTAACTGTTATTCAAAATTAAATTATAAGTAATGTCTAATTTTTAATTCTAATCATGTTTTATATTGTTGTAAGAAATTTTTTAAGTTTTTCTGTTGAACAAACGGAAAGAACGTCATTTGAATTGCAGTCAAACAAAAACCTAATTTTATCTACCGGATTATGTATTACCGATGATGTACACGGTAATATTCATACATGTCATGTTTTACTAGACTCTGGCGGTCAAGCGAATTATTGAACTTCTGAATTCGCGCGAAGATTAGAACTTCCATTTATGAAAAATGATATTCCTACCTGAGGAATAAATAATACATTTTCTCATTCTGAAAGTAGTGCTGAATTGACACTGCATTCTTTATATATGAATTTTTCATTCCGATTATAATGTACTATTTTAACAGAAATAACGGATAGCCTACCGACATGTACCTTTGATATTTCGTACTATCTCGGTGTACATCAAGTGATTTTAAATGTAAATTATACATTATGATATCAGCGAAAAAAATTAATTATACGTATCATTTACATTTAAATTATTGAATTAATAGTTTCAAATTATGTTCACATCAGTTGTACAAAATACAATAGTAGATATTAATGAATAATAATAATAATAATAATACAGTAGAATTCCATTAGTCCGGCATCCAACAGTCCGGAATGCCTGATAGTCCGGCATCGCTCCGGAAAATTGTAAAAATTTTGGTTTTTTCCAAAAGTGTGTCTTTAAAGCAAATAAAAACGCTCGAGAGCTATTCGGAAGTTTTCGGGGTCACAACAAATTCAGGTGCAGTGCAGCTCCGTTAATCAATCACGAAGCGTGTTCGCCATTTTTTTGTGCGTTGTTGTTTTGTGTCCTTTCACATCGCAGTAAACGTCACTTTTGAAACTGTTTATAAAATAAGTGATTTTCGTTCTAACTGTACAGACCATGTTTTCAAAACCTAAGCATTCGAGTTCAAAAGGAGAGAAACGAAAACACGTAACACTGACTCTTAATCAGAAACTAGAAATCATCAAACGGCTAGAAAAAGGCGAGAATAGAAATGTTTTAATGAATGAGTTTAATATATTGGCTCATCAACTATTTATGACGTTAAAAAACAAAAAGATGAACTAATGAAGTTTGCTTCTCGATCGGTAACAACTGAAAAATTGGCTTCTAGACAAACATTAAAAAAATCAAAACTGGAACAGTTAGATAGTGTATTGTTCAAATGGTTTAGTGCAGTACGTTCTGAAGGAAACCCGATAACAGGGCCAATGATTGTTGAAAAGGCAAATAAATTCGGCCAAGATTTAGGAGTTGATATTATCAACATTGTAGTAAACCCTCAGCCGACTCAAAATCTTGAAGAAAGTGAATCAGATGCCGAAACGGAAGAAAAGGAAAAATCAGCTGGGCAGAAGCTGCAGAATCACTAAATAATTTTATCTCTTTTGCTGAGGCTAGTACTAGCTACAGTGCTTCAGAAATTATTAATTTCCATATCATTAGAAATAAATTTTATACTAAACGCCAAAAGTCAAGAAAACAAAAAGACATTCGTGACTTTTTTAAATCTAAGTGAAATATCTTTTACAGTACGTGTACATACATTATATGAAATGTAAAATAAACTTTGTTGTATGTATTTGCATATTGTATTTGTAGTTTAATTATTAACCTAATTGTTCTTATAATTACCGCCCGATAGACCGGAATTTTCGGTAGTCCGGCACCGAGCCGGTCCCGAACGTGCCGGATTATCGGACTTCTGTAATAATAATAATAATAATAATAATAGAGCACGATTTATCAGCAATTTTATCTTTGTAGTGCATACTTAAATAATCAATTTAATTGTATACTTAAATTTTAAGTGCATACTTAAATAATCATTTTTCTAGTAAATCGGGTAATTGAATTTATATCTGCTTAATGTACACCGGGTTAGTGAATCTATACCTGCTTAATATACGCCGGGATAGGGGATAGTGTATCTATATCTGCTTTACGTACAACGGGATAGTGAATCTATAACTGCTTAATGTACACCAGGATAGTGTATCTAGCTTGTAACAATAATTTAATTAACAGATTAAATCATAATATCAGATTACAGTTTTAACATGAAATCATAATAATAAAAATATGATGTATTAAATCAAACAATATCTTGAAAATATTATAATTTAAATTATCTTATTATTTATTTAAATAATAAAGTTTATGTTAATCTTTAAAAGTTGGTAAAACCATAATATATTTATAGGTCTCTTTAGCGAACCATTGTCTGTTTGTATGTCTACGACTCTTGACTAAATTGTCAGAAACCAGATATAATTTATGAAAATAAGGCGGCTAAAGGACGTAGAGTGTTTTAGGGAAAACGGAGCTCATACGCGGTGAAATACAGTTTAACTGGTTTCAAGGATCACGGAACTCCAAAAACAATACAGAAACAAATATTTCAATTTTTAATTTAAATGAGCTTGTGTGCTTAGGGTTCTTGTACCGTTTGGACAAGTTTTTTTTTTCTAAAAAAGTAGAATACATTATGAAACGGATCGAATAACACAATATTTCAATTTTTATAAGTTGGGTCTGAAAGTTCCAGCAACTAATTAATAAGATCAGGAAGCTGGAGATCTGAGAATAGCCTGAATCTCTGGGGCGATATTAAATTTATTCAATTTAATTTTGCTAATGTATGAAAACATGAGAACTGGTAGAAAACCTTGGGTTTCAGTCGATATATTGCAGCTGATGGATGAACGTAGAAAATATAAGAATGCTAGTGATGAAGAAAGTGAAAGGAACTATCGGCAATTAAGAAATGCTATAAACAGGAAGTGCAAACTGGCGAAAGAAGAGTGGATTAAAGAATAGTGTTCAGAAGTGGAAAGAGAAATGAACATTCGTAAAATAGAGGAGCAAACAGGAAAGTTAAGGAAAATTTTGGGGTACGTAAATTAAAATCTAATAATGTGTTAAACAAAGATGGTACACCGATTTATAATACGAAAGGTAAAGTCGATAGGTGGGTAGAATATGTTGAAGAGTTATACGGAGAAAATGAATTAGAAAATGGTGTTATAGAGGAAAAAGAGAGAAGTCGAGGAGGTTGAAAGGGGAGAAACAATACTGAAATCTGAATTTAAGAGAGCATTAAACGATTTGAATGGCAGAAAGTCTCCTAGAGCAGACGCAATATCTGTAGAATTACTGAGCAGTGCAGGTGAGGATGCGATTGATAGATTATACGAACTGGTGTGTAATATTTATGAAAAAGGGGAATTTCCGTCAGACTTCAAAAAGAGTGTCATATTCATGATACAAAAAACAGCAGCAGCAGATAAATGTGAAGAATACAGAACAATTAGTTTAACTAATCATGCATTAAAAATATTAACTAGAATTCTGCACAGAAGAATTGAGAGGTGATTGGAAGAAGTGTTAGCAGAAGACCAATTTGGTTTCAGAAAAAGTATACGGACAAGGGAAGCAATTTTAGGCCTCAGATTAATAGTTGAAGGAAAATTAAAGAAAAACAAACCAACATACTTGACATTTATAGACCTAGAAAGAGCATTTGTTAACGTAGAGTGGAATAAAATGTTCAGCATTTTAAAAAAATTAGGGTTCAAATACAGAGATAGAAGAGCAATTGCTAACATGTACAGGAACCAAATGGCGACAGTAATAATTTAAGAACATAAGAAAGAAGCCGTAATAAGAAAGGGTCCGACAAGGATGTTCCCTATTCCCGTTACTTTTTAATCTTTACATGGAACTAGCAGTTAATGATGTTAAAGAACAATTTAGATTCGGAGTAACAGTACAAGGTGAAAAGATAAAGACGCTACGATTTGCTGGTGATATAGTAATTCTAGCCGGGAGTAAAAAGGATTTAAAAGAAACAATCAATGGTATAGATGAAGTCCTACGCAAGAACTATCGCATGAAAATAAACAAACACAAAACAAAAGTAATGAAATGTATTAGAAATAACAAAGATGGGCCACTGAATGTGAAAATAGGAGGAGAAAAGATTATGGAGGTAGAAGAATTTTGTTATTTGGGAAGTAGAATTACTAAAGATGGACGAAGCAGGAGCGATATAAAATGCCGAATAGCAGAAGCTAAACGAGCCTTCACTAAGAAATATAATTTGTTTACATCAAAAATGAATTTAAATGTCGGGAAAAAAATTTTGAAAGTATATGTTTCGAGTGACGCTTTATATGGAAGGGAAACTTGGACGATCGGAGTATCTGAGAAGAAAAGATTAGAAGCTTTTGAAATGCGGTGCTATAGGAGAACGCTAAAAATCAGATGGGTGGATAAAGTGACAAATGAAGAGGTATTGCGACAAATAGATGAAGAAAGAAGCATTTAGAAAAATATAGTTAAAAGAAAAGACAGACTTATAGGCCACATACTAAGGCATCCTGGAATAGCCGCTTTAATATTGGAAAGACAGGTAGAAGGAAAAAATTGTGTAGGCAGGCCACGTTTGGAATATGTAAAACAAATTGTTAGGGATGTAGGATGTAGAGGGTATACTGAAATGAAACGACTAGCACTAGATAGGGAATCTTGGAGAGCTGCATCAACCAGTCAAATGACTGAAGACAAAAAAAAAAAAAAAGATTCGGGCTGGGTTTAACACATTTTTTCGGGCCGGCTTTTGAGTCAGGCCAAAGTTTCAGGACTTCAGTCAAGTCGGGCTGTATTACAAAACTCGACCGACTCGGCCCGAGTCCATCTCTACTAAGCACTAATGGTACTTGGAATGAAGTAAGCATTAAAATACAGGAATGTTTCAGATCGGCTAAGTAGTTGAAAATTCTCGAACATACAAACAAACTCAGATCCCAGAGCGCATTTGCTTTCTTTACGTAACAAAGAAACATCACTGAATGTTTTTGTTCTGTTTATAATAAAGGTATCGAAAAATTTGAACTATAGCTTAAGGAAAAGGAAATTAAATTGAAACGACTAATGTAAAATATAAATATATTATTTAAAAGAACGTCAGAATAAAATTTTTTTGTTTTGTATATAACCCAAAATGAAATTATTTTGAAAATTTTCGCAATATTTAATATTTCCCCTACGATTATCGTAATTGATTTGAATATTATTTTCTGCTTTTCCTAGCACTATCACTCCAACATCCGTTGATGTTTTAATATAGTTTTGAGAATGGAGGTACTCCAAAAAGCCTCAACTACGGATGTAAGATTGACAATGCTCGTAAAGGCAGAAAGTAACACTCAAATCAAAATTAATTGTATTTTGTACTATTAATGAGCATTACTATTTGCGTAACATATTTCGGTTAAAGATAAAATTAAAAGATATTTATCGCTCAGCTTTGCTGAGTAGTGAAGTAGTATTGAAATTTTACGTAATTCTATTTATTAAAAAAGATTCTTCGTTTTTGTAAAAACTATAAAAATTATACGTGCGCATGTAATTTCCATTAATAATTCTAAAATCATTTTCTTAATTGTATATTTTTATAATATTATATATTTGTTTATATATTTAAAAATGAAGAAGAAGATGTACGCACACCACATTCCATCCATAACTCAAAGAATACGTAAAAGATCTTTATTTAATTTTTGATTAAGATACTGCTAAGAACCATTTTGTCACATGATCAAATGCGATCACACCATTACGTTCGATTATATCCTCAGGAGAACACATTACAAGAGAAAATGTTTAATGGTAACAAAATATTCAGAATTAGATTTGATTTTATTATTTAGAAATCGAAAATATGATCATTATCTCCCGGCTTAATGTTAAAAGGTCTTCTGCAGAGTTCTTCAGATTTATAGTTAAGGGATTTATAGTTAATTTATATTTAATTTGAAAAGCACCTTAGACGTAATTATAATCGCCAGATAGTATTGAATTTTTACATTTGATTCTATTATTGAAGGTACTGTTTGTAAGCAAATTCTTTCTTATTTTTCGTACAATATGAAAATGAATTTCATGCGCATACCTGGTAACGGTTACAAGATTCTACCGGAATCATGTCTACATGGCTTAACGTTACAAGGGGAAAAGGACGATAGGCTTGGCGTGGTAGATCACCTCTACCAGGCACTGGGATACAGCTGGAACTGTCCTTTGTAATGGGCACCTCTCTTCTTTTAGGACATAGGTTGTTTCGTAAATTTGAATATATATTTCAGCTACTCTGTCGGTATTTCACAACACCTGAATTTTAAAATAAACATTTTTTCAAAACTATTCTTATGTATAAAACATAACACCGTATATGATATTAATCTGATTATTTACACTAAAAATAAAATTTATTGATATTAAACCTGATAACTGTATGTAATAACCTGTCTTTGTGAAGTATGTTTATTTGTTAGATCAATTAAACATCCAAGGAACGATCGGAATATAAAAAACTTAAAAACAGATGTATGTAAAATTCCCTAAAATCTCATAAGTTTTCTGGTTATCTAAATTGATAGATGTATATTTTATGATAAGTTGTCATGTAAGAAGGAAAACGAAAACCGTGAAGAAGAGAATATAATTTTGTTTGAAAAAACGGTATTTTAAAGAAATCTGTCAGCGTTTGGCCATGTGCGTGATGTATTATACACGAGGGTATTGAAAACAGTATGAAAAGTACACGGGATAAGTCTTGTTTTCGGACTACCTTTGGAACACACGGAATGCTTCCGACATAAAATAAAAATGAATAAATGTCATATCTTTCTGATTTAGTAAATCTCTTTTGATATTAATGTAAAATATTTTTCATATGAAATGTTTGTACGTGGAAATATTCGTTATTATAAAATAATTGTATAATTTTGTACTGTGTTGATCTATTCGCCATTCAGATCACCACTAATCTATACTTCTACAATATGTAACGAACAAGTTAACTAAATTCTGTCTTCCTTTTCTTGATTTTACTAAATGAATAATTATTTTTAATCGTTATAAATAAATATAATACTAATAATAATAAAACAATTTATAAAGCCTATTTTTTAGACATTTAGTTTGTTTTATATTTTTTTGATTCAATATTAACATCTACTGAAAAGTATCTTTTAGTAAAAATATAAGTTTTACAATAAAATAAAACAAAAAGAGAATATCCTAGCAATAAAATAAACATATTATAGCGATAAAAACCCACATAAAGCTAGTTTATCAATTTAGACGACAAAAATAACGTTAGATTTACATTTAGTGAACTATAATAATTGCAACTTGATACATTGTTGATACATTGATGTAGATAACTTAGAACGCAAAGCCAATCTGGCATTAGGAATTATAGATGAATGGTTACAAAGAAGCCAACTACAGATAGCCCCAAAGAAGTCCAGTTGTATTGCCCTTTCCGGCAGAAGACCTATTAGAGGTATAAATTTGAATATCAGAGGAGAGCCAATTATGCAAGTCAATGAGGCAAAATATCTGGGAGTCATACTCGATAAAAATTTGAGATTTAGCAGACACATCGATATGATATGTAGTAGGGTCACTCCAATGGTCAAAGCTCTGAGAGTACTCTTCCAGAACCGTGGAACACCAAAAATAGAAACTAGGAAATTAATAACTGCTGCAACAACATCAATGATATTATGCCCCGGTTTGGGAACATACAATTAGTATTAAACGGAATAAAGGAAAATTGAGAAGCGCGCATAGACTTGCGCTGTTGAGGGTGACCGCTAGTTACAGAACGGTGTCCTATGACGCGCTTTGCGTAATAACAGAGGTCCTACCAATAGACCTGCAGATTAAAAGCAGGATGCTTAGATATGAGGGACTACCACAAGACGAGATAGCGGCTCAATTAGAGCAAGAATGACAGTTAGAATGGTCACGCTCAAGAGTCGGGGATTGGACTAGAAGACTAATCCCTGATATAGGTAGGTGGTATGGAAATAGACGCGGAAACGTATACTTCTATATGACACAGTTATTATCGGGGCATGGATCTTTCGGGCAGTACCTAGCCAGAATTGGAAAAAGGGACACACTACAATGTGTTTATTGTGAGAAAACAATAAACAGATAATGCGGAGCACACTATATTTGTATGTCCTAGATGGGCTGAAAACAGGAGGGTAATTATAACAAATCGATTAACACCGGATAATCTAATTAATTGGATGGTACGAAATCAAGAGAACCGGGACTGGTTCAGAAGGTTTGCTGGAGAGATCCTGAGAACTAAGGAAGAAGAGGGCGGTAGACTGTGATTAAGTTAAGTAGGGAAGGGTGGACAGTCTCTCCGTGGAGGGCCCGTATGCCCTGGTATGCGGGTTCCTGCGAAGGGGGAGAACTCCAGGGGAGATGGGAATAAAAGAAAAGACCGAGTCCCGGCCGGCGGTGTTTCTCCCTGCGGGCGTCTAGGCGCTTTGTGGGGTGGGTACAGTCGGTTAGAGGCATAGCCGTAAAGACCGAGACCCGGTTCCATGCGGAGGGGCTGGGGGACGGCATCGCCGGACGGCATCGTGGGGAATTAGAGGCAAGCAAAAAATAAAAGAAAAGATCCAAGACCGGGGGGCCAACCTGCCGTGCCGGATGTAAAGCCGGTGGGTGTGGGACGCCCCCTATGAGTAGAAGGACACTCCCCGACTGAGTATACTTAAATGGATATCCGGTCGGAGAGAGTAGGAAAAAAAAAACTTGATACATTCTAATTATTAACGCCTAAAATTTAATATATAAATATATAATAAAACTTCTTAACAAAACTGGACAAATCATATCCTTGGTCTGTTTCCTTCTTCTGCTTGGATTGCAATTCAGTTCGTTATTGTTTGATGCTAACATAGCGTATTATTTGATATACATAAAGTATAAATTAGGTTTCATTCAGCTTGGGACAAACACTGAACTTTTAATTTTAAACTTCAATATATTATTAAGAAATTGTGAAAATTTTGGCTGTCCCTAGTAATTCTATGTTTAAATTACACAAGCTGAGATATGAGATCTAGTCAAAAATATAAACTATAATATTACGTCAATTTAAATCAGTACAGTAATATATGTTAAGCCATCAGGTATGATCTCGTCTGCACAGGGGTAGTAAAAAAAAAAAAAATTGCAATTACAACCTTTTGTAATCGTTAAACACTCTAATCCATTTTATTCTGGAGAGTTTCCTTGTAAAGATATTTATATAAGAAATAAAGTTATCTTTTTTGGGATTTGGATAACAAATTTTTAATTTAAGGAAATTATGACACACTTTTTTTTATTTTACCATAAATTTTCCCAATTTTATTACGCCTGTAGGAAGGGATTTGGCAGGAATTGCTTGATCTGTGGCTCTACTCTTAACTATTCCAACTTCTTCTGAAGAAAATTAATGGCAAACTCGATTTACTTGTCGTTTTTGATGTTAGTTCAACCACTTTCTAGAAAATCAGATGTAACTAAAGTTAACTAGCAGTTTTTTTTGTTTTTTTTTTAGTATATAAAAGTGTTTTCTTATAGTTTCTGGAATTTCTCATAAAGTGTGAAAAATCGGTCAAAATATTTGAATTTATTTATAACTGGTGTTCGTTAAACACTTTGACATTAATATACTGAATCATACTAAATTGACCGAATAATTTTTTTTTTTGTAAAGCCTATTTCAAAATTCGTACATCAAGGATTTGTTTGTTCTAAATGCATCACTTCAGTGGCGATCACTCAAGTCTTTCTATATTAATAAATATGAATTAGCGCATCCCAATCTTGAATGAGTTTAAATTTTTTTTTTGCCTTCAGTCATTTGACTGGTTTAATGCAGCTCTCCAAGATTCCCTATCTAGTGCTAGTCGTTTCATTTCAGTATACCCTTTACATCCTACATCCCTAATAATTTGTTTTACATATTCCAAACGTGGTCTGCCTACACAATTTTTCCCTTCTACCTGTCCTTCCAATATTAAAGCGACTATTCCAGGATGCCTTAGTATGTGGCCTATAAGTCTGTCTCTTCTTTCAACTATATATTTCCAAATGCTTCTTTCTTCATCTATTTGCCGCTCCTGCTTCGTCCATCTTTAGTAATTCTACTTCCCAAATAACAAAATTCTTCTACCTCCATAATCTTTTCTCCTCCTATTTTCACATTCAGTGGTCCATCTTTGTTATTTCTACTACATTTCATTACTTTTGTTTTGTTCTTGTTTATTTTCATGCGATATTTCTTGCGTAGGACTTCATCTATGCCGTTCATTGTTTCTTCTAAATCCTTTTTACTCTCGGCTAGAATTACTATGTCATCAGCAAATCGTAGCATCTTTATCTTTTCACCTTGTACTTTTACTCCGAATCTAAATTGTTCTTTAACATCATTATTTGCTAGTTCCATGTAAAGATTAAAAAGTAACGGATATAGGGAACATCCTTGTCGGACTCCCTTTCTTATTACGGCTTCTTTCTTATGTTCTTCAATTATTACTGTTGCTTTTTGGTTCCTGTACATGTTAGCAATTGCCCTTCTATCTCTGTATTTGAACCCTAATTTTTTTAAAATGCTGATCATTTTATCCCAGTCTACGTTATCGAATGCCTTTTCTAGGTCTATAAACGCCAAGTATCTCGGTTTGTTTTTCTTTAATTTTCCTTCTACTATTAATCTGAGGCCTAAAATTGCTTCCCTTGTCCCTATATTTTTCCTGAAACCAAATTGGTCTTCTCCTAACACTTCCTCCACTCTCCTCTCAATTCTTCTGTATAGAATTCTAGTTAAGATTTTGATGCATGACTAGTTAAACTAATTGTTCTGTATTCTTCACATTTATCTGCCCCTGCTTTCTTTGCTATCATTACTATAACACTTTTTTTGAAGTCTGACGGAAATTCCCCTTTTTCATAAATATTACACACCAGTTTGTATAATTTATCAATCGCTTCCTCACCTGCACTTCGCAGTAATTCTACAGGTATTCCGTCTATTCCAGGAGCCTTTCTGCCATTTAAATCTTTTAATGCTCTCTTAAATTCAGATCTCAGTATTGTTTCTCCCATTTCATCCTCCTTTAAAAAATAGAAATTCTTAAAATTTTTATTTATTTTTTTCAGGAATAAAAAAACGTTGAAATGCTGAAATCCTACTTAAGTTTTCTTCTTTTTTTTTTTAACTAGAGATGAATTTTGAATCGAGTGTGAAAAATGATTAACTGGGATGAATCTTCTTGGTGAAAGGTAAAGAAAATATTACTCCACCGCAGAGGTCAGCCTACTTAAAAAATGGCTTACTTAATATCTTTCATATTGTTTTATATATCGTTTAAAAAGAATATAATTTGAAAAATCTTAAATAGTACTGTATTTTTAAATAGTACATAAACAATTTGAAATGACTAATTCTAAAACAAAGCGCACCTGTTTCTTCGAGTTTGCCAATGTAAGCCCCAATAAAAAAAAATAGATAAATAAAAGGAGAATGTCGAAAGAATATTCGTAAAAGCATTTAAAATATACGAAACTTTTTTTTTAAATAGAAACAAAATAATTTTTTTAACCAAATAAAATACGAACGAGATTATAGATAAAAAATGCCAAGTCAAGTATCAGCAAGAAACGTGGAAATTATTGCACGTCAGTTATTTTGTCTGTCAGTTTATCAAACAAGTCGACAGTTTAACAACAACAATAAATGTCATTAATAAGGAAATAGCTTAATGAGTCGAATTCAATTATATTTTACACTAATATAAATGAGTTTAAGTTTAGAAATATCAGAAATCACTGTTTAGTTAACTTTAAAATTACATAACAGTGATGATAACCATTATAATTCAATTATTGTAAATTAGTAATTATCAAATTAATTTAAATTCTTCTTATAAATGTACTTTTGTGCACCTATAGTATTTAAATCGTTCAAAAAGCAGTAGGTTGCCGTAATTTTCATAAAATATTCGTTGAAAATAGAAACAAGTTTAATGGTTGTTAGAGAATTACGGTTTTGCATTTTTAAAGTTTGCGTCTCTCTTTGCATTAATAGCAGCAGTACCGGCATAGGGAATGAACGTGTTAATCCTATTACTTGGCACGCAATCAGGGTCTCCATTATCAACCGTTGAATAATTGATGTTCACTTCTATTCATTCATGAGACTTGATACAATATCAATGATCAATTTTAATTGACTCTACATTCATTCGTTCGCCATCTTCCTGTATGCGATAACTGCTCTGTCTAGTATATTTTAATGGATTTTCCTCCATTGTCTGTTCATTTTATAAAAAAAAAATCTATTTGAAACAATTTGCAATTAAAAACCCATAATTTGAGCCTATTGTTTTACAAACAACGGTCTGACATTATAGGAATTAGCTAAAAGTTTGTTAACAAAAGATATCCATTATGTGATAAACAAGTATATATTGCTTTGTTGTGTAGTTAACAGTGAACCAATAACAATAATTTAACATTAATTAAAGTCAAATTATTATCATTAATTCTATACAATTAAACAATCGAATAAAAAGTATTTGAATCATGTCATAAAAAATTAATTCAAAATTCTTGAATGTGTTAAATCTTAAATAAATAATACATACATACGTTTATCGATTTGGTATGTATGTTTTATTAGAATAATTACAAATTTCATCTTACCAAGTACAGAACTTGTGATTTAAATGCAGAATCCTGTGTTTTAAACAGAAAGGGGTATGTAAATTTGTTACTTTACGCTATCTGTCACAGACTTTCTTAGGATGTAATGCACTTAAAGCATCTGTGGAACGAAAGTACTATTCAAACTGATTTTCACTGAGAGTGAAATTTTATTTTCTCACTGATAATTATTATGCAGCCTGTGATAAACAGAATCTAAGTGATAATTTAAGGGCAACACATCAGCTTGATGTTGTTAGGATTGATATCGTGATATGAAATATTTTATACCGCTCAGTAAGGAAGAAAACACAGAAAAGCATTTATTTTTGTATTAAACCTGCAATAGAATGTTTTATATTTAACAATGGTTATTTTATAGCATCATACGTGTCGCGTATCGAACCACTGACAACCATCACGGTATCGCATTTAGTCAACGCTTTCATTTACTTATTCTGATGCTAAGTTAAACTATACATCGAAATTATTAACTAATAAAGATAAAATTTCTCTATAAGTAATAGCTAATATTTATCTCTAAACAGAATCTTTCCATTCTGATGCTAATGATTCTGATCGTTCTCTTGCATTAGCTGTATACAGTTTTAATCTGTAATATTTGTGGACAGTCAAGTGAAGATTAATGTTAAATTTACTCCAGAAGAGGAGAAGCTTAGTTAGATTGAGATTATCACGTAATTATATCGGATATCGGATTTGAATTAACAAAGATCGTTTAGTGCAATATTATGTTCTAATGTAGAATATGTACTTTAAATGTTAGATGAAAACAAATTCTTAAATTTAACCCAAATATTTATGGAATACGGAATATTTATCAAATGACTTTTGATAAATCTGGCTCGGTAAAATTTTATTATTTCTTTAAAATGAAGCGGTAACATATAATTGTAGCTTTTTGTAATATAATTGATTAGGGAATTATAACAAAATTATGCTAAAAATAAAATATTTGTGATAAATTTGTTATATCGTAAGAATTATGAGATAAGAAAAAAATGTACAAAGCTATTCATCATATGTATGTATCCAGTTCAATGAAAAGGAGCAGAAACTCATCTGCTAAGAAGATAGAATTACTTAATCTTTAGAAATATAAGGAGAACCAATATTAGAAGAAAAAATGGTTAAGGAGTTCATACTGGATCGGATAAATTCTGAGACGAATGCTTTTAAGAGATGAGCTAGAATTAATGGTTTGAATAAAGTGAATGGTATAGAAAAAGGTATCAATTGCCGGATAACATCAAAATATTGCATGCAGGTATTGCTTTGTATCGTAAAAAAGAAGACAATTGCATGACAGAAAGAGAAAAAGTTACTTTAACGTATTGAGATTTAAAAAACTGATTATCCGTCATTTTTTATCATACATATAATCTTTACCTTTTACAGATATTAAACATTTTTGAACTTATATACGATTTATTGTATTTTTATACGAACTTGTTATAATTATGTGGTTATAAATTATCTACTTTGATTTTGTATCTTTTTCACCATTTAGGATAATTTAGTTCTATCGTTTCTTTCCATTATCTTTCAATTTTAACCTAATATTTTACTAATAAAATAGGTATCCCATTCAAAAATTTCAACATACTGCTACAGGTTGGTCGTACTTCCAGTATCTTAACCTAAAATTATTTAACATCTAAAGCGATACTTTTATTTTTCTAATATTTTAAACAAACTGGATATTTATTATATATATTTTTTTTTAAATTCGTCAATAATAAAATTTGTTCTCTCGACCTACTAAACTAACACGAAAAATGGAATTCAAGTTTAATGTTACTAATAACCTCGAAAAATCGTCTTAACGAGTTTCTTTAGACCTCCATCTTCCTCATAGCATCCAAATGTTAAATATGTTTCACAAATTGAAGATTATATTTGAGGAGGCAAGTTCCTCTATAGGTAATTTCATATAAATTAATATTAATTTAACTAAATTCAAATAGATTATGTTTAACTTCATCCGTACCTATTAAACAACAACAGTGGTTCACTTTCTTCTAACTATCTATATTCTTTCCACATAGATGCTTATTAAATAAATAAAACCATCACTAAAAGTCTCTGGATTTAAAATATATTAGTCTTAATTTTTTTTTTTTTTAGCCAAAAATGAATGAAATATAGAATTGTCTTTCTTAAATATCTTACGTTTTTATGGTTTTTTTAAATTTTGTATATAACATGTCCGGTATTCAGGTTGAAAAGACAATTTTTTTAAGAATTCTAAAAAACTCTTACCATCTCTCTTCAAAAAGGAAATCTTTCGAAATTTTGCGTGACCTAACCAGATTTATTCTACTGAGGAAATATTTGTATCACATAAAGCAAAATTCGTATGAGTCTGTGAACTGTGTGATATGACAGCGATTGCCAGATCTTTTTTTATATCATTAAAAAAATTTACATTTTTTGAAAAAATTGAAAAAATAAGATTCAGAAGCAGTACCATGTTGATGCAAAATGGCCGTCTTGGGGCCTTCCTTCCTCTCATCCTGCTATTGTAAAATAAAAATCAAATTTTTTTTTTCTCGTGTGTGTGTGTTCTGTTTCTTTTGTTGCAGATACCAACAGCCACCACAAAAAACAAATGGTTTCTTCACTGCGGCCACGCGGTCCCCCCAACCCCTTCCCGGACACACGTGTGTCTGAAGGTTAATAATTACGTAGAGTGAATAATTTCTGTTTACTTCTTCTAAGAAAACCGCCGCCCCAAAACCGCGATCGCGAATAGGTATCACCACTTTGTAAGTTCCCTATTACCTTTCCTTTCAAGAAAGAAGAAAGAGAAAACGAGCCCAGCAGTCACCTGCCCAACAGCAACGGACATCTCGGAAGAAGGAAGAAACCTGCACTTTTCCCCGTTCAGCCATTCGGGGCCTCGGGAATTTCAAGGTTAACGGTATGTAACTTCGGTTACTACCAATTCTTGAAAAGTGCAGGCCAAAGAAAAATGAAGAGGTCTTCGGAAGAAGAAGAGGGGGAAGTAGAAGATGAAGATGAAGAAGAAGGAAGACCCACTACTCGTCTCAACATCACGGACTGGAGTCCGGAACAGAGCCCAGCAGAGATGCTTCCTGAAGGGCAGCCATAGCAGAAGCGGATGAAGAGTAAAATAACCCAGCAATTGCGACTCCTCCGGAGTAGGGGTCGCATTGCTCCCTCCTCATAGTTAGTGCCCCGTTGTGGCGTATTCCTGCTAGCCTATGAAGCGTTAGCACCGAAAGGACTTCAGTGGACGGTCTGAAGGGGAATTACGTCGGGAGGACAGGTTGCATAAGCCTAGCCTTCCGCGGTCAGCCCATAAAATGGGTTCGATAACGCTGGTTCAACAACGGATTGGAATGCAACTAAATCCGTCTTAAATTCACTAAATAATAATAAACAAAACTTAAAAAATTAGACCCGCCATTTAAAATAACCTTTTTAAAAAAAACAAGCCCGATTAGAATCATCCAGCAGCAAGGGACTCTGTCCAGGTTCTGCGATAAGTAGGGAGAAATAAACTCCCGTCAACTTTGCATTCCATTCCATTCCATGATGCAAAACTTGACTATACTTTAAAGTGCATTTTCAAAGAAATTCATTTTTTTAATGTATTCATTTTTCTCAAGATAAATGTAAGTTTTAGGCCGGACATTTTTTTGAGATTTCTGTATATGTTCTTTACAATTTAGTAAAGAAGTATCAAAAATTTTATAGGTAAATTAAAATTTTTTTTTGGCTAAAAAAAAAGTTAAGCAATAAAATTATTAAAAGAAACAAAACTGTAACTCATTAAAATAATAATTGCAAAAAATGGTCCCATTAAAAAAAAAAAAAACTGTCCTGAACAAATAAATAGTTCTGAAACTTTTATACTAATATTTTCCTATAGCTAAAAGAGAAAAAGGAAGATTAATTTTCCTACAATTACGAAGAAAGGTTTATCTACTTAAACCTGTTTTAAAATACGATAAATATTTTTATGATTATTTTTCTTTCATCATTGATTACACGAGAACTTTTCGTACAGAAAATTTCATGAAAGTTGTTTTATAATTTTCTTCATTTATATTTTGTTCGACGACGTGAAAAGTTTGTTTTATCTGTCAACACATCCACTTAATCTTCCTCGCTAAAATACGACTATAAAAGAAGACTGAAGTCGTAGTAGAAAAATAAAAAATAATGAGAGGTAAATTAAGTCCTTAATAATAACATGCCTGATATTCTTATCTAAGAGAAGAATTTTACTGATATTGTAGTACAGCAAATCAACTGCTAAAAATTAAAGCTAATCAGTCTCATATTGATTTCTTGTCCACTCTGTGTATGTTTATACTCCAGGAAGCTCTTTTCGAGATATTCCATCTTCAGGGGTTAAGACTATCTTTTTGTATAACGTGTTCGTTTACTCGTTAGGACAATATTCTATTAAATTTAAATAATAAATTTACCTCGACAGTGCATAATGACAATGCATTTGATAGCTTTGCATTGTATTATGTATGAGAGGATTCCAATGCAGTCGAGAAAGTCAAGAAAGTTTCTACGTTTTTTTTTTGTCTTCAGTCATTTGACTGGTTTGATGCAGCTCTCCAAGATTCCCTATCTAATGCTAGTCGTTTCATTTCAGTATACCCTCTACATCCTACATCCCTAACAATTTGTTTTACATATTCCAAACGTGGCCTGTCTACACAATTTTTTCCTTCTACCTGTCCTTCCAATATTAAAGCGACTATTCCAGGATGCCTTAGTATGTGGCCTATAAGTCTGTCTCTTCTTTTAACTATATTAGTTAGTTAGTTAGTTAGTTATTAGTTAGTTTCTACGTAATAGCTTTAAAAGCCTAAGGTTTTATTTTATATAAAATTTGTTTACTTGTTTTCTTACCTTTTAATAATAATCTTTAACTTTTTCTTCAATAAAACATAATCTCAGAAATAAAAATGAAAAGCCATTGTTTTTTTTTTAAATTGTCATAAAAAAGCATTATACTTTTTTTTGTACATACCGCAAGTGTCTTATCTTTTAATTAAAATTCTAAAAAAATGTTTAAAATAACGAAGCTTTATTAATAGATGGGTAACTTAAATAATGATGTTTTTTGTTTAAATAATTAATTATTAAACCAAAAAATACATATAATACAAATAGAAGCGATAAATGCATTAATTATTGATTATAATTAAAGGTTATAATGAAATTCTAATTTTGATAATTATTTATGAAATCGTGTTTCCCAGATGCGTGTACTGGAATATTTAGGGGAAAAACATTTTTCAACAGGTGGTAAATGATGGAGAACCTGTAAGATATTATGGAGTTGAGTTGCTAGAAGACGAAAGGAAAAAGGGAAGTAAGAAAAGGGCAGTGGAAGAAAAATGAGGAAAATGAAGAAAGCAGAAAGAAAAAAAAACGGAGTGTGGGAGGTTCATTCAATCAATTACAAAGATAAGAAAGAATAACGGAGAAGAAGCAGCAGCTGTGTTCTGTGCTCCGCTGTGCAGTGATATAACCGGCCCGACCCAGGAACCTCTTAGATCTAACATTTCTTCTTCCTCCCTTCCTAAAACCGTCCTTCACTTCCCATCTTCCCTTAATGCTGCTGCCGCTACTGATTAATCGACATCTTCTTGTAATTGGAGCCCTTTGAAAGCAATGAACAACGTTTATAAAATTATAAACGAATTCTATAAACTTCAGTTATTTTATTCTATATTCTTTTACACAATTAAACATCTGGTATCAATGTAATTAAATGTCAAAAAGAAGAAAAAAAAATATATATATAACTGGAAAACATGCATAGAAGTTTTTCTATAAATATTCAATAAAGAATAATTATATAATATTAAATATTAATATAATAATATGTTACATTAGGATTATACATTATATATATTATTATTATTATTATTCGTAAATAATATAAATATTTTTATTAATTTACGTACTGGCGTAGAAATATATGCTATAGGATAGTTAGAGTTTTTTTGCATAACCAGTAAAATATGTATTTGAAAAATAAAAATACTTCGAATATAATTTTGAATTTCAAATGGATATACATAAAGAAACAAACCTCATAATGTTTTAATAAATAAAGAATTTAAAAGTATTCAAAATTTTTTCCAAAATATTGCAAGGAAACCTAGCTCTGAATAAGGCTAATAATATTTGAAAAAAAATTATCAAAAAATAATAATTTTTATTAAAATATTTAAATATTAGTGCTATTTTACAGAACGTAATAAAGAATCTTTTGCTAAACCATAAAGATTATTATTAAAACAATTTATCTTAGATATTTCTAACAAACTAAAGTAACAACGTTAGGCACTTGGGGTAAAATAATTTATTTTTAAATTTAATACTATCATATAATTAAAAAATATATAAAAATGAGTCACGCGTATAACGGTACTGTTATTTGTCCTTAATCCTGTTTTTCAAATAAAATTTTAAAGATTAACAAATTATTTCTAAAGTTATCTATCATAATTTCATAGATATATTAATTTGAAAAGAAAAGATAAATAGAGAGGAGTTACATTAAAACAGATGTTTTATTTTAAAAAATATACTAACAGATAGTGACTAGGTGTAGTAATAATAATGTCCTAATTGCAAACATCCTGTCCATTTTGTATGTTCTAAACCAACGAGGACAGCGATGCGTATTTGTATGGACTCCAAGGCATGTTGGTATTGTAATACCAGTACTTTCATTACCTGTAGGTAATGAAAGTGCAGATGAAGCTGCCAGAAAGGCAACAGTCTGCGATGATTTGGATGCATTTCCTGTAAGAGTGGCAGATGTTAAAAACGGTCAAACGAACATAGTAAGAAACAAATGGAATACTGATTAAAGGAGTTTAAATACAAAATTAAACTCAGTGAAAACTTCTCCATATAAATGGAAAAGCGACTTTAAGTTGACTCGCCGTGAACAAGTAGCTGTGACTACGCGATTGACAAATTCATATTTGTTAACCGGCGAATAGAGACCAATGTGCGGTGATTGCAATAAAACACTTACAATTAAGCATCTAATAGAAGAGTGTACAATATATGAGGACTTCAGAAAGAGGTTCCGTCTAAGAAGTGACATTACTGCTGATCTGGATAATGGAAATGAAGAAAAGATAGTTGCATTTTTACACGCCAGTGGAACCCTCTAAGAACTCTGTAAAAGTTGAAAAATGTTTAAAGCTGTGTTAAAGAATCTCTAAGTGGAATTCATTATGCATATGGGAATCTCGAAGCGTGGCACGTGTAGTGCCGGGAGGTAGCCCTCTTGCCTAGGCCATCCTGGCTCGTCTGCATTCAAGAGCAGTGAGTCGGGTGTGTCCAATGATGGCATGGGGGACCGTCAAGGGTAAACTGAGGGCGCGAGGCTATGGGTGGGCGTGGTGCATGCCAATTTATATGGAGGAGTCAACTGCCACGGTGCCCCGGCGCGACTGATATACTGCTCAACGGCGGTTCTGGTCGCCCCGAGGGTGCTTAAACAAACTATAAACGAGACAAGTAGAAGGAAATGGTATTGATAAGTTGTATTTTTAATTTCATGGTCTTTTGAGAACCTTATCTCAAATTTTAATATCCTTTACCCTTTATCCTTTACGTAAGGGTTGTGTTTGTCTTTGTTGTTTGTGTCTTAATGTTTTTGTGTTGTTTGTGCTTTTAAATAAAATGTAAGGGCTCTTTACACCCTTACATATGACGATCCTGATGGTGATACTAACTTCTTTCTAAGAACGTGACGAGGGCTAATGACCTTAGTAGTCGATGCCCGTCAAAATTCAAGAAAAAATAAAAAAATAGAGATGGAAACCAGTTTTCCACTTGAGTTTCGTTAGTTTGTTGTTTATAGATGGTTAATGTTGAAAACTGAAATCTTCAGTAGTTTTTCGCATCTTTAATGAAAAGTTAAATTCCTAACAAAAAACAATTTTATGGAAAGTTGTAGATCTTTGAAAATCTACAATATGAGCCGTGGTAAATTAAAATTTGATAATTTGTTGCCGAGATAATTGCGAAAAACGGACCGAAAAACCGTATCTTTCAATAGACAGCAGACAGTAACTATTGCGACAATATAAATATATTATTTTTGGTTTTGCTAGAAAATGTGAGTCCTGATATCCTAAGTGATCCAAATTTCACCCCAAAAGGTTCATTAGGTTTTGTAAAATTGAAATTTTAATTCCCATAGGCTTTCACTTTACAGATTACTCCAATCAATTGTCTAGCAAAAATCTAGAAATGTATATTTTATAAATAAATTTAATAATCTTCATCTTTAACTCAATGGAACTGTCTAAATGTTAAAAAGGAAATCACACAAAACACCGGGTTCATACTGAAACCGACTCCATATACTCGTAGATTACAATTATTTTATGGAAAACTTAAGGTCACTTTTTGAAATAAACCCTGTTTATTTCGAAAAAAATTTAAAAAAACGTTAAATATTGGCTTTTTAAAATTTTTTTACTGTTGATTATTATTATTATAATTTTTAGAAAACCTTTCCAAAATAAGTTGCTAACGATTAGACTGAATCTTTCTTTCTTTTAATATATATATATATATATATCCCTCTCTCTCTCCCTCTCTCTTTTTCTGTTTAGCCTCCGGGAACTACCGTTCAGGTATTACTTCACAGGATGAATGAGGATGATATGTGTGAGTGTAAATGAAGTGTATTCTTGTACAGTCTCAGTTCGACCATTCCTGAGATGTGTGGTTAATTGAAACTTAACCACCAAACACCGGTATCCACTATCTAGTATTCGAATCAGTATAAAATTAACTGCCTTTAACTAGGACTTGAACGCTGAAACTCTCGATTTCCGAAATCAGCTGATTTGGGAAGACGTATGTACTCACCACTAGACCTACCCGGTGGGTGAGTAGATTAACATATATATATATATATATATATATATATATGCATGTGTGTGTGTGTGTGCGTGCGTGTATCCTTATTAAACAAAATTATAAATAAACAAAATTTATTATTAAATAAATTTATAAAGCCCTAGAGGGTTATAAAACAGAAATTCAGTAAATAATCAATAGTCGCTTCTCGGCCTCTTGGCTAAGATCAAAGAGTAGTAAATAATAATAACATACATTTCATTGAGTAACGGAATCAATTTGGATAAAAAAAATATAAATATACGTATTTCGTATTAAGTGGTATTGTTTTATCTAAATAAAATGTACGTTTAAAAATAATTTTTATAAAATAAATCTTGTATCATCATATTTATTTTTTAGTATTAGATGAAATTGACGGAAATTTGGTACTGCTAATTTTTTAGTTTTGAAATATATTTTATGTACACGCAATGAAATAATTTTCAAGTGTAGTTGAAAATTTTGTAAACTAATTAACGTTAATTTTGTGCATAATGTTAGGGATTTTTTATTTATTTATTTATTTTTTTAAAATAATACGATTTTATTGATTAAAGAAATATTTAACCAGTCTTCAGTCATTTGACTGGTTTGATGCAGCTCTCTAAGATTCCCTATCTAGTGCTAGTCGTTTCATTTCAGTATACCCTCTACATCCTACATCCCTAACAATTTGTTTTACACATTCCAAACGTGGCCTGCCTACACAATTTTTTCCTTCTACCTGTCCTTCCAATATTAAAGCAACTATTCCAGGATGCCTTAGTATGTGGCCTATAAGTCTGTCTCTTCTGTTAACTACATTTTTCCAAATGCTTCTTTCTTCTTCTATTTGCCGCAATACCTCTTCATTTGTCACTTTATCCACCCGTCTGATTTTTAACAACTCCTATAGCACCGCATTTCAAAAGCTTCTAATCTTTTCTTCTCAGATACTCCGATCGTCCAAGTTTCACTTCCATATAAAGCGACACTCCAAACATACACTTTCAAAAATCTTTTCCTGAGATTTAAATTAATTTTTGATGTAAACAAATTATATTTCTTACTGAAGGCTCGTTTAGCTTGTGCTATTCGGCATTTTATATAGCTCCTGCTTCGTCCATCTTTAGTAATTCTACTTCCCAAATAACAAAATTCGTCTACCTCCATAATCTTTTCTCCTCCTATTTTCACATTCAGCGTCCATCTTTGTTATTTCTACTACATTTCAATACTTTTGTTTTCTTTCTTGTTTATTTTCATGCGATAGTTCTTGCGTAGTGCCGTTCATTGTTTCTTCTAAATCCTTTTTACTCTCGGCTAGAATTACTATATCATCAGCAAATCGTAGCATCTTTATCTTTTCACCTTGTACTGTTACTCCGAATCTAAATTGTTCTTTAACATCGTTAACTGCTAGTTCCATGTAAAGATTAAAAACGGAGATAGGGAACATCCTTGTCGGACTCCCTTTCTTATTACGGCTTCTTTCTTATGTTCTTCAATTGTTACTGTTGCTGTTTGGTTCCTGTACATGTTAGCAATTGTTCTTCTATCTCTGTATTTGAACCCTAATTTTTTTAAAATGCTGAACATTTTAACCCAGTCTACGTTATTGAATGCCATTTCTAGGTCTATAAACGCCAGGTATGTTGGTTTGTTTTTCTTTAATCTTCCTTCTACTATTAATCTGAGACCTAAAATTCCTTCCCTTGTCCCTATACTTTTCCTGAAACCAAATTGGTCTTCTCCTAACACTTCCTCCACTCTCGTCTCAATTCTTCTGTATAGAATTCTCGTTAAGATTTTTGATGCATGAATAGTTAAACTAATTGTTCTGTATTCTTCATATTTATTTGCCCCTGCTTTCTTTGGTACCATTACTATAACACTTTTTTTGAAGTCTGACGGAAATTCCCCTTTTTCATAAATATTACACACCAGTTTGTATAATCTATCAATCGCTTCCTCACCTGCACTGCGCAGTAATTCTACAAGTATTCCGTCTATTCCAGGAGCCTTTCTGCCATTTAAATCTTTTAATGCTCTCTTAAATTCAGATCTCAGTATTGTTTCTCCCATTTCATCCTCCTCAACTTCCTCTTCTTCCTCTATAACACCATTTTCTAATTCATTTCCTCCGTATAACTGTTCAATATATTCCACCCATCTATCGACTTTACCTTTCGTATTATATATTGGTGTACCATCTTTGTTTAACACATTATTAAATTTTAATTTATGTTCCCCAAAATTTTCCTTAACTTTGTATGCTCCGTCTATTTTACCAATGTTCATTTCTCTTTCCACTTCTGAACACTTTTCTTTAATCCATTCTTCTTTCGCCAGTTTGCCCTTCCTGTTTATAGCATTTCTTAATTGCCGATAGTTCCTTTTACTTTCTTCATCGCTAGCATTCTTATATTTTCTACGTTCATCCATCAGCTGCAATATATCGTCTGAAACCCAAGGTTTTCTACCAGTTCTCTTTATTCTGCCTAAGTTTGCTTCTGCTTATTTAAGAATTTCCTTTTTAACATTCTCCCATTCTTCTTCTATCTTATCTTTTTTACATAAGACCTCTTGCGATGTCCTCCTCAAAAATCATCTTTACCTCCTCTTCCTCAAGCTTCTCTAAATTGACCACCGACTCATCTGACACCTTTTCTTCAGGTTTTTAAACCCCAATCTACATTTCACTATCACCAAATTATGGTCGCTATCAATGTCTGCTCCAGGGTAAGTTTTGCAGTCAATGAGTTGATTTTTAAATCTTTGCTTAACCATGATATAATCTATCTGATACCTTGCAGTATCGCCTGGCTTTTTCCAAGTGTATATTCTTCTATTATGATTTTTAAATTGGGTGTTGGCAATTACTAAATTATACTTCGTGCAAAACTCTATAAGTCGTTCCCCTCTTTCATTTCTTTTGCCCAGCCTGCATTCACCCACTATATTTCCTTCCTTGCCTTTTCCAATGCTTGCATTCCATTCTCCAACTATTATTAAATTTTCATCTCCTTTTACGTGTTTAATTGCTTCATCAATCTCTTCGTATACACACTCTACCTCATCATCATCATGGGCGCTTGTAGGCATATGGACGTTAACAATCGTTGTCGGTTTAGGTTTTGATTTTATCCTTATTACAATGATTCTATCACTATGCGTTTTGAAATACTCTACTCTCTTCCCTATCTTGTTGTTCATTATGAAACCTACTTCTGCCTGCCCATTATTTGAAGCTGAGTTAATTACTCTAAAATCACCTGACCAAAAGTCGCCTTCCTCTTCCTACCGAACCTCACTAATTCCTACTACATCCACATTTATCATATCCATTTCCCTTTTTAAATTTTCTAGCCTACCAACCTTTTTTAAGCTTCTAACATTCCACGATCCGACTCGCAGAATGTTATTTTTTAATTTTCTGGTGACCCCCTTCCTTAGTAGTCCCCACCCGGAGATCCGAACGGGGGACTAGTTTACCTCCGGAATATTTTACCAAGGAAGGCGCCTCCATCATTGCTATATGAAAATGCAGAGAGCCACATTTTCTTGGAAAAAAAGCAGCTGTAGTTTTCCATTGCTTTCAGCTGCGCAGTACTCAGAGGACTGAGTGATGTTGATATGGCCGTTTAAGTCATTGTGACTCACGCCCCTAACAACTACTGAAAGAGCTGCTGCCCTCTTTCAGGAATAATACTCATAAATATACTCATAATAATACTCATAAATATAATTTTCTTTTTGTACTATTTCTTCACAGAAATGTCACATATCTACATTTAGAGGTGATGGATCATAGAATGAGACAAGGAAGGTTAAAGATATGCAATATGAACATTTTGTTTAAATCAACATATGAAATGTATAGTTCTTTATAATTAATGAAACATTTTTATTATGACCCGTGATTCTTGTAGCGATTTAATATGAAATACTAATTGCATTTTCAGTAAAGAAGGTAATTTTCAAGAAATAAATACCTTCTATTCAAAAGAAATATTCTGTGCGTAATTAGAAAAATTAGAGTAAAATAATTTTTCGTTGCTTTCTTAACGTAATTTCGCGTACCACAATGCCTCAACTACCAAACTTTAACGCAATAAGTGCCACGTTTATTCTGTCTACCAAAGAGACTTGCTATTTAGTAAACATCATTATTACCACAAAAATTAATTTATTGTGTTTTTGTACCTGAGGAGCAAAACATATGTGACAGGTAAAAAAATAAAAGATGTACTTCTCTTTATTCTGAAAAAAATATTTTATACATTTTCTGATTTCAATCGGTAAGATTTACACTCCGTTATGTTTTTTTTTAAAATATCACTGAAGAGTGAAAGAAAAAATAATAAGCAAAGGCGCTTACTACTGTTTAGAATGAGTGTCTTCCAAAAGTTGTTTGGCACAAAAATTATTGTGTATATTTCTTAATGAGAATAGTTGAAAGTTTTCCAATTACAGATGCAAAAACGTTTTTGGCGATTCAACAACCATTTAAAAAAATGTGCTTAGTCCTTTCTGATGAGTTGAAGTTTAGTTAAAAACTGCTTTCATAAATTTCGTTTGATTTTTATTTTAATAACAAACAACATGATTGGATAATGATCGATCAAATATTTCAGAAATGTTGCAGAAAAATTAAAGTTAACCATATTTTAGATTTTTAAATGAAGATATATTGAAATACTACTTAACTAGAATTAAACCACCATCTATTGTTTTTTTAATTCTTACATCTTTCAGAAGATTCTTTCTAAAGAGAAACAACATAGATAAAGTTATGCTGATTTGTGAAACTGAAGGATCTGAAATGTGCACATTTATTTTGTTTGTAGATAATTTATAACATTAAAGTAAATCTATGAATGCGTTCTTATTGTATGCTAAAATGTAGTAAAAAAAAATAGTTTACTATTTGTTATAAAATCATTAAAAAAAATAAAACCTACCTGATTAATAAAAACGAATTATCATAATTATTCAAAGTACGATGAATTAACTTAGAAACAAGCATATTCTACTTTATTATATCATAAAAAAATCAGGTTGCAAAAAATTTCCTTTATAAAGATTTTAACTTTCAAATTCTTGCCATTATTTTTTTTTTTTCAATTATACGTTGATTGATTTGATTACGAGAAAAAAAAATGATAGAAATGGGTGGAACATTAATAACAGTTTAATCGGAATAGCATAAGAAATAAAAGGAAGAGATGAACGCGATGTATGGGTGTTTGGACAGCATTAAGGAACCTAATACAATAAACGTAGTTGTATTTAATATAGTATTGCACCTAATGATATTCAAATACAAATGAAAAAATGGTGTTCATCATTCACTTGACACTTTACATTAGTTAATCTATCCACTGCACTAGGTAGATAATGTTACATATTATTGGGTTTTATCCAAGGGGTTAGTTACATGGATCAAATAACAATTCAAACAGCCAGAGTCAACTTGTCTACTCGCGTAGCTATTACAATCGTTTTTTTTTTTAATCTGTTTGAGCACTAAAACAACGAAACCTGATTTGTCTATTACAGTGAATGAACTTTTACAATATTTTTTTTTTCAGACATCTTTGAAGAAACATCAATAAAGTAAAAAGTATTAAAAATATTCGAATTTGATATAATATTGCCTTATAAAATTA
Organism: Lycorma delicatula; assembly: GCF_047948215.1. Taxonomy (NCBI): domain Eukaryota; kingdom Metazoa; phylum Arthropoda; class Insecta; order Hemiptera; family Fulgoridae; genus Lycorma; species Lycorma delicatula. Next base: position 5,374,812 of record NC_134455.1, on the reverse strand, counting down.
CTGTCGTGTAAACGTTTAACCTATTTGAAATTGTATAGCTCTAATAAATATAAAATAAATTTTATTTTAGTTGCTATATCCTAATTTTTAAATACATTTTTCACCCAGTCAATCTCTTGTAATAATTAATTATATTTAAATCTAAATGCGTGATAATATTAATAATACAAATGACAACTGTAAATAATAAAATAAGTTGTTTCATTTAGTTTACGGAAACAATTTGTAGAAGCTTAAGTGTAATTCACAAACAGTAAGAAAGGTCCTTTTTTATGAATTAGTTTAAGAAGTTTATTTCTTCTCAAATTTCCAAAAACTCTGAATAGATGAAATAATTTATTAATTACACAACTAATGATGAATTACTCATAAGTATAATTTTGTAGTTATAATCGATTTTATGAAACGAAACTGCTAAGTACCATGAAAAAAGAATAAAAAACTAGTCTTGTTCATGACGGTTTAATTTGGAAACTAAGTGAATATAATATACGAACGTAATAGGTGTAAAGCATTCAAAAAAAAAATAAATAAATAAAAAATGTAAAGAATTATAAACTTTTTATTAAATCAGGGATGGGATATCAGTATTTGTTGAAGTAATGAAAATGCTAAAACTGACAAAAATGAAAAAGAAATTTTTGTTTCTTTTAATGTTATAAATAATTGGATTCATAAGCAAAGTTATCTATAATTATTATAAAGGCACTATCTTCTACTAATATTGCGATATCATCCGCGTATCCTACTATCGATACCCCTTCGGGGTAGTTCAGCCTGAAGATTTTATCATGGAATGTTTTCTATGATAAAATCTTCAGGCTGAACTACCCCGAAGGGGTATCGATAGTAGGATACGCGGAAGATCTTATCATGGAATGTTTTCTATGATAAAATCTTCAGGCTGAACTACCCCGAAGGGGTATCGATAGTAGGATACGCGGATGATTTCGCAATATTAGTAGAAGACAGAGATATTAATGAACTGGAGATGAAGTAAAAGAAACAAAATACTTGGGGGTACTTCTGGACAAAAGTTTAAGGTTCAGCAAGCATATTGATATGATTTGTGGGAGAGTTACTCCTGCTGTAAAGGGATTAAGAAGATTATTTCAAAACCACGGCACACCTAAAATGGTTATTCGAAGATTGATAACCCCGGCTATCACTTCGACGGTACTGTATGCGGCTCCCATATGGGGGGCGGCAATGAACATACAGCGAAATAAAAAGAAGTTGAGAAGTGTCCATAGACTGGCATTGCTGCGTGTAGCTGCTAGTTACTGTACGGTATCGTATTACGCGCTGTGCGTACTGACCGGGGTCCTACCCATAGACCTTCAGATAAAAGCCAGAACCCTCAGACACAGCGGTATGTCGAAAGAAGAGATGGAAAGGATTATATAACAAGAATGGCAAGAAGAGTGTACAGGGTCCAGAGTGGGAGAATGGACCAGACGCCTAATCCCTAATATTAAAACCTGGAATAACAATAGACTCGGAGATGTCAATTTTTACATGACACAATTACTGACGGGGCACGGCTCTTTCGGTCAGTATCTGTATAGGATCGGGAAGAGAGCCACCCCGCAGTGCATCTATTGTCCAGAGAACGACGATGCCGAACATACGTTGTTCATATGTCCAAGATGGGCCGTTAACAGAGGTCAAATAGTAATTAATGGTCTTACACCAGAAAATCTCATAAACCGGTCGGGGTACAACAATGAGAACTGGGAATGGTTCCGCAGGTTCGCCGGGGAGGTCCTGCGGGCCAAAGAGGATGAAGACAGAAGAATGGGAGTATAAACAGTAGGGTAGGGCGGACAGTCACTCCATGGAGGGCCTGTACGCCTTGGTGTGCGGGTACCTGAGAAGGGGGTGAACTCCAGGGGAGTTTGAGTTTGGGTTAAAATAAAAGACCAACTCCCGGTCGGCGGGGACGTCACTGCGGGAGCCTAGGCTCTTTGTGGGGTCGGCGCTGTCGATTAGAGGCCAAAGGCGTAAAGACCGAGTCCCGGTTCCCTGCTGAGGCGCTGGGGGACGGCATAGCCGGACCTTGGCTCTAAAGCGGGGGATTAGAGGCAGGCAATGTAAAACAAAAGATCCGAGACCGGGGAGGCCAACCTGCCGTGCCGGACGTATAGCCGGCGGGTGGCGGACGCCTCTTTTGAGAGTAAAAGGACACTCTCCCCGACTGAGTATACTTAATTGGATATCCGGTCGGGGAGAGTAGGGGAAAAAAAGGCACTATACACTTTACCTTATAGATTCTCAAAGGTATTTTTTTTTTTTTTATTAACTTAATCTTGAAAATAACAATACATTTATGAAGGCTTAATCGAATGCATACAATATCTTCTTTGGAATGTACTTGCATCAACATGAATTGAGAAATTTACTAACTGTGTTTTTTATTTATTTTTTTACAAAAAAATGATTGGTGTTTGACCATATGTTGGTTTATGTTTGATGACACCGTAACTAATTAAAACGGATAACTAAACTTTGATGTAGTTTTCTTTAATAGTAAATTAAATGTAAATTAATAGTAAATTTAACGGAAACGTTTTTAACGCGGTATTATAATTTTATTGCATTATGTTAAACAGTTATAATGACTACGATTGCATAATAAAATAATTCTGTACATTCAGTTTTTTAATTAAGTTAAAAAAAAATATATATATTTTAACAGTCAAGATCATAGCAAAGAATTTTTGCGCTAACGATTCAGTGGCCTGAGTAAAAATGCTTTTTAAACGTATTTCAATAACCAGTCTTAAAATCACAAGATTCATTCCTGTATTTTTACGAATATAATTAATTTTCTGAATCATTCTTCTTAGTTCAAAATATATAATTTACTTGCAGCTTTTTTCTTATTTTGGCGATTTTCTCCCTTACTGAGAATATAATTTCCTTTCAAAGTTTAATGAAACATTCCCGTGCTACTATTATTCATTTTTAAGTTTTACTTACTACTGAAGTCATTAGCAATTACAATAAGTATGACTCGTAAACTTTTCAGACCTTAATAGATCAGAAATCGAATCTGAGGCATTTAGTTTGGTAGTTTACCAAACAGCCACACTACTCCACGCAACGTTGAGGCGATCGCATTAAAAAAAAAAATGTTAAAAGTTTCTACCAAAGAAAAACAATAAACGGGAAATATAAAGAAAGTGAATCACATAATTACTGAAGTTTTGCTTCACATATAATGTGACAATCACTAAAACAATTCTTTGAAGTACTGACCTGTTGTTTTTCCCCCAGTTAGTTATCTATCCATTAATACATGAGAAATATTATGAAATAAATCAGTGAGAATTCTAAATTTAAAGTAACACAAAGTAATTGATGAAACTATACTGATTATCACAGTAGTAATATTTACTTATTTTTAAAAATAAGGAAGCAAGTGAACAGAAATACTTCTCTAAGCACTTTTACATTAGATGAGCAGTTTGTAGCGGCTAACAAAATATTTACTGCGCCTTGAGTCTAAACGAGTATTGACAGAATGTATTTTGAGTGTTTTCTTAGTGGCTGTAAACTGAAGTTCACGTAATAACATTTCTTCGATCGATAATTGCGTTTTATATTTTTACGTAGTAACGTAATATCGCACATTAGTTTATAAATTATCACGATCAGATAAATATTCAGACAACTTAAATCCTTACTCGATTTCTTATGTTTTATTATTTATTTAGAATGAAAAATTCGAATAACTTAGGTTAAATTTTTTCTAAAAAATTCCAATTTGGCGTCAACCTACATTTATCAATACGGTTTGATTAGTTCATTAATAGGATTATATAGGCAACAAAATGATTTTTTTTTAATTTTATTGTCATCTACGTAATCTTCAATGGAATTATTTTTTATTCTAACGCTCAATTAAGGCTGCTAGGGATAACACTAAAAGAAAAAGAAAAAAGACATACAAAAAGGTCCCATCAATAAATTAAGTATCTCACCCTACAGTTCGGTTGTCTTAATTTGCACGGAGTAGAGGGGTTTAATTGGATTCATTCCCAAACAAATACGAAGTTGACTTCCCCTTTATAGTATCGAGTTCTTAATCCCTATTTTACCTTACTGACGTCAGCCGTGAAGATAAAATTTCAGTAAAATAAAATGTTATTTTCATTCTTTAAATACGGCTATTAACTTTAATCCGGTTTTTGAATATTCTGTTGCACTATATAGGTTTTTATAATAAACTAATTACCTAGCAGTTTTTAATATAATTTTATCCTCGAGGAAACTTAATAACGAGCAAATCCTACTTAACGTAAAATCTTATCTTTCTTTCTTATTTGTTAAAAATTATCAACTGTTTAATTTGCATTGCTGACTAATTTTTAAATATTTCCAAAACGTATAAACCAAGGTTACAACGAGGTTACAAAAATAAACAATTTACTATACTGAAATGTTTCGGCATTTAAGAGAATCTTGAACTTCTCTACCAATGACAAAACTGAATCTTATTTTAACTCTAATAATTTTAATTATTTTCATATTTATTTAAAATAGTAATAATAATGTATGTAATAGATTGGTTTATTAAACATTTAACAATATGCACTCTATTGCGTCAAATGTTGAAATACATTTTTACCAGGACAACTCCATCACCTAGAAAAAAATTATCAAGATCACTAGCAAAAAGTTAACAAAAATTGCATATAATTTCAATTATTTAAAAAAAAAATGGTTTTTTAAATATTTTTCAAAATTCTTTTTTATGATACTTCTGATAAAATTTTTTTACAAGTTTATTTAAAAAAAAGAAAGAAAAATTTATGAGTAGTAACATATTTACAAAATCGGAATACTTTGATTCGAAATTCACTGAAGTTTCTTAATTTGCTTATCCAATTTTTTTCGGACATTTAGTATAATCAATCCAACTAATACACATTTTTCCAAATATAACCGTAGTTATTATCGTTTCAGAGTAGCTAATAAAATTAATGCCAATATATTTAGATACATACACACATACAAAAAATACAAACACTAAATCAGTAAACAACTAAGTACAGAAAAATACAGGGAAGAGATACGCTGAAAGGTAACAATGCTTTTCTGTTTGTAAATTATACATACGCTAATTTCAGTTCATCGAAAATACTACAGTTTGATGCAGTAATTTATTATAAGATTTTACATTATTACTTTATACTTTGCATTCGAGAGAGAGAAAATTTCAACTATCCGAGAATGTTGAAGTTTGATATACGAGGTGCGACAATAAAGTAATGATACTAATGTGAAAAAAAAATGTTGCTTACCGTTTTAGTCATGTTTAGTGTTGTCTCCTTCAAAGTAGTTCCCCTCTGATTGCACACACTTATTCCAGCGCTTCTGCCATTGATGGTAACATTTCCGGAACTCATCTTCTGTAATATTCTCCAAGACCCTCGTCACAGCCTTTTGGACATCTTGTGTTGTTTGAAAATGGTGTCCTTTGACCACCATTTTGACTCTTGGAAATAGAAAAAAGTCGCACGGAGCGATATCTGGTGAATAAGGTGGCTGTGGTAGTACTGAAATTTGTTTTGAGGTTAAAAATTGCTGTACTGACAGAGCAGTATGGGATGGCGCATTATTGTGATGCAGAATCCAATTATCAGCAATGTTGGCACGGACTCGAAGAACTCGTTTACGAAGTCTTTCTAAAATTTCTTTGTAGAAATATTGGTTAACTGTTTGTCCAGGAGGCACCCACTCTTAATGAACAATTCCCTTGGAATCGAAGAAGCACACAAGCATGCATTTCACTTTTGACTTTGACATGCGAGCATTTTTGTTCTGGGTGATCCCTTTGACCACCATTGCAAACTTTGGCGTTTTGTCTCTGGATCGTATTGAAAAACCCAACCTTCATCACCAGTGATAACACGGCTCAACAAATCTGGATTGATTTCCGTTTGCTCTAACAGATCAGCTGCCACATTTTTCCGTGTTTCTCGCTGTTGTTGTGTGAGATTTTTGGGGAGCATTTTTGCACAAATCATTCTCGTACCAAGATCTTCAGTTAATATTAGACGAACCGTTTCTCGATCGATGTTGAGTTCTTCTGCAATCATTTTCAGGGATAATCTTCGATCAGATCGTACGATTTCACGCACCCTGGTCAAGTTGACATCTGTCCGTAAGGTTGATGGTCGTCCACTGCGGTTTTCATCTTCAACATTCGTTCTGCCTTCACAAAAAATTTTATGCTACCAAAAAACTTGAGCTCTTGACATAACCTCCTCTCCAAAAGCCTTATGAAGCTTACCGTAAGTTGTCGTCGCGTTTTCACCCGATTTAACGCAAAAAGAAATGGCATACCGTTGCACAATATTTTGCGGTTTCATTTCTGTGACGAGAGACACTAATTTCTGTGACACTTATTACAGCACAACTCACGACTGAGCAGTTGCATCAATGTGCCGCTTGGACTAGAAGTAGCTTATAGACCAAGGTCAAAGATGGTGTGCCTACGCAAGTTGCAGAGTTGCCACATCTTGCAAAGAAAAATCAGTCTCGTTACTTTATTGTCGCACCTCGTATAAAAAACCAGTTTCAGTTTAAGTACTGGCAGCAACAAAGGAAATACAAAGTAGATTTTTTATAATGTTTAAATTATTAATATCCTAAACAAGTAATTTTTTGTTCAAATCAACTTTACTGTACAAAAGGTTTCAATTTACTCGTAAGTTTACTTCACCTTCGTAAACAATAATTAATGCTTTAATTATATTCGGTTCCCAACATCCGTATCCTCTAATGGAAGCCTGTGACAGTACGGTACCTAGAACTTCACCTGGATCGGTGTTTGACCTGGAAGTTTCACGTGAGGATCAAGACAAAACAACTAAACGCAAGGTATAGGAAATTACAGTGGCTGCTATGAAGAGACTCAGGTCTCACGGTATCCAACAACATATTAAAAACTCCAGAACACAAAAAGTAAAAATTTAAAAATAGCATGAATTAACAAATGAATAAAATAAATAATTAAAAAACCAATCCTTCACCCAATCTGAATGTACGGTGTGGAATTGTGGAGAACCGCTAATACTAGTAACATAGAGATTATACTACACTTCCAAAACAAGGCCACTAGGGCAATTGTTGAAGCACCACGATTCACGCGTATTGATGAAATTCACGATTATCTAAAGCTTCCGTCAATTTATGAGGTTAAACGCAGTGTTAAACACCAGCACAGATTAGAAAATCACGTCAACCACTTTGAAATTAATCTACTCGATAACAGCAGGGACGTCCGAAGGTTGAAACGTCTTCATGTACTAGACTTGGGGACTACTGCATGACAGTCTGAAATTTAACAACGCCAAATCTAGTAGTATTTTTTTAAATTTTATTATTTTTTTATTATTATTCTTTAGTATTAATGTTTCTGTGGACTATGAGGTATTAAGATAAATATTTTGAAGATTTAAGACTAGGGGGCGTGACGAGGAATTGACTGATGAGCTGACTGCACGCTGTCGCTCTGCGAAAAGGAAGCTTTGCTTCGCTATTAAGAAAGCGAGATCGGATGCCTGAATAAAAATCATTAAGAATCTTGATGATAACCCATGGGGTCGTGCTTATCAAATAGTTTCAATAAAGGTTGGGCCGATCCCTCCCTAGGCTAACAAGAGGTCAGGCACTCCGAGCAGCTTCAGAGCTTTTACCTTGCCGTGGAGGAAGAGTGGGCTCGCCACTCAATCAACGGGCACAGTCAATCCTCGGATTGACTGTGCCCATGATAGTCGCTTCACTATAGTATAGAGGAGTGGGCAGTTTGAAAAATCAGTACTATCAAGTGTTCCGGGCCGGATGCTGTTCCAGCAGCGGTAGTCAAGGCCTTCGTGAGGGAGTACCCTTGGACGGTCCTAAATGTGATACTTCGGGAATTCTCCTTCCCGACTACTTAGAACAGAGTCCGGCCTGCTCTGGTCCCCAAGTCGGATTCTGACGCCTGTGGCACCACCAAATACAGACCCATAAGCCTGTTGGATGTCATGGGTAAGCTGTTTGGAAGATTACACTGATAAACCTAACTTATGTTTCCTAACATGCGATACATGATTTTAATATGTTTTTTGATGCTGAAAACGAATATGAACTCAAAATCTTTCTACCACCCACCATTTTTGAAAAATATTTTAATTTTAATTAAAGGATTTTTTTTTAAGTTTTCAACGTATAGTTAGCATTTTAAACTCTTATATTGAATTTTTTTAGCTAAATTTTTGTTGTTTAAGTTTGTTAACATAATTTGTAAGCTATAAATAAACAATACTAGACAAAGAGTTAAATCATACCATAGTCACATATGACATCATATCTAATACTCAAGAGTGAGCATTCATGGACAATATTAATCATGTCTGTGCAGATCAAAATATGTAGCTGAAATCACAGCTGTGTCGTTTGTATTAAGCACTAGATTTAGGAATGAATTAATTTTTTTCAATCTTATTGCTGTCTTAAGTTTGTTAGCAGTGCAGTGTTGTAATGCCTCAAAATTGTGCAAATGATGTGGATACCTTTTGTTATGTACGTTGTGAGTTTACAGTAAAAAAGAATAGAAAAACATTACACATTTAATTAGAAAGCATATCATTTGTACATTCAGTGCAAAATTGGTGACCAGGCTTATCCTGATTAACCCACCGGGTTGGTCTAGTGGTTAACGCGTCTTCCCAAATCAGCTGATTTGGAAGTCGAGAGTTACAGCGTTCAAGTCCTAGTAAAGCCAGTTATTTTTACACGGATTTGAATACTAGATCGTGGATACCGGTGTTCTTTGGTGGTTGGGTTTCAATTAACCACACATCTCAGAAATGGTCGAACTGAGAATGTACAAGACTACACTTCATTTACACCCATACATATCGTCCTCATTCATCCTCTGAAGAATTATCTAAACGGTAGTTACCGGAGGCTAAACAGGAAAAAGAAAAAGTTAAAAAAAAAGGCTTATCCTGATTACCAATTTTGGACATGGGCTCCTCATATACACTATACACTAATTCTTCTGTATATCTAAGAGGATGGCTGACAAATACATGGAAGTCCATTTCGTGTACCTCTTGTTTGGCGTGAACCAAAGGATTATGTAACCGATTCTTACTATTGTTTATAAACTGTGTCTAGAATTTCCAAAAACTCTAAACATACTGTAAAATATCCTTCATTGCAATCTGCAATCAGGCCTGTACCTCAGAGTGAAATTATTCCAGTTCCTGAACCTGTCAATCATGCAGTACTGAAGAAAACAATGATTTTGATTTTGAATTATATTCCAATAAGTCACATCTTACATGACAAGGTGAATTAAATGACTTGGTTAGGCATTTAAATTTATCAAAACGTCAAGCTGAACTGTTAGGATCAAGACTTCAAAGTTGAAATTTACTTCAAAAAAATACAAACATTTCGGGCTTTCGAAGCCGACAAAAAGAACATTGTCAGTACTTTATGGGTGAAAATAATTTGGTTTATTGCACAAATATTGATGAGCTTATGTTGCACTTAGGACAAGTTCATAAACGTGAGGACTGGCGCCTTTTCATAGATTCGTTCAAGTATAGTTTAAAAGCGGTTCTAATACACAACGATAACAAATATTCTTCGATACCAATCGCTTATGGTATTAATTTGAAAGAGACATACGATGTGATGAAAGACGTTCTTGAAAAAATAAATTATAAAAAAAATATCTTAACATATGTGATGATTTGAAAGTTATAACTATTTTGCTAGTCATGCAGTTAGGCTATATTAAGTACACGTGTTTTCTTTGCGAATGGGACAACCGAGCTAGGGATAAACATCATGTTAAAAGTGTGGAAGAAACGAGTCAACTTAACTACGAATGGGAAAAATTTTATTCATGAGCCCTTAGTTGAACCCCAAAAAAATATTTTCACCCCCCGTCAATATCAAGTTAGGACTAATGAAAAATTTTGTAAAAGCAGTGAAGAAGGATAGTCCCAGATTTTTGTACATCAGGCAGAAATTTCCGAATGTAAGTGAAGGAAAAATTAAATAAGGATTATTTGTTGGTCCTCAAATAAGAGAGTTGGTCAAAGATGATATATTTAACTTAATGTTAAATAATGTAGAAAGTGCAGCTTGGGCTTCATTTAAAGACCTTTGTAAACACTTTCTCACCAAACAAAATTCCGACAATTACCACGATGTAGTTAATCAACTTTTTATTTCATACAGAGTTATGGGATGTAATATGTCTTTGAAAATAGATTTCCTCCACTCACTTCTGGATTTTTTCCAGGACAACGTCGGAGAAGTAAGTGACGAACACGGTAAACGTTTCCATCAGGACATTTCGGTGATGGAAAGCCGCTATAAAGAGAAATGGAATACTAATATGCTAGCCGATCACTGTTGGACATTAATTCGGGATGTGCCTGAGGCTATTTATAAAAGAAAAGCATCAGCAAACTCATTCTAACACAGGTATGACCATTCAAAATTATAAATTTTACAGATTTTAACTGCATTTTCCCTTAATTGTTTTTGAAGTGTAATTTACTTTAAACTAAGGGTGATAGAAAAATTTATTTACAGATCTGTAATGTACGCAATAAAACAATTCAAGAAATGGTATCACACTTAGAGAAATATTAAAACAATTTTTTTTTGTCTATCAGTGTACTGGCTGAACGGGTGTTGGCTGAGTTCAGTGCGACTGTGGTTTCTCCTCCTACCAATTTGGATTTTTGAAGGGGAGATCGACCACCGATGTGGTAAGGCATGTGTTGACGTTACCCCAGGGACCGTGCCGGTAGAACATAGAGGTTGAGGAGGTTTCCCCGGATCATGCTTTTTGATGTTAGGGGGCACATGACTATCCTGATTGAGGAGGGGCAGGAGGATTTTTAGGTGTATGGGGAGGTTTCACAAGGCTTGGTATTGGGCACGCTCTTGTGGAATCTCTCGAATGAGAGCCTTCTTGGAGTTGAGCTCCAGGGTGTTGCCCATATAATTGCGTATGGCGATGACACGGTGGTGCTTGTTGCGGGCAGGACAGAGAACGAGGTTGAGTATGTGGCTAGTAATGCTGTGAAGCGAGTCAGTGCATAGCTCGCTGAAAGGAAGGTGAGCCTGGTATCACACAAGACTCCAAGTCTGGCGATGGTGGGCATAAGGAGACTTCGGGAAATTACTGTTGAAGTGGACGGAGTTGCCTCGTCGGGATGCGTGAAGGACTAGAAAGTAATAGAAGCTTAAATTCTCATCTGAACAAGAGTACCAGGAAAGCTAAGAGGGTTATGAATAATCTACTCAAAATTATGAGAAATAGATATCGCCCCAGGCCAAAGATAAGGCGGATAATTACTACAGTAGTGCTCTCCGTACTGTTGTATGAGCTGCCTGTTTGAACGGATGACTTTGAAATTAAGCGAAATGAAAATAAGCTGACTCCCCCGTTGAGGAGGGCTGCCAGCATATCGTGCCGTTTCTGCCAGGGCCATTGAGGTAATTGCTGGATTCATGCCGATTAAACAGAAGGTGACCCAGATTAAAAGGACTTAAGAGAAAATAGTCAAAGCGGAGGCTTACAGTTTGGCCGTAGAGGAGCGGCAGGCGAAGTTGGTTTGGGCTTTCCACCTCTGTTGGTTTGGATTAGAAGATTGATTTCGAGGTGGGACTACGGGTCCGGAGGAATCATGACAAGGTGGGTTACTACCTCAAACGGCTCCATTCGGGCCACAACGGATTCGCCTCCTACCTACATAGATTCCGCAGGAAAGAGTGTCCGGGAGGCATATACTGTGATTTTGAAGATACCCCGGAGCATATTGTTTTTCCTCGCACCAGATGTGATCCAACCAGGAGAAGGGCAAACTTGGAGTGGTTAACCCCAACTAATAAAACAGACTATATGCTGCGGGGACAGCAGGAATGGAACTCTGTGGCGAGGATGAAATCCGAAAAATCCTGATGAGAAAGGAAAAGGAGTACAGGATCTGGGTTTCCGACCAACCTTAGTCTATGAAGAAGTAATATGTATAGAAGACCGCTGATCAGGTCAACGGGAACTTTCTTAAAAAAGCATGGTACGTGTAGGGTAGGCAGGCAGCCCACATGCCTAGGGGCCTTGGCTTGCCCACATATAAGAGTGGGGGTTTTGGGAATACCCGAGGATGGTATGTGGGACCTTCAAGTATTGAGCAGTGTACACGGGGCTAGCTTTAGGGTAGGGAATGGTAGCCCTCCCATCGAGGGACATCTCGCTTATCCGGAAGAGTAGGTCAGGATTTCCTGATGACGTGGGGGGAGTGGGGACCCCAATAGATAGGGTCCTGGCAAGGACCACATATAGGGAGCAGACAACTGCTACAGCACTACTACTACTTCCCGGGGCTGAGTAATCCTTAATTGCGCGTCCAGCCTCGAAAAGGGAGTTGGTGAGGTGGGGGTTTAGTCAGTAGGACGCAGGCATACATACGAACTCAAATGACATCTTGGGAACCCTGTTAGCAAGTCCGACACTGTTTCGGCGTGCGTAAATGGCATTCCTCCCCACACCTGGAAAAAAGGATTTAAGACTGGACATCGAATTCCATACTGGAGTTTTAGATTACGTGTAAGTATTTTTGTGAATTACTTATTTTGGGAGTTCCTTAGGAACCTCTTATCACGTACATTTTTTCAAGAGACTTACCTATGACTCCACTTGGGAAACCGATTGTAATTTTAGTAGTTGAACAAAAAACAAAAAAGAAAAAAAGTTATATTCGGTCTGGCATACATTTTAAATTTATCAAATTAAAATTTTAATCTTCCGTTTTTATCCGGAACGTTTCTGTTCGAAACATGGTCTGGCACATTTTTCACACAACAATTTATCGTCTTTCTCTTTCTATAGAATGTTGGCAATAGTAAGGTTATACTCCACAAATACTTCGTTAAATGTTTTTCGCCTAAACTTAGCAAAAAAATGGGCAATATATATCTTGCTACGGTTTTTAAGGGAGAAAAACATCGATTATTGACGTTCGGTGTTACATTAAACTTTCTTGTTAAAATCAACAAAAGTACGTAAAGAAATTTTATTATTCTTTTACTTTTTAAGTTTCTTATTGCGCATTCGTGCTTAACTTTCCCTTTATTTTAATAAAATTTTCATATTTTTTGGTGAATTGTTTTTAATTTTTCGTTAAGGTTGTTAAAACACAAAAATGCTTTTTTCTCTTCTTAATATTTGTAGATTTATTTTTTAATCAACTGAACTTAATTTGAGTCACCGTGATTAGTATTAATTATTAAAAACATCATTGAGGGCATAGAAAAAATAAGTGTTTACACTTTGTACGGAAAATTTGATGCAGTAATTAACATCATATCCATTTGCGTTACCAGCTAAACTTTGAATTTATTAGTTAATCTGCCTTCTTAACTAACTAAAAGAGATCAGACTTAAAAGTTTAAATAATATAAAATTTTGTTTAAATCCAAATTTTGCTTCCAGAACGAATCAAATTAATACTTGGTTACAAAATATTACTCAGATTTTCTTTTGCTCTATTTTATTTTAATATAGTTAACCTAATCTTTAAAAAAAAATGTAAAAAGTAGGAAGGCAAATAGAAACTTTATTAATAAAGAAATAAAAAATTGAGGAAAAATAAACGTAATAACCTTTTAAATGGAGTATTATTTAAAAAAGATTCAAAACAATTTGGCATAGAAGCTTCAGTAGAACTGTACTATGGTTTATCTTTATAAGGAAAGGTAGGTGAACGCAAGAAGAAATAATAAAATTGTTATAGGATTTCCACTGCATTGGTATCTTCTCTACTTATATTTGATTTTCAATCAAATTTTATATATTTTTGCAATTTTTGTAGTTTTATGCATGGTAATATTTCTTTTAAAGCACCTACAGATTTATATACACGGTATGAATAACAAAAGAACTCCTTAAAATTCAATTTCCAACAAAGATAATATAAATTTTTTTTTCTGGATAAAGTACTCAATTTATGAGTAGTTGAGATAAAATTAGAAAGAAGACTTCTGAATTCTTTTGTATAACAGAAACATCCTGGATAAAATATAAATCACAGAATTTTACTAAAAATATGATTACATTATATAAAAATATTACTATTTTAAAGATATTGTATCTTATAATTAAAATGTTTAAAAATTTATTTACAAACTAATTTATAATTTGCTTATATTTGTTTCAGAAAGAGACAAATGAAAGTATAAATAAATTCTGTTCGAAATTAATTTAACTTTACAATATTTACATTCTGCAGTCAACATGAAGACGTACTATGGCTCCAAGAAAGAAACAGGTTACTAAAATAAATTATAAACTAAAAGAATTTTAACAAAATTATAATGTAAATTCAATCGATATTGGTAAATATATATTTAATCTGTTCCAAGGAGAAATAGTCTAATCGACTTATATCCGTGTAATAAATAAATTATTCTAATTATAAAGAAATAATGTTTCTATAAGACTTTTTATTTCAATTCTGTAACAACGGTTATTCATATATATTTTATTATTATATAAAATATGTTTATATATAAGAAGTTTGGTATAGTTTGATATGATAATTAATTTTCAGACAATATTAGTTAATTTAACCAGTCTTTCTTTCTTTCTTTCTTTTTCCTGTTTAGCCTCCGGTAACTACCGTTTAGATAATACTTCAGAGGATGAATGAGGATGATATGTATGACTGTGAATGAAGTGTAGTCTTGAACATTCTCAGTTTGACCATTCCTGAGATGTGTGGTTAATTGAAACCCAACCACCAAAGAACACCGGTATCCACGATCTAGTATTCAAATCCGTGTAAAAATAACTGGCTTTACTAGGACTTGAACTAGTTAATTTAACCAACCCAAGGTATTCTTAACCCTCTACTTTCATTAGTAATAAAGCTTTTTGATGTGGAATATCACGGCATGCGTGATATTTTTAATACATCAACTACAAGTCTTTTTTTTCAATGAGTAGTATGTGTAAAATGCATATTTATTCTTTAAGCATTAAGATATACTATTTTGGTAATTATTCTGTTGTTTAGATTTATGTAATAATATTAATAATAAATATTAATTTTTTTTTCTAAAAATTGATTATAATACTATTATTATTATTAGAAAACTATTCGTGTACTATGAAAATTTTCAGAAACATAAGAAATTAACTGAAACAAGTAAATGTTGTTATATTTTTTAAGAGTAACCAGCAAGAAAAAGAGAGTCAAAAGGAAAGAAGAAATTCAGTAAACCAGGCAGGTGAAGAGAAGGAACAAATTATTGTATAATTAAAAGTTAATAATATTATTTTAATAAAAAGTCTTAACGCAATAAAATAAAATTTAGAAAACTAAAACCAAGCAGGAAAATCAGCTCTAAGAAGAAACTAAAAACACGTTTAAACATTTTTATTCAAATTTTCACTGCCTTAGAAATCGGTGTCAAGTTAAAAACAATTAAAAATATTTATGGATTTTAAAGTTGGCTTCCTATTAATAATATTTAAATATGAAGAGGCCTACAAAACTTGTTGCCCCAGTGAAGAAAATCATTTGCAAGAAACGATGAGAAGAGAAACCAACAACTTGATAAAAATATAAGAAAATAATGCACAGAAACAACTTAGAGAGTTTTTTTAGTACAGAGTGTTGGCTAAAGCTGTCTGAAATAGTATTATATTTCAATTTAATAATTAACATATGCATTCCTACTAATTTTCTCATGTTTTTCCCTGAAAATATTTTGAATAAATAAACATGAAAATAATAATAACAATAATATATTTATATATATATTTAACAGTTAGAACTGAAAGCTTTCACGTAATATTAAGACGGTTAAAAATGTGGAAATTGAAATTTGTAGGAAACTTCTGCATATCAATAATGTTGATTTAAAGTCAAGAGAAGCTTCTAAAGAATAATGTAAAATTTATATCGACTAAATATATAAAATCAAGCTTAAAACTAATAAAGTAGTATCTCATCAAAAGAGATGCGTACTGAATAAAAATTAGGAATACGGAATAAATTTATAAAAGGATAGATTTCGTTTCAGGAATAATTTCATTCGGTCTTTGTGTTTGCAATCAAGAAGTTTGGCTGTTGTTTTGTGCAATCAGCGAGAAAGATGTTTAACTTATCATTATGAATTAGAGTATTGTTTAATAATAATAATTATTCACTAAGTAACACGGTCCCGATGAATAAAATGATTTTAAAGTACAGAACGCTTTCCAAATATTGCATAACAGGTTTTATTTCATAACATCTGAAACAATGCCTGAAGAATTGTTTGTCAATTTATTATTTTCAAAATAATTTTAATTATAACTAACTCGCTTAAATTCTCTTTAGATAATGTATTATTAAATAATAATATGTAAATGTAGGTAATATATTAATCATTTTATAATATATTGTAAATTACCAATTTGTCTGGTTCAGAATTCTCGTGAGCTATTTTTTCGAAGGGCTTATGGAAAATTTATAATTAATCTACATTGTACAAATATATGTAAAATTACATATAATGAATACTTTTTTTTTGTAAAATTATACCAATTGTAGTCATGTTGTGTGGTACTTTGTGAGATGAAAATTATTCTCGTTATATAGAAATGTTGGGGAAAAATACATTTTTTAATGTGCTGATTTTTCTGTGATAATGATGCTTCTAGATAATGTGGTCTCTATGTGACGGTTTAAGGAAGTAATGTCTTCTCTAGGATAAACTGGTTCCAAGTAGATTAAGACAGAAAATAAATGGATTAGTGTATTTGTATAATGCTTTTTTCAGGATGATATGGTTATATTGAGTTGAAAATAAACATTATTAGATGTACGTGTTTCAAATATAAATATCAATATTTAACTGGTATTGTACGTAAATCTGCAGGTATGATTTTACAGCAGCTGCACATAAACATATACATGTATGCTAATGTAATGCGTTTACTCTACTTGACTGTAAAATTCAGACTGTGATAACCCTATACATAAAAATTAAACTACTGTCTTGAGAATAAATAACGTTTTGAAATTCATTCCGTATTTCCTTTTAATTAACACCGTAAAAAACAATAACACAGTTATTGTTCGAACAATTTCACAGTTCGAAATCATAATTAGGTAGATATACCGCAGCTAAAAATGTATATGGCATCTATGGTTGTCTACACTACGAGTGTGTTAAATATTTCATCATAAAAGACTATAACTTACAGAATTACTTTGTAAACTAAGACTTTCTTTTTCCTGTTTAGCCTCCGGTAACTACCGTTTAGATAATACTTCAGAGGATGAATGAGGATGATATGTATGAGTGTAAATGAAGTGTAGTCTTGTACATTCTCAGTTCGACCGTTCCTGAGATGTGTGGTTAATTGAAACCCAACCACCAAAGAACCCACGATCTAGTATTCAAAACCGTGTAAAAATAACTGGCTTTACTAGGACTTGAACGCTGTAACTCTCGGCTTCCAAATTGCTGATTTGGGAAGACGCGTTCCCCACTAGACCAACCCGGTGGGTTTGTAAACTAAGACTATATTCCTTCGTCTTTACTCTGTCTTGAATATAACTGCCTTAATTTTATTCAAACATTATAAACCAATTAAATTGTTATTCTATTTTTAAGTAGTTGTGCCCACATACAAATTCGGAGGCATTGCTCATTATAATTATTTAAATAACGGTGTGTGCAATTGAAAATCTGCATTGGTAAATAATGTTTCAATACTCCAAACTTTCATAGTATATATTTACATATCTTTACAAGTCTATAATCTTTTTTTTTAGATATAAGTCTAACAGTACGCATCTGCCTTCATTTTTTTCTGCCATCATTTTAAAAAACAATATATATATATATATATATAAATATACACTCGTAAATACTTATTTATTTATTGCTTTCCAAATACACAAAAAAAAAAAAAAAAAAAAAAAAAAAAAAAAAACATTTTACGAGATAATTATACCTTCAGTTATAAAGGTAAAAAAATTTTTGTAACTGCGCGATTTAAATAGTTTCGAAAAAAAAATGCGTGAATGAACAATACATATTTTTTGAGTTACCTATCTCAACCTTTTTATAATCTAAATTCTTTAAATAGATTATCAGTTTTAATAAACTTCCTTCTGTTTTATATTTTTTCTGTAAGCTAATAATGTATTTTTAAAAAAGATTTATTACAAGTTAGTTTAAAAGTAAATTTTTTGATGTTCAGATTTTATTACAAATTATCGATAGTTTTGTATAGTTGATAATTTTTATATATCTATATATATATTTTTATATATTTTTTAGTGGTTGGAAATTAGTAAATTAAAATTAAGTTATTTTCTGAATTGGTCTCTTACGCTGGAGTGTTACAATTTAATTCATACTTGAATGCACAAAATATATACCTCTCAAACAACAGCGCCCGCTTTCACTTGTAGTTAAAAGTAGAATTAATTTTAACTGGCAATTTAGCAAATTTAATCATAACATCAGGTTTATTATTTTATTATTGGCAAAATATTATAAAGTACGTTAAAACTTTTAATCTGTTTTGATACGTGGTCTTGTTATGAATTCTTTTAAACTGCCAAAAGAGTAAATTTTAACCTTTTCCCATCACAATGCTCCGCGCTTCTTAGCGCTCCGCAAAAATAGTTGGTATCTGATTGCCTCTCTTCATAGTCTTATGCTACCCTCTTGTGAAAAAATTTTCAAAAAATTACAGTATATTAACGAGATTTAACAGATTCTGACAAAAAAAAAAAAACCTTACGATTGGATATTTTTTATGCCTGTAACAACAAAAAAATTGAAACCGTACAAAAATTACGATAATTTAATTGCAGAATTTTTTTTGCGCATTTCTACCGCGTTTTTTATTAGCGAAATTTTTTTTTTTTTTGATTTGTGTTTATGAAACATAGTTTGCTGATTAAAAAAAAAATACTTTCAAGCAAATCGGTTGAAAGTTGGGCAAAATATGATGAAAAACCCGTGTCATAAATTACAGATTAATTAGCATATCAGTTTCGAGAAATTTTTATAGTTATTTATTTTTTCTTAGCGTTACATATAATGTAAAATTTATTTTAAAAATTATAAGACTTCCTTAGAGCATTTATTACGTAAAAAAACTTTTTTTACAACAGAGTATTGCTGTTACACGCCACGGGGGGGGGGGGCAATAGAGTTCATGAAACGCATAATAATTACCCCAGTAATTACAAGCTATTCGGTACAAACAACAGTTATTTTTTATGTTACTATGTATATAAAATCGTAATATATATTATATATATATAATATATAAAATAAGAAATTACGAGCGCGCACTAGTTTTTACACCAACATATAAATCGCAATATGGGAGATTCCCCAAAAAAACAAAAGAATGAAATAGATGAAAAATAATAAATAACCTAAACAAATAAAATGAAGTAATAAATTTATAAATAAAAAGCTCTTACCCCTAGTTGGTGATATTTTGGCGTGTGTGATACACGAGAAAGCATCCATCTAAACAGAGTGGTACCTCACAAGCCACACACCTCCAGACTGATCTTACGCGAATGCCGTTTGCCGAGCACACAACGCATTGTCTAAAACTGTTTGTTCCCTCACGTTTAGGAAAATGTCTTGCTTCACAACTTTCAAGACGTAAAAATTCACGATTTCTTACATAAGATCCTCGTGCAGAAAATCTCGTAGGAGATGATGAAACAAGCCCTTTCAAAACCTCATTTCGAAACCATCAGAAGGATTGGTTCTTCTCCATCTTATTGCCGTATTATTTATTATTTATTGTAAGCCGTATAAGCATTGACAAGAAGCATATCAAAAATGTGGAAAAAGAGCATGTCAAAAATGTGGAAAAAAAGTTTTTTCGTCCATTTTGTCATGCGCCTATGTAAGTAATAGCTTGAAGACAGAAGATAAGATTGATCAACAGCCCCCATATAATTATTGTAATCTACAATCATTACAGGTCTCACGACATTTTCTGTACCGTGAATTGTTACACTGTATTTACCCTCTTCAGCAGGCCCATGAATAGAAGACAGAAGTGTTACCATTCACTTGTCATTGAATAGAATACAAGATATTCCATCCAGTGTCGTACGACAGGCTAACCGGTGTCTGGTCAAACCTAATTGTTTACGTCTGTTTCGTGTGAATTCAGCTGGCATTCCAGCACGATTGGATCGAGCTGTTCCACAAGCTAGAATTCCCACATCTTTCAGTCGTCGATATAATTGCAGGGATGAAAAAAAATTTTCCATATACAAATGATATCCACAATTTTCATAACCTGCAATTAGATCGATAACTGTACGTTCAGTAATTTTTTCGTTTACATTTTGTTCCTCTCGTTGTCTCCCGAGATATACATTCATATCGAATGTGTACCCAGAATTATCGAAAAGTCTGTAAACCTTTATCCCAAAGCGCTTTCGTTTACTAGGTATATACTGCCGAAACAAGACTCTACCCTTGTAGGCGCATAAAACCTCATCAACTACAATTTGTTGTCGTGGATTACAGAGTTCACGAGATTTCTGACGAGCAATTTAAAATATTTCGCGTACTCTCCAGAGACGGTCATAGTTACCAGTTTGCATTTCTGATTCTATCGGTGGATCCTGGTTAGTGAAATACTTCAAAATATGAAGAAAGACAGTTCTCGGTAATGTATTCCCAAACCAAGCGAAATGGGAAACCTCGTCAGTCGACCAGTATTCTTGTAAAGTGTGTCTTACAGTATGACCCATTTCCAGGATGATTGCAAAGAAACGTTTCATCTGGGCAAGACTAACGTCACCTTGAATTCTGTCCTTAGGTAATGGCCTATCAGGTCTACGGCTTTGAAAATACAAATTAGTTTGTGATGTTACTTTTTCAAGGATAGCCCCAAAAAACAACATAGATACGGCAAACGGCGTCTGCCCATGAATACGGGGATCAGGAATATATTCAGGCACATTGTGTAAATTCCTACGACGCTTCTTAGGCCGACCTCTCTTATGAGGAGCGGATTTAGCCAAAAGGTCGGGATTCTTTACAAATGCACCTGGTTCCGGAGCCGTAAAAGGCAAACTGTTTAGTGTGTCATATTTACACCTATCAGTACAAACTAACCAGGGATTTCCAAGAACCGGCAGACGACCTTCCAACTCGTAACCTTCGTCATCTGTAACTGTTTCGTCATTTTGGGCCCGGTCAGTTGGATTTTCTTGTAACTCCGCCGTGTCAAGTTCCTCATCTTGGAGAGGAAATTCAACAGCTGGTTGCATTTCAACATCCAACTGCACTGGAGAACGATAATGGATTTCATGAAATATATTACCGTTTCCTTCAGCATGTGGATGTAGAACTGAACCGGCTACATTTATTTTCTGTTCCGTGTCAGTATCACTAATCGAATGACCTGGATCATCATCGTCGCTACTAAAATTCAGGAGATGCGGTTCTGAAAAATCGTTACTCCTAATTTCAGTATTTTTGATGTCATCCAAGCCCTCAAGGTCGTCACTGTCATTTTCGTCATAATCTGAAAGTTCTTCGTCAAGAGCAAACCTAATCTGTTCGTCATTCATTGTCTCGATAAAAAAAAAATTACGGCAAATAAAAAAAAATCACAAATTTAAAAAAAACGCCCAATATGTGAAAAAAATCGCACTGAATAAAAAAAAACCGATGTAATTTTGAAAAAAATAATGAAATAATATATTACCAACGGAACGCCGGTTTGCGATAGTAAGTTACTTACTGCAGTTCACTCGTACTCACTCACACAATAAAGTAACATATGTTAGTATAAAGAAAGAGATTCAGTAAAAACTACGTTTTATAAAAATCCCCTCCACTTAAAAGGCTATTCGGATTGACAAAAAACTATTTTTACTGTATACTGTTATTCATTACGAATCGGTATGTGTTTCATTGATGCCGATATCTTTTGTCAGAAAAGATTTATTAGGCCTCAAATAAAAGTGACACATTTATGACCACAAATTCCTTTTTTTTTTGTGTGTGCCGTATAACATAACTTATTATGTGTTTCAATACATCGTTATGTTGCTGATATAATAAGCTAGTTTTGTAAATAATAAATAAATCCGTAACCCTCATAGCAATTATAATACACCAGTCACACACACACACACAAGCACATTTCTGAGAAAAAAATGGTCATATTCTTTCTTGTCCAAATAAAACATTTTAATTCGTATAACTATAGTTCAAATTGTATAATAAAACTGATTTCTTTGTGAATATAAAAAAATATAACCGACTTAGATCCCATATAAAATGTTTTTGTAACAGCGTTTTAAAACTGTCACCGCACAGAGCCACTTTACTGGCTTCCTGATCTGAAAAGGTTAAAAGGAAGGTTTGCGTTTTTTTTACTGATATGACTCGTTTGTTGTATCTACTGTTATAACTTTTACCGAAGTGGTGTGACTGCAACCCCGTTGAAGTAAAATTCAGTATTATGTTTTCACATCCTAAAGTAAATATTGCAGAATAAAAATAGATTTAAAAATTCATTAAATAACAGATGATGCAAAGAAACTTTGGATTAAAAACAATATATATAAATGGATTCTTAATCAAGTTCGTATTTATTGTATAAAAGTAACGAATTTATTTCTGATTTATTTTACAAATTTAAGCCTGTTTTTTTTTTTTTTGTAATTAATAACACATATTTACAATAAATACACAGTGTCTACAACACCCATAAATAAATATTCATTATTAAATAAATATATCATTCAATAAATATATTAGTTAATCTCTAATAAAGTATAATGGAATCAGCCGACAAGAAGACCTCGTGGCGCAACGGTAGCGCGTCTGACTCCAGATCAGAAGGTTGCGTGTTCAAATCACGTCGGGGTCAAAAAATTTTTTGTAACTTTTATATCCTAACTTTAAAATAGATATTTTAAATTATCCAACTATTAGGATATTTTAAAATTATATTAGTTATTAATATTTTCATAGATTTTATTTTCTGTTCAGTAAAAACGATCTAACTTTACTATAATTTATTTTTAAAATCATATTTATTTTCTTATTTTATTTTTATTTTTTTTTAACTGAATTTTTACAGGCATCGACTGCTAAGGTCATTAGCCCTCGTCACATTCTTTAAAAGAAATTATTATCTCCATCAGGATCGTCATATGTAAGGGTGTAAAGGGCCCTTACATTTTATTTAAAAACACAAACTTCACAATAAACATTAAGACATAAAAGACAAAGACAATCACAAACATTTACGGGGTGTAAAGGCCCCAATATTAAAATTTGAGATAAGGTTCTCAAAAGACCATGAAATTAAAATTTCAACTAATCAATACCATTTCTTTCTTTATATATATATAAACTACCGCTTAGAGATTCTTTTACCACAGCTTTAAACTTTCATTTTATAGACTTAAGAAGTCCACTGGCGTGTTAAAATGCAACTATATTTTATTCAATTCCATTATCCAGATCAGCACTAATATTATTTGTAAGACGGAACCTCTTTCTGAGGTCCTCATATATGGTACACTCTTCTATTAGATGCTTGATTGTCAGTGTTTTATTACAAACACCGCACGTTGGTCTCACTTCGCCGGTTAACAAATATAAATTTGTTAATCGCGTGTGACCGATTCTAAGTCTGGTCACCGCTACTTGTTTACGGCGAGTTAACTTAAAGATGCTTTTCCATTTATAAGGAGAAGTTTTACCGAGTTTAACTTTGTATTTAAACTCCTCCATTCAGCATTCCACTTGTTTTTTACTATATTTGTTAGACGGTTTTTAACATCTGCCACTCTTACAGGAAATGCATCCAAATCATCGCAGACTGTTGCCTTTCTGGCAGCTTCGTCTGCGATTTCATTACCTGTAATACCAGCATGCCCCGGAGTCCATACAAATACGCATCGCTGTCCTCGTTGTTTTAGAACGTATAAAATGGACAGGATGTTTGCAATTAGGACATCCTTAATGTTCCTGTTCCGAATTGCAACAAGTGCACTTAAAGAATCGGAACATATTAACATTCTCTCTTCGCAATAGTGTTCAGTGTAGCGAAGTGCTTGCTGAATTGCAGTGAGTTCTGCCGTGTAGACACTGGCCACATCTGGCAGTTTCCAGAAGTGGGCTTCTCCATTTACATATATTGATTTTCTTATTAATAATATAAAAACGTACATGATCGGCTTGCAAAAATAAATTATTTCATTACTTACTAGCTTATAATTAAAAAGGGTTTTCTATTTTTGAATTTTGTTAAATGTCTTCGATTATTATAATGAAATAAAATTAAAATTAAATTTTATCCTGAAACATTAATTTCCTTTTCTCATACAAGTTTTTATACATCCTCTAGTCTAGTATAATAAAATTATAAGTATTATAAATATACATATTTTTAGTAGATTGGGATTGATAGAAAAAAAGGAAGACTATTTGAATTTCTAGAAAATGTATTTATTTCTAAAAATAATTGAATAGATTAGTTTCCAGTCGTTTTATATGTTTTATTTTATAAACAAATTAAGGCATATTAGTTTTAGCTGTCATAATTTTGTAATTGACAGTTAGAAGATAAATATCTTGTATTAATACACATAATTTAAGCATTTTCTTTTTGACGTAAAAACTCGTTCAAATAGCAAAAAAAGTTCGGATTTAAGGAAAAATGCTAAAACACAGACTGTTTCGGTGACTATTTCAGCTTCAATTAAAATTATGTCGACTGATTTATCAGTAATAAATAGCTTAATAAGAGAAATCAAAAGTTTATTTGTGAATGAAATTATAATAACGTTAAAAAAAATTCGAAACTACATAAAGTTTTGGTATAATTTCCAAAGATTGTTCTGTTAAGAGAGAAAATCAAGAACAGCCCACACTGTGTAAACTACAGCCTTGTGTTAAATACAATCAATTTCCCGAAATAATCAGCTTTCGTTTGGAAGAATCGTTTCAATAAAATCAAATACTGGTTTTAGAGATCCGATAAATTATTTAATATTTTATTCAGTAACTCCTGAATATGTAGAAAATAAACCAGTAGCATGCGACCTATGACCAAAAAATTAATTTTTTAATGTTAAAAACTAAAATATATACTTAAGGAAAAAATATTATTATTAATAATGAAACTTAATTTTTTTTATTTTAATAATCATTTCTTAACTAACTCTTATCAATAAATATAATAGTAATAGATTATCTTATTACAACGATAAATTTCATTCTGTTATTATTATACTGTCGTTTTTACTTCTTTGTACGAAGTGAAGGAAATATTGTGATTGTGAAAAATTTCGGTTTTCAAATTTCAACGGAAATATCCATTTTGACCATCCCTGAATCCATTTTGACTAGTTTCGGCGTGACGTCTGTACGTATCTCGCATAACTCAAAAACGATTAGCCGTAGGATTTTGAAATTTTGGATTTAGGACTCTTGTAGTATCTAGTTGTGCACCAATTCTTTTGATTGCAATCGACTGAACCAAAATTGTCCAAAAAAGCCCAAAATCCCAAAAAAATATGATTTTGGAATCTTTGTTAACTGCAGTAATAAGCCTTCATTGAGAGTTTTTCAACGATATATCATAAGTGGTACTTATTTTCATTGGTTCCAGAGTTATAGGAAAATAAAATTTTAATTAATGAAATATTTGGATCTTACAAGGGGAAGGCACATCGGTTCGAATCAGACCTCATCTCCTTTTTTTAACTGTTTTTATTATTTTTTTTATTATATTGAATTATTAATATTTATTAACCTCAGATTGTAAAAAAAAAAATGTTTACAATAAATAATAATTCAATAATAGCAGTAAATATATAAATATATATCAGAAGTTATTAAGGAAATAAAATGTTATGTACTTTTAATTTAAAAATATGTGTATATATAATTTGATAGGTGTTCAAGGAAGTCGTGTTTCCACATCAAATTGTTTTAAGAAGAGTTATTTATTCTAGTAAATTTAGAAACGTATTTACTATATAATTTCTCAGTTAATTTAAATAATATTTTTGTAAAATAAAAACTATTCAAAGTAAAGTTTTATCAAAATCCTGTTTAAATACTGAGCTATACCTTAAAGGCTTTAAAACCTTTCCTATGATGAAACTTCTAATTTAAAAAAAAATTAAATTTATAGACTGACGCTTTAAAAAAAAATCTTAAATTTTAAATCAATTAGGTTGTTGTAATAAATAATTACGGATAGAATTTATTAACAGTAGTTAGGCCTTCTCGACACAATTTGTTTATTTAGGAGAGTGACTGTAAAAACAGAGCGAAACCAATGAAACAAGAAATTAATTTAAAAAATTTCAATCAAATACTCTAGCATAAAAGAATAATTTTTTGTGGATATATATGGTAAAAAATAGGGTAAAATTCAAATTCACTTGCATGCAAATTTAAATTCTGTAAGGTTCTGTAACAGATGGACAATTTTGTTTCTGCAGTCGGTAGTAATCGACTGATAAAAATTTCTATTCAATTGTTATTCAGTTCATCTGAATACAGAATAAATGCGTTTAACTTTACAAAATGAAAACCAGTTACTATGCTTCAGTGCTGGTGAAAAACTAATAAGGATTTTGCTGCCATCATACAAAATTCCACACGAGATTGTCTAATTTTCTATGACCGATGGTCCCATTTCGTTGAGCTGAACAAAACATTTGAAAATTTTAGGATCCGTAGTGATGCTTCATAATGAGGTAACCCTAGAACTAGTTGCACCTCAAAACATATAAAATCGTTGCGAAAACATCGGTAAAGATCCCTTTAAGATCAACCAGAAAGGTTTCCATTACGCTTGAAAGTTTATGAAAAGTTGTAAAAAAATGAGTTATGAATTTTTCCTGTAATGTTATCGAAACACAAATTACGCGCTTCTTGCTGTTTGAATAAGTTTTGAATAAAATTATGCACGATAGAATTATAATTTGGTACGAGAGAATTAGGAAAGCATTAATATTTTTTTAAATTTTTAGCTGCAAAACAATAACTGAAATTCATGAATTTTGTTTCGTTAGTCAGACGACAGTGGTATAATTTTTAGAAGATAAAAAGTACATAAAAACGAAAAACAGAAACGAAAATTTAATTTTTATTTTATTTGTGTTATTATTAATCGAATAAACATATATAATAAATCATAATTAACAAATTAAAGCAATAAGTTCTTAAAATAGAAATTCACGATAGTAAAAAGATATTAAATTCTATATTTAAAAAAAATGGAAAAGATTCTACTCTTATTATGCAATAAATTATCAAATATGGCTCATGGATATACGAAATAAATACGTTTCAAAGTTTTCTATTAATATTATTAATAAATTACTACATTCAAAAAAAAAAAGAAATTAAATACCGAAAAGCACATCTGAAAAAAGAATCATTACAGAAATAGCTATAAGAGCAAAGTACACTTAGTTTTTTGGTGAGAACGGCAACAGGCATACGCTTCCATGATCGTGTAGATTGCAAGAGTTAAACGATAACTTTATAGCGCTATATATAATTTAGTTAGAGCTCTGGAATATGGCAAGCATTTTAAAAATAATAGTATTAATATTGTTTATATATTAAATTAATATAACTTGCATTCGAATGTGTTTAAAGAAAAGGAAAAGATGCATAAAATGACAGGTGGAAAAATGCCAGACATTGCCGGAAACAGAACAAAAGTAATTTATATAGGATGCCATCTTGCGAAAAGAGAAACAAGTCGGCCAACTTATATTAAAATTATCAGGATAAATTATTATTTTAATGAAAGTACTTCTATTTATTTATAAGTTTATTTATTACTTTTTGCTTTTAATTCCTTTAGTGTATATATCTTGCATTGTCAAAACGGTTAAAAGTTTTTATTTATTTCTTATTTTAGTGTTCATAACTTTTTCACATTTATTGTTGTTCTTTATTTAGACATTACGGTCATTATATAAATCATTTTCAGTTCTGTTCACCGTCTAATATTTTACAATACAACTGTATTATTAATTTAAATCGCAGTATTTATAAATGTTTAATGAATCACTGCAGTTAGACTAAAAAGTAGGCAATTTCGTAGTTATATTTTTTTACTTAATCTGTAACAACGATCGAATTCATTTATTATATATATTTTTTTTTTGTCTTCAGTCATTTGACTATTTTGTTGCAGCTCTCCAAGATTCTCTATCTAGTGCTAGTCGTTTCATTTCAGTATACCCTCTACATCCTACATCCCTAACAATTTGTTTTACATATTCCAAACGTGGCCTGCCAACACAATTTTTCCCTTCTACCTGTCCTTCCAATATTAAAGCGACTATTCCAGGATGCCTTAGTATGTGGCCTATAAATCTGTCTCTTCTTTTAACGATATTTTTCCAAATACTTCTTTCTTCATCTATTTGCAACAATACCTCTTCATTTGTCACTTTATCCATCCATCTGATTTTTAACATTCTCCTATAGCACCGCATTTCAAAAGCTTCTAATCTTTTCTTCTCAGATATTCCGATCGTCCAAGTTTCACTTCCATATAAAGCGACGCTCCAAACATATACTTTCAAAAATCTTTTCCTGACATTTAAATTAATTTTTGATGTAAACAAATTATATTTCTTACTGAAGGCTCGTTTCGCTTGTGCTATTCGGCATTTTATATCGCTCCTGCTTCGTCCATCTTTAGTAATTCTACTTCCCAAATAACAAAATTCTTCTACCTCCATAATCTTTTCTCCTCCTATTTTCACATTCAGAGGTCCATCTTTGTTATTTCTACTACATTTCATTACTTTTGTTTTCTTTCTTGTTTATTTTCATGCGATAGTTCTTGCGTAGGACTTCATCTATGCCGTTCATTGTTTCTTCTAAATTCTTTTTACTCTCGGCTAGAATTACTATATCATCAGCAAATCGTAGCGTCTTTATCTTTTCACCTTGTACTGTTACTCCGAATCTAAATTGTTCTTTAACATCATTAACTGCTAGTTCCATGTAAAGATTAAAAAGTAACGGAGATAGGGAACATCCTTGTCGGACTCCCTTTCTTATGATCTTCGATTGTTACTGTTGCTGTTTGGTTCCTGTACATGTTAGCAATTGTTCTTCTATCTCTGTATTTGAACCCTAATTTTTTTAAAATGCTGAACATTTTATTCTAGTCTACGTTATCGAATGCCTTTTCTAGGTCTATAAACTCCAAGTATGTCGGTTTGTTTTTCTTTAATCTTCCTTCTACTATTAATCTGAGGCCTAAAATTGGTTCCCTTGTCCCTATACTTTTCCGGAAACCAAATTGGTCTTCTCCTACCACTTCCTCCACTCTCCTCTCAATTCTTCTGTATAGAATTCTAGTTAAGATTTTTGATGCATGACTAGTTAAACTAATTGTTCTGTATTCTTCACATTTATCTGCCCCTGTTTTTTTTGGTATCATGACTATAACACTTTTTTTGAAGTCTGACCGAAATTCCCCTTTTTCATAAATATTACACACCAGTTTTATTTATTATATAACAAAGGAATAATAAATACTATCGTTTTATAGAATAAAATGTTGAATATACGCACTTTTCGAGAAACGTAAATACAATTTATTGAAAACGTAGTCGCAAAAATTTGCATATCTTTGATTGCAGCTGATTGTAAAGATTATAAGTTTATGGAATCCAGTATAGTTGTTAATTTTGGAAAATCTACTTCCAGTTTTATGCATCTCACAAACTCTAGAAAGTATTTATCAGATTTTAATACTCTTTGTTTCCTGGGATATTATCTTTTCAAGGTGAATATTTTCCCGTCAGTAGTTTATCTACACTCAAACACATTCTCATGCTTATAACGATACATTTGGCAGTTACTTCTGACTGATTACATCGTCAGCAAATGGGATCTTCAAAGTGGAATCTATTACATTATAATTCTAACGTAATTTTATTATCTATACAAATTATTTTAAACTACATTTTATAATTTAACATTTTATCACAATTTTTTTCGTTTAGGAAAGCGTAAATTTTGCTTTTCTTTATTACTTAAAATGACAGCAGTTGTGTATATGTACTTTATTCTTAAAAAAAGAAATAGTTAAAAATACTCACTTTGTAGTATTTGGTATGAATTGTCTACTTGTCAATTAATATTTATTATTTTTTTCTTTTTTTGATTATTTTTCTTGTCTATATATATATATAAATATAAAATAACATGTCATGAATCATTCATAATCAACACCCAGTTAAAACTACTAAACATAAATTGATGAAACATTATATACATAATCTTCTTACTGGGTGATTGCACATTAAGAAAGGATTATTTGAAATTCCGACTTTAAAAGGTTAAAATGGAGAAAAATGAAATTTACTATATTTTTTTTTTTTTTAGTTTCTCCGTAACAAATCAGCTTGATTCATGGTATATGTAATTTAAAGGGCAAATATTTAAAAACGAATTTCTAGATTTTCAGAAATTTAATCTTGAAAAGGGTGAAGATAAATAAAAAAGTTTGAATAATGACTCAAATTTTCATCATTTCCGACTATACTATATGAGATATTCAGTAGATTTGGGCTTGCAAATGCTCTTAAAATAAATATCCGAAAACACAATTTTCGGTTTTCTTTATAATTTCGGGTTTTTAAGGGATGCGATGGTGTACAGCGCGGCGGTTCAATCAGCACACCATTGTTACTGCATGTGCGGTGCTACTGGCTGTATTTGATTTCAGTTACTTGACTAAAAAGATTAAAAAAAAAAATTGACCGCGATGGAAAACGCAAGTAATCATATAGAGCGGGCGAAGCCTTGGTGGGAATGCTAGTGCCTGTTTATGTATATATAGTATCAGTTTCTATGGGTAACAAACAATTGAAATTGCCATCGAGTTATAAACATGAAGTAAAATGTAATTTTGACAGTTTTTGAGCATTTTATTGTTTCTGAGCTATTATTTTAATTATGTTGAATAAAAATATTTAGTTATCTTACTAAATTTATCAATATTGTTTGATATAATAGTAGCTAGGTTCCATTCTCTGAAAATAACATAAAATTTAAGAAAAAAAATATATAATACGTCTTCCACTGGTAATTAAAATTCTTTTACATCAACTGTATTATAAATAACTCTCATTCCGTGAAAAAGAATTCCTTTTTTTATTAATATCTCTCGCAACAATACTTTGCAATTCTACCAAAGTCCTTTCACAGATTTACAATAACTGGAAAATGTGATTCTTAGTAAGTTCCAGGAAATACTAATTTGTTGGAAATTAAAAGGAGTTTTAAAAATTCATATTAAGAAATATAAAAGGTAAACACAAAGATAACCATCTTTTTTTATTAAACCGGATGCAGAGTTTTACAAGTGCAAATTTTAATTTATTCCACTTTAACTTAATATTATTATTTAAGAGTCTCGGTCTTCTCAACATTTAATAACCGCTTTTATAACTAATGAGAGAAAATGTTATCTGGTCTCTCGACAGGCAAATTATTTTACTAAATATTAGTTCTATGCTTATTCTACTCTAAATATATAACTTTATTTCAATTAATAATTCAATTTATAAACACCAGTAATACAAATTGGATTACATAGGAGCAGTTTAAAAGAATTTTACTAAGTAGAAGAGTTTCACGTACAGTAAGGACAGAATTACGTATTAAGATGTCTATACGCAGGTTTAAAACTCTTCCATTCGTTATAAAGCCGAATTATAACTTATTTATATGACATATATGCTTGTCGATGAACGGATGGAGCATAAGGGGAGAACCACTCTTTCTTGTTTCATAAGGTTAAATTCAAAAGCATTCCCGTGGAGCATTAAGTTTTTGCTAGTGTCAGAGGGTGAGAAATGAAAAGGGGAATTCAGGAAACCGGCGGGTAGGGAGTGTATACAAATACAAACGTACGTTTATGTATAAGAGTGATAAGAGAGAACGAGAGATGGAGAGAACAAATGGAGATAGAGATATTTTCGCTGTTGGAAAGCTGTACCGAGTAGTGTATATACAAGAGGAGAAATTTATTTTATTGGAAACTGAGGCATGGAGTAGGTTAGGTGCAAAGTTTGGAAAGCCGTGCCGCAAAATGTGAATCAGAGAGAGGTGTTTTAATTCCAATGTGTGGCTTAGGTCGCCACTTGACCTAACCCCCAACAACCTTTCAATGTTTAACTAAGTGGTAAATATTTAACTCTCTTGTAATTTCAACTCTACTTTATTAAATATATTTGTGATTTTATTACGGTTATAACTTAAAATATTATAACTTAATTTTAAAATAAAAATGAACGATCTTCATATTTATCTAAGTATAGCGTACATTAATGAATATAAAAGGAGACGTTCATAAAAAACTTATTTTGCTTAAATTTAAAACGCACTGTTACGTATAAAAAACTTCCTGCAAAATTCCAAGAAAAAAAAAACGTTTTAATATTCATTTTTACGCGTGTATGGAAGTGTGTGAAACAAGAAAAAAGAGGAAAGTTAAATGATTTCAATACGTAAATTTCCTGCGTGCTTATAAATGAGACTACATTCATTTTTCACTTTACATAAATTAGCAAAAATGACGCCTGTAAGGCAAAAATCTCTAAAATTAGTATGGCCAACTGATGCATACACAACTATACAATTGATTAACTTTGTAGTTTTTTTGTGAAAATCGTACTTCAATGTGTACACGTCACTCGATTTATTAAGAACGGTTTAAATAATTATATAATTTTTGATACATTTTATTTGTTCAATTCCCATAAATTATTATCAGTTATAAGAATTTATAACGGATAATAATTTACCATTTATATTATAGATTAACACAGGATAATAATCATTATCATTTAATTTTTATAATAGGTTGATGAAAGAAATTAGTGAGCCCGATACTGATGCATGTTAAAAGAAGTTAAAGTATATTCCGAGATTTTATGACAATGAATTTAATTAAAATATTTTTCCATTAAATATCGACTAACGTTAAAGGTAAAAACTAAATTAAAGGTACATTTTTATTTAAATAATAATTCTGAGTTAATAATACATAGTATGATTATAAAAATTTTTCTTTAGAATGCCCTTTCTTTTTCCTGTTTAGCCTCCGGTAACTACCGTTTAGATAATTCTTCAGAGGATGAATGAGGATGATATGTATGAGTGTAAATGAAGTGTAGTCTTGTACATTCTCAGTTCGACCGTTCCTGAGATGTGTGGTTAATTGAAACCCAACCACCAAAGAACACCGGTATCCACGATCTAGTATTCAAATCCGTGTAAAAATAACTGGCTTTACTAGGACTTGAACGCTGTAACTCTCGACTTCCAAATCAGCTGATTTGGGAAGACGCGTTAACCACTAGACCAACCCGGTGGGTTTCTTTAGAATGCCGCATTGGCAAAACTTCACTGTTAAATTTATAACTGTAAATGTGTTATTATTTAAAATAATCTGATTATTTAATTTTTTTTATGTTCAGATTATTTTAAAAAAATTACTGTCATATGATTTTATTTTATAAAATGATAATGAAAGTCTCCCTTATTTAAATTTACATCAATCAATAATTTATCTGTTCACGTTAAGAACTGCAGACGGTCATCCAAATACTATTATTCTCTATTAATAAGTTAAGGTTATGAATAATACTAAGCCTGACCCGGATACAAAATCAAAACTCCGGCATAAGTTATCAGCAGAGAGGCTCCAATCTCTGCTATTATATTTTAATAATATAAGTAGATAGTAAAATATGTTTTACAACAGATACATTTGATTTTTTATACAAATAACTATTATTCGAGACAAAAAGGATTATTAGGATGGAAAGTACATTAATCAAACTGGAAAAGAGATGAAAAATGTTTTGCATGAATTTTAAGTCGACTAAAAAATTGGGTGACTTCACCGGATCTCCGTTTTTCCATACGTGACAAACCTGTACAGACGTAATATGTTTATGAACAAGACCGTGTTCAAACGTTAACCTACAGGAGATATTAAAAGCTGATTCACAGATTCATAGAATCCATTACGTTAAGCTAAGATCTCATATGTTGATTATTTAAACTATTTCTTTTAAATATAATCTATGGCTTTTCTTGCCACGATGTTTTTTTTTTGTGTTGCTGACAGGACTAACTTTTCATTTCCATCTTTACCATCTTTTATAACTTAACCTAGTTGTATTAAATCATTGAATGCAACCACATGAAGGTTGAGGAATTAATTTAAATTAATTTCACGTGGAATGGTTCAAAACGTATTTTTATTTAAAAACATATCATTTATAAATTAAAATGTACTTTATTTTAAATAAAAAATAAATAATAGACTGATGACGATACAATAATACATATCTTTGTAATTTTTAATAATATTTTCGTTTACATTTTTTAAGTAAGCTTTGTCGAAGGTGACAATTAAATTGTTAATATTTATGTTAGTTTTATTATCTTTCATATAAGACTGGATATTTTATTTATTGCAATCTACATAAAAGAATAGTAAAAACGTAAAGACTTAATACAGACAAATTTGTTTGAGAACTTAGTGTTGAATCGAACATTTTTCTACGGGTCTATTTTTTTTTTTCAATTCTATATTTTATTGTTATATTTAATATAAATATATATATTTTTATTATAATGAAAGTGTTAATCAAACGTCACATGGAACATAAAATCAGCAGATTACTGGGACTGAACTCGAAATGCCAATTCATCGTTTTAAAAATCAATTATTTGGAGAACGCCAAAACTAATTCACTTGCAGGACAAAACACTAGTAAAATTTGGTAGGAACCACAAACTAGTTAGGCAATGATGTAAAACCGTCGGATAAAACTTATCACAGAATAGGATAAAACCCTGTTAAGTATAAAGTAAAAGTAAGCATTAAGTATAATCTCCGGTCACCCAGAAACCTAAACTTATTATTGCTTGGTTTTCTGTGTAAACCTACACAGGTCTTGTCCCCTCCCCATCATCACCATTCACAATCATCCTTAGAATCAGTGCATTCAGTTTTCACTCCTGACAGAACTGTCTTGATGAATCTATTGCCTTCCCTCTCGCATGATCTGTCCAGTTATGATTTTTATTTTTAGGACAACTTGAAGGGCAAGGTTTACTAGAACGATTCACAAACTCTAGATACACTACAAAAAAATATATGCACCGCCATCACCAACATTCAAGGGGACGAGTTACAGTAAACCAGAAAGAACGTGATTCATCGAGACAAACTGTACCTGGACCATGGCGGTCAATATTTCCAGCAGTACCTGTACAGATTTGTAAAGACGGAGGAATCTACATAAGTAAGTTTTTGTCTTTCATTTAATTGTATAATACCACTTTACAGTTCATGTGTTCCTCGTTTACTTTGGGGTTCCGGTTTATCTTGGGCACCCCCACCCCAACACGTAGTTTAACATGCCGTTTATCAGAGAGGTGATCATGTATCAAAATTTTGGGAAACGGAAAACTTTGGTTAACATAAAATGGTCTCAGTGAATCAGTGAGTTTTAAGCAGTAATCATAAATTGCTGAGTAATTTGTACGCAATTAATGCGTATAAATTAGTCTTTAATTTCGTAATTAATGCGTAAGTCGGGACTTTATAATTTAATTAGTTTATTAAAATTACCTATCTACTGTTCCTGATGAGAAGCTGTAAGGACTTCCTGACGATTAAGGAAAAGCTTACTTTAAAATAAATTATGCTTGATTTTTTATTATGTTCAAGTCCCTTCAAATATTATTTTATTATATTTTGTATTGCGTTTCAGGATATTGTATTAAAAACTGTCTATTATAAAACTCACGGATTTCTGCAGTATACATGGACAAATTTGTCAATATTTCGTTCGATCAAAATCAATTACCGCTGAAATTGATGGAAAAAAATAGAAATTTGGATAATATTTTTCATAATTATTTTTATTCATAAATTATGGACTTATTCATTCTTTATTTTTTATTTATATACAGGTTATTCATAATAAAAAAAATCTGTTAGATTTGAACAATACGGTTAGTTTTTCATACAGGGGTAGTTTTATAACGGGGTGAATAGATAGTGAACGATGTGGGAGGGATATAATAGGACAGCCGCGCCGGTTGGAATGGGTTATGGGAGAGAGAATTTGATGGCAGCCGTACTGATGGTGAGTGGCGGGTCGATTCAGGTATAACCAGCACGGCGCCGCTTCTGCGATGTACTGGATTAATATATCAGTGTCTGGGACACGAATAATATCGGCAAATAATGAGTGCATGTACCCGGTGTAAGACAATCGATCAAAACACAGTGTTGCCAACTCTGATTAATTATTGTTCAACACAACTCTACTCCATTCAGACAAAAATTGTTACCTTCTGATATATTTTCACTAGTTTTTTGTTTAACGGATGAATAAAATCGACCCCGACTTTAGAGACGGGTTAGAATTTCAGAATGGGAAACAAAATACATACCGTTTAACGTTTTTATCTTATTCAAAAAGCACATAATTTTAGTGACGAATATAATCAGTTACGCAAAGATTAATATAAACTCTAGTTAAATATTATTTAACTCGATAAACAAATACGTTATCACAAGCATTTAATAAATTAATGATATTCAAATTTATTCTCTACGTTGCTGGTTATCATTAAATTGTATTCTTTAATAACAATTAAAACATTTAAATTTACTTTCCACTGAACTCTGTACTAAATAATTAGAGCACAAAGAGATACTTTATTCATCTGATTGAATTTTATTTTGAAAAGAAGAAAACATAATTTGGTTAAATAGATTACGAAACTTAACTACCGGTGGACATATTACTAGGGAAGTGTTATTTATTTTGCGATTGGCAATTTCCGACCAAAATTGAACGTTTTATTTTGTAAACTGAAAATACAGATTAGATTCGTGTATATTAACTTTTATTTACAATTAAAGAATTAATTATACAAATTTTCTATAACATGAACGACATAGTAATTATAATTACAAAATAATTATGTATAATTATGTAACCTTCAGGACTGTAGTCGTGGTTTAAAAAGGTGAACTACTCTACCTCCTTTCAATAAAAATTGAATAACAATTTATCGCATCGTAATATTTTACCAATAGCTACTTAAATCTTCCATGAAAGAATGGATAACATCAGCGCCTCATATATACGAAATACCCATATTTTATGGTTATATGTTGAATCATTCTAGAGGATATTAACCAAGATAGATGCTAAATTATACACAACACACAGAGTAAGAGGAGAATTGTGCCCTTTTTCTTGTATGAATTTTTTAGATATAGGAGACTTCAAAACATCTAGTAATACAAAAAATCTGGATTCGCAAAATTTTTACGAATTAGAATATTTTTTATTATTATTATTCAACACTAAATTACCGGGAAAGTAAAAATGATTTGCACAACATAAAGGCATTAATAAAAAAAATGTAACTGAAAAAAAAATTAGTTAATTATTTATATACAGTTTTTGAAATCTAAATAATTAAAAAAATATATATCTTTCTTATTTTAAATATAAATTACCAATACCACAAAATAATTTGTAAAACTGTATAGCAGTCTGATCCACACGACTTTAGTAAAAAATCTGTACGCTGGGCTGGATGTCATACTAATCTAAACACATTAACACGAAATTTTAACCGTAACATTTGATTGTTTGTTGAGTATGAACATCGTTACTGAAAATCTTATTTTTATAGCCATTTTAACATATTATTGTAGGATCATAATTAAAACTTTGTAAAGAGCTTAATTTTATTCAGATTTTAATGTTTTACCGGTTTAAATGGGCAATTTAAACTAACTATTAAAAAAAAGATACAATAACAAAATATATACGGTTCGCAATAAATATTTGTTGTACATTCTTACTTACAAATGAATGGATAGACTGAAACATCATTAAAATACTTAAATCCGTTCTTGAGATATGAATTTCTATTAAAAAAATAAAAATAGAAAGAGAAAGGAAAGAAAAATTAAACTTTTCCAAATGTACGGTTTTATAAACATAGATAATAATAAAAACACTTTTATAAATTTTCCAAAAATTGGCGCTTTATTTTACATAAAACCATATAGCCATTTCAGTTTCAATAGAACCATCTTCGATAATAACTAACAATCAGTATTATTGAAATCTGGAGAGGAGAACATGTAACTTCTCCAACGATCTACATGTTACTGAGGACATGGTTGAAGAAAAGTTGCTGGAAGATTGGTGAGGGTTGGTGGGGGGGATTTGTTTGCAGCTTAGTGAAAGTTGTAAAACTAGGAAGTGAGGTGATTACATTCATTTAGATTTAGATAATACAAAAAGTAAACAATTATATTCAAACATGTCTATGTAGATAATATTACGTTCGTTTAAATTTAGATAATACAAATAGTAAACGATTATATTTAAACGTGTCTATATAGAAAATATTTATAATAGTAATTAAACTAAAGTTTGTTCGCGCTTGTTTATTATAACCTAAAGCTATTAATTCAATTATTTCATAAAACTATTTAAAAATCTTTTACCTTCCCTATTTTTGATTTTGATATTTTCAGTATTTTTAATGAAAAATACTGAATCCCATGAATCTAACTCTTCGGCGTTGGATATTTTTCAATAATTTTACAGTCGTTAAATTGAAACTGACCCGTTAAAAAAATATACCCGGTTTATCCATAAATATATAAATATTGCCGACTTATCTATTTGTTTGTTCTTTAAGTACCTTTTATGTTCGTTTATTCTGGTCTTTAATTTTATTTTAATTTGACCTATATAAGAGGTGCGACAATAAAGTAATGAGACTGATGTGAAAAAAAAAGTTGCTTACCGTATTAGTCATGTTTAGTGTTGTCTTCTTCAAAGTAGTTTCCCTCTGATTGCACACACTTATTCCAGCGCTTATGCCATTGATGGTAACATTTCTGGAACTCATCTTCTGTAATATCCTCCAAGACCCTCGTCACAGCTTTTCGGACATCTTGTGTTGTTTGAAAATGGTGTCCCTTGACCGCCATTTTGACTCATGGAAATAGGAAAAAGTCGCACGAAGCGATATCTGGTGAATAAGGTGGCTGTGGTAGTACTGAAATTTGTTTTGAGGTTAAAAATTGCCGTACTGACAAAGCAGTATGGGATGGCGCATTATCGTGATGCAGAATCCAATTATCAGCAATGATGGCACGGACACGAAGAACTCGTTTATGAAGTCTTTCTAAAATTTCTTTGTAGATCTATTAGTTAACTGTTTGTCCAGGAGGCACCCACTCTTTATGAACAATTCCCTTGGAATCGAAGAAGCACACAAGCATGCATTTCACTTTTGACTTTGACATGCGAGCTTTTTTTGGTCTGGGTGATCCCTTTGAGCACCATTGGGAACTTTGGCGTTTTGTCTCTGGATCGTATTGAAAAAACCAACCTTCATCACCAGTAATAACAACAAATCTGGATTGATTTCCGTTTGCTCTAACAGATCGGCTGCCAAATTTTTCCGTGTTTCTCGCTGTTGTTGTGTGAGATTTTTGGGGACCATTTTTGCACAAATATTTCTCGTACCAAGAGTTAATATTAGACGAACCGTTTCTCGATTGATGTTTAGTTCTTCTGCAATCATTTTCACGGATAATCTTCGATCAGATCGTACGATTTCACGCACCCTGGTCAAGTTGACATCTGTCCGTGGGGTTGATGGTCGTCCACTGCGGTCTTCATCTTCAACATTCGTTCTGCCTTCACAAAAAGCTTTATGCTCTTGACATAACCTCCTTTCCAAAAGCCTTATTACCGTAAGTTGTCGTCGCGTTTTCACCCGATTTAACGCAAAAAGGAATGGCATACCGTTGCGTAATATTTTGCGGTTTCATTTCTGTGACGAGAGACACAAACACGTTTTCACTTATTACAGCACAACTCACGGCTGAGCAGTTGCATCAATGTGCCGCTTGGACTAGAAGTAGCTTATAGACCAAGGTCAAAGATGGTGTGCCTACGCAAGCTGCAGGGTTGCCACATCTTGCAAAGAAAAATTAGTCTCATTACTTTATTGTCGCACCTCGTATTTCTACCCTGTGAGGCATTTTTTACACGTTATTTCATAAGTATCTGACTTATCTTCTTTCTCTTTTGTTTCTTTAGCGTTTCCGAGAGCCATTTTTAATGTGTTATTAGTTTTAGTTGTTACATTGAAATTATAATGTTTAAGAATACTTCTGATTATATTGCTGAAAGGTGGATTATGTGTTATTTTAAACCATTTATTTCACTGTTGGTCGTCTTGTCTAGGTTGTAGTGTTGTTTTAATTGTTGTAATTTATTTTTAGCAGTATCATCAGTATTGTTCATGAATAAGTTAGCCAAAAATCCCGATAACGGGTTTCCCATAACGGTTCCATCTATTTGTTTGTAATACTCATTACCAAGTTGGAATGTATTCTGTTTCATGCATAACTCAGTAAGTAGTATGTACTCAATAACTATTTCATTCTCTAGGTTGCATGCATTTTTTTTTTTTTGATAATTTTGTGAATATTAATAAAGTAAAAAACTTTTGTAAAAAACATTTTTTGCAATAACTTCACCCTAATCTCTAAAATAGTTTTCGGTGTTGGCCTCTAAATCATCTTCAGAAGTACTCAACCGATTTTGGCCAAAATCGGTTA
The DNA here is from genome assembly GCF_047948215.1 of Lycorma delicatula. Taxonomy (NCBI): domain Eukaryota; kingdom Metazoa; phylum Arthropoda; class Insecta; order Hemiptera; family Fulgoridae; genus Lycorma; species Lycorma delicatula. The sequence continues at coordinate 5,333,996 of NC_134455.1, read as the reverse complement.
GATTACTTCTATATATGGGGCATTGATGCTACAAAATTTTCAGTTCAAAAGGTCTGTGGGTGGAGGTTACAGGGGGAAAAACGGAATCGTCTTCAGATTCTGCATAATTAAGGTTATATATTTTTTTTTACAATTTTGTGAATATTAATTAATATTATAAATATGAAATTATGTAAAATATTATAGATTAAAGTAAACAACTTTGTAAAAATATTTTCTGCTATATTTCACCACCACTAAAAATGTTTTTAATTTTGACGACCTATAAAAGGTAGTGTGATAATCGTGGCATTTTTAAAAAAATACTTTTGTAAGCAATTATAAAAAAAAACATCTTTTATTAAACAATTATTTTGCTAAATGCAACCCTACTCCAAAAAATAGTAATCATTTTGAAACGTTGTAGAAGGCAGTACAGTGGGTCTTTTTCGTTGCAGGTTTTTCTATTAAACCCACCGGGTTGGTCTAGTGGTGAACGCGTCTTCCCAAATAAACTAATTTGGAAGTCGAGAGTTCCAGCGTTCAAGTCCTAGTAAGCCAGTTATTTTTGCACGGATTTGAATACTAGATCGTGGATACCGGTGTTCTTTGGTGGTTGGGTTTCAATTAACCATACATCTCAGGTATGGTCGAACTGAGAATGTACAAAACTACACATAATTCACACTCATACATATCATCCTCATTCATCCTTTGAAGTATTACCTAACGGTAGTTACCGGAGGCTAAACAAGAAAAGAAAGGCTTTTCTATTAGCATCTCGTTGTATCCACAAATTTGTTCCCCATCAAAGTGCGGTCTTAACCCAGCCATCCCCCCTCACACAGCCCACACCCCACTTAGCGGCCGGAAAAAAGCTGTAGTCGCGTGTTAAGTTGTGACGTCATAGGTGAGCAGTAGAATTAAATAAGTGAATAATATTTAAAGTGGCCGTTAGTCCGCTACACCCGGCGGAATGAAATACGGTATGCGCGCGGGCTTTATCATTGAATTAAACAAAAATATTCTATTTAAGTAAAATGATAAATATTTTTAATTAAGTTGTGTGTGTAAGCCGTGCATCAGAAAAAATCCGCGTGACGGGAAAATCCTACAACTTTGTTGTCAGCTTTTTTATATTGTTAGCGATGATTCGATGATCCCCTTACAAATGAAAATAAGAGAATGATAATTTAGAAAATGTTCATTGGGAAAAGTACAAACCAGGTGATACGTATTATAGTGACTTCATTCTACTATTAATTCTCATTTAGTCGTTCTAGAAGACTAAGAATTAGGAGTATTTTCAAAAGTAATTCAGCGATTTATGAATTTTTTGTTAAATGAGATTATCTTTTCATTCATTTCTTCCGTTGACTATTCAATTTTATTTATTTTCTGTAATAATTTCCAAACCGTAACATTTTTAGCAGGTAAGAGGATTTATGTTTAAAATTATTTGTTAATTGTGATATAACAGGTTATGTCGATTATTTTTATTTTTCGTTAACATTCAATACAGTTATGTCTATGTTTTACGTGCTATCAGTATCGCTATTTTAAGCTTATCAGTTAAAAAATAAGTCGATAAAATTTTCATGACTTATTTTCACATTTGACAGAACTAAAATTTAAATATTCAACAACAGACCACAGAATCTATTATCTGAGAGAAGATCAATAAAATTGGAGTCAGAATTAAATTAATGTTGAAACTGATAAAGGATGACCGGCATCCGAGACGTTAACAAGCGTTTATAACAGAAATCGATATCTGTCAAATGCGGTCTGTGCCATCTCATTCCGACCGCTTTGGATACGTATCCCGGGTAATGTCAGGAGGACACCTCGTATAACGACCCCTCCCATCCATATTATTTCAGCGAGAAGAGAATGAGCTTCCAAATAAGCAATTAATTACTTCCACCTAACGCAAAGAGAGGCCGGCAAGATCAAAGTTCTTGCCGATTCAGTGTTCTTTCAAACTTTTAATTATAAACAGAAAAAGTCTTTCATCTCATTCTGCTTTATTATCTGTTTAACTTTTTAATTACAGATTTTTATCTCTTTAAAAGTCCTTCATAATTATGTAAACCATTAAAACTGCACTTTCCATAAAAAAATTCTACATTCTGATACTAAGAAAATATTTAAATTCATTTTAAGTATTTCATTATTGTTTTAAGAAAATTTACTTAAATTTTTAATTTTTAAATATTTAATTTTCAAAATTAAAAAAAAAATACTGTTTCGGTCATTTTCCTTTTTTTTTACGAATTTTATTGACATACCTGTGTATAGTATAAATCACTATATAGAAGGCCACTAATTTTGAATATGATAAACTTTTTTAAGTCATCAGTCATTTAGTTGCTCTGATGTCGGTTTGCATACCTTTCTATTCTGTGTTAATTTTTAATCTCAACAGGATGACTCATTATTTTATCAGTTATTGTTTTATTAAGTCCCATTTTTAACTTTCATTAGAGCATTGATTCCCAAAGTGGTCCAGGTGGACCCCCAGGAGACCACGGGAGTCGACGGGGGTCTACGTTGGCGTGACAAAAAAATGGGGCTTCACAATTCGTAAGCGGGGGTCCACGAAAATTCAATTGGTTTCGATAGTGAAGAACTAAAATGTTGGCTTGACTTTGCGTATCAATCTAGGCAGATAATGTTTTGAGAAGCTCAGCGTCTGTTACTTGTAAAAACTTGCATATTCCATATTCAGTACAACGAACGTGTCGAGACTTGCAAAGCTAGCAGTTTTCCAACTTGTCACAGGTAGAATGCCTTCATGAGGATATTCAGACATACGTTCAACATTTAATTGCACAGCATGGTGACTTCAAAATCAGATTTGAAGATGGATCATAAATCCATTTCATGAAACGGAAGTGGAGAATGTGATATTACAAGAGGAGCTACTCCAGCTTAGCACTAATGAGGAGCTGAAGGTGAAATTTAAAAGAGGGTATTAAATATTTGGGCTGCAGGCAGAAATACTAGAAAAATATCCTGGACTGTGGGGAATTGCGAGAAAGCTTTTGATAGCGTTTCCCTCCTCATATCTTGTCGAAAAAAGTTTTAGTGTGGTTACAAACCTTTATCAAAAAAAAGGAGCAGATTCAATATCACAGAACGGGGAGATTTGCTCCTATTCCTACCAAAACTGAAGCCAAATATTGATAATTTGCTGTCAATCCATCAAGTACATCCCTCCCATTGAAATTGTAACTATTTTGTGATTGTCATTGTAGAAGTTACATTATGTTATTAATCATTAATTTAAAATTAATGATTAATTTTAATTATATTACAATAATTTTATTACATTGCAATATGATAACAATAATAATTAATAATGTAATTATTACATTTTTGAATAAATGTAACACAAAAAAAATACTATTTTTCTATTGCTTTTTACCACTCTGAATGGGAAGTTTTCTAAATAAAATAAGTGAGAATCGATTGCTTTCTTGTGCTGTGAGTAGATGTCAAAAATGTAAAGTTGGATTGAGCATTTTTTTTGATCGGCCAACTTTACTTTTTTGACATCCACTCACTGCACAGTCAATCAAAAATTAACCGATCGATTCTCACTTCCTTTTCGGAAGCTGTTAGTTCGTGGAACTCAGCAGTAACGCAAATTTTCATAGTTAGATCTAATCTTCACATTTTCCGTCGACTGGAAATATGGTAGAAATGTAGCTGCAGGGGGTCCACCGGAACCAGCAAAATTTTGAAAGTGGTCTATGAGAAAAATAAGTTTGGGAACCTCTGCTCTAGAGCTTTCACCCTTCACACATCCCCCTAATATTAGATTAAGATTAACTAATTCTGTAAGTATATATATATATATATATATATATATATATATATATATACACCAAACTATTCATGTTATGAAATAATATAAAATGTATTATATTTATTGAATTTAATACCTGTCCGCAATTTTATGTACAAATGTAACAAGATATATTTTTTTTTGATAATATTCAAGAGAAATAAAATGGAAAAGAAGAATATTTTACAGATCATATCCAATTGTGGTTAGGGTCTTGAATCACTCTCGAAAATCTTGATAGCCTAATATCATTATACCTTCCGTATAAAAGTGTGGAGCCCTAGGTTTTGTAGAAGTGGCCAGACTATGACTAAATCGAGTAACCTTAAGTGCTTTACACTTCGTTTACAAACCCCTTTCCAAGAACTAATTCAATAAAATTTTACAGCGTTAATAACTCAGATTTCAACTAATGGTCAGGACAGCGGGAAAGTGTGTATCATTGTGTAATTATAAGTTGCATCCAGGCTAAATGCTATCGATGAGATCAAAAGCTTTTTTCTAGTATTAACTTGTGCTATTCTAACTTATTATGCGTTGTGTTAAAAAGAAATATTGAATACCCATTCAGATTCCTGAAAAATCACGCACTAGTGCTATGAACTTCTGAGGGTATATGGTTGCTAGACCTCTGTAAATGGTTGCTGGATAACGCAACACTAGTCTCTCGATGGTTTTAGTAGTTAACAAATTTTCTGATACAATTTATTAGTATATAAATTAATCTGGGCTTTGCATGGCTTTAGTACTGATTTAGTCTTCAAAAACTTTATCAACCGAATATTGTTGTGATCAGTTAAGGTTCTGAAGTAATCTTTCTCAAATACATTTTCAAAAACGGTTTGGTTTTTATTAAACAGAAACTAGCGCTGTGCGGGTGAAAATGAAGATGGCACACTGGAAAACAGATGTATGAGTGGGGGACCGCCTAAAAGTCGAAAATATGGTTACAACTATTTGGACTGTGATTTTATCAACAGAAGTCATTGGCGAAGAGAGGCCAATATGTATGAAAGGTTTTGCATCAAAGTGCAAGCTACCAAGTAAGTTAAAAATGCCATCTATAAACCACTCACTTCAGTGTAGGTAGTAATTCTCGTGACTACTTAAGCAAAAAGAAAAAAAGATTTAAATCAATAAAATGGTAGTTTTTATAAGCAATACCAAGCAATTAGTTCTTAGCATCTAACAAGATAGCATATAGAATCACAAAATGTAAGAAGCCCCATCCATTCGCAGAACTCGTTCTACTGGTTGCTATAGATATGGTGAACTTAAGATCGGCGAGTACCCTGAGAAGCTTCTTTCGAAAACTTTCTTTGTTCAATAACACTATCAGCCAAGAATACAGTTTATAACGGAGAGCCTCAATGTTCAATTAACTGAGAAATTAAACGGGAAAGAATTTGGCTTGCAGCCGGACGAGGCCATCGATAGTAATAATGATACTCACCTGATTTCCTATGTACGGTTTATAAATGGCAATAACATTGCAAAAGACCTTCCTTCTGTAAAATTATCATTACTAGTGCAAAGGCTGAAGACTTCTTTGAGATCCTTGATACTTCTTTATCCGAAAAATGCGTTAGTGTCTTTACTGGCGGTGTTCGTTCTGTGTCATCTATTATAAAGAATCGGTGGCTATTATTAGAAGCAGAGTCACTGAAACACTGTGAACTCACAGCGATATTACGGAAGCACGTCAAATATCCGAGTCTTATATTGAACTATTCTTAGAAGATGTAGTGAACGTAATAAAATTTATAAAAACTTAGCCGTTAAAGGTAAGATTTTTCAAAAAGAACTATGTGAAGATACGGGCTCCAAACAGATCTTTGTTGTACTACAGCACTTTTTGATGCCTGTGGTAATGTAAGTTTCATATGTGTAAACTGTTACAAGACATTTTATAGTCTTCTTAAAGAGGAGGTACAAATACTTAGTGAATTAAGATTTTTTTTTAAACTAGCATATTTATGTGATATTATTGAAAAGGTGAGTCCTCTGAAAACCTTCCTGGATGGAAGCAACATGCACCTCCTAAAGTCGTTGAGAAATTACAGCTTTTATCAAATAATTAAAACTATGGAAAAAGAAAAATGAATGAGGATGAAAAGAAATGCTCTCCCTTGTCGCAACAATTTTTCACCAACAATGGAGTTGATTTCTCTCCAGGTATGAAATCCATTTTTGTAACACAACTGCTTTGAAAAATACTTTAAAAATGATAATACCGATAAATATTAATGTATTTAAAATCCTTTTAATGTAAAATTCTTTTAATGTTAAATCTGAATTTACTGCTGCACAAAGACAGAATATGATTGAGTTGTACAACATAGAACTAACTAAATTTTCGAAGTCATTAAGTAATAAATACCCACTCCTAAGTGGTAAAGTTGAGAGACATATTATTCGATTTGCGACTCCTTTGTGCAAAACTGGGTTTTCGACAGTTGCTGATCACGCGCAAATCAACGTGTAGAAGGAAATAAGGGTGGCTGAGTCTAGTTTAGTTTCATGATTTGAAAACAATAACGTGCCGTGATCAGCAGGCCTGTCCATTAAATTAATTTTAATTAGTTGAAATTGTTTTCTCCCAAGCAAAAAATTATTTGTGATTTCGCAAAGTGTACTTGTTAGAATTTGAAACAAAGGGCTTTGGGAAAATCTGAATTCAACAACGGCGTCAACAATCGAAAACGTTTGGGAACCATTGCACTAAATTGTTAAGAACCTGTTTAAATAGCAAGAAATGCGTGATTTACATTATCAGAATAATACAAGACTACAAAATTTTTACTCTTATTTTCATAAAATAAAAAGCATAAAATAATTATATCTATTAAACTAGTAAAACATTATGTTTTCTTGAAAACAGTATTAGTTTTTGTTTTATTTATAAAGGGTTTCTATAGTGTGAATGTTTCAGCTATCTAAACAAATCATGCACCATTTTTAACTATGACATGAAACTAGTTAAACTCATATATTGCAGCTTCATATGCAGTAAAGTTAGATATTATTTTATATTTTGTAGTGCGCTAAAAAATTACTGTATCACTATTAGATGTGTCAAATAATCTCATTCTTCAATGTAGGAACTGTTTTCATCCTAGAAATGGCAACACATCAAGCACCATCTTAATTCCAGAAAGGATATCATGTTGAGAACCATCCTTTTTCAGAAATACACCGTACATATTAATTTAGATATTTTTATCCTACAATTTAGTTAAATGTAGCGTTTAACTTAATTCATTTTACATCTTTTTTATTTATTATAAATCACTTATTTATTAAAAAAACCTTTCCAAAACAAATAGCATCAGAATGTATGCTCGTCTAAGTAAACTCAGGAGTAGCTTGGTATGCAGAAACCCACGGATAGTTAGTATCGATTGATTAGTAAAATAGATAAAATTGATGGTATCGTTTCATATAACGCTTACTTCAAATATGTTCACGAATGTTGTGTTGGAATTACGGAAAACAGGAACCATTAATTATTTTGATTCTCCTAATTGCGGTGATTTATTTTTTCTTGTTTGTTTTACCTCTGTTTAATTTCAAGTTTGTGTTTTATTAAATTAATTTATTGTAAATTTCTTTCATTTCTTGTAACAATTACTATTATTCTAATGAAGTTGTTCATATTATTTTTATTAAAAAAAAATTTATAAGCATATTCGTTTTAATGCTCCACTAAATTAGAAGTTTATTAAGCCTTACATTTCAATTAAATATTGCTTAAATAAATGAATAAGTACATTTCAAACAAAAATAACTTACTTTTATTAAAATGCATTTGGGGTTTTTAAATATTATCAATCTTTCATAGAAAACAATAAATATTGAAAAACATCAGGTGTTCGCCTGACCCTCGAACCAGAACTACCCAATAAGGTCGTTGGTGTGTGTCTGTACATAAAACTTACTTCTTTCTCGTTTTTCGATTTGTAATGATATAAATGGTGGTTTGAGTTCAAAATTTCAATTATGAACTTAATACACGTTTTATTTCTTAAAGTTATAGCTAATAATTTTATACATGATTAATGTGTATTTAGTCATACACATCATTTTATACATGATTTTGTGTGTATTATTTAATCTGTATACGCGACTAAAATACAGTATTTAAATTTATATTGTTTATTCTTATATTTTTTTACGAATAAAACATTGCAAAAATAAAAAAAAAACATTTTAACAATTTGCAACAAAACATTGGATTGTGTAATAGCTAAGGTGATATAAAAATAGATGGGTTATGGCGAAAAAACTGTTTCTTTCTTGTACGAAGTAGAGGAAGTGTGATCGTGAAAAATTTTGGTTTTCAGATTTCAACGGAAATAACCATTTTGACTAGTCTCGGCGTGACATCTGTACGTACATACGAATGTATATTCATATGTATTTCGCATAACTCAAAAACGATTGACGTAGGACGTTGAAATTTTGGATTTAGGACTGTTGTAACATCTAGTTGTACACCTCCCCTTTTTATTGCAATCGACTGGACCAAAAGTATCAAAAAACCCAAAATCCAAAACAGCTGGATTTTGAAATTTTTCTTTACTGTAGTAATAAACCCTCATTGAAAGATTTTAAACGATAAAATGCTTTAAGTGGTACTTATTTTAATTGGTTCCACAGTTACAGCCAAATAAAATTATAATTAATGAAATATTTGGATCATGTAAGGAAAATGCACATCGGTTCAAATTTGACTTCATATAAATGTATTTTTTTTTTTCTTTAATTTAAATATTGCTTTATTATTAACCTCTGATTGTTACAAAATGTTTACAGTAAATATTAATTCAATAATAACAATAGAAAAAAAATGAAAAAAAAATCATGGGTTATTAGGGAAATAACTTTTCATTCTAATTCAAACATTTTTACAGAGTTTAATAATTATTAACAAATCAATATATTTAAATTTAAAAAAAAGTTAAAAAAATATATGAATATGAGGTCGGATTCGATCTGATGTTTGTATGGTTCCGGATTAGACACGTTCTCACTTACACCATATAACTACTTGAACGACAACAAGAAACAAAATTAACATATAAACTAATATAAAATGCTGATAAGGACATCTCAAAAATGTGATACAATGTGGTATCCGCAATTGTGTAACTGTCCACTTTATTAAAGGATTGAAGGCTCGATATCCCTTTAAAATCAAATAAGTTTGAATGAATTGCAGCAAAAAATGTGTGTATATATAATTTAATAGTCGTTTACTAGGAAGTAATGTGGTGTCTACATCAGATTTTTTTCTAATAGATTATTAATTACTGGTTGATTGCTGACTTAAATATTTTGAAATGATTACAGTGTAAGATTAATATGAAAGTAATTAGGTTTTTTAATTTTTGTTAAATGAAAATTATTGGAACCAGAGTTTGAAAACGATATTTTTTTGAACTGAATGTGTAGTTACAATAACGCTAGTTAGATTACGTGTTTTATAATTATAAGTACTATTAACTTTTAAATTCTCCCTCTAAAAGCCTATTGATTACAGGGAGTTTAGTGATTTATTTATGTAAAATTATTTTTGATGTACAGAAAATTGAAAAGTATATTATTATTATCTATATCAATATCCTAATTACTGCCTAATGGAGCACATATTTATAAAAAGTTTTAAATGATTTTTTTAATAAAAAAAATGCAAAATTACTGTCAAAATATTATTTGAAAACAAAGGTTTTGTAAAAATGTGGTATGCTTTGCTATAATAAAAAAATCTCTAAATACAGAAATAGATAAAAAATTTTCTTTTTTTAATTATTAGAAATAATTCTTAAAGTACAGATTTATTAATATTAATTTCTCTAAATTTTAACTTTCTACAGCTTAAAATGTAAGATTTATAACCTGAAAACAAACTAATCAAGCATACGTGCCTTTACAAATAGCTCTCATATTGTTATTTTGATATAAATTGTTTTGTTCTCAATTTCATAAATATTTTAACTTTGTACTTCAACATTCTAAAAAAAGTTTAATATGTTTTTGTAATATTTTACTTCTCTAAAATTAATTTTATTTAAAACTTTTTATTTTTTATAAATTCTTTTTAATTAATAAACATGTTTGGTATTAAGAGATATTTTCTTGACATTTAGGCACTCTTCTCAGTCGAATCAATTTCCTAATAAAAATTTCTATCTAGTAATAATTAGCTTGAGGTAGTAGATAATTGTATCGCATTCAATAATGCTTTGTCAGCGTTGGCATTTCTCACGACCAGCTTCAAATCGTTGTGATTTAAGCAAACGTGTTTCTCGAACTCACCGCTCCAAAGCCTCAAATATTTTACGATCCGTTACTCTTCGACCAGGATAATTTTCCCAGGATTTACGCACAGAAACCAACCCACTTTTTTATTTTACTATAAATTAATAACATGTCCGTCAACTCTCTAAATGAAAACAAATTTGTGGTTATCACCCATTGTGTATGACTCACCGAACAATAACAGCACAAACACCCCTCAAATGAATATCAAATGCGACACTAAAGTTAATTGTTGATCAGCTGTTATTGCCAACCAATGAAGAAATAACAATTTTTAATATGTTTTAAAGTTTTTTAAATTTATTTTTTTAGTATTTATATTTAATCTGTTCTGTTTAAAATAGTTTCACTTTTCGGATCCAGTTGCGTGTTTTTTTTTCCAACTGAAGTTGAACTTCCCAAACTTTAATAGACGTTATTTATACCAATTTTTTTCAGAATTAAATAATTTACAATTTAATTAGTAATTTTTATCTATTTATGGGTAAATAAACAAAGTTATTTTATTCCAAACCTAAAAAAAAAGGGTTTTCTTGGATAAAACGTTTCCATATTTTACCTTATTTTTCTTATAACCTAAGTAAGATAGAGGTCTGGAACCACTTCTATTCAATTTCTTAAATCTAACACCATAAGAAATCACCAGATTTAGTTCTCGATATGTACCCCAAGAATTTTGGTACGGTTTAATTTCACAGAGGAAGTAGAAAGCAGGCTAAATGTTTCGCGAGCAGAAATTCGCTAACGAACCGTTTCCTAACCTATATTTATATAAACTTTTTTTCTTATATATGGCTATAGAATCATTTCTTGAGAGATTGCCATCTCTCAAGAAAGTTGTGTGACATTCTAGGTGACCTATGTTATACATTTTAAGGTACGTCTTCATCAACATTTTTTATCATTATGATATTAAATATTTCAAGAGAATTAACTTTTGTATTAATTTAAACATGATTTGTGAGCGTGCATCCATTATGAAAAGAATGTTAAAGAATAAACATAATTGTTCAGTATCCTGAAGCCTATTGGAACATTAATTTAGAATTTTTCAATAATTTTAATGGCTTAAAATATTTTGTCCAAGTGTACATTTTGATTCAACGCAATGTGAGAGAGAAATTTTTACTTAAAATATATTCAGACAATTGTATGGCGTAGCCTAGAATTTAAGTAAGGTATTATCTATAATTTGGTATTAACGATAAAACGTTTGGTATTAATTGATTTTTGCTTCATGCTGTAACAAACAAAAAAACAAAAAAAAAACAAAAGTAATTATAATTTAGTCTAAGCCGTGAATAAATAATAAATTTTGTACAAAAAATCTTCTGTATAGAAAACCTTTTTAATACATAATTTTAATTGTATAATATATATATATATGTTATACACAATATTTTTTTATTATTAAATATTATTTTTTTACAAGGTACATGATATCAGTATATCTTCTAGGTTGTGATATTATTACAACAGAAAAGGGTATTTATTTTGATAAAATATAGGATAGATGGTATAAAGAAGTAAAGTGAGCGTGAGATCAAAGAGAAGAGGTGGAAAAGAGAGATTGCGAGTAGGAGGAAGGTAAGAAGTCTAAGAGGAAAACGAATTTGACGAATTGGTATTGTATGAAAGAGGTAGAAATTTTAATCAAAAAGGGAACTGCAGCACCTCTATTTTTTTTACAGCAAAAGTAAACGAATAAAAAAAAGAAGAAAATTGTATTTATTATTTACACGATTTTCTTAATTCGTAATATTATAGCATTACAATAAACGACAAAATGTGATCCAAATATTTTTATTTTATTTGAAGTTTATGTATCGTTTTTAATTTTACCGTTAATTAAGTAAAATAACGCCAAAATGGTTATAAGAGATGTTATTGGTCATAAAAACCCGAATAAAAAAAAAATCAGTTTTCAGGAAATAAATTATCAAATCATCATTGATTTCTGTCACTATAATCTTTATTAAAAATTATCAAAAACTGTATTACTCGTCAAGTTACGTTTCAATTTGTTACACAAAATCTACAAATGAAAGTTCATTACTCGTAAATCTGTAATACACATTCTATTACCGAGTAATTTGAATTAAAGTATTTATTTTTCACATATCGTGTCATAACTTGGTCAATATTCATAGAGCACTGAACGGTAATTTAATAAATTGAAAGCGATTTGATTATCTAAATTCGTTTGAGATGAAAAACTTTCCACATGTTAGCAAAATAAAAGCACGAATACACAGAGCCCGAACAATCCGCAAATAGTGTTCGTTAAAAAAAAAATTATAGTCATTCGTTGGATTTCTTTGTAATCGACTGCAATATTTGCAAAGAAAATTTCAAATATTTACATTCTTTCAAAGTCACCAATTCAATTTTTGATAAAATTCTCTGTTTCTGGTTTAACTTACTTAATATAAATTGGCCACACCATTTGCATTCTAACAAAGAATTAGAGCATCAACTTTGGATTCTTTAACCGCAGAAAATTTTCTATGAGAATCAAAATGAAATTGGGTGTCAGCTTGTTCCATAAGATTATTTAGTTTAATAATGAAAAACTAAATAACGTAAAACAGTAATTTTTTTATAATTTTCTGAAATCATTTAATACGTAATTCAATAATTTTTATTTCCTCCTTCGAATTAATTTTTTTTTCCAATTTATTTTTTAAATATTAAGTGCATTTTAATCTTATACTGAAGCATATTTTCTTTTACATTTTTATTTTGGAGAAATACAAGGTATGACAATAGTTACTTCAGTCACTCTATAAAATGTGGATGCAATTTACGAAGTATTTTCCAAACTACTCCTTTCTGTATTTCTTTCCAGAACAAATAAATCCGTTGCAGGAGAAGAAGCTACTTATCAAATAGCAAAGCTAAGCGTGCCAGAAGCTAATCTGGAAATTTGTTGACGTGACTGATCACATTTACAAGATTTGCAAGAAGAAATTAAATCGAGAGTTCTAAGGTTCAAATCCTAGTAAAGGTAGTTTTATACGGATTTGAATACAAAATCGCGGATACCGGTGTTCTTTGGTGGTCGGGTTTGAATTAACCACATATCTTAGGAATGGTCAACCTGAAACTTTACAAAACTACACTTCACTTAAACATATATGCATATATATATATATATATATATATATATATATATATATATATTATTCATACGTATATCATCCTCATTCATCCTCTGATGTAATATTTTCGATCGTTCTGGAGGCTAAAGAGAAAAAGAAAGGGAGAAGTCCTTATGGAGTGGATATACTTTCTATATAAAACAGGCTTAGATGCTGGTCGGGCCGTGCTATGTTGGATACATATTTAGCCAAATTAAGGCTGCTATGACTCAAGAAAGAATATATGGGTGTGACGATCTCACAAGATGGACGTATGGTACACATCCGACTATAAGGCAAACTGGTCGTTTGCAGTCAGAATATTTTGTGATGAAACACATCTACCGAATAAATCACAGGACGATCTGAACCTAAAACCTTAAGCCTAATAGACCAATTAAAGACCCAAAGATCTCCATTTTCAACGTTATTAATATAATAACGTTGAAAATGGAGTTAAGTACCTCCTCTTTCGTGCCAATTGCTTTGGCTCACTGTGAGGAATATAAGCTAGTACTTTCTCCTGCGCTGGCGACTGCGCAAAAAATTAAAATGGGTGATAGTGAAAATTTCTCCGTTAAACCTGGTCCGGAGCTTTTTGGGAAAGAGAAATCAAATACTTCGAAGGTCTGGGCTTGCAAAAAAAAAAATGGTCCGGGATGTGTAAATAAAGGGTAACAGAATAAATATTGAGCGTGCAGGACACCAAAATACTTTTGAAGGACAACGCGGCTTCATCAAGAGATTAAGTACCTAGAACTACATTATTGCAGTTCAATCCAAAGTGAAACACCTACTACAAATAGCTTTTTTGTGCATTCTATTGATATCGAAAAGAGTTTTCCTCGATTTATCTAAACAAATGTGGGGCAAATTCTTTTGTTTATGCATGGAATAGCGTACCACCTACCCCTTCCTAATAAAATCTATACATATTAATTATTATTATATACTAATATACAGTATTTAATATTAATATAATAGTATTTGCTATTTTTATTGTTATATAAAGAACAGAATAAACAATTTACTTATTTAATATGCAAGAGCGAGTGCATAAGCAAGTAGCTCAAGATCTGTCCACCATGTTTTATTTTATCCAATATATAAGAGGATTTACTTATTCATTTATACATATTTTTCTTGTAGAGGAATAATCCATTCTACATGGATGATTTATACAGCAAATAATGGTAGATCACTAACATAATATTAATACAACATACTAAGTAAAGAATCCGAATCTGAACTGTTTAGGCTAGCCAGAGCGGTGATGGAAGAAATGTCAGATAACTAATGACAGAAATGTTTTTAACAGTGATATAGTAACTCTAGCCGAGAGTAAAAAGGATTTAAAAGAAACAATGAACGGCATAGATGAAGTCCTACGCAAGAACTATCGCATGAAAATAAACAAGAACAAAACAAAAGTAATGAAATGTAGTAGAAATAACAAAGATGGACCGCTGAATCTGAAAATAGGAGGAGAAAAGATTGTAGAGGTAGAAGAATTTTGTTATTTGAGAAGTAGAATTACTAAAGATGGACGAAGCAGGAGCGATATAAAATAGCGAATAGCACAAGCGAAACGAGCCTTCAGTCAGAAATATAATTTGTTTACATCAAAAATTAATTTAAAGGTCAGGAATAGATTTTTGAAAGTATATGTTTCGAGTGTCGCTCTATATGGAAGTGAAACTTGGACAATCGGATTATCGGAGAAGAAAAGATTGGAAGCTTTTGAAACACGGTGCTATAGGAGAATATTAAAAATCAGATGGGTGGATAAAGTGACAAATGAAGAGGTATTGCGGCAAATAGATGAAGAAAGAAGCATTTTGAAAAATATCGTTAAAAGAAGAGACAGACTTATAGGCCACATACTAAGGCATCCTGGAATAGTCGCTTTAATATTGGAAGGACAGGTAGAAGGGAAAAATTGTGTAGGCAGGCCACGTTTGGAATATGTAAAACAAATTGTTAGGGATGTAGGATGTAGAGGGTATACTGAAATGAAACGTCTAGCACTAGGTAGGGAATCTTGGAGAGCTGCATCAAACCAGTCAAATGAATGAAGACAAAAAAAAAGAAAAAAAAGAAAGAAAAATATTTGTGCTGAGTGTAGAGTTTAATGGAGTACCACAAAATCTGTGAGATATCTAAAAAGATATTGAAGTCTAAAATTATGGTGCTACAGTTTGGTTGCAGAAAGATAACGAAATATAAAGAAGGTATATTTGATACTTATGGAAAGATGATCAAACATTGTAAAAGATTATTGTTGATGTATTCTTTACATCAACACGGTGTAATTTTAAATTGTAATATAATATTAAATAATCTCATACAGAAATTACATTGTTAACAAACAGATAATAAATCTACATGCGGAATTATTACCATCGGCGCAAAAGAATGTTAGTTTTTAAGATCTTTGCAAAAGTCACGGTTTGCAAAAGTCCTGGGATTTAGAATTTAACTATTTTTACCAATCGAATTTATTCTAACACGTGAAAATGTGAATCTACCAAATTAAACTCAAAAATTAAAATTAAACCAAAACCAATAAAAAGATGTGAAGACATTTTATTGGGTAATATACTAAACATATTTGGTGGGACCATTTTTTTTCAAATGTTCATATAAATTATGAGTAAACGTTTCCATTTATATTTCAGTTAAAAAAAAACATTAATTTAGTTTTCTAAGTCAATTCAATTAAAAGTTGCTGCATCAGTCACTTATTTTACAAGTATTAAAAAAGAGGTTGATAGGAAAAAATGTCAGAAAATGTCTGAAATGCTGTTAATATTAACTATAAAAAATATGTAGAATATTTTTTTAACAAGATTAATTAATGAACTCGATAGAAAAAAAATTAACATGAATATTTAAATTTCGCAATATAATCAGTAATGATCTTGCTTTAAACATAATAATTAATAGAATAGAAGTGTATTAATAACTTTGTTCAAAATATTACCCGGCTAGTATATTAATCAATAAACTAATGGTCTTTGCTTCCAAGGGAGAGAAGAAACTTTCAACCTGTTTAACTCATAGATTAGTACACCTCTCAGCGCAATTTAGGCTTTTTAATACTGGATGACAGCGCATAATCAGGATCAAATCAGCTTTAATACCACCACTTACATATGCTAAAAGTAATAATAAATTAATTTTGTTTCTTTAAAAAAAAAAAAAACTTAATTTACAGGAATAAATAAAATTAGAAAATGGTTTGTACTATAATGTAGCATTATAATGATGAAATTTGAGTTCTTTATTTTATATTCTTACCAAAAAGTAGTCGTTCTTGATTTACATAAAAAAAATTAACTGAAAATTTGCATATATCTACCGCCTTAATGTACAGAAAGTTTAAGCTAAGTGTTTTTAAGTGGTTCTTCTTGTCTATTTCACGCTGCTCACCCATGTATTGCATAAAACCTAATTCCTGATCTGCCGACGATTTTTTATTAAAATAAAAACATAAATAAAAATAAACAAAAATTATCCAATGGTTAAGAAATATCATATAAACTACAGAGTTGTGAGAAGTAGCCGTTTATCTTTATATATATATTTCTTGTGTGCGCGTGTACGAAAGTGAACTCCTCCTAAACGGCTGGACTGATTTTGATGAAATTTTGTGTGTATGTTGTAGGGGATCGAGAATGATTTAGATTCTCGATTTGGTCCACTGGAAAATGTTTTTTTAATTAATTTTTTATTTATAAGTAGTTGTTGATTTTGGAATATTTTACATTGGATCCGGCAGACTGCACTACCATCGCAGTATCGAATATTTAATAATATTCTATTTTAATTTTATTTTTCCCGACAGTTGGCGCTGCGATCAAATTGAGAAAAATATTTCGTAATTTTGTGTTATTATTGTGTTACAAAAAATCGCGAGAAAACAATTTTTTAATAAATAAGAAGCTAATAAATCAGATGGAAATGTAAACAAAGGAAAACCAATCAGATCAATGCAAGATGGCCGCTGTCACAACGACCAATCACAAAGAGCCCGTATGGCCTTTGCCGATGTAAACAAAATCACAACTGATTAATTAACAAATAGGCAGCACTGCGATCGCGTTTAGAATTGTGCGCGTATTGGGAAATATTATATTATATTATTATTTATTGAAATAAAGTTTTAAAGTGTAATTAAAAAATATGCATTGTGCAAATTTGTAAGGTACAGTATTGAAGTGAAAATGTTTTTTTAATTTATTTATGTGTTGTTGATCTTGGGATGGTTAAGGTTCACAATTGGGTCCGGTAGGCAGAGCTGCGATCGCGTTTTAGAAGTTTTTTTTTAATTTTTGGTTTATCAGTCAAACCCGGTAGTTGGTGCTGCGATCGGATTCTAGGAATTTTTTTATTTTGTTACTTTTTCGTATGTCAGTTACTTGCGTCGTAGCTTAGTGTTGTTCTTACATTAAAATTCGTATTTAGAGAATAGTTTGAATTAAATCCGATAGGTAATGCTGTTCTGACAATTGGATTTATTTACATTCTGAATTTTATAAAGTTAAAGGTGAAATTTTATAAGGTTCCGTAATGTTTTGTAAGTTTCTTAATGTTCAGTATTAATTGTAATGATTTAGCAGCCACAACACTTTTCGTTAAAAAATTATTTTCCACCGAATACTGTGATTAGAGAATGGTGTGAATTAAATCCGATAGGTAGAGCTGTTGTTTTGCCATTTGGATTTATTTACATTTTGTCATTTATAAAGTGAAAGGTTAAATTTTGTTAAATTCCTAATGTTCAGTTTTTAAGGTTTTATGAAACTTTCAATTGTTGTCATTTAATGTATACTCAGACCTAGCAATAGCGAAGCATTGAAGAGTCTGCTAGAATTGCGCGCTTATTGAGAATATTATATTATTATTTAATGAAATAACGTTTTAAAGTGTAATTAAAAAATGTACATTGTGCAAATTTGTAAGGTGCAGTATTGAAGTGAGTATTTTACATGATTTTCCATGAATTTTAATGATGTATACACCTGCATTCAATAACAATCAAGTTAACCTACAAATTTAAATTGTCAGTTCTCACTTGATTCTATGCAACTTATGAATACTGAACGGCTCTTTGAAAATAAAAATGTCAGTTTGTAAAATAAATTATAACATTTATAAAATTAAAATATAATTTACGTATAATATAGTTTAAAGTATATTTAAAAAAATGAATTTATAATGTTTTAGCCGATTAATTTTATAAAAAGTTTTCTAAAATTATTTTTAATTTGCAATTATCTCAAATTTGGTAAAATAGATGTTAAATTAAATAATGAGAAAAATGATAAAAATTTCTACTAAAATTTCAACTACGTTGCATTTTTACAGTGCTTTAATTTTTTTTATTAATTGATTAATTAAGCTGTTACATGGTTATGAAACATCAAAATTATTAAATAAAAAAAAAAATATGTAGGAGGTACTGTTTTAGAATGATGTTCAGTGAAAATTGGTAGTAATGTGGATACAAATTTATTAATTACACTAATTGTTAATTTTACGACGTTTCGATTTTTTAATTCAATTTTCATCGAACATCTCAATATTTAGTGAAAATAAATATTAACCATACTACACATAATTAATCAATAAACCCATTACAATAATACAACACTCACAAACTGATAATATCATACTAATAGTCATTTTAATGAAATTTAGAACACATTCCTGCTAATTTTAACTTAATTAAGGTACTTATATTTATGTGTGTGCATTTATTACAGAATAATGCCGCGTCATGACAACGTCTGTCGGGTCCGCCAGTATATATATATATATACGTTAGATGAATATTTTTCACATTTCACATCAACTTGTATATAGTTATATGATGCATAGCGATCGTCTCTAGATTAGAAACTAGGTCGTAAACGCCTAAGTGTCATTTAAAAGTGTTCAACTATTTGTAGGAGAGTTACAATCACAACTTAGAAAGTGACCCGATAAGGAACAATTTTTTTTTTTTGAAATAGCATATATCGATATATACATATAATGAAAAAACATGTTACTTCAGACATAATAATAATCGTCATGTGGTCACCGGGCTCTTCTTTGTTATACAGAAACATTTAATTGAATTGTGTTGTGTTATATAGACTGTTATAAGCCACTGAAATTATACTGATATTTAACTAAGTAAATATAAATGACTCATTCGTCTTTTTAAGATCGAATACAAATGTTCCAGTACTCGAAAATGTAGTCTTTCAGAAACAAGAACTGTAAATGATGCTTCTTATCTGACGAAATTGAAATGCTTTAGAACCATTAACAAAATTGGATAGGCAATGTAATGCAAACAGATAAATGTATCCGCACTACTCTGAAATAGTACTATGAAAACATTTCTTCTATTCAATAGAAGAAACGTATTTGATGTTGATCTACTTTTTTTTTAAACATTGATCTACTCCTTTTAATACTGGAAATGACACTAAAAAAAAAAAAAAAAATCCTCAAAATATCTCTTTCTTCTCTGGTTTTCTGTTTAGTCTCCGGAACCACCGTAAGGTATTACTTCAGAGAATGGGTGAGGATGATATGCATGAACGTAAATGAAGTGTGTAGTCTTGTTCAATCTCAGTTCCTCAAAATATGTAAACATAATGAAATAACAGAATCCTCAAAAGTTCTGCAAACCCCAAAAATCTGATTTGGACACCACATGACTTCCTTTTACGCGTATTAAATTACATATACAATCTGTTTTACAATCAGAGATTAATACTTATTGATAAATCAATATATGTAAATTTAAAAAAATACTTAAAAAAGTTTAAAAAAATTTATGCATATGAAGTCGGATTCGAACCGATATGCCTTCCTCTTGTACGAACCAAATATCTCAATAATTAAAATTTTATTTTGCTATAACTCTAGAACCAATGAAAATAAGTACCACTTATGATATATTGTTGAAAAGCTCTGAATAAGGGCTGATTACTGCGGTTAAGAAAAAGTCAAAAATTCAAATTTGATTGGATTTTGGGATTTTTTGGACACTTTTGGTCCAGTTGATTGCAATCAAAAGGTGAGGTGCACAACTATATGTTGTCCTATGTCCAAAAATATGTAATCTATATGTAGTCCTAAATCCAAAATTTGAACATCCTGTGAATGTTCGTTTCTCAGTTATGCGAGATACGTATATACGAACAAAAGTCACGCCAAAACTAGTTAAAATGGATTCAGAGATGGTGAAAATGGATATATCCGTTGAAATCTGAAAAATGAAATTTTTCGCGATCACAATACTTCCTTTATTTCTTAACGAGATTAAAAACTTAAAAAAATAAATCCAAGGTTATTTAAAATTATGGATTAACAGTACAATTTAAAGAGAAAACTAAAAGTTATTGAAATAAATTGGTAAATAAGAAAATGCTTCAAAAACCTTTTAAAAAAAAAAATAAATTATTTAAAACCTAAATCTATAAGAACATTTTGTTTGGTAATTAATAATAATACAAAAGAAATATTACATAAAACAATAAGTACGAAGAAGATTTTCGTACTAAAAAAGAACAACTTGAAGGTCTACTAAACTTCAGAACTGAGTATAATTACTCATATAATGTACCTTTTAAAACCCTTTAAAATCGCGAAAGCGTTGGAAAAAGCAGGTAACACAGCTGCTGGTCCGGATGAAATCCATTATAATATGATCAGGCAGCTGAATACCACTGCAAAGCGTAGATTATTAGAACTTTATAATAAAATATGGTGGGATGGAACGTACCCGCAGCAGTGGAAAAAAGCTCATGTTGTTCCAGTACCAAAGAAAAATAAAAATTTAACAGACCCCAATAGCTATCGTCCTATTTCTTTGACGTGTGCTATGGGAAAAATACTGGAAAAAATGATTAATAATCGACTCGTCTGGGTTTTGGAAAAAGAAAATCTGATATCACCTTATCAAGCAGGTTTTCGGCAATACCATTCTACCACTGATCAAATAATCAGCTTAGAGGACATTATGTATAACTGCTTTATTAAAAGGAAACATTGTGTCGGAGTCTTCTTTGATCTTCAGAAGGCTTTCGATATGACCTGGCGTCATGGTATAATGCTCCAGATACATGAATGGGGCATTCGTGGCAACCTGCCAGTCTTATTGAGCAACTATATGAATGAGTGTACTTTCCAAGTACGAGTCAACAATGAATATTCATTTGAAAAAATCTTGGAAAATGGCATACCGCAGGGTTTGCCGTTGAGCGGTACCTTGTTTACCATTGCCATTAATAAATTGATATTAGCCATTCCAGCAGAAATCAGCAAAAGCGTCTATGTTGATGATCTGGCAATTGTGTATGCCAGCAACAAGACTGCAATGGTGAGGTACAAATTGCAACGAGCGATCAATGCTCTAAATGAAGTTGCAAGGAATAACGGATTCCAATTCTCGCCAGAAAAAACGTGCTGTGTACACTTTTGTAGGAAGCGAATTCCTCATCAAAGTCCTGCGTTGACAATTGATGATAATCCAATACAATATAAAGACAATGTAAGATATTTAGGACTAGTATTGGATAAATCCCTTACATGGGGGTTACATATACAGGACTTGAGTGATAGATGCAAAAAAGCCCTAAACATTATTAAATGTTTATCGAACTTAAATTGCGGCTCAGACAAAGAGATATTATTGAGATTGTATAAAGGATTGGTTCAACCTAAACTAGACTACGGATGTATCGTATATTCATCCGCTAGAAAGTCGCATTTAAAAAAGTTAGACGTAGTTCATAATAGCGGAATAAAATATGCAACTGGTGCTATTCGCACAAGTCCGGCGGCAACTCTGATGTCTGAATAATGCTGGAATAATGCCACTACATTATAGAAGAGAGATCCTCTTGTTAAGATATGCAGCAAATATATGGGCTTTCCCTGTTCATATAAATAATAAATTGTTATGAATCATCCCTTGGCTGAATTATACGAACGTCGTGCTACCTAATCCAGACCAGCCGGAATTAGGTACCACGAATTAAGAAGAAAATACGAAATTGCTATACCAGAGACACTAGCAATTTCTACTAGAGAAATACCGCCATGGCTCTTGCCAGCGGTAAATACAAGTGTGGATCTCTCTCAAGGAGAAATAAAAAAGAAACCAGCAGTGATCATCCACCAGGAATTTTTAGCAACCGTCAGTAGTTACCAAGAACATATTAGAATTTATACTGACGGTTCTAAAACCGAACATGGTGTTGGATGCTCGATATATGTAAATGAATAAGCCCACTTTTGGAGACTGCCAGATGTGGCCAGTGTCTAGACGGCAGAACTCACTGCAATTCAGCAAGCTCTTCGCTACACTGAACACTATTGCGAAGAGAGAATGCTAATATGTTCCGATTCATTAAGTGCAATTGTCGCAATTTGGAACAGGAACATTAAGGATGTCCTAATTGCAAACATCCTGTCCATTTTATACATTCTAAAACAACGAGGACAACGAAGCGTATTTGTATGGACTCCGGGGCATGCTGGTATTACAGGTAATGAAATCGCAGACGAAGCTGCCAGAAAGGCAACAGTCTGCGATGATTTGGATGCATTTCCTGTAAGAGTGGCAGGTGTTAAAAACCGTCTAACAAACATAGTAAGAAATAAGTGGAACACTGAATGGAGGAGTTTAAATACAAAGTTAAACTCGGTAAAACTTCTCCTTATAAATGGAAAAGCATCTTTAAGTTAACTCGCCGTGAACAAGTAGCGGTGACCAGACTTAGAATCGGTCACACGCGATTTACAAATTTATATATGTTAACCGGCGAAGTGAGACCAATGTGCGGTGTTTGTAATAAAACACTGACAATCAAGCATCTAATAGAAGAGTGTACCATATATGAGGACCTCAGAAAGAGGTTCCGTCTTACAAATAATATTAGTGCTGATCTGGATAATGGAATTGAATAAAATATAGTTGCATTTTTACATGCCAGTGGACTTCTTAAAAGTCTATAAAATGAAAGTTTAAAACTGTGATAAAAGAATCTCTAAGCGGTAGTTTATATATATATATATATAAAGAAAGAAATGGTATTGATTAGTTGAAATTTTAATTTCATGGTCTTTTGAGAACCTATCTCAAATTTTAATATTGGGGCCCTTTACACCCCGTAAGTCTTTGTGATTGTCCTAGTCTTTTATGTTTTAATGTTTATTGTGAAGTTTGTGTTTTTAAATAAAATGTAAGGGCCCTTTACACCCTTACATATGACGATCCTGATGGAAATAATAATTTCTTTTAAAGAATGTGACGAGGGCTAATGACCTTAGCAGTCGATGCCCCTAAAAATTCAGTAAAAAAAAAAAAAAAAAGCATTAATTAAATCAAAATAAAACAATAAATAAGTAAACAACTATCGGGGTTTAGGCAATTCCAATCGAAAACTAAAAGTTAAGAACATCTAGATCAATGAAATCTCAGTTAAGATTGCCCATCATAATTTATTGCACACCTTTATATAGAAATTAATAATAAAAATATGTCAAAAGATAAATAGAGATATTAAAACTAAACAAACAGGTGAATATAATTTTGTGCAAAGGACATGAACACCTCATACGAAAAAAATTTAAGGGAAGTGATAACACCATTTAATGTTTTTATATCAAAAAACTTGCAAAATTCTTTTTTACAAATGTAATATTCTAAAAGGCCAGATATTCATCTGTAGCATTTTTTTAATTTTCCAGGGGTGCACTGGTGCCGGAACGACATTCGGGTATTGCTTTTTAGGAGAAATATAATATTTTCCTTTGACATAAAACTTGTTTTAACGTAACTCTGATTTACGTTTTATTTTAATATTAAGTATTATGTTATTATATTTTTTAACAATTGATATTATCACGTCCTTAAATGGTGTGTGACAAAGAACACTGGCGTTGCCCGTAACATATGTACGAGCAGTTTGAGACAAAATAAGTCAATAAAAATCTATTCACGAAATAATTTAAACATTTGACATGAAAAAGATAATTTTTTTTCTTATCTAAGTAAATATCAAAATGAATGTTTATTTTTCAATGACTGTCATTTAGTCAGCCGTAGATCGTATTCTTGCAGTCTGTAAATAATATAAAATCAAACGTTCCGGTACTGTAAAAATTACGGATGCATTTGCTGATTTCGTTATTCATCAATATTATAAATAAATTATGTTTTCTATTTAGTTGAGGTATAATTTGTATATTTTTTAAACTCTCGTTTCTAATAAATTTATTTTTTTACAAGTTTCCAGGCAACGTTGCTATCATAGATTTCTGTGATTTTTTAAATATTTATAATGAACCGAATAAGCCTTCATTAGCTTCTATCTTTCTTTTAGATTACTTTAAGTTGTAATTATTGTTTTTACAAAGCAATATATAAATCGCCGCTGTTCCCACGTGTTGACTTATCCGGGAATAGAAGCCAATTTCTATATAGTAGCCACGAAAGAGTTTTATCAATGTAAACTAGTTTTGTAAGAGTTATAGTAAACATTTTTGTGAATGTTTTTGAAGCAGATAAAGAAATAGATTACAAATCATGATCGATTACAACAATGCTGGTTGTTTTTAGGTAGATATTATAAGAAAGCTACCTATTGTAATGGGTAACATGATTCGACCTCCGGAAAATTTCGACATATCTTCGCGTTTAAAATCCCCGAGACCCTAAAACCACCGTCAGTTCAAAAGTTTATATACATATCTATGATATAGATATGAACTTGATATATATATATATATGTGTGTCCACTTTCTTGCGGACACAACTGTTGTAATTTTGTGCCAATCACTTTCAAATTGATACATAAAATACGAGATTATTAAACCCAAATACGGTTTTGGGTCGTTTAACGACCCAAAACCTAAATCGAGTTTGTTAATGGACAAACTCGGATCTTGGAGGTGGAAATGGAGAGGCTTTATTGGAAAAACAAAATATCGCTATAACTTTCTTATTAAGTAAAGCATTGAACTCGTTTAAAGTTCCTAATATTCTTTAGATAAGGGCCTAAACGTATCTAACTAGTCTTTTGGTATCACCAACCATTGGCCCAGGAGGGATGGAAAAAATGGAGTTTTGAAGACAAAAAAAATCATACCTCCCATAATAGGCACAGCATCGAAAAGGTTTTTTCTGAAAAAAATTTTGATGTGACCAACCCTAACGGCAAGCGATGACCTAAATATTGCTGGAATTGTAAGATGATGTAGTATGCTAAATATGTGAAACTTTTTTACATGCAACTATTGTCGTATTGAGTAAATTTAAAGTTTTTCTTAAGTTTAAGGTGGAATCGTTATTATTCCCTACTTAGCACCGGTGAAATCCACCTCCGCGTCCCGGTGTACAGAATGGAATTTTTTTTTTATAACTGTTGATATGGCATTTGCGATAAATAAATTAGTCATTGTACTGATTACCATTAAGCAAATAAGATGATCTATTAAATTTGGAAAATTATGAAAATATTAGGCAAATAAAAAAGTAAAATTAATTATTTCTCTATAGTAACCTAATGTTATAAATTATTCAAATAAACAAAGGAAAAATAATTGTAATATCTTTAATTAAAATTGGAAATTGAAAAAAAATTATGTTGGTTAAAAATTCACACTGGAATACTACGAAAAAAAAAACTTTTACACCAAAGTAGTTTTGTTTTAATACATAAATGAGGTACAAAAATCTCTATTTTTTAAATTGAATTAAAAATAATATTTTATACAAATTTTCATGTTACACATTTCTAAGATTTCAATATTAAAGTGATTTTAATCACTTGATTCAAATAACGAACTTTACAGTAGAACCTTAACTTAAAACAATGAGGGGGTGCGGTGAGGAAGAAACCAAAAAAAAAATTAAAATAAAACAAAGATATTTAATTACCAGATATTTTTGTTAATTAAAAATTTATCAGTTAAATTACCGGTTACGATTCGTAAAACTTATTACATTTTATTAAGAAAAAGCAACTACATAGAATGTATAATTAAGTACATTATTTTTTAACTTAAACCTTTTAAACATTACATTTTCCCGTAGTAAAATTTGTAGAATTAAAGAATAAATTATCCGTGAAAACAAAATCAAAAGAGAGAAATAGAGAAACCACAAAGAGTTGTAGCCTGTCTATTGTGGTCTTTGTATTTAATTTAACTTTCTCATATACATGTGTTTTATAAATGATCTGTTTCGATCTTTGTTCATCTATTAACTTGAAATTTTCCATATGTGTGCTAATTTAAGTTCCACGTAAAATATATTATAATACTTCACATTTCTCCAAATTAATTCCTTCTAGGATTTAGAAAGCAATCATTTTATTATTGTTTTCTTTGTTAATATTTTACGTAGTTTAATATTAAATGGAAACTAAGTATAATTTAAATATATTATATATATTTTTTATTTTGAAATATTATATTAAAAAATGTGGTGTGAACACCACATGACATTCCTTGTACTTCTATTAAATTACATGTACACATGTTTTGCTGCATTTCGTTTAAACTTATTTCATTTGACAGTGAGATATGATCCTTTAATTGTTTAAAAAAGAGGACAGTTACACAACTGCATTGTGGTGGAGACTACATTGCATCACTTTTTTTGTGGTGTTCGTATCAGCATTTTATATTAGTTTATATATTAATTTTGTCCACGTTGCTCAAGTAGTTATGTGGTGTGAGTGAGAACGTGTCGGATCCGTATCCATGGACACATTGTTTCGAACCCGAATTCATGTACATCTATTTTTTTATTTTTACTTTCTTTAATTTAAAAATATTGATTTATTAATAATTATTAACCTCTGTAAACAGTTTTTAATTAGAATGAAAAGTACATAAAAATATATATCACTAATAACTCATGTTTTTTTTTTTCTAAAGTTATTATTGAATTTATTATTTATTGTAAGCATTCGTTTAACAATCACAGGTTAATAATTATTTTTTTTTTTTTGTCTTCAGTCATTTGACTGGTTTGATGCAGCTCTCCAATATTCCCTATCTAGTGCTAGTCGTTTCATTTCAGTATACCCTCTACATCCTACATCCCTAACAATTTGTTTTACATATTCCAAACGTGGCCTGCCTACACAATTTTTCCCTTCTACCTGTCCTTCCAAAATTAAAGCGACTATTCCAGGATGCCTTAGTATGTGGCCGATAAGTCTGTCTCTTCTTTTAACTATATTTTTCCAAATGCTTCTTTCTTCATCTATTTGCCGCAATACCTCCTCATTTGTCACTTTATCCACCCATCTGATTTTTAACATTCTCCTATAGCACCGCATTTCAAAAGCTTCTAATCTTTTCTTCTCAGATACTCCGATCGTCCAAGCTTCACTTCCATATAAAGCGACACTCCAAACATACACTTTCAAAAATCTTTTCCTGACATTTAAATTAATTTTTGATGTAAACAACTTATATTTCTTACTGAAGGCTCGTTTAGCTTGTGCTATTCGGCATTTTATATCGCTCCTGCTTCGTCCATCTTTAGTAATTCTACTTCCCAAATAACAAAATTCTTCTACCTCCATAATCTTTTCTCCTCCTATTTTCACATTCAGTGGTCCATCTTTGTTATTTCTACTACATTTCATTACTTTTGTTTTGTTCTTGTTTATTTTCATGCGATAGTTCTTGCGTAGGACTTCATCTATGCCGTTCATTGTTTCTTCTAAATCCTTTTTATTCTCGGCTAGAATTACTATATCATCAGCAAATCGTAGCATCTTTAATAATTAATTTTAATAATTATTAATAAATCAATATATATAAATAAAATAAAATAAAAAATTATAGAAATCTATGTATATGAAGTCGGATTTGAACCGATGTGTCTTCCC
Source organism: Lycorma delicatula (assembly GCF_047948215.1). Classification (NCBI taxonomy): domain Eukaryota; kingdom Metazoa; phylum Arthropoda; class Insecta; order Hemiptera; family Fulgoridae; genus Lycorma; species Lycorma delicatula. Next base: position 5,305,785 of record NC_134455.1, on the reverse strand, counting down.
CTTGTACCCAAATATTTAATTATTGAAAATTTTATTTGACTATAACTGTGGAACCAATGAAAATAAGTACCTTTTATGATATACCGCTGAAAAGCTCTCAATTAGTACAGTTGCGAAAATGTTCAAAATCTAAATGTTATGAATTTTTTGGACTCTTTCGATTGTAGCCGATTGTAATCGAAAAGCGGAGGTACACAACTAGATGTTACAACAGTCCTAAATCCAAAATTTCAACATTCTGCGGCTAATTGTTTTTCAATTACGCGAGATACATTCGAACGAATGTACGTACAAACGTCTCGCTCAAAGTAGTCAAAATGTATTTAGGGGTGGTCAAAATAAATATTTCCGTTGAAATCTGTAAATCGAAATTTTTCGCTATCTCAATACTTCCATTACTTCGTACAAGGAAGTAAAAATGGAACACTCAATAAAATTCTAAGACAGTAATAATAAATCTTAAGTTTACAGGCATATTTATGTCTTCCGTATTTACATATCATTACTTCAGTTGGTATTTGAAGTAGTTTTCTGTCTGCACTTATCACTTGTTTTTCTACAAACATTGTAGATGTTTCATCATAACAAGCTATCCGAATATTTTGTTCGATATGTATATATATATATCGAATATATGTATATATATATATATATACATATAACATATCCTAGTATATGTTTCATTCTTCAAAGATGATAATAAATAGTAAAGTTAAACAACTGTAAAATTGTAACATACTTGCTTTACAAATAATATATCATTAATTAATTAAACTGATACATATCGAAACTACTTCATGCTTTATCTAGGAAATTTAGACCAACCCTACGGAAGGATGCCGGTAATTTGTATCAAAATATTTCTAATTGGAGATCAATATCTAAGTTAATGAAGAAATTCACCAAATACACAGTACAAAGAGAAGATTGTCAATAAAGAATTTCTACTGTCAAAACAGTATTCCGATAAAAACAATTTAATAATCCGCTTAAGGCACATTTCATCCGCTTAAGTATAATTTCAGGGAGTGTAATACCTGCTGGTAATATGATGACAGTCAGTCAACTAAACGTGCAGGCCTCCGTGGCGCGAGTGGTAGCGTCTCGGCCTTTCATTCGAAGGTCCCGGGTTCGAATCCTGGTCAGTTATGGTATTCTCAAACACGCTACAAATCATTCATCTCAACCTCTGAAGCAATACCTAACGGTAATATTAAAAAAAAATAAAAAAAAGTCTGAAACTAACCTTAAGATAGATCAAGCCGCTTTGAAAAATATATTTACATATTTATTTAAAATTTGTATTTCATATGAAGAACAAAAAAAAAGGTTAGTTAATAATTTTAAAAGAATTTAGGTTCATATTTCTGAAACAATTAATGATAAAATTTTATTTTTCCCTGTGTGACATATTTCCAATTACTGCTTAACTGGGAAGTGGATTGAACCAACTCTTCATATGCCATCACAGTGTTTGTCATTATGGATGTCAAACCCTAATGACAAGGAAGGCCATTTATACGTTGAGGTGCCAAAACTAGTTTATCTGTTGCATTGTAATTGCGAAGGAGAAAAAGAAGAATTTTTCTGGAATGAAACAGAATAAGAAAAAGTAATTATAAATCTGAAACATGATTTTTAATTCGTTACTGAGACCGATGTTTTATTATTTATTCTTTATATGTAACTTTTACTACATAAATCTTATACTATTTCAAAATATATGTATATATATATATATTGAATATAACAATCACTTTTAAAATTTACAGAGGGAAACATATCTGAAGAGTACACTGATTAACATGGTGAATCTGTTGACAAGCACTTTAAAAAATACAACTAGAATATAAAATGGTTCATAAAAGTTACAAAAAAAGTGTAAAATGTAATTAATTAGCTGCTATTTGTTAATTATATAGAAATATACATTATGAGAAGATAGATCGGGGTGTGCTATGTAATACAATAATTAATACATTATGTTAGTAAGGTTAATTCATTTGAATACAAACGAAAATAGGTGGAATATCGTTTTGTAAAAATACCTCTGTGTTATACGAAAATCTGTTTACTATTTAGGATTGTAACTGATTTATAATAAAAAAAAAAGAATTCCTGTTAATGTGTTACTATTGATAATTACTGTATTAACATACTGATCTCTGTTTTATAAACTAAAATAATTATATGTAGAAATCGGACTCTGTGCGAAGCTTCTGCGTAAGAATATGAAAATGGAAATTCTGTAGCATATGAAAAATCCCATGCCTGACCGAGATAACAACCCGGGACCTCCAGATGATAGGCCGACACTCTACCACTCCGTCACGGAGATCGGCAATTTTATATGGCTAGTACTTTTTTAAGAACATGTTTATAATATTATACTTATATTATTATATATTATATTTGTTAATAATGTATATATGTTTTCATTCTTTAACATAAAAGGTGTAAAAAAAAAAAAAATACCGGATTTTGAATTTTTTATATCTCCTGGATGAGCTCTACAGTGCCGATTTAAGACTAGAATAAAATAGCAAAACGGACTGTTTTAGTTGCGCACATGGCTGAAGATTGAATGCCGATCTTTCCGCTTGAAAGCGGCACTAGCAAAGATAAGGACTCCTGAACAGCTATCCTTCTGTGTTTTGCATGTGTTCCATGAAAAGTTTAACTGTGATTCATCGACGGCATTCTTCGTACACGACCGTATATTTGTGTAAAGAGAAGAGTATGGGACTACCAAGGATGCCTAAAGAAAATGTTGAACGTATCAGGAAGTTTTTTATCTACAGTCCTAAAAGGTTTGTTAGAAAATTAAGCCGTGAATTACGATGTCTGTGATGACAATGTGGAATATTTTAAAGAAATACTATTATATATGTCCACACTGTTACAGGCTTTGAAGCCGACTACACTCTGCGTGCCGAGTTGGCAGTCGGAATGTTGCAGAATGAATATAATGACTTTCTTGATCGTATCGTGTTTAGGGGATGGATCAATATTTAATCTTAGTGGACAAATTAACTAAGGGTCAGAAAATCACTTACAATGCGAAATAGACTTAAAAAATATGTATTTTTGTTTTCCGTGCAATACCTTTCACAGAACGGAAAGTTTATGGACCGTTCCTTTTCGCTTGATCAATCGTAACAGGAGTTACTTATTTGGATAAAGCAATAGACCAGAGAATTCTATTTAGCAGGATGTTGCTAAATATAGTAGTTATGCTAAAGTTAAGCTCTGTGTAATTCTGGCATGCCAGAAGAATTACGTCACTGTTCCTCACTGGCATAACTCTGTACGGGATTGGTTGAATGAACTTATCCCAACTGCCGGATCGGTCAGCACGGACACATGCGAGAGCTTATTTGTAGTTGCTCCAAGGTCACCTAATGACCCTTATGTGTGATTCTATCCTTTGAGGTTTTATAAAGAAACTTGTGTATGTGCCTTCGCATCCGATTTGAGATACAGGATTGAAGCGGTTCTCGTTTCCATTACCCCAAACTTGCTGATTAAGCTATGGGAAGTCTTTTCTTATCGGTTGGATATGTGGAACTTGACGAAAGATGCTTGAGTTACAGTTTTCCTCTACAAGAACCCTTGTAGAGAAAAACTGTAAGAGTTACTCTTTTATTTTACTTATGATTCGTGACTGAAAATCAAAGATAAGAGGTATTTAATAGTTTTAAAACCCCGATATTATTTTTTTAATCCTGTATTGTGACAATCACGTGTTTTAATTGTTTGTTTTATTCCTAGTATTTTTCCATATTATTTTAAACAACAGAAACGACATTTAAAGATGAATAGTTATGGTTTTCTTCCGTATGAAACATCGAAAAAAAATTGTATTGAAATTATTTGCTAAAATAAAATGAGATTTCTCGCAACAAAAAGAAAAACACCTTTTATTTAGTGCAGGTGGATGAATCAGAAAGAAATTTTTGAAAACATTTGTTTGGTTGTAGCACATTTCAGTACTGAAACACGATGGAAAAACAGAAAGAAAAATAGAAGCATATAGTGTGATATTGCAACAGGCCGTAAAATGTAGTGTTATACTCTGATGTTAAAATAAGGTATTTTCATATAGATCGAAATTGAAAATATTATAATACGAATAAAAAAGGCAATATTTTATGACAGAAACTTGGAGAATCGAACTATGACAGTTTTAATTCGATTATATGGAAATCTGTAGAAGGTAAAACCTATAAAGGAGGAAAAATATTTGAGTATAGAACACAATAATTGAGGTTGTATGAAGTATATCGAGATTAAAAATTAACACAGAAATGAAAATAACATCAAATTAGCAATTTCACTGAATACTCAAAAAACTGAAATTATTGCATCGTAATAAAATTTATTAGTACATATTTTTATATTAATTTTATTTTATAACAAATATTTTAAAAATTGTTCATCAAGCTATATTAATTAATATTACGTAATATCTGAATTCAGTTGTAATTAGTCTGTTTTTCATTCATAGCCGCAGGCTTCCGAGAGATTAGAAAATATAATATTATAATCCAATTGGAGAAGAAAAAATAATATTTTCTTCTAAATAAAATAGATATTTAGAAATTGGTTTTAAGATATTTACATAAAAATTGCCCACACCAAAAATCAAGTTGATATCTTCATTTCTAACCGAGAAATTAATAAAAGTAACCGGATTTAAAAAAAAATTCAAAATCAATTTTATCCTTTAAAATTGGAGTTTCAAAAAATCTTGAAATTAGTTTCTAGATATTCACATGAAGATTAAACTCAGAAAAATCACGTATCTGATTTGTTATTAAGAAATTAAAAAAATAGTAGATTTAATAATTTTAACCCTTTAAACTCAGTATTTCAAAAAATCCTTCCTTAGTGTGCACTTACGCCATAATAAAAACATGTATACAAATTTTCAACAATCTATCTTCAGTACTTTTTGCTGGACGTTGACGAATCAGTCGGTCATATATACGAGGTGCGACAATAAAGTAATGAGACTGATTTTTCTTTGCAGGCTGTGGCAACCCTGCAGCTTGCGTAGGCACACCATCTCTGACCTTGGTCTATAAGCTACTTCTAATCCAAGCGGACATTGATGCAACTGCTCAGTCGTGAGTTGTGCTGTAATAAGTGAACACGTGTTTGTGTCTCTCGTCACAGAAATGAAACCGCAAAATATTGTGCAACGGTATGCCATGCGATGGTGCTCAAAGTGATCACCCAGACCAAAAAAAGCTCGCATGTCAAAATCAAAAGAGAAATGCATGCTTGTGTGCTTCTTCGATAACAAGGGAATTGTTCATAAAGAGTGGGTGCCTCCTGGACAAACAGTTAACTAATATTTCTTCAAAGAAATTTTAGAATGACTTCATAAACGAGTTCTTCGTGTCCGGGCCAACATTGCTGATAATTGGATTCTGCATCACGATAATGCGGCATCCCATACTGCTGTGTCAGTACAGCAATTTTTAACCTCAAAACAAATTTCAGTACTACCACAGCCACCTTATTCACCAGATTCGCTTCGTGCGACTTTTTTCTATTTCCAAGAGTAAAAATGGCGGTCAAGGGACACCATTTTCAAACAACACAAGATGTCCAAAAAGCTGTGAGGAGGGTATTGGAGGATATTACAGAAGATGAGTTCCAGAGATGTTACCGTCATTGGCAGAAGCGCTGGAATAAGTGTATGCAATCAGAGGGGAACTACTTTGAAGAAGACAACACTAAACATGACTAAAACGGTAAGCAACATTTTTTTTTTCACATCAGTCTCATTACTTTATTGTCGCACCTCGTATGTATTTAAAGAAATGGATCATATGCTTAAACATATTATAAATGATATCTCTTACGAAATTAAACAAAATTGAAAATGAAAGAGTCGAAGAACGAAATTATAAAATAGCCTATCTAAATCTGCACTCTTAATATCATTCGGGTGATATTTTCAAAAATTTCTATTCTTGGCTTTCAGCTTATTTCTTACTGACTTTAGACATCTGAAATCCCAACCTTTCGCCTCTTTCTACCAATATCACTTTTTTCCTTTTTATGGATAAAATCACTTCTTAACAAATACGACTGGTTTCTCCCTTTCACATACGTAGGTAATAGCATATAATTTTTGTAATATTTTTTATAAAACCACAGGCAATTTTTTTTCAATATTTAAAGATCTGAATGTGACAAATGATGCAAGGAAAAACTTATTTAATTTAGTTTAATAAATCAAAGGAAAAAATGCATTTTTAATTATAAAATAAGTTAGCAAACCAACACAGTTATAAGAAACATGTACTCTAACAACTATGATTACATTAAAAAAAATTACTTGTTATTTTTATATGATATTTTTTTTGTTATCTTAAGAAAATTTCATAAAATAGACGTATAACCCTTCAATGAAAATACGCTAATTTTAACATTATTAAGCCATATACATGTAAAACAGCTTTTATTCTGATATTTTTATTTAATGATAAATTTTTACTTTTATTGGTTAAAATGAAATATTACATAAAAATTTTAATTGCCAAAAATGATCCTTTTGGGTAGGTTATTGTACCTGAATTGTTTTAGCATATAGTGCGTTGGACTTTTGAGCAAGATGATGAAATATATTACAGGCAAAGAGACCTTTGGTGGATTGTTTTAGTAAAAGTTTTCGAAATAGAAATCAATCTTAGCAAGAGTTATGCCAAATTATCTTCATACGCTTACACAAACTACAGCATGATTTTTAAGATTTAAATATGATATTTCCATTACTATTATTTTAAGCATGAAAATAAAATAAATATTTGTTTAAAAATAAAGAAATAAATAGTGAAAATAAAATAAATTCAATAGCGATTTGAAATAATGTAGTGCTTTAAATTCGTCAGACAGACTGCAATCTAACGAAAAAAGACATGCAATAGAAGGGTCTGGTCTGGTGATATAATTTGATAACTAAGATACATAACAAAAAATTTACTGTTAAGTCATTGTAATATAAAACATTCACCAAATTAAACAAATTAAATCGGATTCTCTTTTATATAGTTTCATTAAGAAATCGTTTAAACAGCAAACATTTATTTTTCCGTTTAAATAAGACTTTTGAAACACAAGTTTGACAGCGTTTTATGATCATCCGATGCACTTTAATTTTTAAAAATCAAATATATAAAATATATGTTTAATTATTATATTTACAAAACCATGAAACATATATTTAACGCAATAATTGCTACTCTTTCAATTGTATTAATTTGATTCCCTAGAATTTCTACTTTATTTTAGAAACGGAGAAATGTTAGTGGCTCATTGGATGACTAAGCAAGAGATTATTTCCGCTAAAAACGTTCCAAATATCTGGTGATTGATATGGTTTTCAAGAGGTACAATTCTAATAGTTCACCTGGGAAATTTTAATGATAATGAATTATAATGATGAAGCAGTTTCAACAGTAAAGAATGTATAACTGATGGTACTGAAACTTAACGTTTACTGATATAACAAAATCAAACCTAAAAGGGAAAAGCACACATTATCGTGTGCTTTTTGCACGATTGTGTGCTAAACTAATAGTACGCCAAATATTAACTTTTTACGAATCAGATTTCTTAGGCATTTGGATAGATGAGATCAAATTGTTGAAAGCTTTTCTGCATTATTAAAACATTTTACTCTAATTATGAATACGTAAACAGTCCTTAACTAGTATGTCTCTTTTTACTTTTCGTAGCAGGATTTTTAACGAAGATTTTGTTCCATTTCAATGCGGCTAAGAATTCGGGTTGGCTTAATTTTTACTTATTTCAAGCAAAAATACACACACACATATATATATAGTACATTATAATACACTACATTTTTAAAGCGATTATTTTAATGTTAATAAATGATATCGTCACTTCAAATGATAAATAATCTGTTTAGAACATTCAGTTTTTAGTGACAAATTTCATAAGGATTGGTCAAAAATATACATATATTAGCGTGAATGTTATCTGGCTAAATGATTTTGTATTACTCGTTTTTTTTACATTAATACTTTCGTTTAAATATCTCTTATATATAATAAGTTGGGAATTTTTAAGCACAGTACACTATGTAATTAATACTAGTAAAAATAAGCCGTTTATTTATAAAGAGATATGGGGCCTTGATCCATAACTCTGCTGTATGATATTGGAAAGATGTGCTTCACTTCCATTCCATGATTTCAATTAAGTTTAGGCTCCTCCTATTTGGCATTCTATGTACCTATTTTCTACGTTATTTATTAAACAATGCTTTAAAAAATTTTCTTCTAGTCATAGTCTGACATAGAATACCTTTTCATTAGCCCTTAATGAAAGATTTGTTTTATTAATCTGTTCATAGCACCGAACAAATTTTTATTTATTCTAAGAACACAGCGACAGCTGTTTGTGTGTAAAACAGATGTGTCTAGTGAGTTCTAGTGAAAATTTATCCTGTGTGAGGTAACCAGGAATTATATTACCTGGATGAATAAGCGACATAATCATCCATAGCACGTTGATATGGAGCAGCTACTGTTCTTCCTAGCAACGGCGAATCATCGCATGTAAACAATAACCTACCGTTACATGTTTACCCTAACCTACAAGGTAATAGAATACGTGAGCTCCTAATGTGTTCTGACAGGGACCCTCGGAAATTGGCGGGACACAATTTAATTAGAGACGACATTATCGATAACATGAGTGACTTTTCAGAAGCAGAGAGTGAAAATGATATTACGTATTTTAGTGAAGCAAACCCTCTCTGCCAAGCAATACCAGTATTGCACATACAAAATGAATAATGTCAGTTGGCAGAACGATGAAATTCCAGCGGCAAAAAAAACCGCAACGGACAAAATATTATACTGAAACTAATATTCGTACAATCAACTGGATCATCTAATTTTGCTGTTTAGCTTTCTTGACAAAATTGTTTACAACAAAAGTGTTCATGCAAAAACATTAAAACCTGAACATATTTTTATAACAGGCAATAATGAAATAACTGAATTGAAAATGTTTCTGCCACAATTATTTGCTAAATGTAAGGTAATTAAAGATAAATTGAGGACAATGAAATCGGGTCACACGGTAAAAGTTCTACCATTTGATATTGAAACATAAAATAATTAGGTCAAAAATGCTTGAAAACTGTATTAATCACTATACATATAAACTTAAACATGAAAGTGCATATAGAGTGATCATGTGAAGCAGGCATCAGTTGAAAGATAAAGCAGAAATCATTGATGAATTGATGAAGCTAGGCCACGAGATTAGAAACGTTACTAACGTTCTACATTATAAAGAAGGAACCGCTGCCACTTTATTTCGGAGATTTGGAGTCCAAATCTAATATTAAAGAAATTTTTGACGTGAGATCTGTCAACTACACAATTGTAAGCCTCACTCTTCTCGAACCCTGACTTACAAGTTTGAAAACAAAGATAAATGAAATAAAGTCGAAGGACGTCACATTCACCCTTCGAAATGAAAACTGCCCAACTGTTTCAATCTTTAATATTCTTAAAGATATTCTATCTTTAATTTCTGAAAAATGTAAATATTTAAGTTTTCCTCTTGATCGGCGCCTTACTTTGGTAAAACATATCAAATCTAAGCTGAAATCTTATTAAACACCCCAAGGCAACCAGCCTCCAGGACATAGCATGGTCACCTTGCAGTGTCGTGGCAGCAGTCTCTGCCCCCCCCCTATCTGCCTCCTGCCGGAGGATCTCCCGCCGGTGTCCCCAAAGCCTCTTCGGGGTGAGCCAACCACCTCATTCGGGCAGCTAACTCCCCCCTCCTCAATGGGGCTACCCTCCCCGTACCTATCCTACCTGTAGCCGGCACGCCTTCCGAGTACCGCTACCCCCACGCGTTCCTCTCATACCTGAGGGTCCTTAATGCCATCATCGGGGAGCCCCGACTCCATCATATGGGGCTAGAACACCCTAGGCAATAAGGCTACCTCCCTGGTCCCTAATCGTCGCCACGATTCATCCCCAGCCTCCAGAATTTTTTGAGGCTTTTTTTTTTATCAAATCTAAGCTAATGCAGTTAAACCTAACGTTTAAAATATGTACTGGCTAACAGGACAGAGATCTCGACTCCTACTAGAAAATAAATTATTGATTCATAAATCCATCTTGAAACCAATTTGGACTTATGGGGTTGAATTGTAGGGTACAACAAGAAATTCCATTACTGACATACTTGAAGGTTATCGGACAAAACCTCTGCGAAAAATGTTAAACATCACTCGGTGTATAAGCAATAACCTCATATATATATATATATAATGATTTTAAATTTAAGAACCGTTAGAGAAGAAATCTTTCTGATAAGTCAACGATATCAGAATTTTTATTTTTGAGTTTAGTTCGGCATCCAAATTATATGACAGTCAATTTATTGGATAACATTATTAGCGATTTTCAAGATTAATGAGAAACAGTATTCTTGATTTGATATATCGATTCAGTAAAGTGATTTTATAAATCAGCTTTACGAAGTACTTTCCAATTTCATTTCTTTTCGTTGTTAATTTTTACATCACTAACCACTGGGTCTGTAGTTTCTTAATGTTCATTCCAAATTTAGCTTATCTACTACTTTTTGTTGAATTGTAATTCTGAACCGATTGCAGAGTTACTGTGACGTTATAATAAAGGGAAAAAACAGAACAAAAAAGGTGGATTGTTTGTATATACTGGACTTTAAACAATTATCGTCCAACCTATCTGTGATCAATGAAATTTCTAAATCTCTTAATTAGAAATAAACGAAAATGTCTGTTAAATTATTGTAACGATTATTTCACTTCTACTACATTGCTTTCGACCACAGTTTCCGAATTTATTGTTTCTCTTAGAGAAACATTGCTTGGTATGGATGGAAGAAATTTGTACTGTCCGGAATGTATATTGAAAAAAGCTATGTGAATAAACTAGTAAAAAATGCAATAACATGAAAGTTTACATTCTGTAATAGTAGACTGTATGTTTAGAATGAATATTTTAATTTTTTTCTGCAAGTTTTATAAAATTAACGATGCTATATAATCCGAAAGTAATATAGATATATCGTATTCATTTCTAAACAGTATTTATTAATTTTGATTTGATTTATATTTTTTGTTTTCGTTGCGATACAAAAAGGTATGCAATACTACACACACACGCGCGCGCGCGAGTATGTATATATATGAGCGACTGCATGCAATGCAGTAAAAACACGTAATAACCAGCAGAATTTTCATTTTGATAGAAATTAATGGTATGAAAACCCAGTAACGTGTTTTTTTTTTTTTTTTTTTTTTTTTTTTTTTTTTGTAGACTTAAAGTAAATCTATCTCGATAAAAATAGGAAAAGATAAATACTTGTTATTTCTCAAGTTAAGAGTTTTTAATTGACACAACTAAAACATTTTAACTGAAGTAAGATAAAATGGAATGCCAACGATACAAGGACTTATAAATTAATTACTGAAGTATTTATTTGTAGATTTCACAAAGAAGTATTCCAATTTCCTAAGTAATAGTAAATTTTTTTTTTTCAACAAATTTGCTATCAGTCAATATTTTATTTTCTTGAAGTTTCATAAAAAGTATTAAAAATTAATGATATAATGATAGTTGTCAAAAGGATAAAACTGGGAAACCTTTTTTTTGGGTCATAAAGTGAATTGGAATTATTATATAAACGTATTTATGTAGAGTATGTGTGTACATTTAAAATTATACAATATTCATTTGCAATATGTTTCTTTTAATGCAATGATAATTCAAAGCTGATAAAATATGTTTTGAATAAAATCCGTTTTATTTAACTTTTATTTGTATTGTATAATGTAATTCTAGAACACTAAGCGGTTTGAATAGAATCACAAAGCGGTAATAGTCTACATATATATATATATATATATATATATATATTTATATATCTACTAAGAAGCAAAGACGTCCTTTGTGGTGTTACCCCAGGGGCGTAAACGGTATTGGGACAAATCTGCTGACGCAGCTGTACAGATCTTTTGTTTCAAATTACAGTTTTACAGCCTCTTTTAAGACCATACAACACAATCGTGTACTTTGTTGTTTTCATGGTTACTATCTTTTTTATATACTAATTAAAACTTTTAAATTTCAAGTGGAATTAATTCAAAAATAGTTTTTTTTAATATAATTTTAATTACAAGCAATCTATATTTTGGTAATTTTTATTGTTTTTAATTTTAATTTTTTTAAAAAACTTTATTTAGGCTATTTTTGACTTTTTTTTAATAAAAATATTTTGTATTACTCACAATTTTTTCTGATTATTTAAAAAAAAACAGCGATCATAATTATGTATAAGTTTTCCGATGCATGTAAAATTTAATTTTTTTTGTACATGGAATACTTTTTTATTTAAGAGTCTAAAAATTAAAATTAGGAAATTTGAACATCCCCATGTGTGATAAAAGTAATAAACTATTGATAATAAAATGTATTTCAAAAGCTGTAATAATTTGGTCAAAAACCGTTGAAAAAAAATCATATTATTTTCTGAATTTCATTTTGTTCAGTTCTGTAATATTGTTTTAAGTACACGCAACATACTTCTGTTGTTTTTATAAAACCCTAGAATAGCAACATTTTTATGTACTTCTTTATTATATGCAAGTTTTAAATTGTATAATTTACATAAAATAATGAAAAAATAAATATTTTAGAAACAATTATGAAATAAGGAATTCTATGTTGACATTTATCTACTTCACATCGTTACATCCAATGTTTTGACGATGGTAGATATTAAAAAGAAAAAAACTTTTCGCTTTCCTCGATACTCCGAAAAGATAAGAAATAATTATTGAATTTCTCAAACGTGGTTACCGCTGATATATTAATAAATTATTAAATATTATTAAAAAGTACAAATCCACCTTACCAGGAATTAATTTTGAACTTTCAGTCCTTAGACCGTCGTCAGGAAATTAAAATATCATTATAAAATAAAAATATTAAGCAGTCACGACTGTTTGCTAGTTATCAGTATACTCTTGACTGACAAAATAATTATTGGTTATTAAAACTAAACGTTTTTAAATAAATAAAATAAACTTCCTTGTACAAGATTTATAAAACTTCGAAGCGTTATGGAATGGAATGCAAAGTTGGCGGGACCTGGACAGAGTCCCTTACTGCTGGATGATTCTAACGGGCGTGTTTTTAAAAGGTTTATTTTAGGTGTCGGGTCTAATTTTTCAATTTTTGTCTTATTTAATATTTTGTCTTTTTAAGGACGGATTTAATTGCATTCCAATCCGTTGTTAAACCAGCGTTATCAAACCCATTTTATGGGCCGACCGCGGAAGGTTAGGCTTATGAAACCTGTCCTCCCGATATAATTCCCCTTCAGACCGTCCACTGAAGTCCTTTCGGTGCTAACGCTTCATAGGCTAGCAGGAATACGCCACAACGGGGCACTAACTATATGGAGGGAGCAATGTGCCCCCTTTTCCGGAGGAGTCGCAATAGCTGATTTAAGTTAGATTAAATGTAAGTTTTAAAGGGAGAGGTTGAGTAGAAGCTCTTCATCCACTTCTGTGATGGCTACCTTTCGGGACGCATCTCTGCTGAGCTCTTTTCCGGACTCCTGTCCGTGATGTTGGATCGAGTAGAGGGTCTTCCTTCTTCTTCATCTTCTTATTCCGATGACCTCTTCATTCTTCTTTGGCCTGCACTTTCCGAGAATTGGCAGTAACCTAGGTTACATACCATTAACCTTAGTATTCTCGAGGCTCCGAAGGGCTGAACGGGGAAAACTGCTGGTTTCTTCCTTCTTCCATGATGGGCAGGTGGCTGCTGGGCTCGTTCCCTCATTCTTCTTTCTTGAAAAGAAAGGGAATAGGGAACTTACAAATTTAGTGATACCTATTCGCGATCGCGGTTTTGGGGCGGCGATCGCCTATTCAGAAGAAGTAAATAGAATTTCTTTACGCTACATAATATTAATCTCCAGACACACGTGTGTCCGGGAAGGGTTTGGGGGGTCGAAGCGTTAAAAAAAGTATGATTCCTTAGATCATACCACACTGAATAGAAACAAGAAGCTAAAAGAATAATTCACTTTCGTCGAATAACAAGATAATTTATTTTGGTATTGGCAGTGATTTCAATAAATAAGCAGAAAGTGTCCAAAAAGTGGTATAAAATATCCAGCTATTGGAAGAAGAAGAATAGATGTAAAGAAAAAATGTAAATGTCAAATCAAAGATGTATATTTATATTAAAAAGAAGATTTTATTTATAAATAACCAAGCGAAACCACATCCAATTATCTATGAGAGTTAGCAAAAATTTTGCCGATCTCCGTGGGGGAGTGGTAGCGTCTCAGTTTTTTATCCGGAGGTCCTGGGTGTGAATCCCGGTCAGGCATTGAATTTTTCATACGCTACAAATTTCTATTTATCATAGAGCAGGATGACCACATCAGTCCATGCCCGTCATCTCAAGAAAAAAATAAATAAATAAAAATCTCAAACCATAAGTTTAAGAATAGTAAGAATATATAAAAATAACAATGAAAATAATTTTTTTTCTGTCGCTTAATTAATTTTTTTAAGAAACCTATGTGAAACATCTAGCTGCTTTGATTTTGTAGAAAATTACAATTTTTAGTGGTCATTAATAAACTAAAACATTAATTTGACCGTCAGAAAAATCGAATACAATATTTGATAATTCAGTAAACCAAACATAATTTATTAATCCTTCGAATGATTAATGAAGGATTCAGAGAACAAAAGAGAAAGCTTTTAACACAATACATAGAATTAATATATATTAGAGAACAACTGTGGCTAGCTCAGAGAACAACTGTGGCGAGAGCATCTGTATCAGCCGGCCCAAGCACAGCCTTAGACATTGAATCAAGTTCATCAGCCGCCGAAAGTGCATCGGTTGCAAGTTTAGACTTAATTGCAACGATGCTCACAGCACCATTGAAGCTTTCATCACCTGATGTAAGCCGGCGAACGTCATTGGCGTCAGAAAGAGAAGACGATGCCATGTCCGAAGCCTCAGACACTCTGTCGTCGGAAGTTGAGGCCGTTCGCAGAATGGAAAAACGTAAGAAAGGATGGCCGAAAGGAAAGCCTAGGCGGTAATTTGTTGGATTTTAAATTAGAAGATTGAAATTTTGAACACTTATATTCTTCATGGAAATATGAATTAAAGAACCTTTTTTTTATTTTTTTTTTTTTGAAGTGGTATGGGGCTAATGACCAAAGTAGTCGATGCCCCTAAAAACCTCAAAAAAAAAAAAAAAATTTATATATTAAGAAAAAAACATTTAATGAGAAAAGCGGCATAGAGGAGACTAGCGTGAAGATAAGAGAAGGCTGTCTAGTAGTACTGCAAAACAAAAGGATTATGTCAGAGCATAGGATTTTTTCTTTTCTAATTAAAAACATTTTTCTTTATTAAAATTACGATCAAAAAATAATAAATATTACTTTATCCGCTTTTCTTACATTTTTTCCTCGTATCAGTCATTTCATTCCATGTTAATTGTAATCCAAATTAATAAAATTTAATACAACGTACAAAAACTAAAATACTATTTTTATTCAAATAATTAATTCTATTTTTCTCCATTATTATCATTGATATCTGTCTGTAGATGATATATAATTACATTAAGATTAAAAATAAAGCAGTTAAAAATTATCATATAAAAAAATTGTCCCCGTTATCCTGAGATAACCTAATTTTAATTGCAGCTAACTGTATAACACTTCATCCCTTAACCCACTTTTTTCTTTTTTTTTTTTAACCTGCAGGACCACCATTAAGTATTGCTTCAGAGTATGAGATGAATGATTTGCAGCATGTGAAAATGACACGCCTTAACGAGATTCGGGACCTCCGAATGAAAGGCCGAGACGCTACCACCCGCGCTAAGGAGGCCAGCACTTTAATCTACTTGCGAGCTGTATTAATAACAGGTGGTTGTTTTATGAGGATAAAGATGAGCTCCTTAAAATTAATCAGAATTTTCCTCTGATAATATCCATTGCTCCACGGATAAAAACCAGAATACCTTTTTACTTATGTAGGTCAGGAAATACTACAAACCCGAAGTTTGTGGAGCTTTTTTTTAATACGGTTGGAAGTTATTTCATTCAAAAATATTTTTAAACTATTATGTAAAAGTATAGAAACAAATAGGCTTATTTTTTAACTAAAAAGAAACAATTTCTGGATATCTTCAATGAATTTTATTTCTGTACAACCACCGGACAGAAAACAATATACTCTGGTACTCTTTTGCATCGGTTTACAGGTAGACTTCTCACTAAGTTACTCTAAGGATAATGGACGTGGTAGCTGATAGAATCCTCAAAGTTTACCTCAAGATTAGCAGATTTACCCTTAATAAAGTAACTCAAAATGAGGTAAAAGAGGCAAGGAAAAGTAGTGAATTGTCAGGGGTAACCCCATAGAAGAACAGTAGCACAGGACAAACAACCCACCAAAGGATAGTTCAAGGCATCGTACAGGAAAATTTGTGCTGTTCCTTCCATAAACTGTTACAGATAAATACTTACTTCTCTATATGATATTTTTGATCTAGTGAAGGATGATATCTGTAAAAATTTGGCCGTATCAGAATTTTCACTTCTTTAAGGTTTTATTTTTATCAAACTTTATTATTAGGGGATATAAATTAAAACAATGTTTGAATAAATATTTCGGATTACGATAGACTCAATGATTATAATTTTTCAAAAACGAATCTTTCCTTCAAATAAGACAAAAAATATTTACAAAAATTTTGAATTTTTACCAAAATAAACACACACTTATTTCCATTTTATAAAACAGAAAGAATATGAGGACAGTAGCTTATGTAACTAATTGAACAAAATGCAAACTAGTTGATGTTATTTGTAGAATATATATTCAATTTATCCACAATTCGGTTTTCAGTTTCGGCCTCGAATTTTTTTATTATTTTCCCTATTACCACATAAAATTCAATGTAGCTCGTACAATAATGGCAACGCACCGTTGCGAAAAAAAAATTAATTTTTAAATTAATTAATTAGGGTTAATTAAAACCCTTTCATTAATATGAGTAATATTTGAAAAACCTAGTTGTACGAAATTTAAAACAACTAATTTGAAGTCGCACAAAGCAAAATCAATGTTCAAATCAAATCAATGTTCAGTCTATCATTGCTCATTGATAGATAATTTTGTAAAATTACAAAGCAAAAGTAGCTTACAACTGGGAACATTGCTATTGTACAGAACTTTCCAATGTAGATTAAAATGATGTTATATACATGAAAGCGGTGTGGATAAAAGGAGATGGACATTGTTTGACTTTAATAATTAATAAAATATCTGATTATACTGGTTTTTAGAAAGCATAATTATAAAAAAATTAATAAATATTTAATTTATTGTAGTTGGGTAGAAAAATAATATTTTGATATGTAGTAGTGTTACAAATTAATAATACTCTAATAAAATTTATTACTTTCTCTAAATTTTCTTAATTGTCTGACATTATTAAATAAATGTAAAATAAATTACCCTACCAAATTAGCACTTAATATTGAGGCGTTGAAAGAAGATATTTTGTACATAAATTTAAAAAACGTCCATTGTTTAAGAAACTAATAATTCTTCTAATAAAATTGAGATTAGATTGTTCCATCGTTAAAACTAGTTTAATTTAATTCTTATTTCGACTGAGAGAGTTTAATTACTAAGCTGTATGAACAGTAAGCATAAATGCTTTTCAGAGCTGATTTTAAAGTAATATATGATTATTTTTTCAAGAAGATTAAAACAAGCATTAATGTTATGTAACCATAAGAAATTTCTCTATTAATCGTTGCTAAGATAGTGTGAAATAACAGAACGCAGTTACGTTGCTATATTTAAAAAAAAAATTTAATTAACTTATTTTTCACAAAATAATCTATAAATAAATAAAGTTGTTAGTCAAATTGAAAGCCTTCTTCTGATTATGGTTCATTATATTTAAGCCCTTTTATTATATCTTAAGAAGGAAGACTAATATATAAGTAAGGATTTGTGAAGTTTTATTATCCGGTAAGGATCACAGAGATGTTCATTATTAGCAATCTGTTTGTAAAGCACTGTAATGAAGGTAACAGTCTAGGGCTAAGAAGTGGTGACTGGAAGTAGCTCATGTCTCAAGGATCTCTACTACATCTCCAGATTCAGTTCTAATGACAGACTTGATACAGTCGGGTTCGAAGTGGATTCACTTTACTAAGGCCAGTCTCTTGTGAGACAAGACCTATAAATTCCTTAAAGGGATGGACTTCAAATTAAATGTATTTTCTGTATACATTATTAGGTAGAGAATTATTTTATTCCTCTCTAAATATTCCATTTTTTACTTTCTGTTTTCCAATGTCCCATAATAAAAAATTAAACATTGATTTTCATATTATTCCGTATTATGCAACGTGTGAATTTGTTTTGTATTGAAAATTATAATATTTTAACGATTAAAATTGATAATATTAAGGCGATTATTCCACGTAATTTTCACCACGTATTGAGTTGACTTGTTAAAAAATAAAAATTCACTTTGCGGTAAAAATATGTCACGTCGGAAAAATACAATGAATAAACGGCTGAGAAAACGTTTTCTGAATCGTTGAATCTAGCCGACTAACACTGGAAGCAGTGTTCAGAACGCGACTTAAAAAAAAAAAAAAAACAGGAGTTACTAGGAAATGGAAAGTGTTGCCAACATATAAACCGAAAAGTTTAAAATAATTACCAATGAAAGCGAAATAATGACCATAAAATTGCCATCAGCGATAACATAGATGATATAGATGGTAAAGAGCAGCTAAATTTTAAAAAAGCAGCCTTATACTCCCTGCTTTAAAATAGATATAAAGATTATAAATTATTTTAAAACATATCTCTATCGGCCTGCCGGAAGGCGGAGGTAGATTTAATCGGTGCTAAGTAGGGAATAAAAAAGAATTCTACTTTAAAATTAAGAAAAAATTCATATTTACTAAATACGACAACGGTTGCATGTGAAAAAAAGTATCACATGTTTAGCTTACGACAAGCCCACCATCTTACAATTCCAGCAATATTTTGGTCATCCGTTGCCGTAAGAGTTGGTCAGATCAAAACTTGTTTCAGACAAAAGTTTTACGTAATTAGAGGACTAATGACCACTTAAAACCGATTCGATACAGTGCCAATTAAGGGAGGTATGATTTTTTGTCTTCGAAACCCCATTTTTTCCACCCGTTTGGCCAATAATTGGTGATATCGAAGAACTTTACTTCCGTAAGATTTAGGCCCTTATCCTAAAAATAGTAGGAACTTTAAACGAGTTCGATATTTTAATTAATAAGAAAGTTATAGCGATATTTTGTTTTTACGATAAAGCCCCCCCCCCCCCCATTTCTATGCTCATACTTTAAAGAACTAGACCGAGATTTTCGACGAGTTATTTTTAAGGAACAATCTGACATTATTGACACAAAATTACGGAAGTTATCGTGTTCACAAGAAAGTGACTATATATATATGTAAACTTTTGAGCTGACGGTGATTTTGGGATCTTTTCTTTCTTTTTCCTGTTTAGCCTCCGGTAACTACCGTTTAGATAATTCATCAGAGGAAGAATGAGGATGATACGTATGAGTGTAAGTGAAGTGTAGTCTTGTACATTCTCAGTTCGACCGTTCCTGAGATGTGTGGTTAATTGAAACCCAACCACCAAAGAACACCGGTATCCACGATCTAGTATTCAAATCCGTGTAAAAATAACTGGCTTTACTAGGACTTGAACGCTGTAATTCTCGACTTCCAAATCAGCTGATTTGGGAAGACGCGTTAACCACTAGACCAACCCGGTGGGTTTGATTTTGGGATCTGGAGGATGTGAAACGCTAAGATATGTTGAAATTTTCCTGAAGTAGCTTTCTTATGAAATTTACCTAAAACATTAGAATGTCTAAAAATATAATGAAATAAACTATTTTGAAATTTGGGGGTTTTACCCATTTAAAACTCCTTAAAATAGGATAATTCATTCGGTTTGAAAAATAAATATTTTACATAAAAATAAAAACAATAATTTATTGTTAGTGATTAAAGCTCTTTTACTGATTTTGAATAAAAATCCTTTTGAAACCATGTCCTCGTTTATATTAGAATAAACATCGAACCTTTAATTATTTTATCACGTCAAACTTTTCAAATCATTTAAATATAAACTGATGCGTTGATATTAAAGTGTAAACTCTTCTATCCTATTTGAATTGAATTATAATATAATATTTATAATATTAAATTTAAACTTGTTTTTCATATTATAATTTATTATAAGCGTGTCATTACACATGTATTATTCGTAATTTTTATAAATTTTGTTTTTATAAGATAGGCATTTTGAATAGCATTACGTTCTATTAAATGGGGTATTTAATACTATTTCCTGTATAAATGAGGTAAAACACCGACGCTCCTTTAAGTGTGGTGAAAATGAAACTGTCAGGCACATCACAGAAGTTTGCCCTAGGACAGTTTATGAAGGGAATCCTGAAGATTTCCTGAAGACGCCTCCAGAATCAGTAGCATATATTAGTTTGTTAAATCTTTGTTTGTAATTTTGACTGTAATTGGTGTTATGTTCTGTTGCCATACGCTAAATAAATAAATAAATATAACAAAAACCTTTACTTAATAAAGTTTAGTCCCTTATACAAAGAATAGTAAGAACTTTAATTGAATTCGATGTTTTACGTAATAAGAAAGTTATAGCGATATATTTTTTTTTTCGAAAAGGCCAAAAAGGCCGAAAAGGCCTGTTTCGAAAAGGCCCCATGCTCCGATTTTGACCGTTATTGAACTCGACGGAGATTTTAGGACGAGTTATTTTTAAGAAACAATCTGAAAGTGATGGGTGCAAAATTACGGAAGTTATCGTGTCCACAAGAAAGTGACTATATATATATATATATATATGTAAACTTTTGAGCTGACGGTGATTTTGGGATCTGGAGGATGTGAAACGCGAAGATATGTTGAAATTTTCCTGAAGTCGAATCATGTTACCCATTACAATAGGTAGTAATTTCTTATGAAATCTATCTAAAAACTGAAATTAATTTAAGCTGATAAAAATATAAAAAATTGGATGTAAAAAATAAGAAGTATATAAGTAAAAATATCATTACACAGGAAAATAAAGGGACACAGATACGTTCAGGTACAGACGCAAGCATATGCATGTGGCTTCGGTTTATGTTGCAATTCCCTCCTCTCTTTCCAGCAATCCATCTCCACCCTATGCATCAACTGAACCTTTTAAACTTGATGAGTAATAAAAATTAATAATAAATTTTACTGTTTCAATAGGTATAGAAATATATTCTGATTTAAATAAAGATAATTTGCAAATATTAGTATAAAAAATTATTTATCGTAACAGACAGAATTAAGAAATACATTAGTATTTCTTAATTTTTTAACTCTTTTTAGATCTTTTCATAATAATGAAAATAAAATACAAGTGAATTTAACCTCGGAAAATTAAAAATTACTTTAAAAGATCTTGGATGTCCACTGCCCAGCGATAGTACTCAAAGTGAGATTAAACATTAATTTAGATTTTTTTTTTGTCTTCAGTCATTTGACTGGTTTGATGCAGCTCTCCAAGATTCCCTATCTAGTGCTAGTCGTTTCATTTCTATATACCCTCTACATCCTACATCCCTAACAATTTGTTTTACATATTCCAAACGTGGCCTGCCTACACATTTGTTTCCTTCTACCTGTCCTTCTAATATTAAAGCGACTATTCCAGGATGCCTTAGTATGTAGCCTCTCTTCTTTTAACTATATTTTTCCAAATGCTTCTTTCTTCATCTATATATAATTTAGATAAATTATATATATTTTAATTAAACACATCTTTTAATATTTCTAATCTAACGTCGTTTCAGTCTTCGTACAGGGTCGATTAGTGAGTATAGATAAAACAATTTGAACAGCAATCCTAAACTTAGATGTGGACGAAATTAAATAAAAATTATAGAGAATTTTACTCGTTACAGATAGAAAATAAAATACAGTAATTGATTTATTGCTTTTGGATAAAATTAATACCGTTTTACGTTCAATGAATGAATACGTAGGAAGTTAATTTTATTGATGATGATTTAGACTCCAGGAACAGAGGATTCTCGATCGCCAGGTGTGTAGTTATCAAGTATCAGTTCCAATTAATAAGACTTTTGTTTTTCTGTGATAAGTTGGGGAATATACCAAATGATCTAATAAGAGACACTCTTTAAAACACAGCGCTATTTTTTTCTCATCCAGCAGGTTTACGTACGGTACAGCTTGATTTACAACACTGATATTATAAATCATCAATCTTCATTTCAATGTAACCAGTTCATCTTTCTAGTATCAAATAACGGAAACCGTGTTCATCCCTGAAAGGACAATATTTAGTTAACAAGAACCATCTTCAACCCAGAAAGAGCACTACAGTGAAAATAGCCTTCACCTCGTAAAAGACAACACATGTACGATTATAAATATTTAATTTTAGTATTTAGGATATTTTAGTGTTTATTATTACTATTTAAAAATATATTTACATCATAAATTAAATGGTTATAAATGCAACCGATCTTTTCCAAAGCGAATGACTCACTATTTTTTAACCTAACACAATATATATAATGTAATAAATAAATATAATATTAAATTTATAAGTTAGTTTTATTAAATAACAAAAATAAATTAGAGAACTTAACGCCCCGAGTTCTCTAAATAACTGTTGATAATATAGAAGGAATTAATATAATTTTATTTTTTTTTTCTAAAGATAAACCATTAAAGGTCTGCTATTTTGTGAGAATTGCTTCATTAAATATAAAGAATCGTATGAAAATTTTACCACTAAAATAGAATAAAAGCAGTAAATAAATAAATGGGGTTAGAAGTTTTGCAATACTTTAGGTCAGGTTTTCAGAGAACTTGGTGGTTGCATTTCAAAGGTTTACGTGTTAATATATGTACTATTATACATTTACGGTGTTTATTAACTGGAATTATATAAGCCATAATGGTTAAAAAAAATAAAACAAAAACACAATAAAATAATAAATAGAAGAAATTACCAGTCACATTGTGACTTTATTTTACAATTCAGTCAATATAATACAAAACAATAATTTATTTTATAACCATAATACTGAACATTTACCAGCTACTATTACTGCATACCCACTCATCAACACTTTGTAATATGAGGGTTATTTTACAACCTTTATCATCATTATTCAACTTCTTCAGGTATCTTGAACATTCTACAATGTACATCTGGGATACAGTACACCAAGGGAAATACTCTACAACTTAAAAATACACAAACTTATTTGTAGCAATTTTCTATTTACTTATTTTTTTTAAAGGTAGTTATAATTGAACTTTTTTCAGTTCTTGCTATTCACTGAATCTACATTAGTTTTGATGATTTTTTCTTCTTAATAAAAGAGTTTTCGTCAGATAATAAAAACAGATGTAGTCAGATAAAAGGAATCACTAAAGATTTTAATTACCTACGTCCGGTTAAATCATCCAGATTTGTTTTAAAACTCATTGATTCCCAAAGTGTTCCAGGTGGACCCCAGGGGTCTACGGGAGACTCGACGGGGATCTACGTTGGCGTGACAAAAAAATGGGGGTTCACAATTCGTAAGCGGGGGTCCACGAAAATTCATCTGGTTTCGATAGTGAAGAACTAAAATGTTGGCTTGACTTTGCGTATCAATCTAGGCAGATAATGTTTTGAGAAGCTCAGCGACTGTAACTTAATATTACAAGGGGACAGTCTCAATTTAATAAAAAAAAAGGTTGAATAAAACAGCTTTTCTTGGAAAATTGAAATTTATGAAGCAAAATATTAGTCGGCGCGTATTTTCCCAGTTTTCAAACTTGTCACAGGTAGAATGCCTTGATGAGGATATTCAGACATACGTTCAACATTTAATCGCCCTGCATGATGACTTCAAAATCAGATTTGAAGATATTCTGACAATGGAAATACCACCACGGATCATAAATCCATTTGATGAAACGGAAGTGGAGAATGTGATATTACAAGAGGAGCTACTCGAGCTTAGCACTAATAAGGAGCCGAAGGTGAAATTTAAAAGTGGGTATCAAACATTTTGGGTGCAGGCAGAAATACCAGAAAAATATCCTGGACTGTGGGGAATTGCGAGAAAGCATTTGATAGCGTTTCCCTCCTCGTATCTTGTCGAAAAGAGTTTTAGTGTCGTTACAACCCTTTTATAAAAAAAAAGATTCAATATCACAGAACGGGGAGATTTGCGTTTATTCCTAACAAAACTGAAGCCAAATATTAATAATTTGCTGTCAATCCATCAAGTACATCCCTCCCATTAAAATTATAACCATTTTGTGATTGTCATTGTAGACGTTACATTACGTTATTAATGTTTAATTTTAATTATATTACGACAATTTTATTATATTACATTGCAATACGATAACAATAATAATTAATAATGTAATGATTACATATTTGAATAAACGCAACACAAAATAATATACTAGTTTTCTTTTGCTTTTTACCACTCTGAATGGGAAGTTTTCTAAATAAAATAAGTGAGAATCGATTGCTTTCTTGTGCTGTGAGTAGATGTCAAAAATGTAAAGTTGGATGGAAGCATTTTTTTGATCGGCCAACTTTGCTTTTTTGACATCCACTCACAGCACAGTTGATCAAAAATTAACCAATCAATTCTCACTTTTTTTTCGGAAGCTGTTAGTTCGTGGAACTCAGCTGTAACGCAAATTTTCATAGTTAGATCTAATCTTCACATTTTCCGTCGACTGGAAATATGGTAGAAATATAGCTGCAGGGGGTCCACCGGAACCAGCAAAATTTTGAAAGTGGTCTAAGAGTAAAATAAGTTTGGGTACCTCTGGCGTAGAGTTATCGTTAAACTAAAAACATCCTCGTGATCAAAAATAAAAGTAAAATTTTCTACTACTTCATATAAAATTCCTTGCAAAGAACTTAAGAAATATTTATTCATCTTGTATCTTTTGTTCACTGTTCAGTTTTTCTAGTTAAAAGTGTTCCTCATTTACTGCTGCTCTGAAATAGTTTGCCAGCTTTTAAGCTGAAAAATCAGGGATAACTAAAATAAAAATGTCACTTTTTTGAAGCTGTATTATTGAAATCTAATTTCGGCATGATTATCGGAATGTTGGTTTTCATTGAATTGTTGAATTTCCTACGGTGTAATGACCACCCTAGGAAGGAACTAGCGTAGGTCACGGAAAGGAATTCCTGTGTTAATAATATTAATTTAGAATGGAAAGTTCATTAATAACAAATAAATGATTATTTGAAATTTTGAATTAGTGAAACCATACTGGATGTAGAAAGCGGTTGTGTTTAGTAGTTCAACGACAAAATAAAAAATAAAAAAATATAGCAAATATGAAATAACTTTTTTTTTATGTATATTTAATTAAAAAATATAAGTATATAAAATTTAAATATATTTATTTTAATTTTAGGTTATTTCGGTTATAAAGATTTTAGCAAACGAATAAAAAATGTTAAGTTAAGAAAATATCGAAAACATTAAATTTTTAGAAAAGTAAACAAACATGTATTTGTCTAGAAGTTCTGTAGAAGTCAATTCACATACGATAATAATTTCTCAATCAAAGATAGGAATTTTCTTTTCTTTAGTATCTACTGTCGGGGAAACAAAGATGCCTAGTGTACGCTACTCATTTCTTCTGTTTGCCTTGTAATTAAAAATTAATATAAAATAAATGAAAAAATTAGACATTGCTCACATAAAAACCCAGTTTGTATTGCTCACAAACTAACACAATAAAATTTCGAGTTTGAAATGCAGTATTGATCAAACTGCAAAATCAATGTCAGACCAAATGATCATCAAATTGTTGAAATTAAATCGGTTTCAAGATAAAATAGTATTATATAATAAATTTAATTTTTATGCTTATGTAGTTTTGTACGTTATTGAATGCACTCTTTTGTTATTGTTTTGTAAGATTGTCGTGTTCAGTTATATTCACAAGAACGATTAGCGAAATATGCATGACTTTAATATTTTATTATGGTTCTGTGTGAACTTTTCTTCATGTTCATCCCAATAATAGTTCAGTACAATTCACTACATAAGTAGAATTAATACCCGGAATAACTTGAAAAAATCCATTCTTAATCAAATTTCAATTTCTTAATCAAAAAGAAAAAAGTCATCGACTTTTCCTTTTTTTCCAAGACAAAATTTAATGAATTTTATAAAGGTATCATTACATTAAAATCGAAATAAAATAAATACTATACAAACGGCTATTAAAGGCACCCCACTGAACTACCACCGAAAAACCACAAATGAGGTTACAAAAAACCACGATTTTCAATCCAGATTGAATTTAACCTCCGCAAAAGGGAACAATGACTTCTACCGAACATTATTATAATAATTATTAAATTATGCAACAAGAACAGATTGAAAAATGCAACAGACTAAAGAATGAAAAATACATTTACAAATATACATTTAAAAAAAGGTTATAAAATTAGATGAGGAATGAGTTTTAATACAAATAAATAAATTTAAATCAGTTTGGCAAAAAGGTGAAAATATAAATGTACAAGGTTAATTTAAGCGATTTTTTTAATACTTTTTCAAATTTAATCACCAGATTATCCATAATAAAGAAAGTTCTTCATGCCCTTTAGTTTGCACTGCAGTACCTCCAATTTACAAAATTAGTAAGTAGTACTTATCCAACGGAAAAAGGAACTTTGCCGATTTGTGGTACATCATCAATATGTTACCATTTTAACTACATACTTTATTTTTTTAAATAATCATAAAATCGCTTAAAATCCAATGTTTTAGAAAAAAATAATGAATGTATTTTTTATAGTAAAGTTTTAACGTAAATGTATATTTTAAAATAATTTAGAAGTTTACTAAATTTTTGATTTGGTTAAACCTGTTGACTTTTGCTTAAAACACAATTCTACCGAATAATCTACCAGAAAACAATGAAACATGCTACCTATTCCAGACCAACCGGAATTAGGTACCACGAATTAGAAGAAAATATGAAATTGCAATACCAGAGACACTAGCAATTTCTACTAGTGGAATACCGCCATGGCTCTTGCCAGCGGTAAATAAAAGTTTGGATCTCTCTCAAGGAGAAATAAAAAAAAACCAGTAGTGATCATCCAGCAAGAATATTTAGCAACCGTCAGTAGTTACGAAGAACATATTAGAATTTATACTGACGGTTCTAAAACCGAACATGGTGTTGGATGCTCGATATATGTAAATGAAGAAGCCCACTTTTGGAGACTGCCAGATGTGGCCAGTGTCTACACGGCAGAACTCACTGCAATTCAGCAAGCTCTTCGCTACACTGAACACTATTGCGAAGAGAGAGTGCTAATATATTCCGATTCATTAAGTGCACTCGTCGCAATTCGGAACAAGAACATTAAGGATGTCCTAATTGCAAACATCCTGTCCATTTTATACGTACTAAAACAACGAGGACAGCGATGCGTATTTGTATGGACTCCAGGGCATGCTGGTATTACAGGTAATGAAATCGCAGACGAAGCTGCCAGAAAGGCAACAGTCTGCGATGACTTGGATGCATTTCCTGTAAGAGTGGCAGATGTTAAAAACCGTCTAACAAACATAGTAAGAAACAAGTGGAACGCTGAATGGAGGAGTTTAAATACAAAATTAAACTCGGTTAAAACTTCTCCTTATAAATGGAAAAGCGACTTTAAGTTGACTCGCCGTGAACAAGTAGCGGTGACCAGACTTAGAATCGGTCACACGCGATTAACAAATTTATATTTGTTAACCGGCGAAGTGAGACCAATGTGCGGTGTTTGTAATAAAACACTGACAATCAAGCATCTAATAGAAGAGTGTACCATATATGAGGACCTCAGAAAGAGGTTCCGTCTTACAAATAATATTAGTGCTGATCTGGATAATGAAAATGAAGAAAATATAGTAGCATTTTTACACGCCATTGGACTTCTTAAAAGTCTATAAAATGGAAGTTTAAAGCTGTGGTAAAAGATACTCTACGCGGTAGTTTTATATATACATATAAGGGAGTCTCGAAGCGTGGCACGTATAGTGACGGGAGGTAGCCCTCTGCCTAGGCCATTTTGGCTCACCTGCATTCAAGAGCAGTGAGTCGGGGTGTGTCCGATGATGGCATGGGGGACCCTCAAGGGTGGTTTGAGGATGCGAGGCTATGGGTGTACGCCGTGCATGCCTATGGGCTGATCTAAGAAGGATTCAAGTGCCACACCACCCTGGCACGACTGATATACTGTTCAACGGCGGTTCTGGTCGCCCCGAGGGTGCTTAAACAAACTATAAATGAGACTTCGTAGAAGAAAGAAAGAAAGATATGGTATTGATAAGTTTAATATTTAATTTTAATTTCATGGTCTTTTGAGAACCTATCTCAAATTTTAATATTGGGGCCCTTTACGTAAGTGTTTGTGATTGTCCTTGTCTTTTATGTTTTAATGTTTATTGTGAAGTTTGTGTTTTTAAATAAAATGTAAGGGCCCTTTACACCCTTACATATGACGATGCTGATGGAGATAATAATTTCTTATGAAGAATGTGACGAGGGCTAAATGACCTTAGCAGTCGATGCCCGTAAAAATTCAGTTAAAAAAAAACAAAAAAAAAAAACAATGAAACAATGTCTTACGTACATTTTGGATTCTCCAGGAAGGAATATGGATTTATTTAATTTCTTTATAAAATTTTCCTGGCAATCCTGCGATAAATTTATTTGAATTTTTTTTAAATTTTCTTATGATTACTTACAAGAATATCTACGATTGACGAGAAAAAATGTAATAAAATAATTATTTGTATTTACTGACATTACTTAAAAATAATTAAAATCTGATAAGAGAAAACTAAGATCAGAAGAATTCTCTCCTAACAAAGCTTCTGGGTCCAAGATGGCCCAAAATACTTTTCTGTCCTTCTATGTAAAATGAAAAACGAAGTTAGAGTAACCTCAAAATATAATATGTGAAAAAATACTGAAGAAACTATAAAATTCCAATATAATTTAAGGACAAAGTTATTTCATCCAGCGTTGAATAATTGGCTAGGTAGTATGAATATATTTTTATTGGTTAGTATGTGATGTTAACATTAGCGTCTCATCATCTGTATCTTGATCTGAAGATTTTAAATATTTTTTTACTGAAAATAAATTAAATTCTTTTTCTGCTTTTCATACACAGCTTGTTAATAAAAATTACTTAATCAGTGATTAGATTTTCTTGCTATGAAATTGTGTCATGTACACCCCCTCAATATTAAATAAAATCTTAGGAAGGAAACACTTTTGAATTGTAAATGTAAGTGAAACCTTAAATAAATTAATTTTATTACGTTTGATTATATAATAAAAAAGCAATAAGCAATAAGCAATTAAGCAATTTCACCCTCTTTCTGTTGACACTGATTTAGTGATAATCACGGTTAAAATGAGAAATCATATAATATTTTGGTGAGAAAATCATATTTTCTAACGAGCGTTAGATTTACCTTTAAACTTTATTAATAGAAATATGCACTAACATTATTCTAAATATGATTTTTGTATTGTAAGGCGATTTTAACATAACTATAAAAAAACCGGAAAGCATCGTACTTGTAACAGCAGTCAATAAGTTTCAGTGTATTAACGTGAATCTAGTTAAATGGGTTTGTTTTTTGCATCTCTCCATAAAGCTCGTTCTTTCCTAATAGAAGCGTATGTGACCAAGTATTAGACACAGTGATACCCTACAATATTACAGTAGAGTATACGAAACAGCATACTTAGATCGCCTCTAATGCAGAAGCTAAAAAATAGCTTCTTTCGTTGAACGATTTATAGTGGTGAATCAAACATATAAATTTGATTTAATATATCACAGTTTTTTTTTGTTGAAAATCTCCAAATATTTATTTCGTCTTCTTGCTGTCAACCAATATATCCGAAAGCATATACAATACGAATAATCAACACGCTTCATGAAAAGTACCTTAATCGCACGTTTATAACTTCAAATTAAAACACGTCTAGGAATCGAGCTAAAAACGAGATGTATTTGCCGTTTCGAAGCATTTAAATTCACGGAAGTAATTCAAGATTTTTCGAATGAGTAACAAACTACTATACAGAGCTTATAAACATTGATTTATTTTAGAAGTAAATAGAATATACGATATCTATGGTAAGAAGTAAGGGTATAAGAATTGCAATGCCAGTAATATATTTGGAATAATTGTAATTTAATTTTTCTAAAGATTTAATTTAAAAATTCCACAAAATAAATACAGCATTAAATATTTAAAATTGTCTCAGGAAAAATTAAATTAAACGCACCAAAAGCAACAAGAATGTTCTGTAAAATCATTTTATAATCTGATTTGCTAAACCTAATTAAATCATTAATGAAGATTTCTTCTATATTCTGATAAAGAAAAATTCTAATTTTCACAATGTTATCTGTACAAAAATTCTATAGTATTTGGTAAAGTACATGTACAATCTGAAGCACAAGTAATTTTTACTATTATAAACGATGCTCTGAATATTTTTATTCAAACTCATAAATTATCTATGTGAGTTTATTTACTTATTTAAATGTAAGTATAACCTGAAATCTAACTACTATTAATTTACTTTGATATTAAAAGTGAATTTTTTACTGAACTTGGCCAGGATTAAAACAATAATAATCTTCAGATGAAAGTATGTAGCTAACAGGATGAAAGGTCTGACTTTTATTGAACTTTTTTTTAAAATAAAAAGTACTTAGAATAAGAGTATTGTAAAACTGAAATACATAATTTATTATTTCATATGATATACTGTAAAGTGACACATTTGAAAGATATTGTTCATTTTATTGTTACCGTCGACGGGTAACAGGTCAACAATGCGTCTGACTTGAATCTGTGATGTGCTTAGTTTCGTAAAGGGAGAGTAGTAAATATGCAGAAGTGAATATACGAGCCACACAGTACACTATAGCATAGCACATTTTACGGAATCACGATTCAGCATAGCGCTGTAACGTTGCAATCCTGTCGTATCAGAATATCGGTGTGGCCTCATGTTCTTCACAACACTACAACACATACGCACAACTCAAGCACAATGTTTGTACATTCCCGACGTTCTATCGGTCGGGTAAATTATATCGAAGAGGTAGGGAAGGGTGGTCGTTACTGTTGCTCCATTTCAACGCATTCCACCCTTTTCCGACCGTCAACCCTCTTATTTCGTCCCGCGACCGACAACCACAAACACTGTTTATGCAGAACAATCTAAATCCTCAGATCAAAAACGACAGGAAAACAAAGTCTCATAAAAAGAAATTCATGATTTATTTATTCTATACCGATTGAACTCCGAGCGAAATATATGTTTTGTTATTTCATGAATACAAATTTATCAGAACAGAAAGGTTCTCTCAGAATAATTCAACTCATAGTGATAAGGAAATTCGCAAAACTAGTTCATATTTAAAATGTTTATTAAAATTAATTAAACAAATCTTTAATCCCTTTACAATTTTTAATTCATCAGTAACAAAAAACAATCGTCATAAGTTCATTGATGAACCGATAATTACAAATATAATAACTAAATTTAGGTCACGTATAGAGCAATAGTTTAAAACTAAGAATAACTTTTAAATTTGGTTAAAAAAGTATTTCCTGAAACATTTCAAAATATTTTATGATAACAAGAATTTGAATGATTTTAAGTTAAGAAGAATAGTAAAAGAAGACTTAATTAAAGGGAATCGTTTAAAAAATAACGGGGGAAAAACGATTTCACATCTTTCAAGAAACTGAAACTTATATTTGTTGCATACAGAAAATAATGAGGAAAAGGGGTTAACTATGCTATAGTAATAGTCAGTCATTTTCAAACGATTTTTTTTTTTTTACTTAGCAATAAGATGATTTAACCTCTTGGTTTGATGAATTATATTCTGTTTACTAATTTCCCTTACCGATTTAAAACAGTGAACGTAGTATGATAAAGATGTATCTGTCGTTTCTTTACAGTATTTGTCAAAAAACTGCAACACGTATAAAGAACTAAGATACACCAGGCAGCAGTCATAGTTGCTTTATCAGAGAGTAACAATATTTACCAAACAATCACTGCGGCGATAATATTAATGTGATTATTGCAGTACCGAACACCACGTGTATTTTTTAATGTTTTTCAGAATGTTGTGCATCATTGTTACGAATTGGCGACGGGAACTTCTCTACACGGAAAATTACCTAGCTTAATCTTTGGTATGGAATATTTTATATTCTAACTGTTTATTACTTCGTTTCCAGGAGTGATTTTCAATCCATATTCTTCAACAGTTAATATATATATATGTGTGTGTGTGTGTGTGCGCGCGTGTGTGTGTGTGTGTGTTTATATATATTATTATTATTATGCTTTTACGGCCAACATGGATCACTGAAGTCAATTTTAGTTAGATCTTTTCTGAGAAAAGCGTGTTATTTTACTCTTCCGAGCTGCCCCGTATTTCTTCATCCGTTCAGATCTTGCTTTCCTTTCTTCATCCGTAAACACCCTCTTCGTTGTATTTTGTCGTTTGTCTGTCTTTTGTTTAAATCTAATGGTTTTGTCTTTTAGTTTTGTAATTTTTCCAGTTTTATTCTGTAGGTCAGTCAGGGAAATTCCCAATTCTTTCATATCTTCTCTAATTTCTTTGATCCACCCTACTTATAGCTTTTGGTACCAGAGCTTTTCAATGATATTTCTTGACAGTCTTGTTTCCGGTGACCTTATGAGATGACCAAAGAAAGAAATTTTTTTTTCCGCATAGTATCCGTAACAACAGGCTCTATTTCTCGATACACCACCTCATTTGGCACAATCCACCATCGGCCTTCTTTTTGGTGTTTTTTATCGATACACGTTCTGACAATTCTCCTCTCTATTTTCAGAATTTTATCGATTCGGTTTTTCTGAGTGATTTTGAAAAGGGTCTCGCTTCCGTAGGTGACTTCTGGCTGAACTACAGTTTTATAATGTTTAAGTTTTGTTTTAGCCAAAAGGCATTTTTTGTTATATCTTGACAGAGTTAATTTTTGGGATTTAATCATTTCATTTGTCCTATTTTGCCATGTCACTTTTTCATTTAAATTATTAGTTATTATTTCCCCTAGATATTTAAATTGTTTTACTATTTTAATTTTCTGATTGTTTACCGTAATGTGCTCTATTAGCAGAGGATCTATGGCCATCAGTTCAGTTTTTTCGAAAGAGATATGAAGCCCTATCTTTTGTGCTAGGTTTTGAAGGCTCATGATTTGTGTTTTGGCTTCTTGAATATTATTTGCTAAAAGAGCGAGGTCATCTGCAAATCCTAGGCGATTTAGTGCGATGGAGTTTTTCTTAGTACCCATTTTTATATTTTTGGGATTTATTTCATACCATTTTCTCATGACAAATTCGAGGGCGCAGTTAAAAAGAAGTGGTGAGAGGCCATCTCCTTGCCTCAATCCAGTTTTTATGGAGAAGGGTCGAGAGAGTTCACCTCTGAATTTCACTCTGGACTGGGTAACGGTTAAAGTTAATTTTATCATGTTTACGAGTTTAGGGTGAAGGCCCAGGTTACTCAGAATATTCAGCATGATTGGACGGTGTATACAATCATAGGCCCTTTTAAAGTCGACGAAGGGGATTAATGGATGTTTTTTCCATCTTTTATATAAGTCCATCATAAGTTTTAGGGATATTATTTGCTCCGGGCAACCTCTCCATGGCCTAAATCCCCCTTGGTATTCCCCAAGTTCCAGTTCAAGTTGATCTTTGCATCGGTTGTATATGATTCTCGACAGAATTTTGGATGTGCAATCCAGGAGAGATATGCCTCTGTAGTTTTCCGGATTAGTTTTATCCCCTTTTTTATGTAATGGATGAATGAGGGCTGTGGTCCAGTGTTCTGGAAGTTTTTTTCTTCGTTCTATATTTTCACGAGGCATAGATGTAGGGAAGTTTTGACTGAATAAACCGATGAGTGTTTCCAGAGTTCTGATTTACTGGTGAAGTTTTAACTGGAGTTTCAGTGTCAATCTCAAAAAGCTCTGGGGTGTCGTCACAGTAGAGGAGTCTACTGAAGTTTTCTGCCAAAATTTCAGCGTTTCCTTTATTGGTGTGAGCCATATTTCCTTTTTTCCTCTCAGCATAAGGGTGGGTGGTTCATATCTTTGAAGAGGCTGATCAAAAATTTTATAATAGTCTCGGGAGTTAGTTTTCTTGTAACATTCTTCTATTTGCTGAATCAAGTTTTTTTGGGCTTGTCGTTTGGTGCCTCTTAAAATTTTTTGAGTTATTTTCCTTTGTTTGGTGAATTCAAGGTTAGATTCTTCAGTATATATATACTTACTGGCTCGCTTCGTTCGCCGTCTCGACCCCTGACACGTACATTATCCTCATGGTTGTGAGAATATGAAATATTTTGCATGTACTCATCAAAGAAAGTATAATTAATCATTTTATTTTATTTTGCCACATTGCAAAAGAAATATAATGAAATAAAAAGATTAAATTTTGTTTCTTTAATGAATATGTTTAATTTAATACCTTAACTCCAAAAGAGGCTAGGGCCTCGATCTATGGTTTGCAACCTCATCTGAGATAAGAATGTGCCTTGAAAATTTGAAAGCAATCAGTCAATTGATTGTTGCGTGATGGTCGAAACAGGTAGACCTACAAACTGTTGCATTTATCTATATAAAATTTAGAAAAAAATAGACGGATTTTTTTCATCCCTAAAAGATGATTAGTTTAATAAAACGATTATTTCAGTTACCTTTATCTTTTTCAATGCTTATTTAACCAGTAAGTAAGCAAAATATGTATTATGAGTAGTTTTAAGTAATATAATTTTATGCATTTCTGATTGGTCTAAAAATTATTCGTGATTTAGCTACCAGATTCTAAACCATTAATAATTAAACTTTTCTAAATAGAAAAGTAATAATATCATCTTTATCTTTTTATGTAAAACTAATATATTTTTAAACTAGAAGTTAAGTTATTCATTTCCAATGAATGTTGTGATTACAACTAATCATCTTTAATTTTATTAAAAATTAACGTTGTTTCATATTATATTTCATAAGTGCCGAAAAATGTAACGATTGAAAATGAGTCACAAGTCACTTTTGTAAATAGCATAAACGTACCCAAGAACAAGAGACTTCCATGTCAGGACTACTGATGAAAAGGTAATGAAGTAGTGTTATTTTCTATACGTACATATTATTTATATTTTTCATTTAATGTAGCCCTAAATCGTGGACCACAAAACCGTAAAACATAGCAACACGATTAATTTGATCTACTAAAAACGTGGAAATAATACTTTTTGCATAAAAAAGAAAAGTAATCTGTTTCCATTATATATATCAGTACCTGTAAAGGACTTGTCCTCACTGATTGACTGAGTCAATGATTCATCAACGCCCAAAAAAAACGACTGAAAATAAATTTCTGAAAATTTGT
This sequence comes from Lycorma delicatula, assembly GCF_047948215.1. NCBI lineage: Eukaryota > Metazoa > Arthropoda > Insecta > Hemiptera > Fulgoridae > Lycorma > Lycorma delicatula. The sequence continues at coordinate 5,270,026 of NC_134455.1, read as the reverse complement.
ATACATGTTCTTCTTACGGTGGAAGTTCACACTAAGAAAGGATTTCTTGAAATTCCAAGTTTAAAGAGTTAAAATGGAGTAACAATAAAATTTAAAATTTTCCTAATGTCTAGGTAACAAATGAAGATAAAAATTTGATTTTTGATCTGTGTAATTATCATGTAAATATGTAAAAACAAATTTGACCTTGAGAGAGATGAAGAAAGATATACAAATTTGAACAACTATCACAAATTTTCCTCATTTCCGACTATACTAAATGAGATATTCACTAGATTTAGGACTTACAAATACTCTTCAGATAAATACGTATCTGAAGAGTATTTGAAAAATACTCGACAATTCGAAAAAAAAATTTTCGAATTTTTTTGAATTTCGATTTTTAAGGAATGCGGCGATGTACGGCGCGGCGGCTCAACGAACATAGCCACTGTTACTGTTGTCTGCGACGCGTCCGGCTACATCTGGCTCCGGTTAATTGAGTTAACAGAAGTAATCAAACATCATTTTTTTAGCCTCGAAATTAGAATAGAAGTACAGACCCTCCTGCAGGTGGTGTCTGCCGGGTAACGCAAAATCCAGGCAAAACACATTTATACCCGTACTTCGTAAGGGTAACCAATTTATAACTAAAATCTTTAAGATGATAATTTTAAAAAATTGAATATGCTTTATCATTTTTTTTCTCGGAAGTATGGTTTTAATGAACACCACGGGATCCAATCCAAGGAGCAGAGCTCTCTTACTAGATGGGAAGGGAGAGCGAAGCGAGCCATGTCCGGTTAAATAATCCCTTGACTGCGATAGGAATCCAAGTAACCATATAGCGCGAACGAAGAAGCTACGGGAATGCTAGAATATGTGTATAGTAAAAGTAAGGATTTAAGTTATACTGAACTGTTTCAAGGTAAAAATAAATGTACTTTTATAAATTGTAAAAATAATAACAATGAAATTTATTAATCAACGGTTACATGGCTTATGATCCTTTACAAATAGAAAATGTATTTTTAATAAGCGCTTTCGTTCTATGGGGTGAAATACTAGTACTACGAATACGGAAACTTGTGTGCTTTTGTAAATGTAGGTCACAAAGGTATTAATAACGATAATTAATGGATTTTCTGTTCATGAGACCAGGTTTTATCGATGCAGTTATTAATACAAAAGAGTTCAATACCCGCTACTTCAAATAATACTCCCACCCGGTTATTCTCACAACTGTACTTTAATTGTGGAAATCATGTTTATCAACGGTAGCAGAGCTCCTTTTAGTTTTATGCAGGATAATTATTACTGTAACGAAGCTTGATTTCTTGATGTGTTTAAATTTGTACGAATATTTCTTTTTAGATGAAAGCAATATAATCGAGTAAATAAACCTGCCTGCTCTAAAAGACTAAAACATTCCTCTCAGTTATCCTAATTTTCCTTACAAAGAAGGTATATGTTGTTCACTGTTTGGATGCATAATTTCAAAGAAAAATAAATGCACAAATTCCGGTCTGGTCTGCCCTGCGGAGGAGAATGAACGCCTACTCCCGCTCAGCTCCATCGCGGAGTCCCGAGTGACATTCACCTTCTTCCATTAACCGCCGTCGAAACGCCACTGCACACCACCTAAGCGGCACACAGCCACGTCCCGCCGACAGTGTCGTATACCCATGCAAATGCTCCCGTCGAAGCGCGACCACACCCCCCAGGACAAGGAATTCCATGCCCGTTGGCAGCGGCCGCAACTCCGCCGACAGCTTAATTCGATTATCAAATGACACCTCTTAAAACTAACCGAGGCACGCTGCCAAAGCGCCTACCTTTGGCCTGTCAACTGCCCAGGCGGTCCCTAGCCATCCAGGTTCCTATCACCTACTAAATTCCTTCGGCAGTGCTGCACAGGGCGAGGAAGTGAAGGAAACCAACAACAATTGTCCACTCTCTGCGAGTCCTCCAGTTGACTCGCAGATCCAAGAAGGAGTTTACTCTCTCGAGTTCCCTAGTAACTCTGGTACGCTCAGATTCGTACCTGGGACAAATGTGTAGGACATGATCCACAGTGTCATCGACCCTACAGTCCGGACATAAGCCGGAGTCAACCAACCTAAACCTAGCCAATTTTTCCCTTAAGGCGTTGTGTGCCGATTGGGGAAACCCAGCTAATCGCTCGCAACTCTCTAACATTAGGAAATATACCATGTGTATAACGACCTGTAGAAGAATCGTTTCACCTAGCTTGCCAAGAGTAAAAAGAAAACAGCTTCAAGATACCACGTTTCCAACATGATGGGAAATGTCCAGCGAACAAACACTTATTGAACACCCTAGTCAATGGGCCAAGAATCACAGGCAGGGTACGAACAAGGAGCTCCACCGTAATACCATCATATCCCCGGATATGATGGTATTACCCTGGTATTAGCCTGGCTACAAATTACTAGGCGGGCTTCCTCCTCAGTAATTTCTGAAGAACACTAAACGTACACTGAAAAATAGCTATATATTAACACGAATAATTACACGTACACTAAACAACAATTATAAATGAATCTAATGTAAAACGTAATGCAGCCAAGCATAGAAGCCACACACAACTGACTATTTTCTCTCTGGTTCAGACAAATTTGGCTCTCCGAGTTCACCCGAATGAGCGCATCACAACAAAACTTTACGCATCATATTTATTTATTTCACTACCCAGCTTACTCTTTCTCCCGCGCTTGGCTAAACTCGGGTCCCCTGGGTTTATCCGAATGAGCGATTCACCTCGGAGTCTGACAGAGAGACCTATTCACAACCCTGCAGACGTGTTTCCCGCGCTCGGTTAAACTCGGTTTTCCCGAATTTATACGAATGAGCGTTTCACTTCAGACCCTGACGGATCAGAAATTTTTTCATAGTCCATATATCTAAAGTCCACCGTGAAACAAAAGAAGTTTTCACTTCAAAAAAAAAGTAAAAATAATAAATAAAGATTACTATAATAATGTATTATAAAAATTAATTAAATTTTTATAAATATAAATACTTCCTAGTTTTTATTCACTTTATAATGTTCTTGCAATTTTAAGAAGAAATTGTTCCGCCCTGCAGTTTGCTTGATGTATTATTCTAATTTCTGTTTTTCAATATTTACTGATCCTCGTTTTATTCAGCAATACTGAATTCACCTTCCTAACCTGTTTTTTTTTAAAGAATATATAGAGTCCAAGTATCATCAGTTGGCATATTCTCTAGTTCTTTATTCCTATACTGTTTAGATATAAGCAAAGTTTGATTAGCGCTGATATATGTAAATAGTGAGGCTTCCGTAAAACTAATAAACGTATAATAAATGAAATATAAGAAAGAATATGTTCAGAAGTACTTCAGTTGTAGGTTTGAATTATGGTGCAAAAAAGAAAAAGGTAGCATAATCTTTGCCAAAAATAAGCTTCTAATCCAAGTATCTAATCCTTTTTTTTCATTCGACAAATTAAAATTAAAGCTTTAATAGCTTTCATCGCATACCCATAATAAAGTTTTGAAAAGATTTGAAATGAAAAGGGTTGAATATGATAAAGACTGGAAAAAGTAGATTAAAACCGGTTTTGCCATTTATTGACAGATGATTCAGAGCCAATAATGGAGGAATAGTAAAAAAGAAAGGTGGTCGAAAATTGCAGATAGATAATAATTCAAGGTTAGAAGAAAGAATGATAAACAAGCAAAAATGTTCGCTTTACGAATATCTAATCACCAACTACACTTTTCAAATGACTCAACTAAACTGTCTAGTTCAGATTAGGTGTTCTCTAAGTTCTCTGTTCAGATTAAATCTCAAAAAATCAGATTTTTTCTTTTATTAATAAGACAAAAAATGTAGATGATTTATTATTTTGTAATAAATAAAACGTATTCATTAAATGAATTTGTCGTTCAAGATTATTTTTACTTTTTTACTTTCTCCAGGAAATAAATTTATTCAATAACATTCATTGAATGTATACAAACAGAAACAAGGATAATTATTCAGTTCAATGAACTCTTATCACAGTATATTTTGGATAAATTCCAAAAATTCTACAAAGATTAAAAAATAGAGAAGAAAAGATTTAACTAAATAACATATGTAGCTTACAATCAGTTTTTGTCAGACAATCGGCGATTTTGAGAAAATTTATTGATGCATGCAAAATATTATCAGTAAAATATTTTTAAAAAACCCACTACATTTGTTTCAATTCAGTAGCATTTAGACACCATCTTGATTAACTAATGAATTGGTTCACTACATCATTTTATTTACATTCTTTTTAAAAGTTATTACAGACGAGTTTTATTACAATTTATTTTTTTAACGTTAATTACCTATTAACTTACCAGTATCACGATTTATATTAATTTAATTAGTACACTAGTTTGTTTGCGAACAAAATAATACAGTAAAAGGTTTATGATTTTCCATAAATTGTTCCGCAAGATTAAGTAAAATATTTCTTAAGTAATTTATATTAACCCTATATTTAGCAACCACATTAAGCAAGTTGCGGCGGACGCTGTCTCTGTGATGCACAAACTTAGAAGGATTGCCCGGAAGGATTACGGGCTGTCGGGCCGCCAAATGTACTTGGTGTACCGAGGTGTCTTCGAGAGTATGAACGCATACGCGGCGCCAGTCTGGGCGCACAGGTTGGATAGAAATAGAGCACTGCTTCAAAATTTAAGGATTGCCCAGCGCAGAGCGTTAATAGTATGCACTGGTGTTTTTAAAACAACCTCCTACGAGGCTACTACCGTATTGGGAAAGGCTCTCTCAATCGATTTAGTGGTGAAACTTCGGGCAGCCAAGTGGAAGTTGCGAAGAGGTCGGGAAACCGAGGCATTTGGGATGCGGTTTCGAGCCGGGGCAGAACCGGAGCAGAACGGTTATCACAATGCACCGGGTCTAAATTTCGTTCAGTTGCCCATTTCCTGCCTGCGGAAGAGGCTATGGAGCCTCGCGATGGAGACATGGCAGCTTGAATCGCAAACCACGAATAAGGGAAGATCCTTGTATAGATTTATACAGGATCTGGGGGGATGGTATGCCTCGAATATATTTCTAAGGGCGGCGGGTGTCCAATGTGCTCACCAACCATGTGAATTTGATGCAATATCTGTTCAGGTGTCGCCTAGCGGCTGATGAGTCGCCCGCGACTCATTAGCCACTGGGAGGTCCAGTCGAACGAGCATATGATGTTCGACTGCCCTGCTCTTGGAGAGGCCAGAGACCGGGCCACCCTGGAACTTAGAGGTCAGGGAGAAAACTGGCCGCTCATAAACGGCGAGTCAATGTGGCGTGAGCCGCATTGTCGGACCGTGTGGGAGTTCCTCGATGAGGTTGCGATGTTCAACCGTCATCGTTTTTTTAATTAATCTGGGTTTTACTGATTCTTATAGGGCAGCTGTGGGAAGTTTTTTTCTGAAATAATGGCTGGCTACCAGCCAGTAATAACCTCCAAGAGCTTTAAATGGTGGACAGGCACTAGCTGGCTGACAGCGACCGAGGTATGGCAGCCTTAATTGCTGCCTTATAATATATGTAACTTCGATAGTTTTAATTGTAATAAGGGGTGCGTCTCCCTGATTTAGTTTTAATGTTGACAAGTGAGCGGTTGGGACACTTATGCGGATGGGACACTGTACGGCACCCCGGTTATTCCGCTCACGCAGTTAGGTAGCTCATTAGGAGCATGTAGGATCGAGATCGGTATACTGGTTTTTAGAGGTACAGTAGCCGTGTTTTGGCACGGACATTTGGTCTATGCTCTAGGGCGACCGAATGGGGTGGTGGCGGGAGAAATGCCAGCTAACCAACAATAACCCTATATTGTGTCATAAGTAATATCCCAATGTAGTAGTTTAAAAAAATTTAATATTTATTTATAAAATAATTTAAATTAAATTATTGTATAATCATTAATCGTGTTATGGGAGAGTAAATGTATTAATTATGATTTATTCCCTGTATTAAATTATTCTTATTGTTGTACTTTTAGCCTAGAGTTAATTTATTACTTTATTTAAGAGCCGTACCAGTTTTGACGGTAAAAAACAAAGTACGTTAACTGTAATTTAAAATAAAGAAAACACAGTTTTTATATTTTATGAAATGAAAGGAAGGTAATTGTTTGAAATAACTTAAATTTCGTGCTTTCTGTCAAACGTACTGCTGTGAGCTAGTGGCGCTTCTATTTGAATAATATTTTTATTTAAATAGGAATGTAATGTGTCACGAATATTATTGTGGCTGTGACAGGAACACGTTACATGCTAGTCACGTAATGCTGATACGTATACGTGGTAAGGCACGGCGCTCCAAAACTTCTCCTCCCAAAACATTATTAAAGATAACTGAACAAAGCGTTAAATTTTCTTTTTCTTGAAATAAACTGGTTTATCTATTACTAGTGTTTATGCTTTCCATACATAATATTATATTTATTTATTTATTTCTAAATATACGAAAAAAATATTTAATTTTCTTTTTAAACCTGTATTTATGAAAGAAATATTTTATCGTCTAATTTAATTATAATTTAACATTTAATCTAAACGTCTATTTAGTGGAGTCACAATGCACATTTTACAGATTTCATTTGTAGCAGTGGCACATTTTATTTGTAGCACTGGCTAACGTTTAAATGAATTAACAAATTATTATTATTTTTATTATTACTATTACATTTCTTTATTTAAAAAAAGAAACTTTCAGTTTCTTACTTAAAAATAATATTATGTTGTAACAGTATTAGTTAATTGACTATGTAGAATAACTACTTAAACATAACCGGCATAAACATAAAACAGCAGTTATTTCTTTAACCTTATTATCAAAACTACTACGTTTAATGTTTTCTATTTAACAGATTTCTTGTTTACTAAGCAAATAAGTAAATATATCCTCTTTAATATAATGAGTCCTGGTAACCCAAATTAACTGCTTTAATAATTTAACATTTTTAGGAAAGTTAAACTTTTCTTGTAAGTGCTAAGACATTCGACTGTTGACAAATATGGAAATAATCTTTTCAAAAAAAAAATTAACACTGTATATTTTTAATTTGATTAAAAATAACATAAGCTGATCATCTTTTAACAACTTTTAATCCGTTGCATATTGATAAAAATTTCTAACAGTCATAAAATTTTCGCATACGACCTTTAATGAATGATGGCCCGAATTTTAATCAGAAAATTGGGAAAAAACATCTCTTTTACTTAAGAAGCTTAAATAGATTAATCCTTTTATGTTAATTTTAATATTGTTTATTGTTTTATAAGAATGTACAGCGGAAATTTGACCAATTTGTGTTGGCTGTCTTTGTTGCAATGGGAAACAAATTTTATTACGGTTTAATTTAAATTAATTTTTCAGCATAGAACTAATATATAATACAACCTGCTACAACATTATTTTATTTTAAGATAATTTTAAGATAATGTCACAAATGAAGCAGATAAATTAAAATTGTGGGATTCTATGATTTTGGGCCCATCTATGACGTTACTTTTTCTTAATACTATAATATATTTTACATTGACAAATAAAAAAAAAAATAATGAAACATTGTTAAAAATGTATGATTTTTAGGAAGTACAAGTAATTACTCGACTGAGTAAAATTAATAACAATGAATTCTGTGGCCTACTGTTTTGGGACGGTGTAATATATTTGGCTTAAGTAAGACGGCAATGGAAGACATTTCTTTCTTTTTTTTCCCTAATTAACCTGACATGGGATGCGATGATTTTTCTTTAGGTTAGCTACGTTTTTTCGGCAGTGACTTTTGACGCATGTCAGGTTGCCAATAAATTTTATGGATATGCTACATAAAATAGAAACTTACATCACTTTATTTTTTATTTTTTTTATTTTTAAGACCATAATGGATAACTTTAGTTCATTTTTTTTTTGGCAAGTTCTTACTTTTCTTGCCGATTTGTTGTTTTTCAGCTTTTCTTTTTTACCAGTAATTTCTAAGGGTTTCAGATCTTCTTGCCCTTTCTTGTTCAGAGTACACCCGGCTTATTGTTTTCTTGGGTTTTGATAGGAATCTTGTTTCTTTATTTTTTAATTTCTCATATTTTCCGGTTTTCGTTTTTAGGTTTTCACGGGTTATGTCTAATTCCTCCATGTCTTTCTGTACTTCGTATAACCAGTTCGGTCTGCTTTTCTTGTTCCAGAAAAGTTCGATTATCCGTCTGATAAGTCTGGTCTCTTCCATTCTGAAAATATGTACTAGAAAGGAAATTCTCTTCTTTCTAAATTTATTAGTTATCGGGATGATAGTTTTGTAAATCTCTTCGTTTGGAATAATTCTCCAAATCCCGTCTTTTTTAATGTTTTTTCCCATTTCATCGTCGTAGAATCTGTCTTTCAATCTTTTCCAGTTTGTCGGTAAACCTTGTCTGGTACGGTCCAAATATGGTTTCGCATCCGTAAAGTATTTCTGGTCGGATAACTGAGTTATAATGTCTTATTTTTGTGTTTATGGACATGCATTTTTTGTTATAGATGTTTTGTGTTTTATTCTGGCTTTGATGAGTTTATTTATTCTTTCATTCCAGTTTGGACTTTCTTGGAGGTTGTGCGTGATGTTTTCCCCCAAATATTTAAAGTTTTCTACAAGTTCTATGTCATTATTGTTTATTTTTACTTTGCTTATGCATAGCGGGTCTCTCACCATAATTTTGGTTTTTTCGTATGAAATTTTTAGACCGATTTTTCCTGCAATCTCTTCCAGTGTTGACAGTTGGTATCTGGCCTCTTCTATATTTTGGGATAGTAGGGCTAAATCGTCCGCAAAGCTTGGGAAATTTACTGAGTACCTTTTCCAATTTTAACGTTGTCTTTGTTTAATTTTTTCCAATCCGGAATTATAAATTCAAGGGCACAGTTGAATAAAAGCGGTGACAGTCCATCTCCTTGTCTCAGTCCTGTTTTGATGTCAAATGGATCAGATATTTCTCCCCTGAATTTAACCTTGGATTTGGTATCCGTTAGTGTTAGTCCGATGATTTTGACTAGTTTTGGGTGAAGCCCTAAATTTCTCAGGATTTTTAGCAGGGATTCTCGATGTACACAATCATATGGTTCCACTCAAACTTTTTAGTTTAATTTTATAGAATCTTTTCTAATAAAACGTTTTAAAATCTCCTAGTCGTGCAATGTAAATCGATTACCAAATAGGCAAAACCCTGTAAACTGTTGTTTTTACATAAATTACGACTGGATGATAGTCTAATTTATAATCCCACAAATATCTTTCAAAACACGCTGGTGGAAACAAACGATTCGTTTTTTAATTTTACTAATGTGTTTGTATTATATACTTGTAAATAAAAATTTTAAATTGAAGAATAGTTAATTGCATTTGGTTAATGATATGGACAGATCAGTTTTGGGTTAACAGATCATATTTTGTTGTTATAAAACTTAATAAATTATTCATAAATATATCACAGCCAAAATTAAACGTGTTTGAAAAAATTAAAAAAAAATTTCTTTAAACCTGGATGATCTTAATTAACAAGGATAAAAAAAAAATTATGTATAATCTTTTGGAAGTTTCTGAGCAAATGATGTAATTTATTTTTAAATGGAACTAGAATTTTTTTATTCTGCTTCAACACTGTACCATAATAAAGATTAAAGTATTTAAATTATTTAAAAAAAAAAGTCATTAGTAGTAATGAAAATCTCTGAAAAATATTATTTCATCTAAAATAGTACAAAATTTATATTTCATTTTTAACATTATTTTTAGTCCATGCGAGTCAATTAAAATTAAACGTTAAAAAATAAAAGATTATAATCTATTCTCCTTAATCCCGGATTTTTCTGTAAAATGTATAAAATAAATTGTACTCATACACACAAACAGGCATCAGGGTTACTTTTAATTATTATTCAAAATACTATTATGAGTTTACTATTAATTTATTATACATTTATAAGAGTACTATTAATATTATATCACAAATGAATGTAAATGTCATTTAAACTAAACATAGATATTAATAATTTAATTATATTATTGTTCAATTATTCGCAATTGAACTTGTTTTTTATTCTGTTAAAATCCAACATCATAGATTGTATCATGCATATGACATACTGTAATTGCAAAAATCATATGATTCATGTTATTGTTTGAAATAGATTCATTTAAAATGTTCAACTAAAAAGAACGAATCATATGATTTTTAGCGGGCAGTTATTTAAGATTCAGGTTTCATTTCCTCCTTTTTTATTTGTAAAAATAAAAATTTTCACTTTTTTTGTTACTCTTATTAAATGAATTTATCTAAGGCTCTATTGTTAGTCCTATTAGTACGAGTATTATTCCATCCTACAAAGACTCAACATGTCTTAATTACGAATGTATAATTAATTAATACAATAATGTTATATATATGAATTACAAGTTCAAAATTATAATAAAAATAATTTATATTATAAACGAAGTAGAGACTTTTATTTATTTGAATGTACCAGCGAATAATAAAATATTTAGAATAATTAAACCTTACCGAGGTTTGAACCATTTCTATTGAACCTATTGAACCAAGACAGCATATTATTCGCACCGGTTTTCAGCGAATCTTGTCGAACTGACCCCCTAAGGACCCCAGAAAACAAAAAATGGCACCGAAATTTCCGCAGAAAAATGAGCGTACATATGTATGAGTATTGGCGTTAAATCGCCTTATATCTCCAGAACAACTTGAACGATTTTCACCAAAATTAGCGATAATATTTCTATAGTAGGGGTATTAATGCTATTAAATTTTCAATTCAAAAGATCAGGAGGTGTGGGATACAGGGAGAAAAACGAAATCATCTCCAGATTTTGCATAATTAAGTTATATTTTTTCTGAAATTTTTGTGAATATTAATAAAGTAAACAACTTCTGTGAAAAAAAGTTTTTGGTAAATTTCACCTCTACCCCTAAATGGTTTTCGGTGTTGGTCTATAAATCACCTTATATCTCTAGAACTACTCAGCCAATTTTGACCAAACTTGTTCAGATTACGTTTTTTTTTTGTTTTTTTTAACTTCTCTACTCCCCTGGGCCGGACCGACTTGATAGAATTACGCCACCCAGGGGAGTGTCCGTTACTCTAATAGGCCCTCCCCACCTACCGGCTATATACCGGCATGACAGGTCAGGCCTACCTGTTGGCTTTTTGGATATTTTTTCCCTTTTTTAACTTAGTTAAGAAAACAGTCAACCCAAGGAGACCTCAGCATGCAGGCTCTCACCGCTGAGGCTGTCCACCCAAACTACAATCTAAAAACCCATATTCCTTTCATCTATAATTTTTTGTTTAAGGACTAACCTTATGAACTCTACAACCTTTCTCCAATTCTCTACCCTACTGAGCATATGATCTATTATCTCTCTCGGAGTCTTTCCTTCAATACCAGCTTTGTATATTAGCATTTGCCATTTTTGGCAATTCAGGAAAGTATGCTCTACATCGTCACGTTCGTTACAATACATGCACGTAGGTTGATCTCTTTTGCCGACTTTGTGGAGGTATTCGTTAAAGCCCCCATGGTCAGTTAAAAACTGTGTGACGTGGTAATCTATTTTTCCGTGGCGTCTGCCTGTCCATCTAACTATATCAGGGATCAAGGATCTGGTCCATCTGGCTACCCCAGCCTCCAGCCAACTTTCCTGCCATATATTATTAATATCTTGTCTGACTTCATTACCCACACGTCCTAAAAACCTCTCAACCCTGTGTCTAGCAATGAGATCAATAGGGGGCACACCAGAAAGCACACAGAGGGCCTCATAAGAGACCTTTCTGTAAGCGGATGCTACTCCAAGCAATACCCTCCTGTGTATCTTTTTTAATCTGTCCTTGTTCCTGTTAATAGTCATAGCGGGCCACCATGCAGGAACCGCATACAAAATCGATGAGATTACGGTTGTCGCAAGTAGTCTCCTTTTCGATACCCTAGGAGCTCTGTTCTTTGACATAATAACGTTCAAGCTTTTAATCGTTTTCTCTGCGCTATGACAAACGTTCAACAAATGTTCAGTGAAACGACAATTTCTTTGCAGAGTAGCTCCCAAGTATCTCAGTACCTGAACTTCAGCAATGTTATTACCTTCTATATATATACCCACTGGTTCCAACACCCTTCTACCGGGAAATTTGATATATTTGCACTTATCCACCGAGAGCTGTAGTCCTCTTAAATGCAGCCATCTACCGACTATTTCGAGTACTGAATTTGCCTTATCCTTTACCTCATCAATTGTTTTGGCCTGAATGAGTTCTGCCAAGTCGTCAGCGTAAGCCAAAAGCTGAACCCCTTCTGGGTATGTCTGCTGGAGGACTCCATCAAAGGCCAGGGCCCATAACAGTGGACCGAGCACTGAGCCTTGTGGCACACCATCGCACATGCTAAAAAGTACCTCTTCTTCTTTGCACTGACTGCACACCTTCGATCTTCAGATTACGTTTATGCGAGTATATGTGGCATTTATATTATTAAATCTTCATTTCAAAAAGTCAGTGGGTGGGGGATACAGGGAGAAAAACAGAATCATTTTCAGATTTTGCAAAATTAAGATTGTTTCTTTTTTAATAATTCTGTGAATATTAATAAAGTAAGCAAATTTTAAATAAAACCTTTTTTCTAAATTCACCACCACTTCTAAAAATGGTTTTAATCTTGAAGAATTGTAGAAGGCAATACAACAGGTAATTTTTGTTGCAGTTTTTTTACTATTGACTTCTCGTTGTGCCCAAATATTTTTCCTTTACAAAATGAGGGCTCTAACCCCACTTACCAGTCGGACCCTAAAAAACTCCATTTGGGGTTTGTACTGAAAGTTAAATACATAGTGATGTGGGGTATCGTTTTTCACATTTTTAAAGGCTGCTAAACTTGTTTTTTTTTTTAAATATTTTTCTGAACAATTATAAAAAAAAATCTTTTGTGTAAACTTTATTTTGCTAAATTGCAGTCTCACTCTAAAAATTAATAATAATTTTTAAACGTTGTATAAGGCAGTACAGTGGGCTTTTTCTTTGCAGTTTTTTTTCTATTAGTATCTCGTAGGATCAAAAAATTTGTTCCCCATCCAAGTGGGGTCTTAGCAGCCCGACTACAAAATTCAAAATATTAGAATTGTATTAAATTAAATAATAAAAGATATTTCAACTATGTAATTAATAAAAAAAATAAATAAATAAAATTAAAAAAATTGTAAAGAAATAGGAAACGAACAAAATTCAGAAGATTAGAGGTATATTAACAAAATAAAAAATAAAAATCAACTATAAATTGACCAAAACATTAGTTACATTAAAAGATTTTTCAACTATAAAACTGATAAAAAAAAATTGTTCATTGTCAAGAAATAGAATGTACAAAATTCAAAAGATGAAAGGTATATAAAGAAAATAAAAGATTTTTCAAACATTAACAAAAACTTTAAAATATAAGCAAGAAGTTTACTAAAAATCAAGATCATATAGAATCAAGGTCACGGCTAAAAGAACCAATACGTTTATCTTTTTTAATGGTGATGGTACGAGGATTTTTGGCCGTTTACATTACTGCTGCTCTACGTGTTGCTATTATTACAGCTATGTTATCAATCGCGTGAGTGAAACGACTTTAAAATACTTACGCATCTTTAATTACGCACTTTATAAATATTGTACTTTCCGAATAATAGTTACACACTTTAGGTAATACCTTTATTCGCATATCTACCTACTTTTAAAACAGAATATACAAAATATAGAACATAATATCTAGAGAACTTGTTTACAAATCCATTGATACAACATGTCTGAAATGTTTATTTTTGCACAACTCTCATTAAAGTTTTTCATTATAAAAAAAAAAAATTAAAAAAGACAATAACATAAGATAATAAATTATTTTATTTAAATAATAATAAAAGAATAAAAAATAAAAATACATGCAAAATATAATTCTGAATTCATTTACATTTTTCTTTACTAAAGTTTAAACGATTTTGTTTATACCAATCGATTAAACTTAAATAAAATTTAGAAAATAATAATAATAATAATTATTATTATTTTTAAGTCGATACTTCTAAGACGATAAAAAGTAAGCCTTTTAATCATTAACTTATAACTTGTTAATAACTTACTTCGAACTTGGTTCGAACGCCGGTTTTCACATTTTCACACACGTTACAAATCATTCATCTCATCCTCTGAAGCATGCCTAACGGTGGACCCGGAGGTTAAAAAAAAAACTTACAATTTCAACTTGTATGTTCCATTTTCTCTTGGATTTCTTTCCTCACCGCTAATAAATTTTAGTAATTTAATTCTTTGGTCAATCAAGTGGAAATAACCAAGCTTGGTTATTTCCACTTCGCCGGGAACCAATTCCAATTTGATTGTATTTTGGTCACATGACACTCTCCATCTTGAATTTCCCTTATGAATGAATGAATGAATCAGCATTTAATTATTATCACAAAATCATATAATTACTAGTTTCAGTAGTTTGTTTGGTCCCTGAGGAACAATGCTTCAGATGTTTGTGGGCCTGGGGCATATGTCGTTTGAATGCACGGGTCCTGACCGCACCAAACTGTGCATCAACTGTGGTCAGGAGGGTCATCAGCGGGTCCAGTGTCCTACTTCGCTGAAGTGTGGTGTCTGTAGTTCGGAGGGCCATTCGCTGGACGGTTGTACAGCCCGGTAATGGGTTTTTCCACTTGCTTGCTTGTCAGATCCATCGGCTGAAGGATAGAGCTGGTGGAGCGACGAGGGGATGAGGGACAGCTCTCTGCTGAGTTGCAATTCGTTTGTGTTTGGATAGATGGATGGCAGTGATGAGGCACGGAGACTCTCTTATCCTCATGTGGGGGTAATGGAAAAGACCGTAGTCCCGGCCGGGATCTCCTTTTGGGTGTTTCTGTTAGAGGCAAGAACGCATCAAGACCGAGTCCCAGCTACTGTGGTGGGGGAACAGGAACGGCATAGTTGAGCCTGGTAACCTATCCCTGGGGTTAGAGGCAGGCGATAACATAAAATCCGACCGGCGAGCCAACCTGTCCTGCCAGACGTACTGCCGGTAAACGGGAAGGCTGTTCCAGTCTACGTTATCGAATGCCTTTTCTAGGTCTATAAACGCCAAGTATGTCGGTTTGTTTTTCTTTAATCTTCCTTCTACTATTAAGATGAGGCCTAAAATTGCTTCCCTTGTCCCTATACTTTTCCTGAAACCAAATTGGTCTTCTCCTAACACTTCCTCCACTCTCCTCTCAAATCTTCTGTATAGAATTCTAGTTAAGATTTTTGATGCACGACTAGTTGAACTAATTGTTTTGTATTCTTTACATTTATCTGCCCCTGCTTTCTTTGGTGTCATGACTATAACACTTTTTTTGAAGTCTGACGGAAATTCCCCTTTTTCATAAATATTAAACACCAGTTTGTATAATCTATCAATCGCTTCCTACCTGCACTGCGCAGTAATTCTATAGGTATTCCGTCTATTCCAGGAGCCTTTCTGCCATTTAAATCTTTTAATGCTCTCTTAAATTCAGATCTCAGTATTGTTTCTCCCCCATTTCATCCTCCTCAACTTCCTCTTCTTCCTCTATATGGATATTCTTTAAAATAGCAGTATTCATTTTGGTAAACGGAAAGTATTATAATAGTTATAATCCATTTCAGTAGTGGAATTCTGTGCTTGACTTCGTTTAAAATAAATTCTCCACATTTGATATGTTAGTAAAAAAAAAAAAAGAAAAAATAAGAAAAGATGATGAATCTTTCGCATTTAAATGGAGAAATATAATTATGAGAATATAATTATATATTTTTTGAGTTTTTATATATTTTTGAGTTTAATTTGAATGAAAAATTTGGACAACAGTCATTATCCTGATACGATATCAGCGAAAAAACATTAGTTATTACGCAGTAAAAATCATTAAACAAACTTATATTCAAGAATTTCGCATATTATTTTTTTAAACAGTTTCATTTATTGGTTTTATCAACTAATTTTATTCAAAATAGTGTCTTCGAAATGATTTCTAGCACATAAAATAATAATATTTTAATTATACTAGTAAACCTGCATTTGTAAAATTATAGGAAACTTTACTACTACTATTACGTAGATAATTTTATTTGTTGGTATTTTATTCTAAATTTAACTATAACCTTTAAATTTTAACAATAGATAAGGAAAGTAAGAGTGCAACAATCGAAATCATTGGTCTTTTAATGTACAATAACGATAACAGGTAAAAAAATTACAGAGAAGAGAAAATATAAAAACGGGTTTCATAATGTGTCTTATCAGTAGTAGATTACATCAGTCTAAAATCGGGTAGTACATACCAAATAATAAACCGTCTATCTATCTAAAAATAATAATCCATATTAAAAATCCATCACTACCGGCTATAATAGAATCGGGAGAGAAATAATATTTATTAAAAAAAAAATTAAATATTGAGTTCTTTATTTTTAAGCACACTCAATAAAACTCCTAACTTTTTAACTTATTTTACAAAAATGTATGCATTATTTATCTACTGTATTGAATTTTATACTTATTATTATCTATTGTTTCACTTTTTTGGTAATATTATATTAGAAAAAGCATGGTGATAGGGTGTGATTTTGAAAGAAACAAACTCCACATCCGAAGAGCACGATTTGGGCCAATTCGGTAGCGAAGAAAGAACGAAAGAGATGAACGGACAGAAGGGATTAACATTAGCCCTGTGATATACAGGGTAGGCTTCCTTCAGTCCACTCACGCCTGATTCCAATTGCTCTGGGCTCAGTCAAATTACATCTCTATCCCTTCTAATTTTACCCTGGACTCTTCTTAAAGACTAAATCTCGACCACAAGCCCACACGCATACACTCATACACCGAATACACAGTCTCTGTTAACATTTCAGAGGCGCCTATACAATTACCCAGGGAGATAGGTTATAAGAGATAGAATAGTGTTGCATTAAAGTGTAATTTTCCTCCTAAAGGCCTGAAAAAATTAGGGTAATCTATTCATAATGATATTTTTAACAGAAAAGTAAATGAACAAACAACTGGCCAAAAATTGATATCAAGTGAGGTAATTTGGAAAAACAAATATTATTTCTTTTAAGAAGCACAGTTTGTTAACAAAAAATCATTATTTTACATAAAAATTAGCTACTTTGGTAGAAAAATCCAGTATTTAGAATTCTACTAATTTTTTTTTTTTGTCTAAATTATATATCTTTTTTTAAGAGCTGATTTTCGAAGTCCAAAGTTCTAAGATTTGAAATTTCAAATCTTAGTAAAATTTAATTGCTTTTATATGGATTTGAATCCTAGACAGCGGATACCTACATATTTTGGTGGTTGGGGTTCAATTAACCACACGTCTCAGGTATTGTCGGTCTGTACAAGACTACAGTTCATTTGCATGTCACATCTTCATCTGATTGGTCCGTGGCGCGGGAGGGAGTTGCTTATTGTTCACTCGTTGAACAGCTTGTAACGTACACATAAGGAAAATAATATTAAACAAATTATTTAATAGATTAAAGTTAGCTGATATTAAAGATTAGTAGCACAATCTTCATTAAATTATTTAATTTAAAAAAAAAATATTTAAATGAACTTACAGTTACACATTTTATAGTTAATGAATATGCGGGTTATAAATAAAAATGTGTATGCAAGGCATTTTCAGTTTTTAGAACTCCAGCGTTGAATTTTTGAATGAATGAATGAAATAATCACATGGTGTCATTAATGGTAATGACTCTTTTTACGTATTAACCGGGATTTTAGGATGCTGAAAGCATCCAATAATATATTAAATTTATTTGAAATATATGATGCTCTTATAGCTCTTATGCTCATTTGGAGACTGGCTAAATGTTTAACGCTCTGTCTGGGTACATCTACAGGCCACATAATTCCGGGGATAGGCAATGTCAGGAATCAAGTTTCAACTTAAGTGGTACTTTTAAAGACAATGGAGAGCAATTCATATTATTGGTTATATTTGAGACAGACAGAATAAAATCAGTAACATATTACTCCCATTATAAATAAAATGTCCCGAATTCTGTAGGAAATGTTGGCAGAATGGCGTCACTACCTAGAAGGGACCCTCAGTTACACTTAGGGAGAGTAGTTTTCGAGTTTTTTGTTTTTCTCAAAATACGAGTAAATAATCCTTTTTTCCCACCTACTCTTTTTCCTTATCTTTGTTCCTTTCTCCATCACAACTTTAGCTTATGTAAGTGTAGGTTAGTATTTTTTTTTCTTTGTAAATGAAATACACATTTGTAAAACTTTTAGAATATAAATAATTTTGTTCTAGGTCAATATTAATAATGTCTGTCGGTAATAATATTGTTTTTGAAGGAAATCTTGTTTACATTAAAGGATTCATATTTCAATATTCTTGATTGATAAAAACACAGAGATCGCAAAAGTTATAATATTAATTATGAGTCTCCAGATTATTAAAATATAAATCGATGTAATTATTTAGATCTTTCATATGTGTCAAATGTTTAATAGTTAATATTTCTTTCATGTAAATCGTTTGCCGAAGCTCAACCCGATCGATCATACAAAAATATTCTCGACAAAGGTTCGTTAAGTAATTACACGAACAATCAAAATTATTCTCTTGAAATATAAATTGGCTTTTATTAATAATAAAATTGTTATTAAAACCTCTTCGATAACGTTCTTATTATTAAAAAAATCCAATATTCCATCAAAAATCCTGGTAAATGTTTCCAAAAAAAAAAAAACTTATGTAAATTAAAAGTAGTTTTACTTTTATCAAGTTACGGTATTAAAAGGAACCAAAAACTGAAATAGCATGAGTACATTACTTTTTTCTGCTTAATAAATAACACAAATAAAAACAGAATGAGTAACAAAAATAAATGTTTCATATAAAACATAACAATAACGGTAAAAAAATATGAAATATGAAAGTGACCCATTTTTCGTAGCGATTTATCATAATAAAAACTAACGGAACAGAGAGTAAATTAATAACTTAGTACTGTACGACCCTCGTTTATAGCATGTTTATTGATAACAGATATTTTTTAAATATATCCTTACAGAAATGATATAAAAAAAGTCAATCAAGAAGTAATCTTCAATAAAACTGCAACTGATACGTTAGCCGACTAGTATTTTATTATAGTACGATGTTGTTCGGTATTAGCTGTGCGGTCTATAGACGATACGTTCGTTCTCTGTGGTTTCAACATTGGCTGTGGTCCAACTGCAAGCCATCCCGTGAGCCTGAAGAACAAACCCCTTTTTCTCCATTATATCGCTCGGTTTCCACAGAATAGCCTTAGAACCCACCGTACACCATAACTAGTTATTATATTATAGACTAAAAGCTGTACAGAATCATCCGAAACCATAATATCAACTCATAATTGTCCTTTATGAGACCCTTTATCATCTTAATATATCTAAGATATTACTTATTTTGTTAGTCTCGGCAATAAAAACGGAAAATTCAATAATAGACCGCATTAAAAGAAAAGAATATAGTTATATTTTTATACCTAGCACATAACGTAACACATTAAATGGGACTTTTTATCACCTTCCTGTATTAAAAAAATTCATAAACGCTCTTCATATTGCACATTTTATACTAAACAATACATTAAAAAACAAATATCTATATTTTTATTAAAAACACGATAAAACCTTTTTCCACTTTTATGGATAAATTGATGTTTTCTCACTTCACTGAACATCCGTTTGAATATGACGGGATAAAACTCGTTCTCGCTGAAACTGTGAAATAACTCTCCATTTCAATGTTATTATTTCTTACAATTGACGATAATATTTTTATTGACAGGCGTTTAAACGTTAAAAAAATTTATAAAAATATAAATTTCATAACTTTAATTTTACTCATAAATGAACTATAATTTAGGAAAGATGTCAACTGCTGCAAAATTTTTGAAAAAAAATCTCTATACGTAACGTAAAATTAAAAAAAAAATTATTTCGTTTCTAAAAAAAAAAAGTGGAAAGAATTTGTATTAAAATAATGTCAACGCTCTTAGTCAATGATTTTTACAGATTTAAAATCAAGAAAGCGATACTATATGTTAATGTTTTAACTAAAATTAAAATTAATAAATGATAACAGAGTGAAACGAAAAAGAAGACCATTGTTTTGTAAGATATAAAAAAAAAAACTTTCTATTTAATGTATCTGAATTCCACTTTTTTTATTTTGGAAGTCAATCCTACATGTTTACGACTTTATAACATTTAATAATCTGGTATGTTTTATTTGTTTGGCTCTTTAGAAAATAAAAACATGAATTTTTTCAATCAGTTCGTTGAAATATTCCACACCCACATACATATATATATATGTATGCATTACATTCTCCAATATTCTAAATCTTTGTCAAGCATCATATCGATAGAAGAACATTCTTATTGTACTTGCATATAAATTTTAATTTTATTTTAGTTGTATTTTATTTCTAATAATATCTGGTTTTTGCTCCTAAAAGGTTACTATGTTTACCTTAGATGAGCTCAAAACAGCTTTTATATTTTAAATCCGTTTTTCATCATTCCATCATTATATTAATCATTTGCAATGTTTGTAAATGAAGTAAAAGAAATTGTCTCCAGAACTACGTAATTTATTAATTTTAACTAAAATTAATAAAATTATTAGTAATAATACATATATTTTAGAAAAGATGTTTTGTGATCTTAAACAATAAAAACATATTGTTAGAAATATTATTGAATTCCAGTAGATATTCCATTCAAACTAAGACAACCGTGCACAATCGCAATATCTAATGAATTTCTTTCGGGTCTTATTTAAAACTCTGCGGATCAAATGCAGTATATGGTAATGTGAAATTTAGATTATGGGAACAATGAAAAAGTTTCATTTATATCAGAGGTTCCCAAACTTATTTTTCTCATAGACCACTTTCAAAATTTTGCTGGTTCCGGTGGACCCCCTTTAGCTACATTTCTACCATATTTCCAGTCGACGGAAAATGTGAAGATTAGATCTAACTATGAAAATTTGCGTTACGGCTGAGTTCCACGAACTAACAGCTTCCGAAAAAAAAGTGAGAATCGATTGGTTAATTTTTGATTGAGTGTGCTGTGAGTGGATGTCAAAAAAGTAAAGTTGGCCGATCAAAAAAAATGCTTCCATCCAACTTTATATATTTGACATCTACTCACAGGACAAGAAAGCAATCGATTCTCACTTATTTTATTTAGAAAACTTCCCATTCAGAGTGGTAAAAAGCAAAAGAAAAATAGTATATTTTTTTGTGTTGCATTTATTCAAATATGTAATCATTACGCTATTAATTATTATTGTTATCTTATTATAATAAAATTGTCGTAATATAAGTAAAATTAAACATTAATAGCGTAATGTAACTTCTACAATGACAATCATAAAATATTTACAATTTTAATGGGAGGGATGTACTTGATGGATAGACAGCAAATTATCAATATTTGGCTTCAGTTTTGTTAGGAATAAGATTGATACGCAAAGTCAATCCAACATTTTAGTTCTTCACTATCGAAACCAGATGAATTTTCGTGGATCCCCGCTTACGAATTGTGAACTCCCATTTTTTTGTCACGCCAACGTATACCCCCGTCGAGTCTCCCGTGGACCCCTGGGGGTCCACCTGGACCACTTTGGGAATCAATGATTTATATCCACTGATCTTCAACTAAAATATATATTTACGATAATCTTCAAATGTACTACATCAGTGATCTCTACCTGAAGCTATACTGTTTTAATATTCATTAATGAATCACCTCTTGTCGTTAGATAACATTCCTCTCAGCAACACTCCTTAATAGTTTTACACGATGACGTAACTGACTGGAATTATGTAGAACTTTTGTTACTATCTAATTATTCACTCGTAACTTGTTTATTGAAACGGTAGTCCTATTGCTGTAAATAAAAATATGTGTGAACTCCCACAATTTAGGTATGTACCTGAGTATTTTCATAAACGAATTTTATTTTATAACAAGAATATTCAAATTAAAAAGAACTGTACAGATTAAGTCCATTCAATGATAATATTCAATTATAATCTTTTTTTAATATAATTTTTTTCATTGTTTTTATCTTTATACAGTATATGTTAACTGTAATGCGTGCGTAATCATGACCCAAAAGACTGGTATGAACTACACAGTTATTATTAATATTCGATTCCTAGGACTGAATTCGTCAGACGTGAGAACGTTTTTGTACAGTACAAAATAAATGTGTAATTAATTGACTGTAATTGGGAATCGACCAGTTGTTAATAGAGGAGAATAATAAATAATTTATTTATGACTTCTGTAATGCGCATACGCCTAGATTTAAGAGAAGAATGAAATAACATAATTAGTGAAAATAATTTTACAAACGAAACACTAGTAGTATAAATAACATTATACATAATAAGATTACAGCATATTAAATACAATATTTATTAATAAATTTCGTAATCTATTTGTAATGAAATTTATAATTATATTATTATTTTTTTTTTTATTTATTTTTTTATTTATATTTATTTATATTTATTTAAATAAATTTCGTAATCTATTTGTAATGGTACTTGGCGTTTATAGACCTAGAAAAGGCTTTCGATAACGTAGACTGGAATAAAATGTTCAGCATTTTAAAAAAATTAGGGTTCAAATACAGAGATAGAAGAACAATTGCTAACATGTACAGGAACCAAACAGCAACAATAACAATTGAAGAACATAAGAAAGAAGCCGTAATAAGAAAGGGAGTCCGACAAGGATGTTCCCTATCCCCGTTACTTTTTAATCTTTACATGGAACTAGCAGTTAATGATGTTAAAGAACAATTTTGATTCGGAGTAACAGTACAAGGTGAAATGATAAAGATGCTACGATTTGCTGATGATATAGTAATTCTAGCCGAGAGTAAAAGGGATTTAGAAGAAACAATGAACGGCATAGATGAAGTCCTACGCAAAAACTATCGCATGAAAATAAACAAGAACAAAAGAAAAGTAATGAAATGTAGTAGAAATAACAAAGATGGACCACTGAATGTGAAAATAGGAGGAGAAAAGATTATGGAGGTAGAAGCATTTTGTTATTTGGGAAGTAAAATTACTAAAGATGGACGAAGCAGGAGCGATATAAAATGCCGAATAGCACAAGCTAAACGAGCCTTCAGTAAGAAATATAATTTGTTTACATCAAAAATGAATTTAAATGTCAGGAAAAGATTTTTGAAAGTGTGTATGTTTGGAGTGTCGCTTTATATGGAAGTGAAACTTGGACGATCGGAGTATCTGAGAAGAAAAGATAAGAAGCTTTTGAAATGCGGTGCTATAGGAGAATGTTAAAAATCAGATGGGTGGATAAAGTGACAAATGAAGAGGTATTGCGGCAAATAGATGAAGAAAGTAGCATTTGGAAAAATATAGTTAAAAGAAGAGACAGAGTTATAGGCCACATACTAAGGCATCCTGGAATAGTCGCTTTAATATTGGAAGGACAGGTAGAAGGGAAAAATTGTGTAGGCAGGCCACGTTTGGAGTATGTAAAACAAATTGTTGGGGATGTAGGATGTAGAGGGTATACTGAAATGAAACGACTAGCACTAGATAGGGAATCTTGGAGAGCTGCATCAAACCAGTCAAATGACTGAAGACAAAAAAAAAAAGACAAAAAAAAAAATTGTAATGGATTTCAATTAGTTTTGATAATATTTGTGATGAATCATATACTTTTCCCCTTTATAATTATTTTCACGTATGTGAAATGTACATTATTTTTTATTCCTCCAGTATAAATATATTTTATACTAAGCAGCACAAACACCTTTATTTGTTACTTCTTCTTAACTTTCAAACTTTTAAGAATTTTCAGCTTATAAAAAAGTAGTAATCCTCTTCCATTTTATTTTCTTTAAATCACCATATTTTCACTGCCACTCTGCCACTTTGATGAGAAATTTTTACCGATTTCATAAAAATATAGTAGTTTTGACGTTAGAGGGAAATAAAAGATACCTACAATTCATTCACATTACTTTCTTTTTGGCATGTGTTATAAAAATATAGAAATATTTTGTGAAATTTAAATTTTATAATTCAATAATTTTAAAATATTAGATTATCATAAAAACAAAGGTTGTTTCTATTATACAAGTCGGCTATACATAAGGATTTTGTGAATTACAAGAAGTTATTTTATATTCATAAAAACACACATACTTCATTTGCGCGCGCGCGCATACACACACAAATTTTTAAACAAGTTAAAATCTGTTTCGTTTATTAATTTAATGAAAAATATAAAAAATAAATATTTATTTGTTTTTAATTATATTTAACTTAGCAATGAGACACTTAATGTTATAGAATAATTTAAATCGAACACTTAATATTTCTTACTGGTCGGAAATTAATTTATAGTTAGCTGACTTTTATACAGCTGATTTGATATCCGATTTTTGTTCCAAATTCAGCATTATTTTACCTATTATTTCATTCATTTCACCCTCTTTGTTAAAATGTTTGCACTTCTCCAAAAGTATCTAGTATGACTGTACTTCTATTACATTATATATATATTAGTTTACATTATTTCTAAATAACTCAAAGAAATTTAGTTTCTTAGAAAAGTAAATGTTATATAGGCTAGTAAAAAAGCAATCACTCTTTCCGCACTGTTAATATTGACATTTTTTGTTGATATTTTGGTCGCTTATTTATTTGGAAAATAAATTTTAAGCCTTTTATCACATTAAGGCATCTTTAAACTTTATTTTCAGAATAATTTAAGGAATACCTTGGAAATAAGTTTCAGAAATCTTTCTATTTTGAATTTCAAAAGCAAAACTTATAACGAAAACCGTTTAAAATTAGGATTTTGGGAAATAATTAAAGCTTTCGTTCTTCTACAAAATAATAAATATTTATATTTCTCTAAGTAAGGAAACTTTTAATATATTAAATAATCTTAACAAATTGTACCCTTGAAGAAGAATATAATAACTATAAATATAATATTTCATATAATTACTGCATACTATTATTTTATTTTCCCAGTGTTTAGAGCTTTTTAAGATATCTCGATTTCGAAACAAAATATGAACATATATATGGAAATTCATTTTAGATCTGTAAATGATATGCTAAATATATCTCTCACACATCTTTCTGTATTTAAACACCTTTTGCATATTTTTAATGAAAACAAAATTTCAAGTAATTCTTTTTATGTTGTGACTTTTTATGTTTTTATCTCTGCGAAAGCACTAAAAGTAGACAAAATGAAAAAATAATAATAATAAGCGATGATTATATGTAAAAAAAAAATTACGAATAATTTTGATATATTTTGTACCTATTTATAAATAAATTAACACAATTAACCACACGTCTCAGGTGTGGTTGACCTGAGTTTGTTACAGACTACGTGTTTACTGGTAAATTTACATACGCATACATTGCACTACATCTGCAGCTACGTTAGAGCCAGCAAGCCGGTAGTAATAGTTGCATTTTCCTACACACACTCTCACTCTTTCTCACTCACTCGCTCTCTCTCGTACTCTTTCTCTCTCTCAGACCCGGCAGTAGTTGAAAACTGGTTGGAGAAAACCAACAAATATACTCGTACATTTAGAAATGTATATGTAGTAGGCATAGAAATTATAAAATAAATTATTTTGATAAAACCGACTTCTTTATAACTATTAATAATTTTGTTTCAACAAACAGAAATACTAATCCCTAGGGTAGCATCAGTAAAATAAAATTAATATATCAAAGGTAATCAAAATATTTTATAACAATATTATAATTATAGATACCCATTCTCCCAAATATAAAAAAAAACCTTTAATCGCCAGGATTGTTTTACAGGTATGCAGTAATAAAATAAATAAAACTAATTGAATTCTATCAAAACCTTTCTATAATAATTTCTATAAAATTTCATAAAAATCTATTGTAACTGATTTTTTTCAAAGCAATAAAAAACCATTATTAAACACCGAAGGAATTTAGATGGTACTATCACAAATACAGGGTGTCCCATATAAAACGCAACCCATCAATCACTCATCCATGAAATTTCAAAAGTCAAGTCAAGCTTACTACCCTACTTGTTACTGAAATGGACTCGTCCAACATCTGAACATCGCGGCGACGCAATAGAACACTACCGATAGTAACAACAATGCAATCATAAAGTTCAGTGTATTGCTAGAGACAAGATGATGTTTTCGCTAGATGAACGTGTTTTCATTGTCGAGTCGTACTGCAGTACGAAATCAGCGGTTGCAGTGCAAGATTTTTTTGCCATAAGTACCCTGATAAACCGGCTCCTAACAAAACATCAGTATTAAGGTTAGTCGCAAAATTTAGAGAGACCGGTTCTGTTAATAACAAGGAACACAAAAGATCTGCATCAGTGTTGAATACAGATACGGTCACTGAAATCAAAGACCGATTATTCGCCTCGCCAAATAAATCGATCAGACCTTTGTCGGCTGAAATTAATTTGTCTAAATCGACTGTTCATCGGGCGACCAAACGATTACAATAACGACCTTATCGCATTCAAACGGTTCATCGACTTCTTGAGCCCGACAAAGAAAAACGGCTACAATATTGTCAACTGTTCCGTCGATTTCTGCGTGAGGGAATTAACGTTATGGGTTCGTTATTTTTCACAGATGAAGCACGGTTTCATTTGGATGGCTACGTAAACAGCCAAAGCAGTAGAATTTGGAGTGCTGAAAATCCCCACGTTTATCACGAAAAACTATTACACCCGCAGAAGTCGGGCGTGTGGTGCGCGACATCGCGGAAGAAAATAATCGGTCCTATTTTTTTTGAGTACACCATTAATGCAGAACGATATCAGGATATTTTATTTCGGTTCATCGCACTCTTGGAAGAGGAAGACAGACACTGCTGACTACAACATGACGGTGCGACATCGCACTACGCAGGTTCAACTTCTGATTTCGTCGAGGAATTCTTTGGTAATCTTATCGGTCGAGGCTTGTGGCCACCAAGATCTCCAGATTTGACTGCGGCGGATTTTTTTCTACGGGGTTACCTCAAAGAAAAAGCCTACAGCAACAAACCACGAACACTTGAACGATTGAAAGTCGATATTGAACAAGCTGTATTAAATATCCGGCCACAAACTTTGAAAAAAAGTTACAAGAAACGCTGTAAAAAGAAATGAAACTTGTATTCAAGAAGATGGCGGCCACTTCCAACATTTACTCTAAATGTAAGGTAATGGATGGTAATAATAAAAATTACATTTACATTTACACATGCCTTTTTATTATTTCAATATCTACCAATATAAGGTTGGGTTGCGTTTTATATGGGACATTCTGTATTTGAACAAGTTAATTTTGTTTAATTTCTATCAAAACTTGTATGCAGTAGATAATAAAATTACTGTAAAATTTAATGAACAAAAATTCTCACGATGTTATAATTTTTTTTATGTCAGTATGTATTAATCATTAAAATTTCTATTGCGAAATTAATCGTTTGTTAATTTGTTTTAATAATGTCAGTATACTTAAATAACCATCCATTAGAAACATTTATTTTATCGTTATATTACGAGTATTCTTATTTTGTTTCTAAACTTATCATTTCTACATTTGACAATTACTTTCAGGTTTAATCTCGCGTCTAGGTATCCTTTTCCTATGTAGATATTAAATCGACTGATTACTTTCTACCGAATTCACAAAATCCCAAGTATTTTTTTTTCTATAACTGAAATCGATTAGATTTATTTTTATAAATATAAAAAGAAAATATTAACCGTTCAGTATTTATCGTATTGTAAAAACTTATTAACTAGAACGCAAACACAGAGCAATAGATTGTATTAAATAAATATTACTTTGTTACAATTGTAACAAATTATGGTAAAGTAATGACTATTATTTGATTAATATAAAAAGTGCACTAGCTATATAAACAATATATATATATATATAGAAAGAGAATAATTAAGAGCTTTACTGGAAAACTGTTAAAAGCAACTGTTATTTTTTATCATATCTAATTTTCACATTCAACAAAAAATGAAAAACAAATAGGAAAGACGACGTAGATTAGATCTTGAAAATATGACAGGGAAATTAGATAGCAGTCAGAACCTAAAAACGAAACCAATTAATTGAACCTAAAATTAAGTAATCAGTTAGCATATTAGAAGATGCAATGGAAGAAAATGAAAATATCGGAAAACGGAACTGGATACAAAAGTCATACATATAAACCATTGAGTAGAAATCATGAGCTCCCATCGTTTTAAACCATCATTTAAAAATTGGTGTATAAAAAGATTGCGTGCTGAAAAATACTTGCCGGCTGTTAATAGCTGAAAAATCTCATTAATAATTAGGAAGTATTCAAAGAGAATCTCTTACTCCTGAGGGGAGAGAAATCTCAAAGGCGGATGTACCACAAATTAGATAACGAAATTTGTTACGGATTGACTTTAGCATTAAATAGCGAATGCTACTGTCTAGTGATCATGGGGTCATGAAAAAAAAATTGGAACCAGTTTCTTTACCTATATTATTATCTCGGGGGGGAGGGGAATTTCAGAAATAAATTTACGACTAATAAACACGTTTTGATAAGAGAGGAAAAAATGAATATGATAAGATGTAGAATATTGAAAAAATTAAAATTTTTATATTGATCAGTTATTTGGAGAAGAGGTAGCCCATAATGCTTGATCACGAGTACATCATGAAAATACAAAGAAAGCATAAAAATAAGGAAGACCAAATGTAAAAATGGACCAATAAACTGGAGATAAATAAGAGAAATGATACTTGGCTTTTGGTGGAAACATCGGGGATTTGGACCGCATGTACCAGACATCACAGTTTAAGCATTTATTAGAAGTTATCATAAGCCATTTGACTTCACTATAAATCAAATGGTTAAACAGGTCGACTACAACTTGACTGTCTGTATCAGTAAACGGCTAGTGAGAATGAAAGAATTCGTAGAAAATGAACTTCTAAGCATCGGTTGATGAAACAGCGAATGAATACGGTGTTATTTGTAAAGAAACGAGAATATCTGAAATTAAAATAAAACCTGTAAATCGCAAATAAAATAATAAAAGGACAGTTCATTACAATCCGATTTCTACAGAAATTTTCAAGCTTTATGAACTGTCTTAGGGTTTTGACAGAAATTATTAACTGGGAATGTTGGTCTGATTAATAACCTGACCGATTAATGTCAAAGTAGTTGTTAGCGCAAATTATGAAACCGGTACTAAGTCGCCAAATAATCTTTTCTAGATGATTAATAATAGTACGTGAAAGATATGATGCGACGATGGATATTGTAAATGAGAATGAAATATATATGCGACACTTTACACACATGTGTGAAGTAAACGGAAGGTATCGAACTTAAATACCTGCATACAATACCTCAAATTACTATAACAAAAAGTTAATCTTGAATGTTTGTTAAATTATCATTGATAATGCCTAAGTGTGTGAACAGTAGAGATTAAATTCGTTAGTAAAATGGAATGTGTAATTTAGCTGTCCTTTATGTGACACAGCTTCTGTCCGACTTTGTAAAAATTTGAAAACTAACAGGGATTAGTTTTGAATAAGCTTAAATAAGCTTGTAATCGAACGATATCACGTTGTATTAGACATCTGATGATAAGAACAAATTCAATCCTGTATATCAACGAACAAAAATCCTATTGCCCTCAGAAAAAAAATATATATAACATTTCATAAAAACTTCATTTACTAAAAAACGGGTTTAGGAACACCGTGGGTACAAGGATCGTAATTCTCAATACCCATGTTTAATTCAAAAATGTGAAGATATTAATCATGATGTGTATTTGTATGTTACTGGTTAGGAGAAGGTCTTTGATGAAAACCAAACTATAATTCTTTTTTTTAACAAAACAGAAATGGTGAATCTATTAACGAGCTCTACAGAGAATCTCTATTCACGTTGTAGTAGTAGATGTTTGGTTAGAGGGTCGTTCACAGCGTTCACATAAGGCGGTACCCACCAATACCTTTCATTATGTACTCAGAGAAAACTTTATGAACCCTTCAGTGAAATATGAAGTAAATATATGAAGGGGTATTGTGTGTTTATCAATTATATAATCTCTCTTACACAGATATAAAGATGATATATATGAAGACGACACAGTTCCATTGTTTTATTGGACAAAAGGACTATTTTATCTGGTTTAAACTTTTTATAAATATTCTTTCATTTTCCTGTTTAGCCTCCGGTAACTACGGTTTAGATAATTCTACAGAGGATGAATGAGGATGATATGTGTGAGTGTAAATGAAGTGTGGTCTTGTACATTCTCAGTTCGACCATTCCTGAGATGTGCGGTTAATTGAAAACCCAACCACCAAAGAACACCGGTATCCACGATCTAGTATTCAAATCCGTGTAAAAATAACTGGCTTTACTAGGACTTGAACGCTGGAACTCTCGGCTTCCAAATCAGCTTATTTGGGAAGACGCGTTCACCACTAGACCATCTGGGTGGGTATATCCGGTTTAAACTGTTCTACTTTTAAACAACTTAAATTAAACTGCATCACTTTTTAAATACCGTACATGAAATAATAATTTTTTAATACCGTACATAAAAAAAAATTGTGACGGTGAATAAAAGTTAAGTGAATTGCGATGGGGTTTTTATGGAAATTTTCACTTTATAAGGCTACTACGCTTATACTTTTAATGTTATTTCAATTACGATTAGGATCTATACTAACAAATAAGAAGCAGAACGGAAAAAGATGGGATAGTTCTTTTTCTTCGATGACATGTTTGCTGCATTTAACGATCAAATCTTTTGACACGAATGGTTCAGCGTTACGTCTTCACTTTATTGCTGTATGGTGTTGAATGTTGGATCTTATAAGAAGGATAAATGAAGCGAACAGAAGGATCGAGTTCGAAGAAGTTCTTAAAAGATTTTGTGACGCAGTCAACCAGGCCATTTAATAAAAAAAAAAAAAAAAAAAAAAATTAATATTTTTGCATACTTAATGAGATATCCAAAATTAAACATCTGTGCCCTACTCAGGGAACGGAAATTAACATACGGTTTGCTGGAGAGAGAAGAATATCTTGGTTGAAGAAATTGTAATAGTAATATCCTTGTTCAGAGCAGCAGTAAATCATACATCCCGTTTATTACCAGCGTCTATTAGTCAATACGGTATAGTAAGAAGAACAGCTGGTTTAAAATATGTATATAAAGTTTACTTGTATTGAAATTGATAATAGTGATGATTTAAAACGCGTTCCTTAGTCTTTTTGATGGTGTTCGCTGAATTAAAATAGCTTTTTAATTTAACCTTTTAATTAGGTCAAATATGGTAGAAAGGATAATGAAACAATGGAAATGTTAGCATGAACGTGACGAAAAGAAGAGGGGTGCCAGTTAGGAGTAGATAGAGGGACGGAGCGCATGACTGTGTAGCCGTATGTATCTATGGAATAGTATTGATCCCCTTATGAAACAACACAACGGTGAACGGTGTGGTCCTGATTTATGGCACTATCCGCCTGTTGACCCAGCGTTAAGCCCATAAACCGTTCCTAACATATAAAAGGGCGGTCTGTTTATACGGAAAGGCAGCTTAAAGGTTACTCCGTTCTTTGTCTTCCTTTAGGGTAGAATTCACCTGTACAATCATGTATATAACATGAGTTCCTATAGTCCACCGGGTTACCGTTTCTAAACCTAATAAAACGTCTACTGAGCATAACCTTTCTGCCTTTATAACCTACTTACCTATCTGAATAGTATGATGCTTTGTTTTAATATTTTATCTAATATTTAAGCCTTTGAACTTACTTCGCGATGGATAAGAGGATTAATTTTCAAATAATAATAATAAAAACAACAATAATAAATAAATAGCATTAACAAATCGTTTAAATAAAAGTGTTCAATAGTACTTTCTAATTTCATTGTAAAGTTTTTCCCAAAAAATATATTTTCTCTGCAGGCAAATTATTAAAGAAATACACTATTACATAACTGCTGTAATTCTGCTTTTGTAAAAAATTTAAGTTTGTTTGGAGAAAACATTTTACACACAACTTCCACGTACTAAGGACTTATGAATAAAGTATAAACGATTACGGACTGAACATTTATGATCACGAAGTATCTAATTTCACAATTAATGACGAATGAAATCAGTTAGTAGTTTGATTGTTAAACGCATTATAAAACAGTTTACGGTATGTAAAATGTGCATATTTAGGGTGATTTCAAAACTAGCGATATTAACTTTCAGGATCGTTCTTTATTATCTAAAGTTAACTTTAACGCGAACCGAAGATCGCTTGCATTTTTCGTATCCCTGGGTTTCTTTAATGAGATTAACTTTGATGCCTACAACAAGCTAGTGCCTTATTTTATTATTACTATTTTCAACGGTATTAAAGCATATGGCAATAGGGATCGTGCGGTTCACCCAAATATATTGTAGTTGTTTATTTGTTTGCTGGTTTGAAATTTAATTAGTTAAGAAATTAACAACTTTTAGATATGATTCTAAGAAAAGAAATTATTTGGTATATCGTTATTAAGAAGTGACTGTAAAGATATTCTATTTCGCTGTTTGAATGCGACTGTTGATAGTTTACTGAATATCACTGAAAATAGCATAAAATAAAGTATTATTTTTAAAATGTCTAAACCCAGTAAATATACATGTTGGTTTTTGTTTGAACTTATTCTTTGCCTATAAAGTAAAAAGTTACAGAAGAAAAAAGAAAAATTCAGTAAGTTATTATTATTAAAATGTTATCTCAAAACTGCACGACGAAATAGAATAGAAAATTATAAGAAAAACAAAAATTCTAATAAGTTTTGGAAATTTGTTGGTAAATATTGATGTACAGGTGTCCTATTTGTTGATAATACGAGATGTCTCGTAAAGACGTGTTTGATCTGGTAAACTATGTATTTGATCGTAGAAAGGTACTTTTGAATCCCTGTACAGAAAGTTGTTCGTGAAATAGATTTTTTCAAAGAAAGTCTATGTCTATTTTAAATCTGAAACGGTTTTCCTGTACTCACGATCGAGGATGTTCGTTTAGTTATCAGAGGGCGTATATCAGCTAGCATTTCAGAATTTGTTTTTCAGTGACGTCAACAACAACAGTATGGTTATTAGCCCGATTCCAGAATTTATTATTAAAACTATTGCTGATATTGTGGCGCCTTCTTAATATTAGTCCTTAGTTAGAAATTATATTGTAGTGCTTTAACTTCAGTCAGGGAACAAGAAACTTTACTCCAATACCTAATACAGGTAGTAATTTATGTTTTATTTCCGATTTATTTAAGTGACTACTTACTACTTTCAGTCTTAGTAGTTTTCTTTCTGTTACAACTCCTGAAACTAAAAGGCAAGGTCAGGTTGATATTTGCAAATGCTCTACCTAAGGAATTTAAAATTGGTTTTTTTTTTGTAAAATTGCAATGATGATCTTATTTTGTCACTTTTATTTAATGATAATGGGAATTTTTCTACGTGCAAATGACATTAAACTTTGTACTACTACAGTACAGAGGATCACTACAAATTTCAAGATTATATTATCAACCTAGTTGCGTAGGCTAAAAAAGTTAAATTCCATTATGTTTGAACTTAGCAAAGTAAGACAAATTTTTTTTGTCTTCAAATATAATGTTGATGGCTATTGTTTTAAACAACAGTTATGAAAAGTCGAGGGGTCCTTTTTTATTCAAAGTTATTTGTGGAAAATATTGGCTTAATGTGGCTAAAAAAGAAGAACTCCTGGTCATTTAAGCTAATATCACATTGAAAACGTAATTACTTGCATTCTGGTAAAATCTCTTCTTAGAAATCATTCTAAATGTCTTCTGACATTTGGAGTAGTTAAGCATCTACTAACTGAGATGATTGAGTTAGTAAAATATAGATTACTTCTTTGGTAGATAAGAAATTTTCATTGCTTGATGAGTACAGATTAGTATTTGTTTGTGATGATCTGAAATTGTTGACAACCAAAAATTGCAGAAAGTTGAAAATGTTTCATTTGTCAAAAGCTTTTTGTAGGTGAAAAGGATCATTAATATGAACATTAATCTAAGAGTGTGTATAAACTAGTGTTAGAAATAAGTTTTCATTTAGTGTTGTAAGAAATTGTTCAACTGAAATTAACTGGAAATTATCCTCTGATTAGGAACAGAGTTGGAGATCTTGTTCCCTTCAAGATGGATCTGACTATGGACTCTAGATATGTGGAATTCCAATAGTACCTGACTCATTTAAGTTACTCAACAAATTTAAATATCTACCTGTGTGTTGTTGATACTGCAGATCTTTCGGGAGAATAATTAACAAAATGAATCTAAGTGTGTTTTAGAAGAATATCTTGTGCAGTTTTTTTTTTTTTTGAATTCTAAGGACAGTTATATAACATGACAGGTGTTGAAATGTCTCCCATGGTGTTGTCAGTAAAAATCATACACAATAATATAAAACCAATAAACAATAAATTTCACTTGTTTGAGATGCTAATTAATGAAATTAAACCTGATATCTTGATTAATTAAACATTACTGTAAGGAAGGTAATATAATTATTGTATTTTGTACGTCAAAAATTTTATTTTTGTCTGTACTAATGAAATTTATAAGCAATGTGCAGGAAATTCCATATACATTGAGGCAAGTATAAATTTTAAATCCCTCAATGTTAATGAGTAGGTTTACAAAGAATCTATTGTGATTAATAAAGCATAATGGTAAACGTTTTTACATTGCTGGATGATGTAGAACAATTGCCAACTTGTGGTAATGATATTTTTTTTGATAATTTAAGAAATGTATTAGATTATGTTAAGGAATGAAATAAGCTTCTACTAAATATCATAATTATCAATTATGTAATGTATTCATCTGTAGTAAGCATAAAAGTAAATTTAAATGTTTTGTATACAATTGAAAATGCTTAATTAGATTTTTAAAACAGAAATATCAACTGCCCTTCTAGCTAATATACTGTTACTAATGAAACATATTTTAATATTAAAACGGCAAATATTAAAACGGCAGCTTCAGTAGTAATCAGTATTCAACTTCAGTTATTCTTTGATTAAGCTTGCCTGAGCTTCTTTATAAGTACATTAGACTAATGATAAAATAAAAGTTAATGAACTTAATCGTATACAAAGGAAGACTAGATAAGGAAAAGAAATTTTTAATTTTAATGTTTTGTAAAGAAGTTTTTGCGATACTACTAAAAATTCTGATTCATACATTTGTAAACATAACAATTTCGGAAAGCTATGTAAAAATGAATAGATGAACAAACTATACTCTTTAGGTTAAGGAAAATCTTACTTTATGGGATGTTTAATGTTGGCTAATTTTATAATCGCATTATATTTCATTCTATTATTAATTCAAACTGAAAAGTAATTCAACTATTCCAAATAAGATATATTCTACAGACAAAAAGAAACCTGGAATATTATAAATAACATTATAGCAAAACTTAGTCACACAACTTTGGATTATTATGGACTATAATGTTTGATTAATTTTACATTTATCAAGTTACATGGAATACAATTATAACTGAAAATTTCCAAAATAAATACTTCACTGCGATTTTTAGTTATAAAATAAAAGATACTACTATTTCCGTGAAAGGTTCTGTTTCAGGTCATAATGAGTTAACTAGAAGTGAATTTAAAGAATGTCTATATTATACACTATTGATGAACAATTGTTAATGGCCATTAATGAAGTCATAATAACAAGTGAAGTTCCCAACTTGCTATATCAATCTGAGTGATACCAATTTTAGAGGGCACTATCTTCCTACTTAAAAAATCCTTCCAATATTGGCTTAGGTAAGTGCAGGTTTATCTCTATGTTATCTGTGCTACAAAAAGTTACTGAAAAAATCATTTTTTTGCAATAATAAGGGAAAATAGAAACGGGGATAGTTTGAATTTAAGGAGGCTACCATTCTGATCTGAGGATTATTAAATTTGGTGTATCACAAGTTTATTTTAAAGTCTGTTTTATTTATTTTATAGATTGTTTTCTCACCGATTATGGTAAAGTTCTTTTATTTGCAACTGATACTTCTGTTGTTTGTAACAGTGATTATTATGGAATGCTGGAAATCAAGAGAATGGGTACAAGCAAATCATAGCAGTGACCATTTCATAATAATGAAGCATTGCCCAATATTTTCCTACCAGCAGTAAATTTTTCTGGTAAAATATTAAAAAATCAATGGTGTTTAACTATAGATTTAGGAAAATGTAACATTTTTTATGTTAATTATGGGAGAAAAATCTTATAGTGGAAAAAATGTCAAGTTTCCAAAATTAATATTTCTGACCTCATAAAATGAAACAATTACTTTATTGATTATCTCTGCACCATATTTCTGAATGTGTATTTGATTCTAAGGTTAAGACATTTTTATAGATAGCAAAGTAGCATTCTATACCAGATGTATTGAAATATGGGTAAGCAACACAAAATATGGGATGAACAAATTGCTTACATTAAAAAAAAAAAAAATGAAATGTATTGTTAGACTTTTCACAAAAGAGACCTGCAGAAAAGTTTTTAAGTATTTGATGATTTAAATTTTTAGAGATTTAAATTTATTTTTAAATAGATTACATTTTATTATAAGTTATACATTTATAAATTTTTGTCTGAAGAATTATCATAACCATTACATCGGAAGTTGTATTCCGATACATCTAATATCTCATAGAACTATTACTTTTTCAGGAGAGGGAGTTTATACATTATAGATGTATACTAACTGTTCATTGTCCTTCCAACTTAGATACCAGTTAATAAAACTTAAAGAATGACTTACTTTTCATCATTTTAATGTATTATTAAATTCTATGATGCATCTTTTGCTGTAATTTGATTGTTATCTGTTTTACTGTAACTGTTTATTATGTTATTTATATATATATATATATGTGTGTGTGTGTGTGTGTGTGTGTGTGTGTGTGTGTGTGTGTGTGTGTGTGTTTACTTATTTCTGTAACTGGTTAAATCAATTTACTGGTTTTGCCTATAGAACACCATTAAAGCACTACTACTACTATCTGCTGCTGTGTACTGAAGTTTTTGTATACTTTTGTAATTTTGACCCCCTGTTACTTTCATAACAAGGGGTCTAAAATAAAGGCAGTATCATATTTACGTACATTTAAAGTCAGGATATTAATATTAATTGCTGTTTAATATTTCTTTTATTGAATGATGTTCTTACTAAAATATTTTAACGGTATTATTTTTAAATTTTAAATTATTATTATTATTACATTGTTGATGAAAATTTATTTTTATATTGTTATTTGTAAAAATGTAGTTAATGATGTATTTGGTTTTGAAGAATGCTATGATTAAAGTTCATTTTAAATTTTTGTTTTCATAGACTTGATTTTCTGATTTAGGAATAAATATCAAATGAATGATATATCATTCATTTGATATTCATTTTTGATATATATCGAATGATGAATATTGTATTAAACATAATGATTGAATTTTTAGAAAAATTTCTATATAACATATTTTTTTCTAAGAGAATCACTTAATTTGTTTTATAATATCATTTTGGTTTTTCTTAAATGATTCTGTGTTTCTTGAGATTAATAAGTTTATTGTTAGATTAGCATCATTTCATTAGTTTCAAACAAAACACTAGGGTGTTTTTTCTCTTCTTTAGTTCCAAAAGCCTCCTTGATGTTCAGGATGGCACCTTTTGGTACAGAAAGGGAGTGTGAAGGTTGTGAAAACAAAATAATCATATTATTATTGCTATTTAACGTTAATTAATTAAAATGTAGTCGTTTTAGAATTATCTACAAAAAACTTTTAAATTGATGAGAAAAATCTGAGGACATTATGATATGCTACCACATTTCAACCTGACATATATGAATTGAATACTCTGAAATAATAATCTTTTAATTAGAAGGTATTTGAGACAATATCTTAAAAGAAGAGACAGACTTATAGGCCACATACTAAGGCATCCTGAAATAGTCGCTTTAATATTGGAAGGACAGGTAGAAGGAAAAAATTGTGTAGGCAGGCCACGTTTGGAATATGTAAAACCAATTGTTAGGGATGTAGGATGTAGAGGATATACTGAAATGAAATGACTAGCACTAGATAGGGAATCTTGGAGAGCTGCATCAAACCAGTCAAATGACTGAAGACAAAAAAAAATCTTAAAAGATTTTCTATTCATTTTAAAAATTGATTGATTTTCTATTGATAAAACCAATCAGTTCCTGTAATAGAAAACACAGCATATTTTTTAAATTTTAATATAACTACAATAGTTTATAGTTCAAGAAACACTTGCTTAAACCTGATTAATTAATAAAATATCTATTTCACCCCCTTTACACACATTTATGTAGCGGTAATTATTTCTATTATAATTTTCAAACCAAAAATTTTGTGTTTACTAATGTGATGCTTAGTTAAAATAAAATGATAACTTTTAAGTAACAAATATATTAATCTCTTATTGCGTTAGAATAAATAACCCAATGTTATAATTACAACCATCAATTACGTAAGAACAGTTTAATTTACAAGTTCAATCTTTAATTATGTATATTAACAATATTACAGATACTTTTACAATGAATACCAAGAAATTTGTAGCGCTTTTCTGTTAAGGTAGTGATGTAATTCCTAGATTCCTTCTGGTCAAATTATAATTGTAATACTTGAATAATTAATTATTTTTTTCCTGTAAAACCAATCAAGAAAATATGCAGCAGCATTATCTACATGTATCTAGTATCTGTGACTTTAAATATATTTCATTAAACTAATTTATAATTGTCATCTATTCCTAAATTCAATTACAGTACTTATTTTAAAAAAAACTTTTATTACACAATTCGGCTTATAAAATCTACTAGTAATATTATTATCCATATCGACTGTATTATCTTGGTGATATATGCTTTGTGTATTCTCCAATTTGTTAGCAGTCTGATTCATTCTGATTCTTAGTAAGCACGAATAGCTGGATGGTTGAAACAAATAATCTTTTTAAAATGGCAAATTATATTGCTAATAACAAAAAAATTGTACGTTTCAGTATTCACACTTACATTCTTTAGTTCTACCTGTGGTTTAAAATTCACAGATAGCTTAACAATATTTGTTATTATAGTTCCAATATGTTTCAGTTTTGGAATATTTGGGTAAAAAACTTACATCTTTTCTCCAAATGTTTGTTATTTCTACTAGTTGGTCACAAG
This sequence comes from Lycorma delicatula, assembly GCF_047948215.1. Taxonomy (NCBI): domain Eukaryota; kingdom Metazoa; phylum Arthropoda; class Insecta; order Hemiptera; family Fulgoridae; genus Lycorma; species Lycorma delicatula. The sequence goes on along the minus strand of NC_134455.1, from coordinate 5,230,554 downwards.
CTATAGTTTTTCATAATAATATTTTTTGACAGAAGTGGTAACGATAATTTGGATGTAATATTTTCTTGTTACTTAATTTTGTACATTTTTTGTCCTGTTACAATAGATCCAGAAGATTTCTTGAGAAATAGATTTTGATCACCATGATCAAATTTTACAGATAAGTTTTTGGGTATTAAGGTAGTAGGCGATCTATTGCTGTAGTTAGTTCTTAAATGGGGCCACTGAAACGCTATATTGAAATAAAATAAATAAATAAAAATTATAAATATAAGCTAAGCAAACTTAACCTACGCTGGCTTCGTTCGGTAACCTTTGCTTGATAGTAAAGGTTAGCGAAGGTGAAAGTGATTAGGTTATTCGCTAACGAGCGAAGCGAGGGTAGTTTGCTTAGCTTATATTTATAATTTTATTTATTTGTTTTCTTATTTCAATATAGCGTTTTACTGACGCCATCTAAGAACTACAGAGGTAGGTCACCTACTATATTAATACCTGTTTTTGTTTTCAGTGTTAAACATTGATATTCATCGTTCTAAATTTAATTTCATATCAATTTTAAAAATTCTTTACAAAATCACTGAATATCATTCAACATGCTTTCATGTGTTATATATAATATATTTCAATCATATCAATGTACGGTATATCGGTTGTACTGATGAACTACAGAAAAAACAATTAATATGTTTATGAAGTTAAAATAAATTGTTAAGTATCTGTCAATTCTTTTTTGTATTGCGTACATGTGCTTCTAAATGCGTATCAGATGTAATAAACATACAAAATGATACGTTTAATAACTAGGATGAAAATAAAACATACTTAAAATTAAACATTATTAAAAAATCAATAAAACTAACAACGAAACAATTTTATTATATTTTTATACAGAGTGATTCAAAGAAACGGGAAATTTTGAAAGTTGTGTTTGTAGCCGTGGGCGATTGATACCACTTGATAAGTGGTGCCAGCCTCTCTAACCTAACCTGCCATTTCGTTCTCATGGATCCTTGGAGTGGTGCGCAACGCGTTTTACAAAAACAATGACAGTGTGGAGGGAGCGCGTAGAGAATTTCGCCGTCATTTTAATCTGGGACGACACGACCGTGTTCCATCAGCACATGCAATTAAAACACGGATATCTAATTTTGAGGAAACCGGTTCGTCAATGAAAAAGAAACCTCCAGGCCGTGAGCGAACCGTACGTACACCACAGAATGTTCAAGCTTTACAAGATGCTATCACACGAAGTCCACATCGGCCAATCCGTCGTCTTTCAGCATCTTTACAATCGCATAGTACAAGTATTCGAAGAATGTTAGTGAAGGACTTGCAATACCATCCATACAAGTTGCAAATCGTCCGGGAATTGAAACGGAACGATGCAGTTGTGCGAGCATAATTCTGTAATGTAATGCTTCAGAAGATAAATGATAACGAAGAGTTTGTTCACGAAATGTGGATGTCAGACGAAGCGCATTTCCACCTCAGTAGATTTGTTAACAAGCAAAATTTCAGATACCGGGCACAAGAAAATCCTACGCAGCTACACCAGTGTCCGTTACACAGCCAGAAACTGACCGTGTGGTGTGCTATGTTATCTTACGGTATTATAGGCCCTTATTTTTTTGAGGATGACAACGGTCTTGCGATTACAGTGACGTCGGCTTGTTACGTAGCCGTGCTTGAATCCTTTGTTGTGGAACAACAAAAGAGATTTTCACCGATTCTTAACACAGCCTGGTTTCAACAAGACGGAGCAATGTCACATACTGCACGAATATCGATGGCAGTTGTACGCCGATTATTTAGACAACGTGTAATTTCTTGAAATGATGACATTAGATGGCCTCCCAGATCGCCTGATCTCTCAGCTTGCGATTAGTTTTTGTGGGGTCACCTTAAAACCAAAGTTCCACAGTAGATTTGCTACAACGGAAGAACTGAAGGCAAAGATCTCAGAAGCAATTGCGGAAATTCCAGATGAGATGTTACGTCAAACCATGAACAATTTAACGAAGAGACTTCGTGAGTGTTTACGTAGAAGAGGAGGTCACCTGGAAGATGTCATCTTTAAAAAATATATTAAAATGTATGTATCCTAAAATGGCAACATTTGTACAATTATATGAAATAAAATTCTTTTTTTTTTTAATTTTTCATTAATGTTATTTAATTTTTTAAATTTCCCGTTTCTTTGAATCACCTGTATATATATATAAAAAAATGATTTTCAATGCATTTAATTGACTTTCGCAATTTCCTTGATGCATTTAAGTTGATTGCGCAATTTCACTGAACAAAACTATTAATTCTGTATTCTGAAATCATCATAATCTTTGTTTTATTGCACACATAGATTATTTTCCAATTTAAATCGATTAATAATATCGATACCGCTTGATAATTAACGTACTCACATTCTTTCAGAAAAATATACTTTTTTATTATAACTATTGTTAATATTTCCTTAAAATAAGTCGAAAAATAATAAAAACAATAAGCCTTTACAGAGAATTTTAATTTCGCAGTCATTGTGTACTTACGTACTGTTTAATATTAAAAAGGCTAGAGGTAATTTAATTTAGTCTCTTCAGAGTAGGACAGTTGTACAATTTGTTGTACCTCATTTTGCGGACGTGGTAACTTAATAGCGTTTCATTTCATTTATGTCGACAAGACACACAGTTATAACGGTCGTAGTAAACTGAACGAGTGTCTCTCGAGTCCCATGAATAATGAACTTCGGGGTCCCCAAAGCGTACCCTCATAGCTGCTTATACTTTTGGAGATGTCCAGTATACCTATCTACATTATCAATCTCTGATACACAAGTTCATGCAGATGTACGTACACAAGCGCATTCGTTAGACTGATTTTATAGAAATGTTGATATTTTTTAAAAAGTGTGTTTTATATACAAGAAGTAATCTACTGTTAAATAACAAAAAAAAGTTTTATAAGCAGATATTCCTTTATTATAATTAAATCGTTGAAATCGAAATATAGCAGTTACATTAAAATAATAAATTTTAATTGATGTACAACATAGCCCGATTAAAAATTAGTCAACAGTCCAGTTATCCCTTTTATTCTAAATGTTAGTGTTTATTTTTTACGTTAGAAGTTCATAAAATTTACCTAATTAATTTTAAATATAATTTAGTTTACTCCATCTATTTATTTAACATTAGCTAAAACACTTTTATATAATCGAATTTATCTAATAACGTATTTATTGTAATTATTTGAAGATTACTGAAAAATTGTTTGAAAGGGTGTGATAAACAATCAATAATAAAATAACATAAAGAGAGAAAAAAATTACATTAAACGTGGGTTAGAATATTTCGGAAAATTAAAAAGAAGCACATGGTCGATGAAAATTTGACGAATTTGGTTTATATTTTATTTAATTAATTGAAAAAGAATATAATAAAAATGTTATTATTTAAAAAAATCTAGGAAAAAATCAATGAAATTTCAATTAGATGTGATGAATTTCAATGAGAACGGTTCAATGAAATTAGTAAAATTACAGAATGAAGCGGAGGATCTCATTCAACGTGACTTACGTGAAATTAATAAGTGAAGAGAAATTTAAGAAGAATAAAATAAAAAAGTGAGATTGATCATGTACTAAGTACGGATTGCGGATTAAGGGAGCTTTATCTGAAGTTACAATTTTACCTGATTTAATCAAAATCGGATACGAGCGTTCTTATGTTATTTTTGACATAGATTGTTCGTGACAGATTACTTTTTTAAATTTTGTCACGAAAATTTTTAAATTAAATAAAAATTTTGTGTATCTGCGGTAAAGTTTTATTCATCATAGCTGAAAATCTTTGTAAGAAAATGTTGGAAGTTTATTTCTTAGTAACGAATGATATTTGGTAAATGCGTTGGAAGATAAATAAAAATTTTATATCTATTGTGACTGAAATAAGTGAAACTGGTTTTTTTTTTTTTTAATAGAAATTATAGCTGCTGCATTGAAAATCTAGACGTACAAATAGCACCGTTGAATTCTGCCTTTTTTTAACGTACTTCATAGGACACGAGATTATCCTGGTTTAATGTAATTTTGGTCCAGTTAACAAAGTAAATATCTTGATTAATAAATTATGAAAGATTATACAGCAGATTTTTTCTTTTCAATTGTCATATAACTACGAATAATTTTTATATATTTCATTACGGGAAGATTATAAATATAAAAATGAGTAAAAATAATTCGTAAATTTCATAACTGTTATTTCTTTTAATTTTTTTTGTTGATATTAGCTTTATCATTCGTAATTAGGTATGCATTCACTACGAAACTTTAAAAAAGTATCATAAATATCTTCTTTTTTTTGTAAGATTGGTTAAAGTATTTATTATTTAATTATTAAATTATATTAAATAACATATTAAAAATTATTTAATTTTTAAATGTTTATAAAATAAGAATTATAAGAATTAAAAAACAGTCGAGGGTTTGATTTATAAGTACCGAAACAGCAGTAAGATAGATTTCTGATAAATTCATAATTTACAAAAAAGAAATTCAATTTGTTTTTTTGAAATGTTTACATAGATTACGTATTTCAATAAACCAACACACGCTACTCATTATTTTCATGAAATACTAGTTTAAAATGAATTCTGCAACTAAATATTTCGATAGAGTTAACATTTTTTTGTAAATTCATCTTTAGTTGAAACTATTTTGCTTGAGATTTTAAATAGATTGCTCGTATTTAAGCAACAAAACTTGTTTAATGTTAACCGATTGCTTAAGGTATAGAAAACAGAAGTTATCTTAAGGCGATGGTAAAAAACAAATAAAAAGTTAATCTCAATTTTCTAAAGAGAAAAACTAATAATAAAATGTTAATCTAATGACATTTATAAGGAAACTATACCAAAAAATCATTCAGAAAATAGTTTCAATTGTAATATTTTAACTCGCATATTTATTTATATACACACAGAATTTCTCTGTTACACATATAAATTTACACACTCTTAGGGGGTTAATTAAGCTCCAACATTCATATATATATATATAAATATTCATAAGAAAGAAAGATGGTTAATTTACTAAATCAGCATTTCATTTAAATCTTATTAATTTTATAGTTAATTTTTAAGATTTATTTAAAAATAAAGATTTTATCTAAGGTATTATTTGGAAAATTTGTTTTTATTCCTTTGCAATGTGAAAAAACCCTTAATTATTGGGTAACTATAAATAATTTCTTAAGATTAAAAATTGAAGTGTTAAGAGTGAACTGGAAAAGTGTAACTTAAGCCGTCAAACATTTTAATAAGGGTATTGATATTGTTGCAAGCGTTAATACAACGTTGTAGCAAGTTGTTAATACAAATTAGTGCGGGATTCCTAATTTTTTTTAAAGTTATTTAAAAAATATAACCTTTTACCTTCTAAAAGTTTTCTATTATTTTTAATATAAACAAGAAATTAATTTAGACGAGGAGCAAAATTAAATAAATCTAAAATTAATTTAAGCTTTGTCCTTTTATTAAGGAAATATGATATTGCTCTTACAGTACCGAATGGTAATTCTGTACACTTGAGCAGGTGTTGGTGCAAGATAAAACTAGAAAGAGAACGTAAACCGGGTGAAGTGTTTCATGTTTCCCACCGTAGTGTATTTCAGAAAGGAGGAATCCAGGAAAGCTGGCTGCGATACATCCTTCCCAATAACGTTAGTTAGTGCGTCAGAGCACTCCATCAGCGGGGAAGCTGCGTTTATTCGTTTATTTGAAGGTTTACATAACGTTTACTTTGCCGTCTGCAGCTATCACTGACGAAAACTAATTAACTTCTACATCTTCAGCCGTAACAAAAAAAAAGTATTTTATTAACTAATGCAACTTGTTTTAGTTTTGTTTCATTTAATTCAATTATATTGTTGATATTCATTTCTTTGATGTTTCTTTCATCTTTTTTTTAATAATATTTTTTCTTTTTTACAAATTATTACGTTAAGTAATTAAGTAATATTAAATACCTTCTGAGTGACTTCATAATTAAAGGAGAAAATATATCATAAAAAGTATAATCAGTATATTTTTTAAAAGTCTTGAAAATTGAAGGAAATCAAAATTTCATCCATGTACATTCACGCTTCATGTTTTACTAAGTACAAAGGTATTTAATATTATTTGTTTCCTGTATTGATCTTGTTCATAATTTTTCAGATAACTTTATTAGAAGCAGTTTATAATAATATTATTTCTGGTCAAATAAGCAGTTTCCTAAATTTCATATGTAGGAAAAAATTCATATATAATTTTTTTTTTTTTTTGTCTTCAGTCATTTGACTGGTTTGATGCAGCTCTCCAAGATTCCCTATCTAGTGCTAGTCGTTTCATTTCAGTATACCCTCTAAATCCTACATCCCTAACAATTTGTTTTACATATTCCAAACGTGGCCGGCATACACAATTTTTTCCTTCTACCTGTCCTTCCAATATTAAAGCGACTATTCCAGGATGCCTTAGTATGTGGCCTATAAGTCTGTCTCTTCTTTTAACTATATTTTTCCAAACGCTTCTTTCTTCATCTATTTGCCACAATACCTCTTCATTTGTCACTTTATCCACCCATCTGATTTTTAACATTCTCCTATAGCACCGCATTTCAAAAGCTTCTAATCTTTTCTTCTCAGATACTCCGATTGTCCAAGTTTCACTTCCATATAAAGCGACACTCCAAACATACACTTTCAGAAATCTTTTCCTGACATTTAAATTAATTTTTGATGTAAACAAATTATATTTCTTACTGAAGGCTCGTTTAGCTTGTGCTATTCGGCATTTTATATCGCTCCTGCTTCGTCCATCTTTAATAATTCTACTTCCCAAATAACAAAATTCTTCTACCTCCATTGGTGGTCCATCTTTGTTATTTTTACTACATTTCATTACTTTTGTTTTGTTCTTGTTTATTTTCATGCGATAGTTCTTGCGTATGACTTCATCTATGCCGTTCATTGTTTCTTCTAAATCCTTTTTACTCTCGGCTAGAATTACTATATCATCAGCAAATCGTAGCATCTTTATCTTTTCACCTTGTACTGTTACTCCCAATCTAAATTGTTCTTTTACATAATTAACTGCTAGTTCCATGTAAAGATTAAAAAGTAACGGAGATAGGGAACATCCTTGTCGGACTCCCTTTCTTATTAGGGCTTCTTTCTTATGTTCTTCAATTGTTATTGTTGCTGTTTGGTTCCTGTACATGTTAGCAATTGTTCTTCTATCTCTGTATTTGAACCCTAATTTTTTTTAAATGCTGAACATTTTATTCCAGTCTACGTTATCGAATGCCTTTTCTAGGTCTATAAACGCCAAGTATGTTGGTTTGTTTTTCTTTAATCTTCCTTCTACTATTAATCTGAGGCCTAAAATTGCTTCCCTTGTCCCTCTACTTTCCTGAAATCAAATTGGTCTTCTCCTAACACTTCTTTCACTCTCCTCTCAATTCTTCTGTATAGAATTCTAGTTAAGATTTTTGAGGCATGACTAGTTAAACTAATTGTTCTGTATTCTTCACATTTATCTGCCCCTGCTTTCTTTGGCATCATAACTATAACACTTTTTTTGAAGTCTGATGGAAATTCCCCATTTTCATAAATATTACACACCAGTTTGTATAATCTATCAATCGCTTCCTCACCTGCACTGCGCAGTAATTCTACAGGTATTCCGTCTATTCCAGGAGCCTTTCTGCCATTTAAATCTTTTAATGCTCTCTTAAATTCAGATCTCAGTATTGTTTCTCCCATTTCATCCTCCTCAACTTCCTCTTCTTCCTCTATAACACCATTTTCTAATTCATTTCCTCCGTATAACTCTTCAATATATTCCACCCATCTATCGACTTTACTTTTTCATATGTAATATCTTTTGCTATTATTCTAGTAATAGATTGGTTTAGAAATGTAGGAAATAGAAAAAGGAAAAGAGATTAAATACTCTGACTTTCCTAAGTATCTTAATTCTCTCTCAGTAGTTTTCTGTTAAGTCGTTTCTCGTATTCCTTTTCTAATGTTTATCTAGATGATTTCTCACCATCTGCGTTTGATGAGAACGTCTTTTTCATGCAGATATCTTTTTATTTATAGGTGTATGGTGTATATACCCATATTTAATATATATATATATATGTGAGTAAAATGAAAAAAATATTAGCTAAATAAAATTTTAAAAAATAACAAAATAAAGTTAAAAACAACATTTTTTTCAATTGTTTATATTTCGTAGTAAAGTTATGTTTAAACATAAAAATAAATATTTTTCAATTATTTGAATTCAGGGTTTTTAAGCTTCATTTTACATTTTACATATTAAACAAACTAATAATTTTTGTTTTATTATATTCAAAGCTCTTACATTTTACGAACTTTATGTGATGTACAATGTTTGTTTTACTTAAACGAGTAATAAACTGATATTCCATATGTACTGTAATATTTTTTTAATAAAAATATATCAACCACAATCTAACTTAGCGAAATTACAATTTACTGATTTCTTGATAAAACTTGCTTTTATCCAGAAATTATTATTTTTTTAATAAAAAATTAACTAAATTTAGTCTGTACATAGCAGTTTCTTTTCTTTAAAATTAAAAAATGGATTTACTCTTGTTTTAGGCTTCCATAATATTTTCCGACAGAACACCTAAATTGAATATATGGGAATATGTTATTTACCTGCAACCGATATAACCTTCTGCAAAAAGTTGTAATCAAAATTTTGACTGTAAATCCATCGAGAAGTAACCATTTGTGTTTTATCCGATGAGATAAACAAGAAGAGAAATATAAATTCATAATTTCTAAATCGAAGATTTTAATAAATTTAGATCTTAGTTTGCAGTAGAAATTGAGAAATAAACTTACAAATGTGGAATTTAACGAAGAAAATGAGATGATTAAATATGTATATGAAAAACGTCTGACTAACGAGAAACCAAACATGTGACCAACTAGTTTAAAAGCTAGCATTGCAAACAGTATAGTTAAATTTGACCAGCTGTTATGAGGTGATGTTAACAAATTTTTTAAAAATTAAAAAAAAAAATTGTTAAAAATGAAATTTTGTACTGTATAAAGTGGAACACTGAAAATTGTTTCACAGAATAGAATCAGTTTGTAGAAAATAACAAAATTAACTGTTATTTTATAGGGTTTTGTTACAAAAATAACTGAAAAAAATAAAAAGAATTTAATAGATCGAATGTTTTAATTTAAAAAAGTAGCTAGATCGACTAAACAGTATTACGCGGAAGCGATTGCTCGGTATTTTATCACTATATAAAAAGCAAATATATTTAAAAAAAAAAAAAAAAATATTTTTGTGGTTTTGTTAACAAAAAATTGTTCTGTGAATACATGTGGATTAATTTGTGTTACGATCGTATATATTAACCATTCATACGCATCAAGAAGCAACGATGTGCTTTGAGCTTCGAGCAATTAACGGTCAGACCGCAGGCTTCCTACTCTTCCTTCTATGTAGAATATTGCATCCAATTAAAATTTAACGCTTATTTGCACACAAGATTAAATAGACGTGTAGCAAATTATATGAGGTAATTAGAATACACGTGACAATTATTTTAGTGGTATTCGGCTATAGTTTAGTGTAAGGTTTCATTGATAGTGATATTATTTTAGAATAACCCGGTGAAAATAAATTCAGTATGTGTTTAATAACATTCAATTAAGAAATTGTTTGAAAAAATATTAAAGTTGTTATTTTATTACAGAATTAATTGACGTCGTTCTGTTTTCCTGAATTTATAGAATTTTTTAGCATCAGAATTCTAATGAAAGCTGCTTTGTAAAGATAAGTTTGTACTTTTAGCGGTCAGCGTAGAAAGCAAAAAAATGCTTTACTGGATATGTTTAACAAACTGAATAATGTAACTGATGATGTAAAGTGTAATAGATTAAATTAATATAAAAAATATTATAATATTAAATTCTCTTTCTAATAATATCTTAGTATCTGCACGCTGGATTATTGTCTTATATTACCTGCTATAGAAATATAATTCATCTCACAGTGTTTATCTCGTAGTGTTAAACTAAAGCTAATAGAAATTAGCGGGTATTAGCAGGTGGTAAGCCTGCCAAAAGGCTTCTGCTGAAGCCTGAATGCAGCTTCTGCTGAGACGCTCCTGTACGCCGAGCACACCCTCAGGGTCATTCGCTGCAGTAGGCTGTCCAACGTGCGTACGTTTCTTGTTGCACTAACAGCCTTACACTAATGGTATACCGTATAGCAGAATGGAGGAAACTACATGAGTGTAAATTTTACGTTTGGAGGACCTGGGTTCTCCAACTTTTCCCAGAAGCTTATATAAACCTACGACGGTCCACTCAGCATGACCAGCCACACAGTTGACATGCATGGTGAACGAGCGTCTCCGTTCCAACCAGAAGCCGGATACTTGACTTCGTTGTCCGGCGAAATAATGTGCTCGTTCACCTCGAATTGTATGGACTGCAAGCGCCTCCTCCCAGCTAGAACCACTGCTCTAGTTTCTTGCGGGGCCAAACTTAAGCCGTGCTTCGACAACCACTTATTGATTAGGACCATGGACCGATTCGTTTTCGAGGTAACATCTAACTCTCTCTTAGTCATGACGAAGAGTGCCAAATTGTCGGCAAATGGTAAAGTTGAAACCCCTTCGGGATAAGGCAGGCTGAGGAGATCATCATACACGAGGTACCATAGAGAAGGCCCTACAACTGAGCTCTGTGGAACCCCGCACTGAACGTCAAAAAACAAACGCTGGTTTCCCAGCTCATACACCAGCCTCCAATTCTGCAGATATTTCTGGAGTATCCTTGTGAGGTATAGCGATGTACCTTTCCTCTCCAGATCTTCGAAGGTAGATGGCCAGTTTACACGGTTATTATTAATTTTATTATGCATGGTCCGTTGGTATAATATATAAATTATTTTTGTAATAGTTTCCACTTACCAACAATCTTTGATAGTAAGGTTCGAGCGATTTCAGGTTATTAATCTATCCTCAGGAATAACGATTGAGACATTCATACTGACATGACGAAAAACTGACGAATAATTGTTATATTTATATTTTTATAAAATTCAATTTAGTATTACTAATGATATGTGAAATAATTATAATATATAACACATCATTGCTCCTGAGGATGGATTGGTAATCTGAAAGTGCTTGAACATTATTGTTAATGATTGTTGGTAAGCGGAAACTATTATATAAATAATTTATACAGAGAAAAACACTTTTGTTTTGTCTCAATCATATGATTGGTTTTTGCAGCTCTCCCAGATTCTCTATCTAGTGCCAGTCGTTTCATTTCGGTATACCCCTTACATCCTACATCCCTAACAATTTGTTTTACATATTCCAAACGTTCCCTGCCAGCAAAATTTTTCCCATCTACCTGTCCCTCCAATTTCAAATCGACTATTCCAGGATGCCTTAATATGTGGCCTTTAAGTCTGTCTCTTCTTTTAACTATATTTTTCCAAATTCTTCTTTCTTCATAAATTTCCGCCTCTTCATTTGTCACTTTATTCAGCCATCTGATTTTTAACATTCTACTGTAGCACCACATTTCAAAAGTTTCTAATCTTTTCTTCTCAGGTACTTCGAACGTTCAAGTTTCACTTCCATATAAAGCTACGCTCCAACTGTATACTTTCAAAAAATCTTTTTGACATTTAAATTAATTTTTTATGTAAACAAATTATATTTCTGAGTGAAGCTCGTTTTGCCTGTTCTATTCGGCATTTTATATCGTTCCTGCTTCGTCCATCTTAGTAATTCTACTTCCCAAATAACAAAATTCTTCTACCTCCACAATTTTTTCTCTTCCTATTTTTATATTCAGTGGTCAATCTACATTATTTCTACTACATTTCATTGCTTTCTTTTTCTTCTTGTTTATTTTCATACGGTAGTTCTTGCGTAGGACTTCATCCATGCCACTCACTGTTTTTTCTAAATCTTTTTTACTTTCGGCAAGAATTACTCTATCATCAGCAAATCGTAACATATTTATCTTTTCACCTTGCGCTGTTACTCCAGATCTAAATTGTTCTTTAACATCAATAACTGCTAGTTCTATGTAAAGATTAAAAAGTATCGGGAATAGGGAACATGACTCTCTTTTTTATTACTGCTTCTTTCTTATATTCTTCGATTATTGCTGTTGCAGGTTGGTTCCTGTAAATGTTAGTAACTGTTCTTCTATCTCTATTTTTACTTTGCAATCGACGAGTTAATTTCTAAATCTTTGTTTAATCGTGACATAATATATCTGGCACCTTCCAAATTCCCTTAATAAATTAAATCACTTTTAATTATCTAAAAACCCATTACTTGTTATATATATTCAGGATTTTGATAACAGCCTGCAATAATTCTTTTGCCAAATAACGGCAACGCATTTCTGAGACAACATCGGCAGTTGCACCTAAGCAACCGAAGTAATAACTTAAAATGATAGTCTGAGTTCTCATTAAATTGAAAAAGAAAGTTGAATTTAAAAACCCTTTGAGATGAAAGATTTGAATTTGATAAATGTACAATTTTAATATTTTATCTGATCTGCAATAATGCTAAATTTAAAATAAATTATTTAAGTTAGTTAATATATATTATCAAAAGAAGGTAATATTAGTTTCATAATCAAATGGAAGAATATGATGTAAAGCGATTTGATAACAAAATACAAGTATTTTTTTTCTATCAGAATCAACATTTCTGACAGAAAAAAATCTTTTAATGTTCTATTCAGTGGTAACTTTACAATAATTTTGTTTCCACAGGACTTTTGTGATAATAAACAGATAACTGAATAAAAATTAAACTAAAAATCAAATTTCTTTATTTAAGGGAACTGCTTCAGTTCAAACTAATGCAGCGATCAGTTCACCGTCAAGAAAAATACTTTATTATATTACTTTTGCGGCAGTTAAATTATATTAATATATCCAGGGGACATTGTTGTAATTTTTCGAAAAATCAACTTTCCATTTTTTGAGATTCAGGGGACCATGAAGTATTACGAAATCCAAACAAATGTGGAAATTCTGTATTTGGGTTCAAACTCCGGATGGCAGGACAAAAAACATTTATACGTGGGATGCCCCCTCTTTATTAGAGACATTAATGGTGTTACATTCTGATCCCCCGCTAGGGGAAGACACCCGTTTTGTGACGATACCGGTCCTCCCATCCACCCCCCTCCGTTCTTTGTCCTGATGGGCTTTGCCGAAGGTCGTCTTTTAGGCCCTCTAAACCTGATAACACATCACAGTCAACAATTTGACATCTGTCAGGATGCCACCTATTCAAATGCCGCAGCAGAAATTTAACAAACGATATATGTTACGACAGGATTGAAAACAGATGCAATATCTTGAACTAGTTGATATTTTTAATTACTCTTTTTTCTGTAAATTATGAAAATCATGGATCATCATTTATGATTGTCAATACCACTGAACGGAACATAACTAAAGAAAAGTGAAATCGGATGCAAAATCATTATTCAAATACAGGATATCCTATACATGATGGAGTTTGTTTCTTTGATTGCGTGTTTATTTTATCTGGGATATTTTCAAGGACTTTGGACCGATATAAAATATTTCTAAAGTATTTATAAGGCTACTTTTAAGGCTATTCCTTCCTAAATATTAAAGGTCGCATAGTAAGTTATATACGCTGATCTCCGTGGTAACATTTTGGCCTTTCATCCGGAGGTTCAGGGTTTCAATCCCATAAGGCACAGCAGTTTTCATACGCTAAAAAAAGTCCATTTTCATAACTTCAGACAAAATGAAAGTACTCAATGCCACCCAATAGAAATAGTTCAGGTTCAGTCTGATCTAAGTTTATTTACCTCCTAGGATTTACCTCAATTTCAGGTTAAATTGACTTTGTGTATTTTTCGTTCGCGCTTATGCAGTTTCATACTGGTGAGTGAGTTTATACTCGATGCTTGTGTGTAGGGACTACTAGTAATTTTTAATTATTTCATCAAATTACGGTTATAATAATTTTATTTTCATATAAACTGAAAATAAATTTTAATATGAATAAAAAAGTTATATCTATTTTAGATTTCTCCTTTAATTTTGTTATGATTTGCATATTTCTTGCGCAAAACTTTAAAAAAACTAATTATGCAAAAAAAAATATTACACAAAATAAAATAACGAAAAGTCGGTCTTGCGTAGTTTCCGCCAATTTCTAGAAGTTGATATTCAAATAATTTTCTTATTTTAAGGGCGTTATATTGTTTCAGTTTTATAATTATTTAAGTATATTTTAATATGCTCATGTTAGTTTAATTAAAATTGTAAATAGTCCTCTAAGAATCAGCTTCCATATGAAAAAGCCGTTTTCAAGTAACACAAAAACTGGGAAACCTGTGTCTTAATAAAAGGACTACTCCTGACCTGGATCTAAGACAGTCAAGCACGGCGGAAGTATGGATTATTTTTAAGTATGGAAGTATGGATAAAAATCAATCTTATGATTGAAAACTAATTTTCTTCAACACACACACACACACACACACACAAATATATATATATTCTAGTCGGTGAGGGCTCGTCGCGACCGTAGTCTAGACGGTCACGCGAGCAACCTTTATATTCTAGCTTGGTAGGGGCCCGTTTAACCTGGTGAGGCCGATCCAAGATTCCCTGGTCCCTCCCGAGGCCCAGTGGCCGACCCCTGTCCTTCCTGAGATCCCTGCGGAAAGATCCCTTAGCTCGCCTTGCTCGCCATTACCATCTAGTCAGAAGGCTGGGAACCGCAGACTCCCTCGGTGTTCGTTACTCTCATGGTTGTGAGAATAAAACTGATAAATAACAATTACGTATTAAGTCTTTATAGAAACCAGGAAAAAACTAAATTATATAAGACAGAATGGTAACTAAAGTACACAGGGACCTTTGACAAGGAAAACTCACAACTTATTTCTGTCATCATGACTGAAATATAACAACGAATTAAAAAAAACATATTTGTTTTTATTTAACGAATATCTTTAATTGATAAGTGCAGCCACAAATATATTTCAACCGGTTTTTCCAGCTTGCTGTCAGATCTGGATGTGTGTGTGTGTGTGTGTATAGGCAAATGCAATTACTGCTACCAGTTTGCTAGACCTGCAGCTACAAATATTAGTGTAAATGTATTGGTAAACATGTTGTCCTGAACAGACTTAGGTCGACCACTCTTGAAACGTGTGGTTAATTGAAACCCAACCACCGGTATCACCTATATTACAGCGAAATAAAAAGAAGTTGAGAAGTGTCCATAGACTGGCATTGCTGCGTGTAGCTGCTAGTTACTGTACGGTATCGTATTACGCGCTATGCGTACTGACCGGGGTCCTACCCATAGACCTTCAGATAAAAGCCAGAACCCTCAGACACAGCGGTATGTCGAAAGAAGAGATGGAAGGGATTATAGAACAAGAATGGCAAGAAGAGTGGGCAGGGTCCCGAGTGGGAGAATGGACCAGACGCCTAATCCCTAATATTAAAACCTGGAATAACAATAGACTCGGAGATGTCAATTTTTACATGACACAATTACTGTCGGGGCACGGCTCTTTCGGTCAGTATCTGTATAGGATCGGGAAGAGAGCCACCCCGCAGTGCATCTATTGTCCAGAGAACGACGATGCCGAACATACGTTGTGCATATGTCCAAGATGGCCCGTCAACAGAGGTCAAATAGTAATTAATGGTCTTACACCAGAAAATCTCATAAACCGGTTGGGGTAAAACAATGAGAACTGGGAATGGTTCCGCAGGTTCGCCGGGGAGGTCCTGCGGGCCAAAGAGGATGAAGACAGAAGAATGGGAGTATAAACAGTAGGGTAGGGCAGACAGTCACTCCATGGAGGGCCTGTACGCCTTGGTGTGCGGGTACCTGAGAAGGGGGTGAACTCCAGGGGAGTTTGAGTTTGGGTGACCAAGTCCCGGTCGGCGGGGTCGTCCCTGCGGGAGCCTAGGCTCTTTGTGGGGTCGGCGCTGTTGATTAGAGGCCAAAGGCGTAAAGACCAAGTCCCGGTTCCCTGCTGAGGCGCTGGGGGACGGCATAGCCGGACCTTGGCTCTAAAGCGGGGGATTAGAGGCAGGCAATGTAAAACAAAAGATCCGAGACCGGGGAGGCCAACCTGCCGTGCCGGACGTATAGCCGGCGGGTGGGGGACGCCTCCTTTGAGAGTAAAAGGACACTCTCCCCGACTGAGTATACTTAATTGGATATCCGGTCGGGGAGAGAAAAAAAAAACAAAAAAACCACCGGTATCCACGGTCTAGTATTCACTTCCATATGAAAGCACTCCCTTTACAAGGACTTGAATCTTAGAACTCTCGACTTCGAAAATCAAATGATTTTGCAATGACGAGTTTAACCCCTAGACTAAACCGTGTGGTTAATTACGCTAAATTTAAAATTGTAAAATATATTTAAATCGTCTGTGTAAATGATGAAATGATAAATATTTGTTATATTTACAGAGTGAAGATACATGCAAAATGATTTTTTCTAGTTAAAAAGAGTGCAAGATAAGATTTGCGTTACTGGTATGCTATTACTAAAATTACATTGTAAATTTTAATATATAAATTTCTTTATTATTTTCATGGTGTTTGCATATTTAATTATAAGTTTCACTAAAATTAATTAGGTAGTTAAAAATTTTAATTAGTAATTTAAAAATTTGTAGTTAAAAAAACTTTGTAATGGTTATTAAATTACCGATTGAATCTAATATTCATTGAAATATTATAAAGACGAACAATTAATTAATCCATTACGGAATTAAATTACAAGGTTCAGCGGTGCGAACGTATTTTTGAAGTAATTGTCGAGCGAGTTCGGGTGGACCACATTGTGTTGTGAATTGTGAAGTTGAACCCACTCACCCATATACACTATACCCACAGTCCTAACCGTTGCCACTGTACGGTTAGCATAATCAATAGATAACACAGCAGGTGATATACGGCCAACCAACCTTCCTTGCTAATATCCTAATGGAAAATTCTTACTGAATCCACTTTCCTGTTACCACTGCTTTTCCTAATTTTCTACAAAATCCCTCCGATGAGACGTTACCCTGATATTCTAATAATAGTGATATGCCTCCCTAATCCTTCCGCTGTTCGAATAAAACTCATTCGCTAACGCTACTAACAACCAACCGTTACGTACTGAAAATTAATAATTAGTAATTTCTAATAACCATAAATTACATAATAACATCAGTATCGTGCGATTACAAATACGTCTGCTTAATCACAAAAAAAATGCGCATTAAAAAATTTTGCAAGTACACTTTCAATATCGATGTGTAATTACTTTGTTTTACCTGTTCACTACTAGAGAGAATTTGCAGTCGAAAACTAATGTATCTCGATAATGTTCTTACAGAAAACACTGATAGATGTACTGAAATAAAATTTACCACCTCGTTTGGCACAATCCACCATCCGCCTTCTTTTTGGTGTTTTTTATTGATACACGTTCTGACAATACTCTTCTCTATTTTCAGAATTTTATCGATTCGGTTTTTCTGAGTGATTTTGAAAAGGATCTCGCTTCCGTAGGTGACTTCTGCCTGAACTACAGTTTTATAATGTTTAAGTTTTGTTTTAGCAGAAAGGCATTTTTTGTTATCTGTTGACCGAGTTAATATTTGGGATTTAATCATTTTATTTGTCCTGTTTTGCCATGTCACTTTTTCATTTAAATTATAAGTTATTATTTCCCCTAGATATTTAAATTGTTTTACTATTTTAATTTTCTGATTGTTTACCGTAATGTGCTCTATTACCAGAGGATCTATGGCCATTAGTTCAGTTTTTTCGAAAGAGATATGAAGCCCTATCTTTAATGCTAGGTTTTGAAGACTCATGATTTGTGTTTTGGTTTCTTGAATATTATTTGCTAAAAGAGCGAGGTCATTTGCAAATCCTAGGCAATTTAGTGTGATGGAGTTCACAGTATTAATACAATAAAATTCTGCAAAATCGAATTATTGCAATATTTTGTTATAAAATTACCGTAAAATTAAAGCAAAACCAAAACAAGGTTTCGATAATAAACAAAATTTAAAAACCCCCATTTATATTTTTTAAGTAAATTACATCCAGGCATTTCTACTGATAACTATCAAGCGATTCAAGAATTCCATTATACTACCACTTCTGAATATATCTCATTTAACCTTGTTTTCCTAATATTACTCAATTATAAAAACTAATAAGATACAAAATACGAAATTATTTCAGTATAGTATTTTTTAATTTTATAATTGCGTCTCTGATGTTTCGTTAAATAATGACTGAAAGGTTGATTTAATTGAACGTTATTTTAAATTATTGAATTACCATGTATTAAGATTCACTTTAAGACAACGCACAGTATCAACGTATGATTAGGCATAAAATAAAGAACAATATATATATTTAACTCGACGGTTTCCATGAATGTTTCTAGGGAATCAAAAGATAAATGTACTGCCAATGTATTTATCGGCTCCTTATATTAAGTTGGTATTCGTATAACAGCTAAATTAACCATGTTTCTGAAAATTGTGTAAATATTCAAAGAAACCAAAAAGATGTGGATTTTTATTTTTTTATCTGCTAAGTATAATTCAAAAGTTTATATTGCATCCTTCTATAATTATTAATTATTATAAATGTCTAAGAAAATATTAATTTGTAATAACAGATTCATGCAATAATAAAATCATCAACAAAAACAAATATATTTGTAAGAGCATAGTATATTTATAGTGTATAATTTATGTAATATTACAAGGTAAGGAAGGTTCATAAGTAACATGATAGCGCTATATATTTCTGAGAAAATGAGGTTTTATTTGATATTAAAATAGCTTTGAAGAAATCTTTAATAAAAGTTGTACATTATTATAGTTCCCCGTAATAAATTTAATCAGTTTAGCAAAAGATCATCATAAAGGAAACAAAGAACAAATAAAAGTGTTATTTATACGTATCCACAACAGTCAAAAAGGATGAACACTTTGATGCTCCGATTAGCGTATTAAACCTCAGTTTTGTATATTGAATAAAACCAAATATAAAATATAACTTCCGTTAAAGGTTGCTTATGCGATTCCAGTATTTATGTAGAATACATGGTTAATGTAGTATAAAAATATCATCGTACTCGTATTTGAATTGATCTTAAATGTAAAAACATAATCAACAATCAAAAGAAATTAAGAAATATGGGAATAATATGTAAGTAGTTGTTTGGGGGGGGGGGGGAAATGTTACGTAATAAATAATTTTTGTTAAAAGAAGTATTCTAACCGTATTCTATAACGTTCAATACAAGCTGTACCTGTGTAGAATCAAAAGTATCTTAATCTTTCCCTTCAGTTACCCTGTTGAAAAATTAAGTTACTTTTTTTTTCATCCACGGAGAGCAGCTTATAATGAACGTAATAGAGTTAGGTTTGTCAATAGTATTAAGTAAAGGCAGGAAATACGTTTAAAGATATATAAGTTCAACAATATTTAGCAATGCAAATATCATGCATATTTTTAGTTCCCATAACAAAAATTATGAAATGAGCCAGGAGTGAACTCATTTAAAAATTACAATTTTTATCTAAATCTAATAATTTTATAACACAAACATTTGGATTGTGGTAACCTGTTTCTGTTCACTCGTCTTTATTCTTTGACTTTCTGCTCTTCTATTTTAAAAAATATCTTAGTTTTTTCTATTGTATTGTTCTTAAAGAATTAGTAAATTTTTCTGTTTATTATTTTTGAGTATTTTATATTTTTATTTAAATTCAATAAGAATTCACAGGAATTCGGTTTCAATTGATTATTTACCAGTAACGGTTGTGAGGATAACAACCTAAACAAATGGTCTAGAAAATTATTTAATTTTTTTATCGGAAATATTGTAGTTATTTCAAGAATATGAGGGAATTAAAGAACTTTTCTCAATTATCCTTATAATACAATTAAAATATAGACGTAACTTTTCATACATGACATTGAATTTATTTTAATTAATAATAATACTTATTAGTTAAGTAAATTAACATTAATCTTTACATTTTTTCTAGAAAAATCGTTATAAAAAAATATATGTTTAAATTTAATAAAAATTGTAATTTATATTTATAAACATAAAAATCTTTCTTATTTTTATTATAAAAGTTGTACATTATTATAGTTCCCGTTATAGATTTAACCGGTTTAGCAAAAGACCATCATAAAGGAAAAACATGATAGATGAAAATAAATATAAATATAAAATAAATATCATAAATCTATCGATATGAAAAGCATGCGAAGAAAATCAATTTCCGTTTTTACAGGCGTGGTAAAAATAACACAAATTTACTGTACAGTACTTTAGAATAACAATAACCATTTTTAAAGAAATGCCCGGTTTAATGAGGTTACAGAAAAATTAGGTGTATTAAAAAATTAAATGAAATAAAATAATATCGGGTGCATGATACCGTCATCCACATAGCATAGATTGTGAATTTCAAGGAGTGTGATGACGGACTGTTACGCAACAGTTTTCCGAGGTGATAAATAGAGACAGTTGATGTTCGCCCATATTATTGAAGGAATACATAAAATCAATTAGGTTTAAAGAGTTTTTCATACTAATATCTACGCTATTTCCACCCAGTAAAAGAACAAAGAGAAATTACCAGGATTATCACCTGATGTTCCTGGTTTAAGATGCTTGTTAATACTGGATACACAAATCGACGCGGAACAGTAATCATGCAGAGATAGATGAAGATGCCAAGGATGGATTCTCAAGTTATCCGACACATTCCAAGTTGCTCATGTTTTCTGATAAGAAACTGTGTAACAGTATATCAACGTTATACATAAATGAAAATAATTAATAATGTAAGAAGACTCAGAAAATATGTTTTTGAAATTCAGTCATATTTGCTTACGGTTAGCTCAAATTTATTTCACTTTGAAAAAGAAGACAGTGAGAAATCACTTTACTTTTCTGTTTCCCTAATAACCATGGTATTCTTCACGCTTCGAATGACTATGTCATTTTTGTGAGTCACTGATCTCTTGTCGGTTGACTTACGGGCCAAAAGTTATGGAAATCAACAAATAAAATTAAAACCAAATAAAACGCAATCCTAATCGCGTTGCCAACAAATCGAAGGGAACACTTTTTTTTATTATACATTTATATTATATTTATGTATACAATCATACACGTGTAAAGGTAAAGTCGATAGATGGGTGGAATATATTGAAGAGTTATACGGAGGAAATGAATTAGAAAATGGTGTTATAGAGGAAGAAGAGGAAGTTGAGGAGGATGAAATGGGAGAAACAATACTGAGATCTGAATTTAAGAGAGCATTAAAAGATTTAAATGGCAGAAATGCTCCTGGAATAGACGGAATACCTGTAGAATTACTGCGCAGTGCAGGTGAGGAAGCGATTGACAGATTATACAAACTGGTGTGTAATATTTATGAAAATGGGGAATTTCCATCAGACTTCAAAAAAAGTGTTATAGTTATGATGCCAAAGAAAGCAGGGGCAGATAAATTTGAAGAATACAGAACAATTAGTTTAACTAGTCATGCATCAAAAATCTTAACTAAAATTTTATACAGAAGAATTGAGAGGAGAGTGGAAGAAGTGTTAGGAGAAGACCAATTTGGTTTCAGGAAAAGTATAGGGACAAGGGAAGCAATTTTAGGCCTCAGATTAATAGTAGAAGGAAGATTAAAGAAAAACAAACCAACATACTTGGCGTTTATAGACTTAGAAAAGGCTTTCGATAACGTAGACTGGAATAAAATGTTCAGCATTTTAAAAAAATTAGGGTTCAAATACAGAGATAGAAGAACAATTGCTAACATGTACAGGAACCAAACAGCAACAATAACAATTGAAGAACATAAGAAAGAAGCCCTAATAAGAAAGGGAGTCCGACAAGGATGTTCCCTATCTCCTTTACTTTTTAATCTTTACATGGAACTAGCAGTTAATGATGTTAAAGAACAATTTTGATTCGGAGTAACAGTACAAGGTGAAAAGATAAAGATGCTACGATTTGCTAATGATGTAGTTTCTAGCCGAGAGTAAAAAGGATTTAGAAGAAACAATGAACGGCATAGATGAAGTCCTACGCAAGAACTATCGCATGAAAATAAACAAGAACAAAACAAAAGTAATGAAATGTAGTAGAAATAACAAAGATGGACCGCTGAATGTGAAAATAGGAGGAGAAAAGATTATGGAGGTAGAAGAATTTTGTTATTTGGGAAGTAAAATTACTAAAGATGGACGAAGCAGGAGCGATATAAAATGCCGAATAGCACAAGCTAAACGAGCCTTCAGTAAGAAATATAATTTGTTTACATCAAAAATTAATTTAAATGTCAGGAAAAGATTTTTGAAAGTGTATGTTTGGAGTGTCGCTTTATATGGAAGTGAAACTTGGACGATCGGAGTATCTGAGAAGAAAAGATTAGAAGCTTTTGAAATGCGGTGCTACAGGAGAATGTTAAAAATCAGACGGGTGGATAAAGTGACAAATGAAGAGGTATTACGGCAAATAGATGAAGAAAGAAGCATTTGGAAAACTATAGTTAAAAGAAGAGACAGACTTATAGGCATCCTGGAATAGTCGCTTTAATATTGGAAGGACAGGTAGAAGGGAAAAATTGTGTAGGCAGGCCACGTTTGGAGTATGTAAAACAAATTGTTGGGGATGTAGGATGTAGAGGGTATACTGAAATGAAACGACTAGCACTAGATAGGGAATCTTGGAGAGCTGCATCAAACCAGTCAAATGACTGAAGACAAAAAAAAAAAAAACATACACGTGTTTTTAAATACAACTATAATACAGCTATATGAATAATCGCAGTTCATTATAATAAGTATGTATTATCACACATATAGTGTCATTTTACTCACAAGAAGACGTATTTTATAGCGTTAACTTAATTTTATTTTTATTATTCATTATTAATCTTGATATTCATTTTATTTCTTATTATGAATGTTAATTTCCTTTAGAGATCTGCTAAGTTTTTTTAATTTTTTTAAATTTTATATTTTTAATTTTTTTATGGTAATTTCATCGCTATAATCATCATCATTCCTTATTGTTAGAACGAATGACAAAGGTAGTCTAGTGCGTTCTATTTTTTCGTAAATTTATGAGAATTTGTTGAACGGTAGATAAGACAATATACAATATACTATAATTTATGTACTATGATAAAGTAAACATTGTTTACGTAAAGTAAAGCTAAAATCAACAGATTAACTTAAAAAACTATTTTTTAAACTGTTTATTATTTATTTACTGATTTCAAAATAGATGTTTTTAATCCAAATTCGTTTTTATGTATGTTCAAATCAAATTTTTTACCGAACAAATGGTTTTGTATCTACAGCCTTAGCTCACTCTCTCTGTAGCCTTAGTAACTAATTTTTTTGTTTAGCCTCCGGAACGACCGTAAGGTATTATTTCAAAGGATAAATGAGGAGGATGATATGTATGAATGTAAATTAAGTATAGTTTTATACAGTCTCAGGTCGACCATTCCTGGGTAGTTAATGGAAACCCAGCTACCAAAGAGCACCGGTATCCACGATCTAGTATTGAAATCGAATAAAAGTAATTGCCTTTATTACGATTTGAGCCTTAGAACTCTCGATTTCGAAATCAGTTGATTTCGGATGACGACTTCACCACTGGTCCACCCAGTGGTTTATAATGTCAGTAGCTATCAGGTCCTATTAAATTATTTCTTTGGATTCCTTTCATTAGTTCTAATAAGATATAGCATTCTCATCTCATTTTTTTTTTTGAATGGCAAATAAATCAATTCAAAATATTTGAATTAAATTAAATATCATAATTTCCAATTTATTATTTGATTTTTATGGATACCATCCTAGACGTATTGACGAAACAAGAAGTTGTACTGAGAGTGACGACCTATGGCAGACAGTCAACGAAGATCGGCTTACACGATGATAATGATATAAGACATGTTGGCTTACGCTGGTCAATCCGTTTGTCACTGCGTAATTAACTTTCTATATTTTACGTACTTCTGTCTACAACCACGGTTACTGTTAAGTCTGTCACTCTTCCTTTTTTTATTTTAAAATCGTGTGGTTTTATTTATAGTTACGTTGGTAACGAGTGTCTTTATGCGCTATGTTTTTTGCCGAAAATTTCAAAAAAATTTTCCATTTGAATGCAAAAATAATTCTTTCAACTTCTTTTTCACTACGACCGCATCTTTGTTCCATTTTCCATGTTCGTTCTCAAAGTCTCTTTTATTTTTTTCATATCCACCCTTCTCCCGTTATTACGCTGTTCCTCCTCCTCGAAGATATTATTTGATAATTTTATTAGATTACTGAAAAGAATTGATAAAAACCTTTAAGTAGCTCATATCTCACATAATATAAAAGCTGGATACAATGTAACGACTATCAGAAGAGAATCCAATTCAAATCATTGCATATAGAGCAGAATCACCAAACAAACACATGCCTTTGGAATATAAGTAAACTGGATTGTTCATGTTATAAAATTTTACATCATTCAAAATTTTTAGACAGGAAGTGCCTTTTTTTGGAAAATTCATAGGATAAAGGTTAGATAAATTAGCAAATATTTATACGATAAAATAAATATTTTTTTTAATCATTTTTATTGGAATAATTTTTTGCAAGACAAGAATTTTTTAGCCACAGTAAACAAAGGTAAATTTGGTGTGTGTGTGTGTGTGTGTGTGTGTGTGTGTGTGTGTGTGTGTGTGTGTGTGTGTGTGTGTGTACGCGCGCGCGTAATATTTTTTAACATCCTTTTCTGTTTCAGATGATACCATCTTTCTAAGATCTTTAAGCTCCCTTATTATATTTTTTTTTCACTTTATCTTCTTGTCCCATACTGCTAGTAAGAAATGGTATCTGTTAAATTACAAAAACGTGCTTATGATAACTGGTGGATGCATTCCATAGTAAGAGATATCCCAAATGTCCAGTTCAAATTATACATTTAATATTCACTCTCTTTCGTTAATATAAGTCTGATTTTTGTCCACTTATTGTAACATAATAATAGTAATGCTACTGAATGACACTATAATAATTACAACGCATAACGTAAAATAATACTATTTACCATTTGCTGAAAAGTACGGCACAATATGTCTGTCCGAACAAAAGAGAGTAAGTTACACTAAAAATAGCAATCTGTGAAATTTAAATGTAATTCTTGGGGTATTTAGGTATCGTGAATATCATAATTACATTACTACATAAAATATGTTATGATCAATTATCTAATAGTAAAATTAATAAATCTGTTTAATGAATTGATTATTTTAAATTTATGCAAGACAGTAAAATTATATTTAAAAAAAAAACTGTAGGAAATTTTAAAACTGTTTGCGAATATATGAGAACTAAAATAGTAAAAATATGTATAAATTAAAAAAAAAAAAGACTACAAACAGATTTATATGAGTATTAGAAGGGATTATATTTCAGTCAAAGGAATTCTCTGAATTTTTCAGAACCATTTAATTTTAACCATCGATTGGTCAACAAGGTATTTTATTAGTCATTGTAAATCAAATTCCGCCATTAAACCTAAATTATAATTTATCTCTGTCATTTCTCTTTCCTTCTACCGTCTATAATTAAAAAAACAACTAAAAAAAAAACATAGAACATATCCTATTACTCTCGAAAATATATGCCAATATATTTCACCCCTTACTACGTTTTTATTTTTCTCCTAAACTTCAGTTAAATTTATGTTCAGAAAGTATTCAGATTTATAATAGTACTTTGTATATAAATAATTATATACACCCGCATGATTTTTATTAAAATTGATTTATTCAATTTAATATTAAAAAAAAAAAAATTGACACTGCAGATAAACAGTATATTTAAATAAATAAAATTTACAAAAAATTAAATGCTTCGTAATTAAAAAAATAATATAAACAAAGGAAATCTCACCAATAAATGAAAAATAGTTACAAAATTATATAAATAATACATGAAATTCCACTAGCAATCGTCCTTTAGAACATGAATCAAGATATTCACTGATAAAAGACATAAACCAACAAAAACAACCATTTACAAAACAGGTTTAATTAACATCATTCAAGCACTTATTATTGCATAGATATTACTTCTCTTATCGAATTTATATGTTTAGTTATGAAGCACACTAATTAGTGCGACTTAAACAAAAATTAAACATTATATTTTTTGGAGTATTAACAAATAAATACATCGCAAGGAAAAAAATCTCTTTCGGCACGCGAGAAGGCAGATGTAGATTTCACCGGTGCTGGGGATAAAACATTTTTCCACCTTAAAGTTAAGAAAAAAACATCAAATTTACTCAATACAACAACGGTTGGATGTGAAAAAAGTTTCACGTGTTTAGCATACGACAAGCCCCATCTTACAATTCTAGAAAAATTTTGGTCATCCCAAAGCCGTAAGGGTTGGTCATACCAAAAATTGTTTCAGACAAAAGTTTTTTAGCTAATGTTTAGAGGACTAACAACCACTTTAAAGCGATTCCATACTGTGGGTGTTAAGGGAGGTATGATTTTTTTGTCTTCGAAACCCCATTTTTTCAGCCCCTGGGCCAAAAAACGTTACTTGGGTAAGTTTTAGGTTTTTATCGAAAGAATAGTAGGAGTTTTAATGGAATTCGATATTTTAATTAATAAGAATGTTATAGTTTTTCTTTTTTTTCCCAAAAATCCACCCATTTCTACCCCTATGGTCTGATTTTGCCCATTAAAGAATCCAACCGAGATATATTATGTATCAATATTTTATATATCAATTTATATATATATATATATATATATATATATATATATATATATACTAGCGGACCCGACAGACGTTGTCCTGACGCGGCATTGTTCTGTAATAAATGCACAACACATAAATATAAGTAACTTATTTAAGTTAAAATTAGCAGGAATGTGGACGAAATTTCATTAATATGACTATTAGTATGAATATTATCAGTTTGTGATTGTTGTATTATTGTAATGGGTTTATTCATTAATTATGTGTAGTATGGTTAATATTTATTTTCACTAAATATTGAGATATCTGAGGTAAATCGAAACGTCGTAAAATTAATAATTAGTGTAATTAATAAATTTTGGTACTTACGTATTAACGCCATCGCAGCTACAGCTTTATTTAAAAACTAATAGTCAATCGGATTTCGGTGGAAAATGGGCCGATGTAGAGTTTAACATAGATTCAAAACAGTCTATTAATTTTAATAATGGTTATTTATATTTATTTATTTTATAAATATAATTTAACCAAACTTAACCTACGCTCGCTTCGCTCGCTAACCTTGACTAATTAACATGAGTGTTTTGATTATTTAAATAATAAATTGCAATAATTACTGAATTTATTAAATAAATACTCAAAAAATTACGGTATTAATTAGTCAAGGTTAGCGAGCGTAGGTTAAATTATATTTATAAAATAAATAAATATAAATAACCATTTATTAAAATTAATAAAGAGACTGTTCATTTTCCACCGAAATCCGAATGACTACTTAGTTTTTAATGTGCAAAATCATTACAATTAATACTCAACATTAAAAAACTTACAAAACATTACGGAACTTCATAGAATTTAACCTTTCACTTTATAAAATTCAGAATGTAAGTAAATCCAATTGTTAGAACAAATTCATTGTTAGAACCTATCGGATTTAATTCAAACTACTCTCTAAACACAGTAGACCGTTAAAAATACGAATTTTAATGTAATAATAACATAAAGCTACGACGCAAGTAAAAAAGCAACAAAATAAAAAAAATTCCTAGAATCCGATCGCGCCACCAACACCGGTTCTGACTGATATGCTAAAAATTAAAAAAAATTCTAAAACGCGATCGCAGCGCTGCCTACCGGATTTAATTGTGAACCTTAACCATCGCAAGATCAACAACACACAAATAAATAAATAAATTAAAAAAACATTTTCTATCGGATCAGATTGTGAATTTAAACCATTCTCGAATCAACTTAATCACACACACAAAATTTTATCAAAATCATTCCAGCCGTTTCTGAGGAGTTCAGTGACATACACACACACAGAAGAAATATATATATATATATATATATATATAAAGATATATATGTATACTTATAAATGTTATATAAACTTTTGAACTGAAGATCGTTTTGGGGTCTCGGGGATGTGAAACGCGAATTACGTCGAAATTTTCTGGAAGTTGAATCATGGTACTATTACAATAGGTAGCCTTCTTATGAAATCTAACTGGAATTAACTTGAAGAAATATTAGCACAATGTGATGATAGTAATGGGCTTGTATCTAACATCTGAAAATACTGTGTTATTGGAAATATGTAATGATTTTTGATATTACAAATCTACATTTCAAAACTTGTTAACTTTTTCGGATAAAATATATTTAAAAACGTTGCAGTATCCCAATACATAAATTCCTGTTTATTTAAGATGGCTGGAGGATAAATGTCTTAGAAGAGGGAAACGTCTGTACCTACTGTGTACCTTATTATGTATTATAATTATTATTTACTTTTGGTATAACAGAATTAAAAAAGAAGTGTTGAAATATCCCAATAATTCAAGTTTTGTGAATAGATCTGCAATATCAGAAACCGTTACTATCAAAAAGGGTTGACCTATTCTATTATTTTTTTTTAAAGGAACTAATATTATTATTATTTTTATAATCTTTTTTGAAGGGAAAAAGAAAATTTCTAAGAGACAATTTTAAAAAAGTTTTTAATTTTATCGTATTTTGGAAAAAAACAATTTTATCTCAATATTTTTTTTTCTACAGAAGGATCTACCAAATATGAGCACTTAGGTAACAATGTGACCTAAACTTTTTTTCTTCTATTTGTTGGTGATTTCTTCAGAAGGTAGAACACTTTTTGACAAAGAACGGATCAAAGATATTAATTCTTCATTTTTAAAGGGAGCTGGTTTGTAAAAGACATGTTTGAAAGTAAGTGTGCTTGAAATTAGAACCATGTAATATGAGAACATATCTTAATATTTTCTTTTAGTAGAAAACATTAAATAAAATATTTGGATTTGTTTATATTTCAATTTGATTAAGAATAAGCTACACATTTAATGCGGAGAGGGGTGAAAAAGGCATGAACTTCATTTCCTACACGATTAATATTTTTAAAGCTTGAATTTTTCCTTTAGAAGAAAATAATTTACGACTACTTAAAAATTCATCCTCAAAAGGAAGCTTGAAGTGTACAGAACAAAACTACAGAAACGTGAAGTGAAGATTTTATCACATTAAAAT
Source organism: Lycorma delicatula (assembly GCF_047948215.1). Classification (NCBI taxonomy): domain Eukaryota; kingdom Metazoa; phylum Arthropoda; class Insecta; order Hemiptera; family Fulgoridae; genus Lycorma; species Lycorma delicatula. Next base: position 5,201,064 of record NC_134455.1, on the reverse strand, counting down.
ATCACTAGCGCTTTGCCCTTCTGATATTGAGTGATGGATAAGAGAAACGAAAAGTCATTATATTTAATCTACATAACACTTCGTACAAATCAAGGTAGTATTGTGTGTAGTAAATTTCTTGAACACTGTCCGTCAACAGAATTTACATTCTCACTGAAACTATGCTACCAGACATATTCTTCGAAAGCGTACCACAGTCTCATCTCACTATAATAAAGTAAATGGAAACCGTGACACGATAAATTTTTCTATTCTTTCCGACTCGAAGGTTAGTACCTTACCACAATAAATGAATCAATATGGTCAAGTACTACAGACTAGTCAAGTGCGTTAAATCAGATAAATTAGTTCAATTCCCAACGGTTTAGATAAAATGTCGCTGGAAGGACAAAAATTTTATCTTTTTCTTTAGTATCACAATCGTTTTATTATGAAAAAGGAATCAGACAGACATGTTATTATGAACATGAATTTAATCGTTGAAGTTTCTGTGTTAATTCTAATTATGTCGACCGGAATCAGGCAATCGGATTTTTGAAGGTTATCAGCGATGTATAGTTGGACAAATGACACCTTAATGTAATTTTATAAACAGCAATAGTTCGAAATCTATATTGTATGTACTTATTTTTATCGGTTACATTGAAATTTGTATATTTATTTGTTTATTTTAAATGATTACTCAATGAATTTTATGACATTAGAAGATAATATCTTCCTGAAAAGTTCAAAAATTAAGTTCCAATATCAGACAAAAATGCGAGCATTTTACTCAATTGTTGAACAATATCTTATTCGTATACAGTGTACAATACTTTTTTAATTTTATGTAAAAATATACCGGCTTTTAAGATGAGTATTTTTATCCTGAATTCCTTATGAAGTACAGGGTGTCCCATATAAAACGCAACCCATCAATCACTCATCCATGAAATTTCAAAAGTCAAGCTTACTCCCTTACTCTTTACTGAAATGGACTCGTCTAACATCTGAACATCGCGGCGACGCAGTAGAACACTACCGATAGTAACAACAATGCAATCATAACGTTCAGTGTGTTGCTAGAGACAAGATGGTGTTTTCGCTAGATGAACGTGTTTTCATTGTTGAGACGTACTTCATTACGAAATCAGCGGTTGCAGTGAAAGATTTATTTCGCCATAAGTACCCAGATAAACCAGCTCCTAACAAAACATCAGTATCAAGGTTAGTCGTAAAATTTAGAGAGACCGGTTCTGTTAATAACAAGAAACACAAAAGTTCTGCGTCGGTGTTGAATACAGATACAGTCGCTGAAATCAAAGACCGATTACTCGCCTCGCCAAATAAATCGATCAGACATTTGTCTGCTGAAATTAATTTGTCTAAATTAACTGTTCATCGGGCGACAAAACAATTACAATTACGACCTTATCGCATTCAAACGGTTCATCGATTTCTTGAGCCCGACAAAGAAAAACAGCTACAATATTGTAAACGGTTCCGACGATTTCTGCGTGAGGGAATTAATGTTATGGATTCGTTATTTTTCACAGATGAACACGGTTTCATTCGGATAGCTACGTAAACAGTCAAAACAGTAGAATTTGGAGCGCTGAAAATCCCCACGTTTATCACGAAAAACACCCGCAGAAGTTGGGCGTGTGGTGCGCGATATCGCAGAAGAAAATAATCGGTCCTATTTAATTCGAGTACACCATTAACGCAGAACGATATCAGGATATTTTATTTTGGTTCATCGCACTCTTGGAAGAGGAAGACAGACAATGCTGGCTACAACATGACGGTGCGACATCGCACTACGCAGGTTCAACTTCTGACTTCGTCGAGGAATTCTTTGGTAATCGTGTTATCGGTCAAGGCTTGTGGCCACCAAGATCTGCAGATTTGACTGCGGCGGATTTTTTTCTACGGGGTTACCTCAAAGAAAAAGCCTACAGCAACAAACCACGAACGCTTGAGCAATTTAAAGTCAATATTGATCAAGCTGTATTAAATATCCAGCCACAAACTTTGAAAAAAGTTGCAAGAAACGCTGTAAAAGAATTGAAGCTTGTATTCAAGAAGATGGCGGCCACTTCCAACATTTACTCTAAATGGATGGTAATAATAAAAATTACATTTACATTTACACATGCCTTTTTATTATTTCAATACCTACCAATATAAGGTTGGGTTGCGTTTTATATGGGACACCCTGTAGTTTTCATGATTTAAATAAAATTTTAATGCAATTGTGTTTTGATAACGCTAAAATGTACCGAATGACAGTTTTAAAAAAGCTGACAACACAGTTGTAGGACTTTCCCGTCACGCAGCTTACACACGCATGTACACACAACGTAATTTAGCACGTCATGCTACACTTGCGCTCCTTGTGATGACATGTGATATTACTGACGCAGTATACCCACTTAGCCACTAGTTTACAGTATTTTTTGGTGTAGGGGTACAATTTTACATAAATTTTTTTTGCAACTATTATATTTAATTGTTAACAAATGTGCCTAAGAAAAATAAGACCTTAATTAGATGAAATCTAAGGATACTGAGGGTGACCTTATTCTACAGCCTCACTCCTTGACCTTTTAAGTTGAAAATTTAATATCATCAATGCCCCGTACGTAGAAGTAACTTGATAAAGTTTGATCAAAATCGGTTCAATAGTTCTGTATATATAATGTGATCCAGAGTGCGATATTGAACACATACACGAACGTACGGATTTACATTACTCGTACATACAAATTTCCAACCTGTTTTTTGGGTTTCTTAGGTGTCAAAACGTCAATATCCGGTGAAAACTACATATGCCCAAACTGGACCGATTACAATACTTTCGCTTCTATAGATATAAATCTGTTATAGCGCTAGACGGGAAAGTAAAAGTAAAACCTAAAACAATTTCATAAATTAAGACTGAAACCTTAATTTGTCACTTACTTAAAGATTCAAGTACTTGAAATGACATTTATTATTATTTCATTTATAATTTTTCAAAATTACTTTTATTAAAAATGTAGATAGTATACCAAAAACCTTCACCTATATGAAAGGAAGCCGTTCATAATAGAGGCAGGATAAGAATTAAGAGGAATAAGATTGATAATATACAGAAAAAATAATTGAAGTATAATTGCTGGGAAACTAACCACTAAAGATGCAAATATGAGTTTTCTGATTCAGAATCGTACTATTAACGATTCTAAAAAACACAATTCAATTTCCGTATCCCTCAGTTGCCCATCCTTGTTTGTATTGGGAGAACTGATCGTTGTGATACCTTACCGTATTATATATTTTTTTTAAATCATATGCTATTTCTGTAAAGAATTAAATAATAAGTTACACAGTAATTTAAAGTTACACAATAGTTTTAGGCCCCCCACAATTTTCAATCCCTCTGGACTCTCCTTAATTAAAAAACTTATTCTCGGATAATATTTTAACTTTTCCTTTTCTAAATATTTTCTTCCCTCCAAAATGTTAAAAATAGGAAAGAAAAGATTCACTCTCCTAACCGCCTAATAAGAAAAAAAAATCAAAAATTGTTTTTTAATATTGTTTACCATAAAAAAAGGATAGCGAAAAGTCTCAGCTTCCTAGACTCTTTCTAAATTAAAAAAAAAATATCATTTCTCGTCGATATTCTATCCTATCTTAAATGAAGAAATATTATTTTTGCATAAAAAAATTGCGCTGTGATGAAACGTTTGAAACTTCCATATGTAGAGGTGGAGTAATTTTATCAACTAATAATTGTTAGCATGAAAAAATAATTTTAATTGCATTATAACATTATTCGTATAATTTTTTAATCTGAGTCCATAGCCCGTTACTTACTCCTTCTTATAGTATCCCAACCTTTGCATAAAAATAAATAAATTCAGATGAGAATGAATATACTCGTACATTGCTTTATAATGTACTAGTAATTTTACAGAACAGACTAAATAAATTAAAATTTGATATAATATTTTATACGAAAATGAAAAGATTGTATTGACAGAAACAAACAAAACGAGGGACTATTTTACGTTCATAAAAGACCTTTTTTAATTTCTAACGCGCGTAAAATCTTTTTTATAATTGTACAAAATCTGTATTTCATAAAATTTAAACTATAACTTTTGTTCAAATCATATTTGAAATAGTAAAATAACCAGATATGTAATTAGCATTTAAATAAAATAATCGGGCAAAATAATTACGATAATTATTTTTAGTTTCGGCATTTCAAAATAAAAAAAAAAAAAAATGTAGTGTTCATTTTAACTTCACAAAATAGTTTTGGAAAGTTATTTAATTGATTAAATGTAAAGCTCCAATCGCAAGAGAAAACAGGATAAAAACTTTCTAACTTAATGTATATTTGCCCGAGCATGTGGGTTTGTCTGGTGATAAATTGACAAAATGTTTTATTTATTTTGTTCGGCAAAGTTTTAAAATCCTCTATGTGTTTAACCAATGTCCATTATTATGCAAATCTATTAGTCCACACAGACTAAACCGTTTCGAATAAAATTAATATGGTCATCGATTATAATGTGCATAATTTGAAAATGTGTATTATGCTAATTCAAGATTAATAAAAAAAGATAAACACAGAGATATACACAATGAATGAAACTTTTTTCGTTTACAGTATGATAATTATGAAAACGCGTGAGAAATAATGCCATTTCATTCAGTGCAGTAATTGTACTTTCCATAAATGGAAAATATAGAAATTCGAAGACAGTAATGAATCCATAACGATTTCTTATTAACTGTAAATAATTATAACAAATATTTTATCTATTATTATTAAAGTATCCTACAAAAATAAAACGTTTTATACAAGAAACAAAATTCTTCTTAGGGTGATGATTTTTAAATGAATCTTTACCAAAATATTTGAAGAAGTTTAATTCGTTTTGAATCGTTTGTAGTTTGGCCCTTAATTCTTGTAACAGAAATTTACAAGCGTCCTTTGTCCGAAAAACGACAATTTCTCTGTAAAAACTGACTTCAGGAATCGTATTGAAATGAACATATTAAAATCATGGCTGCACTTACACAAAGAATTCACCAAACAAATGAATATAATATAAATATTTAAATATTTTGAAGAGACGTATTAAAATGGGAGGAGAAAAGATTATGTAGGTAGAAGAATTTTGTTATTTGGGAAGTAGAATTACTAAAGATGGACGAAGCAGGAGCGATATAAAATGCCGAATAGCACAAGCTAAACGAGCCTTCAGTAAGAAATATAATTTGTTTACATCAAAAATTAATTTAAATGTCAGGAAAAGATTTTTGAAAGTATATGTTTGGAGTGTCGCTTTATATGGAAGTGAAACTTGTACTATCGGAGTATCTGAGAAGAAAAGATTAGAAGATTTTGAAATGCGGTGCTACAGGAGAATTTTAAAAATCAGATGGGTGGATAAAGTGACAAATGAAGAGGTATTGCGGCAAATAGATGAAGAAAGAATCGTTTGGAAAAATATAGTTAAAAGAAGAGACAGACTTATAGGCCACATACTAAGGCATCCTGGAATAGTCGCTTTAATATTGGAAGGACAGGTAGAAGGGAAAAATTGTGTAGGCAGGCCACGTTTGGAATACGTAAAACAAATTGTTAGGGATGTAGGATGTAGAGGGTATACTGAAATGAAACGACTAGCACTAGATAGGGAATCTTGGAGAGCTGCATCAAACCAGTCAAATGACTGAAGAAAAAAAAAATATTAGAAACTATCAATTTATTATTAAATAAAGATAAGACGTAATCAATGTTAATTATACAGTCAACGTTATAGTATAATTCATCTGAATAAAATACAAATATTATTCTTGCAGAATATAGGCAAAAAAAAAACGGTATCTGTAGTATACAAATCAGATATGCATAAAGCACTGCAATTATTTACGGTCATTTTTCTGCTTATTACTGATATATACAGTCAAAAATACTGATAGTTATTTCAGATGTAAATTTAATTATAATTTATAAGCTTTATATTATAAGGTGATTACGTTAAGTTTTACATTCCCGTAAAGAGGAAATTTAAATAATTGTTTTTTTTTAAGGAAATCTATATCTTAACTTCAGGTACGCTATTTAGTGGCAATTTAATCTGTAGAAAATTACAACTTTTTTGTGTGCAATTTTAAATAAAAAAAAATTACTAAATATAAAAATAAGTGGAGCACTTACCATTCCTTTAAAGTAGGCCCAAAGTGAGGTCTTTGCTAAAAAATATTGAAAAGCGTATGAGTAAAAATGGCGAGAGAAGTCTGTAAATGATCCTGAGTTTATACTCTTATTCATAAAACTGGATTCATTTTTCATATGCAAATATGTAACGCGTTCTATACAACGTTTTCTGTCGCAGACAAACTGAGAATTCAAAATTTAAAGTAAAAATAGATGGTTTTTAAGTAACCATTGAATATATCATCAATATTTAATATATTTACAGATTCCAAATTACAAATTTTATTTTGCACTATTAATACAAGTATGTAAATTTTGCTCAACATGAGCAATGCAATAATTCTCCGATATACAACCAATTTCATACTCCGCTCTGGTAAATTTTCCGTATGAAGTGGCATTATCAGAATCTAAATATATTCTGCTTGAAGAAACACACATTTTAATCTTTGCGAGATGCAACGTTTGAAATTTCCATACGTAGAAATGGTGTAATTTTATCTACTGACAATTCTTAGCATGAAAAATAATTTAAAAATTAACAGTGCATTTAGTGAAAATATATTTAATATTCAGGATTAGTTTGTAGGACAGCAAATCATCATCACTGTAACTGTGGCTTAAATCAACATAAACAAAATTCAATTTTTTTAAATTCTCAATTTCTAATTGTTTCTCGATTTTTGAACTACCATTTTTCTTATTTTTCTCCATTCGTTGTCCAGTTCTTGTCTCAATAACGAAATACATTTTATTGATACTCAGTAATCCCTTTCAGTAGTGTGTGTGTGTTTGCACGCGCGCGCTTTTGTATGTGTTTTATAAAGCATGGAAGTTTTTACTAGTGCGGTGTTGTGTAATTAGGTTTTAATTCGGTTACATAACTTTATTTGTGTATTTTATTCTATGAATATTACATTTTAATGGTCTAATGACAACTTGTAACTAGACAGAATTACTCCCGGTTATTGGTAAGGTCTTTGAAAATGTTCTGTACTTTCGTATAAATGAGAGGTTGACCTCGCGCGGTTTACTAATGGATAATCAGTACAGGTTTTGTCCCGGAAAGGGTACTGAGGTTCTCATACTTTGTGTGATGAGTGTGGTAACCTTCAGTCAGAAGGAATATGTCCTGAGAATTTTTTTGGACATTTCTGGACATTTAATATCCTACGGTTACCTTCTGCTATATACCAATTACAGAAGAGAGATTGTACTGCGAGTGAGTTGCAGGTTATGCAAAGTTACTTCAGTTATTGGGGTGTGTTGCTCTGCGAGGGCAGCCATGAATTGGGCAAAACAATGTCCAAGGGTTGACCGCAGGGCTGTTGGGTCTCTTATTGTGGGTGCTTTAATATTAGGCCCATTTCAGTTTCTATAGAATTTATAGAATTATCTACATTGTCATTAATTGGTATAATGATTCTCATTTGTATAAATATGAGTGGGTATAGAACAGAACCCTGTGGAACAACGGCTGTATTAGGGAAAATTGAAGAGTAGCTAGATGTCGTAAACTATAAAGTACCGAGAGAAAAAATAAGAAATTCAATATATGCAAACAAATAAATGTAAGCATTTGTTTGATTGAGCCTAGAGTACGTCAAGCCAAACGGAGTCTATAAAGTCTCTCGCAGTATTAATTTTGAAAGAGTATAAATAATTATTTGAAATTTTCAGGGACGAAAAATATTTACGACGAAAGATTGAAGAGGAGGAGGAGAGTTTAGGATATATGCAACAATTTGATTAGTGTTATCCAGATACAACTGCATATATGGTTAAAATACAAAGGAAATGTGACTACCCAGGAATTACACTAGTTCGTAGTCAATTTTACACCAAAATCTAACATCTTATAATTTTACAATTTTACATCAAAAGCATGTATTTTTCAATTACACTTAAGGAAAAATTGTCATGAAAAGAATTAGGAGAAATTTTCACATCATTATTAAACTTCTCATTTTATTTTTCCTTGTACAAACTGTTAATTAGTTAAACTCAGAAGTTTAGTCCAAAAGTTCGATAACGAGTACTTCTAAACCAAAATGCTTGTTGTGTTACACGCACATACAAAACAGTCAACAGCATATCTATTTCATTTAGCGTTTTCAATGAAATCCCAAGTCGAGATTGTCATTAATATGTTCTGAATGATCGTTGTTGATCATTCCATACATGACAGAAAGTCTGGAATGAGAAAAATCTTTACAATACTTGAAGTAAAAAGAGCATTAAATTGATTAAAAAAAATTAATAATAAGTCTACTCCTTCAGTAATTCAGTAATTTGGCGTTAGTTTTTCGGTAATTTTAAAGAAGTCATGAATTATTGTAATGTTAGTGAGTTAATATGTCAGAAAATAAGGAGAAATGTAACAAAGATAACATTTGAATAAAACTGCTTCTACTAGGAGTGATTAATCTGCTGACTTATAAGAAATATGTTGTAATTGTATTTGACAATCTAAACGTGTAAAAGAGTTAAGAATATACGTAAACAAGTGAAAAATATTAGAGGAAAAGAACGAAACATGTATTAATTTAAAGGAATTATGTTTTACAGTAAGATCAGTGCTTGTATTGAGTTAACGTTCATAAAAAAGTAAAAATAAATACGCATCGAACTAAGAACTCTATTTTGAAGTTGATTAAAAACGTAGACTTTTTAAAGAATTATAATTTTTAATCGCTCGTTTTAAAATTCTTCATTTTACTGTGTGATTGTGACTGAATTTCTATGAAGAACGATGAAGGTAAAAATATCTTTCAAATTTTACCTTAGCGGTAGAAGTAAATTTAAAAATTATAAAAATTGTTTTTTTATCAAATAAAACAAAATACTGTCATTTAAGGTTTTTTTTACGAATAAATTTTGTATGTTGTTACAGATTTTGCAGAGTAAAATAATACATCAAAATAATAATATTAATATTATTTTTTGAGGATATTTACTAAATTTGATCAGACATGAGAAATGAAAGACCTCTTGTGTAGAAACCTTTATCATTAAATTTCTAAAGTAGTTGAAAACGTTTAAACGTTAATTCTTTGTAGTTTCCTTTTATTTTCGTTTTCATGTATATATATATATATATATATATATAATATATATATATATATAGTGGCTGGTCAAAGCTAGTATTGTGAGAATATTAAATATTTTACAGATATTAATTAAAGAAACTTAATTTTATTTCATTATATTTCTGTTGCCATGGTGACAGAAATATAACAGAGTAAAAGATTTAATTTTGTTTCTTTCATAATATCTTTAATTCACAACTTCAATCCCAAGGGAGCAGGGCCACGATCTGGTTTAAAACTTTCCCTGAAAAACCCGACTCTGTTTTGAAAATTTGAAAGCAATCTTTCGGTTGGTTCTCGCATGATGCTGTTTCAAACTTTCGCATTTATAATATATAAATAAAAGTTACCTTCTAAAAATGAATATATTAATCACTGATTCTGGACAAGTACTGCGAACAACAAACAAATTTTCATTAATATTGTAAACTTTCACTTCATGTACAAACTTTCACTTCTTGTAAACTTTCACTTTCACATCCATGTACATGGATGTACATGTGCAGCAGTTCTTTTATTCAATTAAAATGATTTTTTTTTAAACGGATTAACATTGTAAGAAATGCCATTAAAATAATTTGATCTTTCTCCAGTATTTATTGTAGCCAATAATATAAAATCCTTTAATTCGAAAGATGTATTAAAAATACTTGTAAAACCAGCTTAGCTTACAAACACTAAAATTTATGGGAAAATATATTAAATCACAAAAATAAACAGTAAAAATATATTTTTATATTCGATTGTTACCTATCTTATTTCAGCTGTGATCTTATCTTATTTAATTAAATACTTTATAAGAATAATAAAGCTGTATCTAAACCAGATTTTTTTATACAAGAAGAATAAATTAACTTGGCAATTCTTATAATTCAAGTGTAGAAAGAATTCAAATTACTAATACAGTTAATATACTACTGAAACAAATTCTGATTTATTACTTTACATTTTAAGCAAATGTGCTAAAGTTTTATTGATTGGAAGATATTTAGAGGGAAATTCAAATTATTTGTACATTACACAATGACAGTTTTCTGTAATTTATTGCTAGTGTTTCTCTGTCAGTCTGATTTATTGGCACCGACACAAGCTTTAAAAAACATACATGTTTGTACATATAATGCAAACAATAAATCATTTATTATCAAATAAACATATTGTATATTTAGGCAGTTGAAAAGAATAAAGTTAGTAAATGTAGATATTGCGTTTGAAATATTATTACTATTTGGAATTTTCATTTTAATTATAATTTTCTACTATAAGAACAGTACGAGTTTTGGTTCAAAATAAAGATTTTCTACATGTTTAAAAATAGACTTTCGTAGACGTATATTTGCGGTATAAAAACTTCGTACAATTTGGAATTTGTTTCCTAAAAGTAAACAATAAACAAAACCAAAAAGACGAAATAAGATGAATAAAATATAATATTAAGAATTAAGTATGTGAGATTGGAAATTAATGATTGCACAGTTCATTTGATTATCGATTGTGTCAAGTCTTCCAATAAAATATGAATGACGAAAAAATTTCACTTTGTTGAAAACAATAAATGGATACTCCTGATCAGTAACGGTAAAAATAATTTAGTTTAAAATGATCAAGGGAAAAAACTGTTGACCAAGAACGATCGAATGAAAGAAGGATTGAATTTTTAAACATTAAACTTATGGAAATATCAAAAAAATTACTTGTTTTCCGGTAAAAAAATTAACAAGAGCCCAAAATGTATAGTTTGATAAAAAAACCCTCAGCATTAGATTTATGCTACGGATTTACCACTGCATATACTTCTCAAGTTCATCAGCCAGTGAGCAACGACATTATATAATATACAGTCTTCCCATCCAGCTTTCAAAGATTTTTGTGCTTCCGAATTTATTTTTGTGTATTTTAATGTTTTAACCGTTGAATAACGTACAATTTTCAGTGAATACTTTTGAAATTAAATGGAGAAATATTGTACGGAAATCAATTTCAAGTTAGTTACATCAGGGATTATAACATAGCCTGTGCATTCTGAGCGAATCAGTTTGGATAGAATTCAAATCGACTACTGAAAATGGTGTTGCTCCTAAATTCTGTGTTTATAAATTCAACAAACTAAATTAAAATTAAATATGATCGGCCATATTCAAGATGCCACAATTTCTTACCTCCGTAACACTTAATGAAAAATCTGCAAGTAGCACAATATTATCAGGCAAAAAAGCGAGTCAATAGGAAAATTTTCTGTAATTTTTTTTCAACAGTCTAAAGAAAAACCGTTACCTACGTGAAGTAGGGTGAGGTAACAAAAATTATAAGCTAAAATTCTCGATATTTTAACGTTATTATTAAATTAATTGCTTAGCTTCAAATATATAAATTTGTGATATAACACAATTAACATAGACCCTTCTAATTTTATACCACTATTTTTATTTTTTTTGACATTTTTTTTCTAGGATTTTACTCAAAAAGTAAATCTATATAAATCAAGGATGAAAATTAATCCAAATTCTGATTCAACAACCTTCTCCATTGTATAAGTCAAATTAAACATGAATAATCATAAAATATACGAATTTGTTTTACTTCAGGGGTTTATAATAATGTGAGTTTAGATACAGCAAATAAACGTAAGAACATGGTTAATTGTATATGCAAATATTAAAGGTAACAAAGGAAAACAAAAGAGGATAAAAAAGGAGGGTTGTTCAATGCACAGAGAGGGATAAAGGTTTAACTCGGCAATTTTTATATGACCTGGATTTGCGATTTGTTTTGCAAGGTATTAACACGAAGCTAACTGTATATTGTACTCTCTGTAGTAAAACCTCCCCCACATTGTAGCTTTACAGTTTCCGTGTACGAAATACAGACAAACCAATGTGTTCATTTCATACTCCCTCCGGGTGAATTCGCAAACCCCCTCGTTTAGGAATGGCTACAGCAGACAAAACCCCAATTTCATTTCTAACTTCTATAACGTATATATATATATATAGAGCTTGGGAAAATATCGCAAAACATTCCTTTAAAGGAATTTAAAAATCTGCATACATGAGTACGCTGTTTCTTTATTTTTCCTTTTTTGAGATTTATCTTTCTTAAAATTGGTTCTAAAACTCAAATAATTTGTGATATTTTTATATTAGGAATATGAAAAATATATTCAACAGTTTTATCTTAATAAATTTTGGTTTAACTAAATAATTAAAATCAAACTACATCCTATTACGGAGCTTAGCAAACTTTTTTTTGAAAACTTTTCATTATTACACTCGCCTATCAAGCGAAAATATACAATATACCACCAGATTTCAGTTATACATTAATCCTACAGTAGAATTCCGTATACTTTTAAGTAAAGGATATCCGATTTAAAACGCAACCCACCAATCAGCCTTCTATGATTCCTAAATTGTCTGTCCAATTCCGTTTTACTGGAATGGATTTGTTCAGTAAGTGAACATGGCGCCGATGCAGTAAACTACTACTGATAGCCACAATAATGCATTCATAAAGCTCAGTGCATTGTTAGAAAAGTGATGTTTTCACAAGACGAAAGTATTTTTATTAATGAGTCGTATTGCAGCATGTGATCAGTGGGTGCAGTGCAAATATCTTTTTCCCGTAAGTACCGTTATAATCCATCACCTAACATGAGATCAGTTTTGAGGTTAGCGGCTAAATCTAGAGAGACAAGTTATGTTAATAATAAGAAACACAAAAGATCGACGATTGTGTTGAATACAGTCGCTGAAATCAAAGACCAATTAACTACCTCGCCAAAAAAGCAACTGTTCACAGAGAAAAAAATTAAACGTACGACCATATCGAATTCAAATAGTTCGTTAATTGCTTGATCCAGACAAAGAAAATCGGTTAGAATATCGTCATTAGTTTCTCTATTCGTGGGTGAGGGTATTCATGTTATGTTACGGACTCGAATTTTTTTCACAGACGAGGCACGGTTTCATCTGAACGGCTATGTAAACAGTTATAAAAGTAGGTTTTGGAGTGTTGAAAATCCCTATACCTATCGTGAAAAGTAATTGCACCTGCAGAAGATGGGCGTATGGTGTGCGATATCACGAAAAAAATTATTCGTCCTCTTATCATCGAGTACGCTATTACAGCAGTACATCTGAATATTTTATTGCAATTCATTGAACTCTTCGTAGAAGAAGATTGATATTGCTGTTTCCAACACGATAATGACATCACGCTACGCACATTCAATTTCTGATTTCGTTAACGAATTCTTTGGTGATCGCGTTATTTTTTGTGGCTTATGGTCACTAAGATCTCCAGATTTGACAGCGCCAGATTTTTTCTTTGAGGTTACCTCAAAGAAAAAGCCAAAAACAGCAAACCGTGAACACTTGAACAACTGAAGATGAATATGAAACAAGCTGTTTTAAATACATATCGACCCATAAACTCTGAAAATAGTGGCACATAGTAAAAAGGTAAGTGTATTTTTTATGATGCTAGTAAACGCTACTTCGAGCGTTTACTCTAGAATTTAAGGTATTGGAAAGTTTGGAAATAAAATATTTAATTTAATAACTCGCAAATGCCTTTTTTTATTTAAATATACCTACTGATATAGACGGGTTGCGTTTTATATGAGGTAGGCTGTATTTTAATCCTGAGATGACAATGCGGGAAGGTATATTAAATGATTACCAATAAGTAACAACGATTTTAAGGATTTGCCTTCATTACCTTTCCATAATTTCATCCGAATAAATCTTCCATCGGGAACCGTGTCTCGATTAAGGAAAACATGATTATGTGATTGCGCGTTTTATACGCGTTTGATAATGGATTTTTATGTAGATCTCTTTTCTATTAGTAAGGGAGTTCTTTATATTAACTTAATTTTTTCTTATGTTACTGACTCCAGTCAAATGTACATATGATGTACGACTGCCCGGCCCTTGGGGGGGCCAGAGACCGTGCCACCCTGGAACTTAGAGGTCAGGGGGAAACCTGGCCGCTCACAAGCGGCGAGGCAGTGTGGCGAGAGCCGCACTGTCGGACCGTGTGGGAGTTCCTCGATGAGGTTGCTATGTTCAACCGTCATCGGTAAATTTAAGGGATTAAATGTAAATGCATTTAGACTCCTAAAGCTTTGCTGCTGGAAACCAATTACCTTGGTAAGAGGGCTGGCCATCAGCCAAATCAGCTCCAAGCGCTGTTAAATGGTGGACAGGTACTAGCTGGCATACAGCGACCGAGGCGTGGCAGCCAAAATTGCTGTCTTTTTAATTAATCGACGTATAAATAAATTGTACAAGGGGTGCGCCTCCCCGATCTAGTTTTATGTTTGACAAGTGAGCGATTGGGACACTTCAGCGGGTGCTGTATGGCGCCCTGCTTGATTCGCTCACGCACGTTAGGTAGCTCACTAGGAGCTTTTAGGATTTGGGTCGCTAAACTGTTCGAGGCTCAGTAGCCGTTCTTGGCACAGAACATTTGGTCTATGCTCTAGGGCGACCGAATGGGGTGGTGGTGGGAGAAATGCCAGTTAACCAAATTATGTTACTGACAGTTATTAGTTAAAAAAAGCAGTATCCATATCAATACTTCAAATAATGTGCGTAGGAATAACTTTTTATTGTGTCTATGTACTGAACAGTCTCACACTTTCTACTTCTTAGAACTTTTTAAGATTATACTTATTAGGTTCGTAATGAATTCGGTTACAATTAACATTTACCGATTGACCATCTTAATATCAGATATGAAGATTACCAAGTTTTCGTAGATATCAAATTATCTGGTTGAAATCGATTTTTTAGTCAAACCTGAAATAATAATATAACAGAGTATCCTGATTTCATTATTTCACTTAATAAATTAATAGCGAACTTAATATTCATTAAGTTTTCGTAGATATCAAATCATCTGGTTGAAATCGATTTTTTAGTCAAGGCTGAAATAATAATATAACAGAGTAATATAACAGAGTATCCTGATTTCATTATTTCACTGAGTAAATTAATAGCGAACTTAATATTCATTAAGAGTAGTAAACTGTACGCTGTAAAAGTATCTCTTTCTATTTGCTAATAATACTTGCAAAAATATAATTAAATAACCATGTTTAATGGTGGTCCAAATTAATGTTCCTTTGTTATCTCTCTGTTCAAATTACGAATCGCGTACATCTTTTATAATTATTACGGGTGTTACATACATTTCATATTAATAACCATTTTACCACTGAAATAATTATTAATTTTAAGATTACAAAGAAAATTAATGACCGATTACTTTAAGCATATCATTGTGAAAAAAAAAATCACTTATTATTTGTTACGGATATAAATTTCATTCGTTCATTATAATCGATTTCCATCAGTCTGTATCGGGAATTGAAGTAAAGTGATTTACAAGCACCAGGTTTATCAGGGTTCAACTAGTATTATTAACCGATGTGAATGAAAGACCAAATAAATTAGAAATTTATCACAATTATACGTGTATTAGGAATTTAGTGTTATAAATTTCTTTTACACCTGCTAACAAGCTAATTCTCACACTAACATTAAGTTCTTATTATTGTACATTTCAGAACTATATCTCTGGAGGAGGTGAGTAAGATTTCGATTTATGCCTCTCATCTTATTTGAATGCAACGCTGTCAATTTTAACTCTCGTTTTAAAAAGTCACAACTACGCTTCTGATTACGATTACTGTAATTACCAGCATCATTATTACTAATTAATTTAGATTAACAAATTTTTTTTTATAACTTCCATAATTAATAATATATGCCACTCATAAACCAAAAATATGATCATAGTCCCACGAATGTACGACAATTTTTTCCTGAAATTATTACATTTGAGTATCTTTACAATAATGTTTCTTAAATAAATATATAGAACATTTTTTTTTCTCGAATGATTAGGACGTGAAAGTAGGTTATCTTTTTGTGATTTAACCTCACAAATAATCGAATAATATGTTGCGCACAGAAATATAACATACATGAAAACGTTATTAATTTTGAATTTAATATTACTTTGGCAGTCTAGTAAATTTATTGATTAAATTATCGTTAGATATCAAACCAAGTAAAACATCAAATGCATTATTTGAAATAATATACTGTAACGATGTTTTTCTTTTTAAAATAATTTTTTTTAAATAATACTTTATTATATTGCAAATTAGGTAGCGTAGTTGATTTTTTTATATAACGCGCAAATGAATTTAATGAATCACGAGCAAATTTAAAATAATATACAAAACTGACCTCTTTTTTAATAACGGGTTTGCAGTTATTCGCCGTAAGTTTAATTTGACAGGATGAATAAAAAAACACATAATTAAAATTAGCCATTATCACGGTACGAATGAGTGAAAATTGAAAGATAATAATATTCTTCCAAAATAACTGCTACGTAACTTTGGCAAAGAGAAGAAAATTCTGTAATTTTACACGGATTATACTAATAACTTTCTTGCGTTAATTCATCATTGGCGTAAAATATTTAATATTATTATTGTAAGCCTACTTTCAGTAGTGAATATACGTAGTCTTATATAATTATATAGAAATAAATTAAATTTATTCTATTTTACAAGAGTTTATTTATACAAATTAACAATTTATTTTATTGTAAAAGTAACTAGAATTATAACTAGAAAAATAAAACTTTAATGGCTCGCAGTTTCAATATTTTTTTGTGCATAATTGTCGATTTGTCCAAAATATTTTCTACAATTAAAACTAACTTGAGTTTTTTATTATTTTTTTTTTTAAATCCATGCTTCCTTCGGTAATTTTGTACCTACATAATAACTGGTTGGTTTATGATCTCATCTGTTTTTATTTGGCTTTAAAATCTCATGTTGCAGCAAGTTATACAATTATCTAAATGATGGATGAAGTTATACCAACAACGAAGTTAATCCATACTAGCAATTCATTCCAGAATGTATTATAGTTTGTAATCGCTCTGTAGCTCTTGCGAACTAAGTAACATTGTTCTTTATTTCTTTGGCTAGACACATCTTTTTTAATAAAGAGAATAATACAATATATATATATATACATATATATATATATATATATATATATATATATATATATAATACTTGGCGTTTATAGACCTAGAAAAGGCATTCGATAACGTAGACTGGAATAAAATGTTCAGCATTTAAAAAAAAATTACGTTACTTTTTAATCTTTACATGGAACTAGCAGTTAATGATGTTAAAGAACAATTTAGATTCGGAGTAACAGTACAAGGTGAAAAGATAAAGATGCTACGATTTGCTGATGTTACAGTAATTCTAGCCGAGAGTAAAAAGGATTTAGAAGAAACAATGAACGGCATAGATGAAGTCCTATGCAAGAACTATCGCATGAAAATAAACAAGAACAAAACAAAAGTAATGAAATGTAGTAGAAATAACAAAGATGGACCACTGAATGTGAAAATAGGAGGAGAAAAGATTATGGAGGTAGAAGAATTTTGTTATTTGGGAAGTAGAATTACTAAAGATGGACGAAGCAGGAGCGATATAAAATGCCGAATAGCACAAGCGAAACGAGCCTTCAGTCAGAAATATAATTTGTTTACATCAAAAATTAATTTTAATGTCAGGAAAAAATTTCTGAAAGTATATGTTTGGAGCGTCCCTTTATATGGAAGTGAAACTTGGACGATCGGAGTATCTGAGAAGAAAAGATTAAAAATCAGATGGGTGGATAAAGTGACAAATGAAGAGGTATTGCGGCAAATAGATGAAGAAAGAAGCATTTGGAAAAATATAGTTAAAAGAAGAGACAAACTTATAGGCCACATACTAAGGCATCTTGGAATAGTCGCTTTAATATTGGAAGGACAGGTAGAAGGAAAAAATTGTGTAGGCAGGCCACGTTTGGAATATGTAAAACAAATTGTTAGGGATGTAGGATGTAGGGGGTATACTGAAATGAAACGACTAACACTAGATAGGGAATCTTGGAAAGCTGCATCAAACCAGTCAAATGACTGAAGACAAAAAAAATATATTATGTCAGATATAATTATATTATAATATAGATTAAAATAATATTATATAATGATCTTTTAATTGATCCACAAATTTCATACATAAAAATAAAATTCGTGTTTGAGTCTTCAGTTTATGATATTACTTAATTATTTAAATTTTATTTAAGGCGGTTGACAGTCATTTATAACTTATCTGCGTATGTATATGTGTGTGCACTGGTTTGCGTGCACTATCTTCTTAAATTAATCCTTTATAAACTTTTAACATAAAATTTTCTATATCCGTTCTTCAGATTTCTCTTTCTTTCCTTTTTCAAATTTTGAAAAAGGTATGTTGTTATATCTACAAATCAACGTTTAATTTGTAAAATAAAATCAATTAATTAAAATTCGATTTGTTAGACAAAATGCATTTTATTCGCAGAAGAAAACTTTGATGGCTCTGATATTAAGGTTGTGAACATATTACGTTTTGTTTAATATTTTCATTTTCTTTAGAGTATAAACTGGAATTACAGAATAACTAAAACAAAAAATAATTTCTTAATAAATTTGACATATTTATGAAAATTGATGAAAAAGTTTTAGAGAAAATATTATTCTCCTAATAACTATTGTTAACAATGGCTTTAACTATTGTACAATGTTTTATAATTCGGTTCTAAAATAATTTCAAATTTAATATGTATAATATTTTGTATTACATATTCACATTTAAAATATGAATTTAGATTTTCTTTTTAGTTAAAATAACCTAAAGAATTATAGAAAAAATCGTACTTGTTCTGAGTTATGTGATGACGAATAATCTCGCACAGAGCCTAACTTTTGTTCGTTTTTCTATCCAGTACTCCTTTCTTACTTTCTACTGCGCATTTCTTCCTTTTTTCCTGCGTTTGTTCATATGGTTGTTGAGTTCAGGACGTTCCAATGTTATCTTTACATTTGTTAACCATAAAGTATACATTGTTCAATCACAATCGTTATTTTGAAATTCTTTACCCGAAGCGTTATTTTAATTGTACATATATTTTCCTTCGCTTATGCTACTTCATCTAATTGGAGATCACAAACCAAATTCTCCTGAATAGAATAATAACCAAAAAAAAAAAAAAAACATAAAATAATAGACTATAAAATATTAATTCAGTTTCATCTTTTACGGGTGGTTCAGAGAAAAAACTCACTCGTGATGTGGTTTATAGAATCATAGGATTATCATCTACAGAATTTAGCGTGTCTACCTTTCTTTATTTGGTAAATAATGGAACCCTGTTCACATAACTAGGGTAAAGTGAGAAAGAAGTACCTTTTTAACATTACTTTTATGACTTGCGGAAGTTTTATGCACGGTTTCTAGTTTCGAGTACTTCTGATCTTGATACCCAAATTCAAAGAATTTTTAATTAACCCTTTTTAGATTAAACAACAGCTACTTATTTTTCTAGAGAACTAAATGGGAATAAATAACCAAATGTTTACGATTACATATTTAACTACTTAGAGAAAAAGAGTATTAGTTAATGAACGATTCAATGGTTCTGTACCCCTATCACTTAAAATAAACTTATTTCGTAGCGAAAACTTTCTATAAAATTTCTAATAAAAAACAACAGGTAGAGTTCATGTTATCTGTTTTCTACCTCTCTTCATCTACTTTTTCAACCATACGGGAATTAATTAAATATTTTTTTCTTATTTCCCTGGGAATAACTATGCCAAATAATAGCTATCCGAAAAAAAAGAGAATTAATGACGAGTGTGTTGATGAGTGAAGCCTTTCTAGATTTTTTATGTATAGATTTCTGAATCATTAGTCTCCTGTTAAGATGTTAATCTTTCTCCCACTTTTAGTGACTGCTTTACTCAAAGTTCTTCCTACATTAAACTAATTATATTGTGTTATATTTTAAGTTTCTTTTGTTTATTTTATTTATATATATATAGAGCATAAAAACAGCAATAAATATTATATACTGAGGGTATTGGTTGATGTTGTGTAGTAATATCAAATATCATTGATACTACAAGTCAGTGTAGTGGGTAACACGTGTAATGCAATTGATGTTCGCACTGATCACTGAGTGTTTATATTGCTAACAGTATACACACACAAAACATACAAATATATATATATTTGTTTACCTATCGTCTCGAGGTTATCCATATTACAGCATATCTGCATAAACATGTTCAAGGAAGATTATCCATTCTATTCAATATTTCTTGGTAATTCTATCTCTATTGACCAGTTAATCAATCACTCGTACGTATACTTCTTTCCCATTTTCGCTTTTCTGTGCGATATTCAAAACCATTTCTTTGTATCCACGGTATAACACAAATATAATATTGAAAAGGAAATTTCTGATAGAAATTTCTCCAAACATTATTTTTAGATTTTTTTTTTTTTTTTACTTTTAAATTCTTTTATTTGCCATTGATTTGGAAATTAAAATTTTTATTGCGCTTGAATTATTTATACGACAAATTTGAAATTTTTGTTTTAGATGTTTCTGTTTTTCATTTCATTTTTCCTTTTTTAAAAATTAAACTATATATTTATAGGTATAGGATTGTAAAATGTTTTTTTTTTGTCTTCAGTCATTTGACTGGTTTGATGCAGCTCTCCACGATTCCCTATCTAGTGCTAGTCGTTTCATTTCAGTATACCACTACATCCCTAACAATTTGTTTTACGTATTCCAAACGTGACCTGCCTACACAATGTTTTCCTTCTACCTGTCCATCCAATATTAAAGCGACTATTCCAGGATGCCTTAGAATGTGGCCTATAAGTCTGTCTCTTCTTTTAACTATATTTTTCCAAACGCTTCTTTCTTCATCTATTTGCCGCAATACCTCTTCATTTGTCACTTTATCCACCCGTCTGATTTTTAACATTCTCCTATAGCACCGCATTTCAAAAGCTTCTAATCTTTTCTTCTCAGATACTCCGATCGTCCAAGTTTCACTTCCATATAAAGCGACACTCCAAACATACTTTCAAAAATATTTTCCTGACATTTAAATTAATTTTTGATGTAAACAAATTATATTTCTGACTGAAGGCTCGTTTCGCTTGTGCTATTCGGAATTTTATATCGCTCCTGTTTCGTCCATCTTTAGTAATTCTACTTCTCAAATAACAAAATTCTTCTACCTCCATAATCTTTTCTCCTCCTATTTTCACATTCATTGGTCCATCTTTGTTATTTCTAATACATTTCATTACTTTTGTTTTGTAATTTTTTATTTTCATGCGATAGTTCTTGCGTAGGACTTCATCTATGCCGTTCATTGTTTCTTCTAAATCCTTTTTACTCTCGGCTAGAATTACTATATCATCAGCAAATCGTAGCATCTTTATCTTTTCACATTGTACTGTTACTCCGATTCTAAATTGTTTTTTAATGTAAAATGTACTTTTTTAAATTTATTTTTCTGTTTGTTTATCAGTGTTTGGTTTGTAATCATATCTTAAGTAATCGATGTTAGCGGTAAAAACATGTAACCTAATTTGTTTTTTATCTTAAACTGTTGAAGAAATATTAAATATGTTTGTTTATGCGAAACGCAATCACATTAAAAATATTATAGAAGGCTAGATAATAAATCACTTGTTTATATATTTTAAGTTATATCGATATTATTGCGGTAGGCCTATAACTTGTAACAATCTGAAATCGATGGGGATAAATTTGAATTAAATTTTACTTTGTCGTATTAAAAA
This sequence comes from Lycorma delicatula, assembly GCF_047948215.1. Taxonomy (NCBI): domain Eukaryota; kingdom Metazoa; phylum Arthropoda; class Insecta; order Hemiptera; family Fulgoridae; genus Lycorma; species Lycorma delicatula. The sequence continues at coordinate 5,179,025 of NC_134455.1, read as the reverse complement.
TAAATCAACGTGGTATTTGAACAAAGAAAGTCATTATTTTAAAGAATCCATAATAACTAAGCCGTCGTGCGCTATACATAATATCAGTTTAATAATACTCAAGTTATAAGAAAGAGTATGAGCGAAAGAATGCTATAAGGGGACGTTGAGATGAAGGAAGAGAGAGATAAATATTATTCTAAAATATCATTTCTTTCATTCAACAACTTGAATGAATGTAATAAAAATTTAATTCCGAAAAGGCATGGAAAAGACAAAATGTCTATAAGAAGAGGGGTATAGAGAACCGGGAGGAAGAACGATAAAATATATTCCGACCGAAGTAAAATCGGCTTATCGGCTTATAACCAGAACCATTTTCATATCCTTTTCATTTTCCATGAGAAATTTTCAATACTTAAAAATTGTTACATTAATTTATATTTACTCATTTTATATTCCTTTCAATATTTTATAATTCGGATAGATTATGCTACGTACCTTTGAATAAAAGAAGGATGAATATTTCTTTCTTTTTAACCCCAATAGAAATTTTTAATATGCACTGCACTTACAATAAGATTATTAGAAGAATGATAATTTTGAATTTATTAAATACTCGTATACTAGTTTTCCCCCTTGATAAATTTATTTTCATTGTTATCTTTCTTGAATTGGCAGAATTTATAGAAATTACTTCATTTTCCAGCTAATAAAATTAGTTTTCAAACATGGCTCTTCGTATTGAGATTGTTAAGTAAACTTTTATTGGAAAATTAATTAACAGTTTAGAACACAAAATTATTTATTATTCCACAGGAATATTTGACTGGTAATAAAATAAAACATACAGTAATTGCTTGTCGTTTAAACACACTCTTGTTATTTTACGGCCGATATAGTTACAAAAACAAGCCATTGTGGTTATTTTTCATTGTATTGTGTCTGCGTCACAATATCGGAAGTTGATTGTGTACCAGAAAAATAAAAAAATATGACCATTTACCCGTGTTGGAAAAATTTCGTACAAAATAACAGATTGCATAGCCAACACGAATGATTCAACTGAAAGAAGAAAACTTATTTTTGTATATAAATCTGTTTGTTTAAGTCTCAAGAATGCTAGTCCATATTTATATAATTATTTTTTCATTGTTTGAATGGATTTAGTCATATATTTATCAAGATCGTTTTATCGATAGATCGATATTTATCTATCGTTATTAGCTGAATATTAACATTAATGAAGAACGTGAAGTAATTTATAACTAACTTTGCCGGCCTCTGTGGCGCGAGTGGTAGCGTCTCGGCCTTTCACCCAGAGGTCCCGGGTTCGTATTCCGGTCAGGCATGGCATTTTCACACACGCTACAAATCATTCATCTCATCCTCTGAAGTAATGCTTAACTGTGGACTCAGAGGTTAAAAAAAAAAAAAAAAAAAAACTACAAAGCGTCTCCGCCTTTCACCCGGAGGTCTCGGGTTCGAATCCCAGTCAGGCATGGAATTTTTCACACACGCTACAAAACATTCATCTCATCCTCTGCGGAATGAATTGCTTGACTGCAGACCCGGATGTAAAACAAACAAAAGAAAATAAAAACTACAAATAAACGTTAAAAAAGTCTACATTTTATTTTTGTGTTTTTTATTTGACTTTTTTTTCATTTATCAAAATCGGTAACTATTTTTGAGATATTATTAGTTAATAGAATATTTTTTTTACTTCGATTTTAAAGCCAATGATTAGCGTATTTTTTTTGAAAGATATTTTATTAAATGTTGAAGAATTTTATTTATAAATTATATTTTGATTCCTAATAAAATTTAAGCAAAATATGTTTCATTGAATTTGTGCCGATCAACTCAATTTGTGTTTATTCTACTGTTTTAAGGTATTATGCACGAACGACATAACCTGTTAAATTAAAAGATAGTATTTTCATGAGACATAATAATTTCCACTGTTAAAATCATAGCAATGTTTGCTATTTTTAACCTGAAATATTTACCGGTGGATACCATTTATAAAAAAATAGATCTTTAATCCAGAATTCATTTAGAAAAAAGAAATAAGGAAAATTAAAGCTATCCTGTTTTTGTTAAATTTTGTACGTTCATTATGCATTTTTGTAAGATTTAAAGCGTTAAAAATTAAAGTTAGTAGTATTTCATTTTCACTGACGTTTGAAAAACAAACATTATAAACTTGATAAAGATGTTGCAGTCATCGGTTCAAACTTCTACATTAGTGTTTGATACATACTTTTGTAATATATATTTTCTGTATGAAAGATTTTTTGGGTTCTACCAGTTAGTTTTTATTATATCCAAATTTTATTATATAGTTTTGAATTTAATTCCAACGAACGAAGAATATTTTCTATTTAGTTAATTCATTAATTTCTTATCAATTAATTCCTAGTTACAGCAAAAAAAGATATATTTTTTCGTCTTTGGCCGTAAAAGTATTTGTTTGTTCTCAAAATCAAACATTCTCTGATTACAAAATATTGTTGTATTCTGAAAAGCTTATATAAACTATCAAATAGATTTGAAATTCTTCAAGAAACCTCTTTATTGACGGAAAAACAGTTCTAGATGTTTAATCAGATAAATAAAATATTTCAAAAACGTTTATACAACTCAATAAAAAGAATTGTTGATCAAGGTAAAAAGAATCTAGAAAAATGTGTAGCCAATCGCGTTTTAGGAAGAAAAATCTTACTAAACATCGGTGAGGATTCAGTTGCCACTTCTGCATCGACTGGTGCGGCTACAATAATTACCGAGATGAAAATTACCTCTTCATTTTAAAAGTTACAGTTTACAGCTAATCGATTCGAATCCCTAAGAGTTGATAACGCTCGAAAATTTCAAATTCAATTAGGGTAGGTAAAGTTATTAATTATAACTAAAATTTACATGATCGGTGTAAAAATTCTGTTTTAAATAGAATGAAAATATTGAAGAAGATTTTTTTTATTCGAATCTGATTTTGTCTTCCCAAGGGAGATTTATTTTGAAACTTATCAGGACTTTTTTCGAGTTACAAATTTCTCACAAATGGGTAAAGGATGAAAGATTTTTCCCAGGTTCTTTACCGATTGGCAAAATGATTAATTTTCTAGTAAGGTTGTGACAAAATTCTTCTCATAGGAAAGCAATTTAGTAATCGTGAAAAATGAATTTTCTTCAAATGTTCTGGCACAAAGAAGAAATGAAAGAAAGGTATGTACGCGATACCGGTAAGCTGTGATACAAATTATTTCTGTCAATAGCCCAGACACTGCAGCTTCAGCTTCAGATGATAAAACCTCATTGCATCTTCGTTGCAATTACCTGTCGGATATTCAGTAATGTTAGAAGGTGACTTGTTCAATGTGTCTTTAAAGATTTTAAGGCCATTATTTATGGAATTCAAGACTATCCTCCTGAACTTTCTCTCTAAATTTTAACAGATTCGGATACCTTTGCTGGATCATACGTTATCACATCTGATTCTCCGTGATACATATATTACGTTCACATAGTGATCTCAGAATTCAATGGCAAGAAAACAATTTGGTTTAATTATAACTTATGCTGAAATAATTCACAACTAGACTGACGTTGTTTAACGTGGCAACCGATATCAGAGAAAAAAATGGTGGCTGGACTTAACTACGTTGAAAGCAACAAAGTCTGAAGATTGTCAGATCTGTATCATATGATGAGATGTGGTATCATTTCGGTTATCAAGCAGAACTTAGCTGTTGGATGTTTATAAAATTATTATTATTATTATTATTATTATGCGCTTGTAAGAACCATTCTTCTTTTGAAAAAGATAACAAATTTATCTTTTTGATCAGGAAATTTACTCATTACTCATTTTCCCCCCAAATAAAAAACTTTTACTGCCTAAACCGCGTTTAGTATGAAATTCTACTGACAAAAAAACAATTTTATGCACAAAATTTCGCAGATGATGATAGTAAAGATACTTGGTGTAATACTTGATAAGTAATACAAGTAAAAAAAAAAACATTATTGCTTATCTATAACAAGTTGTAATGTTTTTCTACTTATTTACGATATAATAATTGCTTATTACCGAATACTTATTTACGATTTAATAATTTTTTTACACATTGCTTTGCGATTATAGGCAAATTAAATAAAAAACATTTCTCCTTGTACTAATGGAGGTAATACACTTTTACTTACGTTTTTTATATAAATAAATCTTTTCTTTATCGACTTACCAATCTTACTGTTTTGCAACAATGAGAAATATTATTATTACAGAATGTTCGTATGCAGGCGGTCCCTGATTCAATACACGAGAGATTGATAAAAACTAAAATTGAAACATCTAGAAAACTCAACAATTTCTAAATATGCATTCTCATCATATTCTTGGGAAAAAGTGCAAAATTTTACACCAAGAAATATTTGAAGTAATATTTCTTACAATCATCTAACGATATTTAGTAAATATATCTTTATTAAATACAGAAACTGAATTTGTGAAATTTAATTTGTTTTATGGTTAATAAACCTCGACTAATTAACTGTAATATTTTGATTATTTGCATAATATACTCAGTAATTATAGTAATTACTGAAGAGACATTAATTTCAGCAATTGTTGCATGTATCGAACCACGTACTAAAATCATATCAGATTTATGGACACTCAATATATTGAAAGTTTATGATGGCAAACTAAAAATTTTAATAAGGAGTAGCACTAGACACGAGTTGTTGGATTCGTAATTATGTGAACTTTTGTGGCGAGAAAATAATAAAGATAACGATTTTTTTGAGAAAATATTAAGTAATATTTGTGAATTTAATTTAGATTTAGTTTTAAATGTTAGCGAAGACATTTGAATAACCAGAATTGTGTTTATTTATTGTTTATTTCTAATAAATATATTGATTATTGAAAAAAACTGTTATTACATATCTAAAAAAAAGCGTTATTGGATATTAGGTTATTTTAACAAAAAAGTATGTTTCGGATGTTAATTTTGTTATTAAAAAATATTTTTAAAAATCGGGTTATTTTGGTGACTTTTTGAAAAAAAAAAAGAAAAAAGTGGTACCCGCTTGCCGAAAAAGGACTCCGATTTCTTTAAATAAATATTAAAAATACCCGGGAGATAATTAACTTAAAATATTCCCAACCATTTTGATACATAGATCGGGTTTACTTTCCGGAAAGTTCGGGTTCCTATTTTAGTCAGAACAGCTTTAACCCACGTTAGAAAATTAATCTTTCATTTACCATAAGAAAATGATACAAATATTGATTTTTTTGTCTTCAGTCATTTGACTGGTTTGATGCAGCTCTCCAAGATTCCCTATCTAGTGCTAGTCGTTTCATTTCAGTATACCCTCTACATCCTACATCCCTAACAATTTGTTTTACATATTCCAAACGTGGCCTGCCTACACAATTTTTCCCTTCTACCTGTCCTTCCAAAATTAAAGCGACTATTCCAGGATGCCTTAGTATGTGGCCTATAAGTCTGTCTCTTCTTTTAAGTATATTTTTCCAAATGCTTCTTTCTTCATCTATTTGCCGCAATACCTCCTCATTTGTCACTTTATCCACCCATCTGATTTTTAACATTCTCCTATAGCACCACATTTCAAAAGCTTCTAACCTTTTCTTCTCAGATACTCCGATTGTCCAAGTTTCACTTCCATATAAAGCGACACTCCAAACATACACTTTCAAAAATCTTTTCCTGACATTTAAATTAATTTTTGATGTAAACAACTTATATTTCTTACTGAAGGCTCGTTTAGCTTCTGCTATTCGGCATTTTATATCGCTCCTGCTTCGTCCATCTTTAGTAATTCTACTTCCCAAATAACAAAATTCTTCTACTTCCATAATCTTTTCTCCTCCTATTTTCACATTCAGTGGTCCATCTTTGTTATTTCTACTACATTTCATTACTTTTGTTTTGTTCTTGTTTATTTTCATGCGATAGTTCTTGCGTAGGACTTCATCTATGCCGTTCATTGTTTCTTCTAAATCCTTTTTATTCTCGGCTAGAATTACCATATCATCAGCAAATCGTAGCATCTTTATCTTTTCACCTTGTACTGTTACTCCGAATCTAAATTGTTCTTTAACATCATTAACTGCTAGTTCCATGTAAAGATTAAAAAGTAACGGAGATAGGGAACATCCTTGTCGGACTCCCTTTCTTATTATGGCTTCTTTCTTATGTTCTTCAATTGCTACTGTTGCTGTTTGGTTCCTGTACATCTTAGCAATTGTTCTTCTATCTCTGTATTTGAACCCTAATTTTTTTAAAATGCTGAACATTTTATTCCAGTCTACGTTATCGAATGCCTTTTCTAGGTCTATAAACGCCAAGTATGTTGGTTTGACAAATATTGTAAAATGTACAAATATTATAACTATAATTTGGCTTCAAGCAGTTTTTTTTTGCATGAGTAGGTAACCAAAAAAAAAATCTTACTCAAGTTTCCAGTTTAATTGCATTATCCAGGCCACAAACAATGACGGAAATGTAATTAAAACTAACTGATATTCAAACTCTGATACGCTCTAACCGTTCTTATCATCTTGGTTAACACGTAAATTATTTTTTTATTAGTTCGTGTAGAAACTACCATTTCTTTTGTAAATTCTATGGAATTTGGTAGTACACTTTTCATACATAACCTAACAAAGAAATCTTCGGAAACTGGTTAAATTATATTACCGTTATTTGTTTACGCTGAAAGTATTATTTATACTTATAGTCTTTTAAGATAGTGTAATAATAAGGAAAAAGGTGATAAAAGTAACATAGGAAGTTGTTGATATGTTATGCTTCCAATAAAAAAATTGGGAGTACGTAAGAGAGGCTATAAAAAAGACGGTCTCCGAGCCAGACATCGAGCGAGCAGCCGCCATGTACTCTGGAATCGACGATGCTACGGCAACCAGGCGAGTAATCTGCAAATGAGATCTGTCGCTGCTACAGCTCTAAAAGGCTGCGGCTCTGTGTTACTACGCAGATTGAAGTGAGGCAGTGGTTCCGTCAGTAATTTTTTGTACTCGTTTATCCTATCTCGTTTTTAAGAGAAAGAAACAAACGAACCGACTGGAAGGAATCTGTTCTCTTTTATATCTCGCAGCGGGCACACAATCAATTTTATTTTATATTTTGCTGAAGCATCTTTTCCGCTTAACAACGATTATGAGAATCGTTCCTAGAATTCGCTCCCTACGAAAACAGCAATAAAACGGAATGAAACCGACACCCTTATTATCATTTAACGCTGTTAAGAACCACTCATTTTTCAATTTCATATTTCACCCTCTTATTTCCAATTTAAACATTACACCATACGAAATACTTTAAAAGAAACGGGATTTTGTATTAAAAAAGTCATCTCACAATATTTCTGTTGTTTCGTCTAATATAAAACAAAAATAAGAAAGCTTTTTTACTGGTAAAGAAAAGATTTTAAAGTAAGTAATTTTTTGTAATTATCATACACAAAAGATGTAGATTAAATTTTACAAGGAATAAAAAAAAAACAGTGTTTTTTTTTTATTAACGAATTTAGGATTTTCTACTGCGTTATGTTTTTTTAAAGTTTTTTTTTCTCTTTTCAAATGAGCGAATGTCCTTTTGTTACGGTAACTCATTGAACTGATTTTGTTGTAAATTTAACATTTTACCATAATTATTTCTATTTAGTACCCTTTGTGAAAAAAAAATAATTAGAAACTGCGTTTAGTACAGTGCACGCACTTTCTTTTTCTGTACCCACCGGGTTGGTCTAGTGGTGAACCCGTCTTCCCAAATCAGCTGATTTGGAAGCCGAGAGTTCCAGCGTTCAAGTCCTAGTAAAGCCAGTTATTTTTACACGGATCTGAATACTAGATCGTGGATACCGGTGTTCTTTGGTGGTTGGGTTTCAATTAACCACACATCTCAGAAATGGTCGAACTGAGAATGTACAAGACTACACTTCATTTACACTCATACATATATCATCCTCTGAAGAATTATCTAAACATTAGTTACCGGAGGCTAAACAGGAAAAAGAGAGAGAGTTTTTTTTTTGTAATTTTTACAAGAATATATCCACAATAGATAACTAGAAAAACGATCACTAAAACGATCTTTCATTATTTTTTCATAAGTATTTACATCTAAATGTTTGTTGATACAACTATCTGTTTAAAAGTATTCAAAAAAGAAGCCTCAAAATTTCTAAAAAAAAAAATTATGCACGAAAAGTTTTGTTTATTATACTTTACTCCACTTCACTAGTTATCTTTATAGTTTTATTTTTAAAGATGGATTTAGAAATTTTACTAAATTAACTGATTGATTCGCCGTTTTGTTAAACTAGACTCCCCAGACAGATACTATATATGTATAAAATATGGAAAAAATTTAATATTACAGGACAAGAATCTGCTTAGTAAACTTATTTTAAACATTTTTTACACTTGTTAATTAACAAAATTAAGAAAATAAAAACAAGCGGCTAGTGTTTAAAATCTTTCAAAATGACACATATACATATAAAATAAGAAAACTGATTTTAGATGTAAAACGGCCGGCTACTGATATAATCAAACGCAACTTATAAGTTATGATTGACAGAAAGAGTTGCACATTTTCATTTTTGTTTTTATTATTATTATTAGTATTATTATATGTATGCCCTTAAATTTTCAAAAGACCAAACATTTGACTTTGTCTTGTAAGACGTCGAGCTCTGTTTTCAGCTATAGGATTGGTGCGCACGCTATCGTCGCTGAGACATTGGTTGAGGACCTCGGGATTTTATTTTACACGAAGTTGTATTTTCACGAATATGTTGCTCGGATTGTCAATAAAGCACGCCGGGACCTTTGTCTTGTCCTTTGGATTTGTGGACGGTTTAACAATATTTCCACTTGTAACCTGCTGTACAAATCTTTGGTGAGGAGTCGGTTGGAGTACTCGACTGTGGTGTGGAATAGTACACGATTTTTTGCCTCTGATCTGGTTGAGGGTGCTCAGAATAGGTTCTTGAACCGGATGCGTTTTAAGTTTAGAGATTGTTTTGTTGGCGCTTGTAAAGAGGATATGTTGAGGCGATTAGACCTTTCCAGGTTGTCTGATAGAAGAACGTACTTTGACTTGGTTTTCTTTTATAAAGCTCTACACAATAAACTTCCGACGCGTTACCATGTTGTCTTGCGAAATCAAGCCAGGTCAGTGAGGTCTTTTAGGCAATTTGTGACGCCGGTTGGTTCCACCGTGTCTCCGATTGAGCGGTGTACCAGTGTTCCAGTGGAGTTCCAGGATAAGCTAAGCTTTTGGGAAGATGAGACGACCTTCATTAAAAATTTGGAAGGGTTACGTGGCGATGGATTATTGTCCTTGGTGTAATGCTCACTTTCATGATTTTAAAATTATTGTTGTTTTTTAAAGGATTATTGCTTATAACTTGTTTTATTTGGAATGTATTAGTAATATTGTGTTTTTGTTTTTCTGTGTTTTCATCTATGTGTTTTTATTATCACTCCATAGCTACCGTTTTTACAGTTCTAATTATTTTTTTTTTTTTTGTATTTGACTGTATAATTGTTATTTTTATTATTGTATTTTAAATATTGTATTTTTAATTTATATATGGGTTGTTGACTTGTGGCTGTTCTTTTGTGATTTTATGTGATATTGTGCAACATACAAAGGTTTTGTGTAACTGTTCTGTTGCGCAAACACAGCAAATAAACAAATTATTTTTGCTACTGCTACATCATATCGTCGGACGTGCTGTTCCACAAATTTTGACAAAGAAGGTTAGATAGATAAAATAAATGAAGAAACGCCAAACTTTGCGGGAGTTGAATCCGAAACACGCTGATCTGTAAGCAAAAACACTAACCACTATCCTAACTGATCATTTCGTTTTGTAGCATAAATATTATATTAAAACCATTAATTGTATCTTCAAAACGTTTCAAAATTATTATGTCAACTAGTTACACTAATCTAATACTACATGGTTATATTATTATATACATATTTTTTGCCTTTTGATAATTACGAATAAGGTATTTTCTTAAAAATAAAACTAAGTTTTTAAGTAGTACATTTTTTCTCTTTTACTTATAATAATCCTTTATTTAGAGATGGCCTGTTCAAGAAGTACAACAGATGTCGTAATGTTGGACGACCCATTGAGAAATGATCACGATTTTCTTTATAGGAAAAGGCTTTCAGAAAGAAAAATATTTCACTATATTTTTCCCGGAAAACCGGACCGAACCAGCGAGAAATTCTGCACGAAACAAATCATATTTTTTATGTTCAAAAAAATTAATCGAATGAGGAAATTTAAAAAAATATATAAATGAGTTAGTTTCATAAAATAAGCCAAAATGTAATTAACGTTTTTGTTTAAACATGAAATCAAAAGCTTTATCATTTCCACTAAATTACTCAAAAGAGAAGATGACAGCTGTACTTGGAGAACGTTTCTAAGAATTAAAACCTCTCAAAAGAAATTATAATTCGACTTCATAATTCAAACGAGCAAAATAAAAAGAAAGATATTTTTATTAAAACAAACATATATATATATATATATTTAATTTTATTTACAATCGGTTACATCTTTGTTGGAACCTTAAATAAATTATATATACATTAAAAAAGAATCCCCAATGAAATTCCTTAAAAATTCCGTACTAGTGATTACATTTATAATTACAAATTACAGATTACACTAAGAATTTCTGAAGAAATATACTTTCAGAGGCATAGTTATAGATAACAACAAATCACAAAAATTGCAGATTGATGAATCACATAGAAAAGAAAAAAGTTAAAAATAATGTGAAAACAATAACACAGAGCAAGGGAATAAAGGATTGGTTAAATAATGCACAGTACTCATTGTAAATACAGCATAGAGTTGCTTAGGTTCAGAACATGTATCCGGTTAAAGTCTTCCAACATCCTCGCCGTTGTCCAGAAGGTTTACGGCTAAGCGGTTAACGTGGTCATTTAACTGAAGTTCATATTTTAAACTAAAACGCTTTATTTCTTCCTTGACGTACCGTAGACCCAAATATTTGTATATATTATTCAAATGAATGTTAAAAAACCCACATAGATTTTACACAATGACCAAAAAACTAAAATGTAAGGATTTCACGTAATTAAAAAATAATAAAAGTTCCGCTTGCATTACATTGTTATGAAACTTAAAAAAAGTAATAGTTGTATAGAAAACAAAATAGAATAATTTTAAATATATTATTATTATATTTGTTAAGTTATTTTTCCAAAAAAAAGAACATTTAATGTAATTTTTTTATTTCAAAATATATGTACTTTCAAACAATTATAATTATAATTTTTATCTGGGTTTATGTTATTTTTTAGTTTATTTCACAATTTAAAAATAATAAAATCTAATTACAGGAGAGCACTAGTAATAGCCTAGAGGCTGTGCTGAGTGTAATACATTATTTACTCGCTAAATGACGATAAAATATTCAAATAACTAAGTATAGCGTAGAACGGTTTTTTTATTAAAGGAAACTGAAAATTAATTGAACATCTTCATACATATCTATTTATTTTAAATTAAATTCAGCTCCTAGTCTAGCAACCCACCGGGTTGGTCTAGTGGTGAACATGTCTTCGTAAATCAGCTGATTTCGAAGTCGAGAGTTCCAACGTTCAAATCCTAATAAAGACAAATATTTTTATACAGATTTGAATACTAGATCGTGGAAACCGTTTTTCTTTTAGTGGTTGGGTTTCAATTGACCACTCATCTCAGAAATGGTTGACCTAAGACTGGTTACAAGACTACATTTCACTTACACTAATACAAATCATCCTCATTCATCCTCTGAAGTAATACCTGACGGTGATTCCCGGAGGCTAAACATGGGAAAAAAGGTCGTAGTCTAGGTTGTTTATTATTATTTTCGTTGTTGTTTAGTTTTCAGTTGTTTTTCGTTGTTCAGATATGTTTCGTTGATTGTTTTTGTTTGTTAATTTTATTATATATTTACTAGAGTTTATTTGATTAATACCTATGGTTTTTATGGAGTATTTACCCGTTTCTAAGGCTTTGTTTATATTTTTACTTTTTTACGTTTTTACTTACTCAGTTGGGCTATAAACTGATTAAATTGGATACCTTTCACTCTATTAAGTATGTCTGGATCAATATTTATGGCTTTTTTACATGTACTGTGGAATTAATTGATTTTGTTGCGATAGCCTACGGTTGACAAGGCTTGTTTACTTTGGTAGCCAAGTGCCTTACCATCCATTGTTTACGTTCTGGGTTCTGTTTTTTTTAGGGTCTTTTGATCAATGGCCGACCCAACAGGGTCAAGGGTACGGCTCTATCCGATCGGAAAGTGGGGACGACGTAGGAAGAGATCGACTCGAGGGTCTCTGAAGGAGATTTCCGTGGGGAGCAAAAGTGACCGGTCCGTAGTTATGAGGCACGGATGACGTTGGAAGTCTTCCGCTTGGCCACTAAGCGAAAGGAAAGGTTTTATCTACGTTAAACTGACGACGACGATCGTTAGCAGTGACATTAGCTGCGACTGGTGAAGACAGCGGGGACGCAGACGAATATAAGGTGTATTTTCCACCACTGTTGTCCAGTGAACACACGAGCGAGGGCCGGCGGGCAACGAAACCGGATGCGAAAAGGCGTTTGCCGCTCTCTCTCCCCGTGGAAGGGGAAGGGAAAAGTTGCTAGCCAAAGAGGAATCGCTGATGTTTGGAGGAGTATTGGTGGAGAAGGAAGAAGAGGGTGACAGGTTGCAGAAGCGGACCTAGAGGGGTTTAGCATTCGGGAGGAGTTTATCTTGGAACTGAAGGTTACTGAGTTGTATGGGTTTCTACGGGTTATATATATTGGTGACTTGGCACAACTTGTCTCTTCGAACGTGACAACGAAGACTGAAATTAGGATTTTTCTAGGATAATAGTTGGTTATGTACCACCTATCAACGGGCTTCGCTTTGCCTGGCACGACTTTCCTAAACGGAAACAAACAAGGTCACACAGCCACCTATGGTGCTGGGTCGGAGTGGATACCGGCTCTCTGGTGGCAAGATTGAGGTGCAACGTCAAAGGATGTATTCCGCTGTAAAGAGCTACTGACTGATATCGATGGGTTTGATGAGGTTGCTCAGGCGTAGGTGTTGGACTAGAGGGTAGATGTTGGTCACCCTCGCCACTCACGCGTTTTGAGTTGGGTGCCTTGGGTCGATCACCTGGCAAGTGATGACAAAATTTAAGCAGGACAGGTGTTTGAAAAGTTCGAGCAAGGCCGATTTATCCGGTGAGTCTACTATTGTTGGGCGAACCGGTTACGTTCTAGTAATCGATTCGGTTAAGGGAAAGGATGGGGTAATCCGCAACCTTATGAAGATAAGGTGGACCATGGTCCACCGCAGAAACAAGCAACACGATGCTTGTTTCTGCGGGCCCGCTGGGCAAGTCGGTCGGTATTTATATCGCTTAGTAGAATACAATGCCAGGAGGTTTGCTGGGAAGCTACTAATTTACCTCAGTTACGGTATGTTGACGGATTAACTGAAGATAGGTTCACCGGAGAAGAGGCAGGCGGAATCGCTCACGGCCACGGTCGTGTGAAGGTCCGATGCGGACCTCCTCCGGCAGATCAATAGCAGTGCGTCGCCAGGATTGACTGGGGTTCTCTCGGCTCATCGGGGCCAGGGGGAGGACCTCCATATCCGGGTGCTAGCCGAAGGGGGCGCCGCCAAAAAACTCAGTCGAGATATTTCGGAGACGGTTGAGGGCGTCATAACGGCGCCGGCAGGGAGGGGTGGTCGGCGAGTCCACTTCCTGGTAAAGACGTGGATGCACTCACTTCTAAAGAGGGATTTGTAACAGACCTTCGTCGGGTGACGGCGGAGGCGGTGATGATCGACGTATTGTCTATGCGGCCGCCGTATGGAACGACAAGTGTTGACGGTGGCTGTAACACCCATCCTATGCGACAAGTTGCTGGCAGATGGTCGTGTGCGTAATTTTTATGGGTGTCCTGCAGAGTAGTGCGGCGATCCATGGAGAACCGCTGCTTTCCCTGCTGGCGTCCGGGGCACAAGGCAAAATCCTGTAGTGGCCCAGACCGTACCGGCTACTGTTTTAATTTTGGAGAAGCTGTCCACGTCAGGACAGATGTTCTGCTTGTATGAGCATGGACTCGCCCCTGATGGCTGGGGTTGCAAGATTATCCAAGAGGGATAAGGATCGGCTGTTGCTGCACCTGGATTCCACGCGGTTCCGGTCTGGAACAGTCCTGTCCGGGAGGGGTGAGATTCTCAGTTGTCTCACTTTCGATGATTGGACGGGGATTCCTTCCGGAGCCGCCAGGGGAAACGTTAAGACCGTAGTCCCGGTGGGAGATCCCTTCGAGGGTTTCCCTTTGAGGTAAGATAACGTAAAACCGGAGTTCCAATGAGGGTACCCCATCGGGGGTTTCCTTGTTTGAGGCATAGCAAGAACGGATAGATTCTCGGCTGCCTGGGTGGGGCCTTGGGAACGGCATAGCTGGGCCCAGGTTATTACCCAGAAGGTTTGAGGCAATTGCACTCCCCAGAACTGAGTTTCTGTTTGAGTGCAAGTCCGGTACTGGGGGGTGGAGCAAATAAAGAGAGAAAAAAAAATTTATCCTGTAGGCAAAGCTCCTTATGGACAATATTATTAGTATCGAAGAAATAAGTTAGCAAGGTTTTGGTTTCCTAATTTTTTATTTTTTGGGACTTGGTGAGTTTGAAGTACTCCTTGCTCTGGCGTTTGGTATCTGGATCGTACTCAAATACCCAGGATTCATCACCAGGAATAATTTTTTTAGAAAATCAGGATCATTTTCAATTCACCCTGGAAGATGGAGGCACACTTCTACCCTGTTGTTTTTCTATTCAATAGTGAGGTATTTTGGAACCAATTTTGCGAAGAATATTTTCATGTCAAATTCGTTTGTCAAAATTTCATGGACTGTGATACGGTTCAAATTCAATTATTCTGCACTCATTCTTACATTAAATCGCCGGTCGTTTCATATTAAGTCCCTGATTCGCTCTACATTGTCGTCACATTTTGACGTTAACGGTCTTCCAGAGCGTGGATCCTTCGCAACTAATTCCCAGCCATCTGAAAATGCTTTAATACATCTAAACACTTCGGCTCATGACAAAGCGTCATCTCCATACGCCCTTTTCAATTTTGAAAAAGTTTCAATAGCATTCTCACTGAGTTTAACACACAACTTGATTGTACAACATTGCTCATAATTAGTATCACCCAATTTCGCAGAACAAAAAGTTGTTTCACGAAAGGCTTCTTTACGTCTCACGTGGCAATAGTAGACTAAAATTATTAATACCTAGTATAAATCAGCTGTTCGTATAACCATATGTTTACTAGTAAGTTAGCTAGCAAAACAACCAGTCTCATTACTTTCGTACATAATATGTAGTATTAGGGATAACCCATGCATCATAAACGTGTAAATTTATTAAGTATGTAATATATATATATGTATAAATATCATTTAGGTACGTCTATTAGCTACAAGTTAGAAAGGTTAGAAGGGAGATAAGAGAAGGGTTCTCCCAACAATTGACTTCATTTAAAAACAGACTATCTTCGAAAAGAAGTATCTGTAAGTATAGTTTTATTGTCTTCTAATACGGTCATTTCTAATACTACTAGTTAATAATTAATTATTACAATATAACTAATTTTTTTTAAAAATGTTAATTAATTACCCACAGAAAATTTCAGAACCTAATATGGAAAATAAAAACATGAATAACGGTTTTTTTTCATAATTAGGACGGCAGAATTTTTCATATTTTTTATAGAAATTTTTCATTAAATACAAATATATGACATTAAATTTCTCTGTGTGGCTAATGCAGTTTATCACGTAAAGTAAAAACTACATTTCGTATTTTACGCTATCTTTTGCAATGTTATGACTGTTACGAATGTGAAGCATTTGAGGTACAAGGGGTCGCATCAGAATCGGTTTCTTTGAGATTATAGATATTCATGCATGACGTTGTATATATTGCCGGTATGCAACAGTGTACAGAAAGAATCCAATCAGCAGAAAAAACTAATAATTTAAAGAAATCAATCCATCCTTTTTTAACCAGTCAACCATTAAGGAGGAAACGAAGAATTTAGTATAAACCGTTTTAAAATTTTTTTCTTTATTAAAAATATTTTATATATATATATATATATGTATATATATGTATATATAAAACAGAAAATTAAAGCGTTAATTATTTATTTTAGTAATTAATATTTAATCAAATTAAGACTGTTTTATACTTCATGAGAATAACATTATGAGAATACAATTTAAAGAACGTGCATTGTTGAATTGTAAAAATTTAGGCCAGGAAAGTCTTCTAATCTTTTTTAATGAAAATTCCTGCATGGAACGCTTCCAGGGGAGATATATAGAGTGTGACAGTGAATAGTCGTAGTGGGAAGAGATGCAGCTTCCTTTACGATAGCAGTACAGTTGAATATTAAACAGTTTCCTAGTATTATGACAATAGTCACCAAATTTTATCATGCTTGTCTCCTTGATCATTTCAGTTGACTAAAAATCCCATTATCAAATAATTTTTTTCTGAAATATGTATTGAAATAAAAGTTATTTATTTTTTAACTTCTCAGCAAAAAAAAGTTCGTTAGTTTAATTTTTTTTTCAAATATTTTGTTAAGCCAAAGGTCATCGAACCGAAGGATTAATTTTTTCAATCTGTTTCGTTATTTTTTTATAAATTACGTTTTTACCAAGCTGATTTTAAATAGGAAGATGTAACTCATGATTTTTGTGTAAAATCATAATCTTTGTGTACTATTTCTATTTTTTTAAACATCATCAACCAAAGTTGAAAAAATGAAAAAATCGTAAAAGAAACGAAATGAGGGAAAAGGTTCTCTTGCGTATTTCATTCAGACTGCATTCAATAGCAGTTGATATTTTAAAACAACCTAATCGTAAAAATCATTTAACATTTTATTCAAAAATCTAGCAACAGTACACACAAACGAATACGCTTTGCGAAATTAATGGTAACAAATATAATAAATACATCGAACGATAGCAAGCCCGGTGAATAAAAATAAGTAGTCTAACCTTGAAAATTTGAAATAATCACTTTCAGTTGAGTAAAGATTCTAACATTTCAAATTTTCCAGTCTTCACTTAATTCGTCGTGAATAAAGTTAAGGCAAAACTTCGAATTTTGAATAAACAGTCAATAATTTTTAAGCTAAGGTATTCGCTAGCTCAAAAGTATTTACTTATTTTTTCATTCAGTCAAGAATGATTACTGCTTTTTTGCGTGTAATTTCGTTAGTGCTGCTTCATGGAGTTGAACCTGCCGAAGGTCACCTTAGTAAGGGCTCCATCCACTAAGCTCAACAGGCGTGCGATTTAGGCAACCAGTTTATTGTAAGTAATAAATTTAAAATAAGGAATAATGGGTTTGTTAAAGCTAATTCGTATCTTTGTACATCAAATTCAAGTAAATTTGTAATTCTGAGAAAATGTTAGGAGCTGTGGTAGTTTCATTATTGTTGATCTTTTTCCCTTCGTATTTTTTTTCAGTATTTTCATTTAAAACTTTTATTTTTGCATTTTCATTTTAATCAATTTTCGCTGTTCAGAAAAAATCTGCGCTAATCTATTAATACTAGTCGCTGCAATTCGAATGTGGATAATTTTGATGTTCCTTATGTTTCATCTTTGCTCTCAAAATGCCTTTTTTCTTTTTTTCTGAATTTCTTCTACTAGCAGAGAAATTTACAGAATGAATAGGATTTTCATAATCAACTGCAGTCGTTTCACAACTTCGTCCACCGTTGTCTAGTCTATTATTACAATGTTTCCCTTTGAAAATACTGGATTTTAAAAAGTCGAGCACTGCTTTCTCTCAGTCGTTCAGATTAATTAGTTTATTACCTGTGGCGTGAATGCCAGGGTTTTTTTTCATAGTAGTTTTAACATTGATCAAATTTGTTTTAACTGCGAAAGCGTAACTTGTTTGGCAATTTTATCTCTACATTTTTCCATCAAAATTGTCGACGCCTTTTCCTTCTATAAAATTATGTGCGGAAACATCGATTTATTTAATAAAATTCGATGATATTTTAAATCTCAACCTAACACATTCCATCTAAAGAAATTAATTCCCCTCCCTCTTTGGCCATGATGACTGATCTTCAGATAACACGACTAAAGAACTGAAATCATCTAAATGAAATACAAAGATATTAGTACGTTGCGTCCACATATGACACGTTTGATTATATCATTCTATTAGTCGTCATAATAAAATTCAAATAAATGTAGGTAATACGTCATACATTTGATTATTCCTTTATGTGAGTAATTAATTTATTATTCTTTTCCAAGTAGACAACTTACCTTAAAAGTAAACGTTATTCACTCTAAACCGAATTTATGCTTAAAAGCAAACACAATATTCAAAAGTCAATATGTTTAATAAAAGTCATCTGTCTCGAGCGATTACTTGTTTTATTCATAAGGATTATTATTTATCCAAAGCAGGAAAAAATAAATTTCAAAATAAAAAAGAAAATCTCACAAATTATGGATAATGTTGCAAAGTTTTTGATAAAAATGTTTTGCCGCTATCTGAAAAAAAAATAACCGGTAACAGGAAAATACGAGTATTAATCAATGCAGTATTATCATCGTTTTCTTATTAAATTATACATGTAAATAATTCAGCTAGATTAAATAATCTAACTACTTAAATTATTAAGATTAGAATCAAGATGGAAGAGAGAAATTTCATATAAAATAATTACCTAGTCGTATTGAAACATTTACTGAAATATTTCAGAATGTAGAAGAAAGTACCCCCAGTGCAGGTGAGGAAGTGATTGATAGATTATACAAACTGGTGTGTAATATTTATGAAAAAGGGGAAGTTCCGTCAGACTTCATTCTGACCAGAAGAATATATTCGTCAAAAAAAGGGCTATAGTAATGATACCAAAGAAAGCAGGGGCAGATAAATGTGAAGAATACAGAACAATTAGTTTAACTAGTCATGCATCAAAAATCTTAACTAGAATTCTATACAGAAGAATTGAGAGGTGAGTGGAGGAAGTGTTAGGAGAAGATTAATTTGGTTTCAGAAAAAGTATAGGGACAAGGGAAGCAATTTTAGGCCTCAGATTAATAGTAGAAGGAAGATTAAAGAAAAACAAACCAACATACTTGGCGTTTATAGACCTAGAAAAGGCATTCGATAACGTAGACTGGAATAAAATTTTCAGCATTTAAAAAAAATTAGGATTCAAATACAGAGATAGAAGAACAATTGCTAACATGTACAGGAACCAAACAGCAACAGTAATAATCGAAGAACATAAGAAAGAAGCCGTAATAAGAAAGGGCGACAAGGATGTTCCCTATCTCCGTTACTTTTTAATCTTTACATGGAACTAGCAGTTAATGATGTTAAAGAACAATTTAGATTCGGAGTAACAGAACAAGGTGAAAAGATAAAGATGCTACGATTTGCTGATAATATAGCAATTCTAGCCGAGAGTAAAAAGGATTTAGAAGAAACAACGAACGGCATAGATGAAGTCCTACGCAAGAACTATCACGTGAAAATAAACAAGAACAAAACAAAAGTAATGAAATGTAGTAGAAATAACAAAGATGGACCGCTGAATGTGAAAATAGGAGAAAAGATTATGGAGGTAGAAGAATTTTCTTATTTGGGAAGTAGAATTACTAAAGTTGGACGAACCAGGAGCGATATAAAATGCCGAATAGCACAAGCTAAACGAGCCTTCAGTAAGAAATATAATTTGTTTACATTAAATTTTAATTTAAATGTCAGGAAAAGATTTTTGAAAGTGTTTGTTTGGAGTGTCGCTTTATATGGAAGTGAAACTTGGACGATCGGAGTATCTGAGAAAAAAAGATTAGAAGCTTTTGAAATGCGGTGCTATAGAAGAATGTTAAAAATCAGATGGGTGGATAAAGTGACAAATGAAGAGGTATTGTGGCAAATAGATGAAGAAAGAAGCATTTGGAAAACTATAGTTAAAAGAAGAGACAGACTTATAGGACATACTAAGGCATCCTGGAATAGTCGCTTTAATATTGGAAGGACAGGTAGAAGAGAAAAATTGTGTAGGCAGGCCACGTTTGGAATATGTAAAACAAATTGTTAGGGATGTAGGATGTAGAGGCTATACTCAAATGAAACGACTAGCACTAGATAGGGAATCTTGGAGAGCTGCATCAAACCAGTCAAATCACTCAAGACAAAAAAAAAAAAACAAGATAAGTGCATGGGAGCTTATTTTAAAACCGTTACGTAAAAAAACCCTGAAAACTAATTATCTATTATTTCAAGTAATTCTAAATTTTATTATATTATTGTTAATCCCCATTAATTTTGTATTTATTTGAGAAATAAAAATTGATAATAAATATGCCCTAAATAGATCGTTTAATTGGTATAACAAAAATGATTTTCAATAAATCTTAAAAATTCTTGAAAAAATTATTAATGAAATTATTATGTATAATTTATAAACAACAAATTAAAATAATGACAATTTAATTTTTTGACTCAAAAAAAATTAATAACTTTTTTCTTTTGTAATAGTTAGAGATCAAACTTAAAAAGTAATAATAAAAATCGTGAACACATTTTAAAAGGTATCATCTGAATTTATAAAAGTAGAAAGACTTGGTTTTACATATAGAATAGAAAGGGGTAGAATAGTACCTATAGTTTGATGGTAGAACAAAAGGCGGTCGAACAGATTTGAATGCTTTCAGAGAAAAGCCTATTTCAAGGAAGGCTCTCTGAAAGGCGTAAAAAGTTATAGCGGCCAAGAAGAAAAGAGGCAGCGCCCGTCAACATAAAAGTCTGATGTCTAACAAACTGCCAGCAGCTAGCTATATTTGCTACTACTGTCTTCACTGAAGCTGAAAATTCAACTAAAATTTCTCCTCAGATAATCGAGTTTATCTCCTTTGTTTATAAATAAGTTAGAAAAAATATAATTTGCTTTGTTTATTTAAAAATGAAATTACAATTTTATTTTCAATATAAAAAAAAAATAAAAATTAGTAAAACGTTTGCTTGTAAAGAAATCCGTATCATTTCTCCATTGTTATTCCTACATAAAATTCGTTCAAAAATGAAAAGTTTTCAATAAAAAATAAATAAATAAAACCGACTTCAAAAAAATAGCACAAAAAATAAAAAAAATAAATAATACTTTTTTAAATTTCGAATTTTTAAATTAGCACCAACAAAAAACAAAAACTAGCATCGAATTCCTAACCTTTAATATGGCATCGATAATTTAAAGTTTAAGTTTAACGAAGAATAATTGAAGAAATACACTTTTTTAATTTTACGTGCGGTTTTCTTTAAAGTTTATTTCATTTTAAATTTTCAAGATATTAAAAAAATGGATAGACAACAAAAACGCTCCCCAGGTGAAAAAATTACGCTTTCCAGAAAGATAAAGGGAAGAAACTTGAATCCTGATAAAAATAAGAAAAGGAGTACAAAAAATGACATATAGAGAGATTGCTACCGAGCTTCTTGATATGTTTTTTTATTTATTTATTTATTTATTTATTAATAATGATTTTGAATAAAAAAGGAGTGTAGAGAAACAACAAAAGTAAATTTTTATTAAGTACGCTAAGGCTTTCTTGAACCAAAGAATAAGTGTTATTGTTTATCTAAAATTTTGTAATTAGATTTCTTTACTTTTTGTATGAAAATACTTTGAGTATTAGAATGTACCAGGCTATTCATCATTATAAAATAATTATCTACACGAGTATTTCTGAAATTTTGTTGACCGAAAGTCTATTAATGAGATATCCCGACAAACGTTTAATCGAAGTGAAAATCATGGTTGAGATTAATATAATTTCTAATTTTGTCACAAACGTTAATTTTAATCCCTTAAGTTTAAACTTAAATTCAAATTGTTTGCTGTTCACTTCTGTACAATTTTGGCAAGGCAGTATTACGCTATTTACAGTGATAAGCTCAGTTATTATATTATTATTTAATTTAGTGTTTCAAAATTCTTAACACAAGATTGCTCTTAATTCTGAGCTTTGTTGAAAAAAAAAAACATTATTTTTTTATGTTACCCCTTAGAGAGACATAAGATGTCAAAGGCAAATTACCTCGGATGAAAATCTAAACCCCCGTCTTCTATGTACTCGTCAGTCTTGCTGTTGAGGAATTCCTGCATTATCAGTGTATTTCATGTACTCAATGTGTATTTCATGCATTATCAGTGTAGGTATCATGTACTCCTAAATTATTTCTGCGCCTTCAAAACGTAAATGATTATTTATAATTCAGAAAAATTATTTTTTGTAGCATTTCGAGCTGATTCTTTGATTAGTTGTCATTCTAATACTACGCGACCACAAGATACCATATCAAATACCTCTGCATGAATTTAAAGTAGGAAAATTTAATTCCTGAAGTATTATTTTGAGAATTTGAAAAATCACTTGAGACAATCTCCTACGGACTAATTATTCAAATCAAAATCAAATCTACTAATATAATTAATCGATCAAATGTCTAGTAAATAAAAAAAAAATTATTCAGATGTAGATTTATTTGAAATATTTTCTTCATTCTATTCGATAAAAGAACATTTGGGACTGTTCTACGGGTTCTAATAGCGCAGGGTGTAAAGAATGTACCATAAAAATAATTTACCTATAATAAGACCGGAATGATTAATACTTAGTTTTAAATTTCAGACTGCTTTACAAATTGAAATGTTTTACTTATCGGAAATTACGAACGTTTTTAGAAACAGTTTGAATCAAAGAAAGCTTGGTTACGATCTTGTCACTGAAAACTACAAATTCGGATTCAGACTGGAAAATAACATAATATACCAAATTAATAGAGTTGTAAATAATATTTACAAAGTATTCGAGAAAATGAAATATCGTTCGAGAGTCTTTCTTGGAATTAATTAAGCGGTTGTGAAAGTATAGTATAAGGGTTCCCTTTTCAAAATTTACATCGTTTTCTCAAACAGTATTTTTCCATCATTAAATTTTAATATAAGATCGTTAATTCATTATGAGGATCGCAAATTAGTAGTCGTCTATAATTAATTTATGCTAGTGGCAGGGAAGAGTTTTAACACGATTTCTGCTTTCTATATACACATCTTATATATTTTATCACAGATATTCAAGCATTAAACGAAGATTTCCATATCCCATTATAGTAGGAGTACTACCGGTATTTTTATATGCAAGTTTAACAGGGAAATTCGATTCAGGTTTTGATATGTGTAGTTATTCTAGGTTTCATTTAGGGCGACGGCTTCTGTAAGACACAAATGTAAAAAAAATCACAAATTAATTTAATAAAATCAAAAACTCTATTGGATATTCAACACATAACAAACTAATTCTTAAACCTGTCAGGACTTATGGTAAACAGCTTTGGGTGCAACTAATTATAGTATACATTGAAATATTTCAGCAATTCCAGTCAAAAATATTCTGAAACATTGAAACTCATCTCATTGCATTCCCAACACCGACATACCAGAGCTATGTACTGTCAAAAAATGTTTGAAGAAATAAAACAGTTCAGTAATACACATGAAAGAAATATATTAAAATTCAGAAGCTTCAAATATAATTTTAAATATAGATACATTAGAGGTAAATAAGATTTTAAATAAGATACATTAGGAGGAGAAAAGATTATGGAGGTAGAAGAATTTTGTTATCTGGGAAGTAGAATTACTAAAGATGGACGAAGCAGGAGCGATATAAAATGCCGAATAGCACAAGCGAAACGAGCCTTCAGTAAGAAATATAATTTGTTTACATAAAAAATTAATTTAAATGTCAGGTAAAAATTTTTGAAAGTATATGTTTGGAGTGTCGATTTATATGGAAGTGAAGCTTGGGCAATCGGAGTATCTTAGGAGAAAAGATTAGAATCTTTTGAAATGCGGTGCTATAGGAGAATGTTAAAAATCAGATGGGTGGATAAAGTGACAAATGTAGAGGTATTGCGGCAAACAGATGAAGAAAGAAGCATTTGGAAAAATATAGTTAAAGAAGAAACAGACTTATGGGCCACATACTAAGGCATCCTGGAATAGTCGCTTTAATATTGGAAGGACAGGTAGAAGGAAAAAATTGTGTAGGCAGGCCACGTTTGGAATATGTAAAACAAATTGTTAGGGATGTAGGATGTAGAGGGTATACTGAAATGAAACGACTAGCACTAGATAGGGAATCTTGGAGAGCTGCATCAAACCAGTCAAATGACTGACGACAAAAAAAAAGATTCATTAGAGAGATATCATGGATACCTTCTTTGTCAAAAGTAACGCATTTATTTGTTGTTCTATGGACACATTATAAATATATTTCAAAGTTATGAAAAAACTGACCCGCTTAAGTTTTAAAGTACCCCCATAATAGACTACACAGGCTAAATTATCTTTCATAAAATTTATTATCTGAACCTATTTTGTTTTGTTGAATAGTAAAATAATCTTACGAAGTAAACTGATGTGAATGAACAAATACATCATCTGTAATTTAATTCAATTTGTTGCTGGAACAAAAATATTTTCTCTTCATCTCCCGCAGCGTAGAACTTAATTACGAAGGTACACAGCTTAGTGGGAAATAAAAAAAAAAAAAAATTTCTGTTTTAACTGGCTTTGATTTTTTTTTACTGTCAAAAAATTGCTTTTGGTTTTATACGGATGGAGATATTGTTTTTATTATATTTTGACGTCTGGCGTAAAAATCAGTATTTTATCAATAACTTTGATCCCTATCGCTTTATGAAAAACTGTTTATATATATTAAAGAATGTAGGTAGTAAATTTTATAGAAGGTTTTTTTTTTTAAATGAATGTATGAAAAAATCCTCGCCGATAATATCATGTGTAAAAAGTAGCGAATGTGAATAGTAAAAATGGTACATAGTGCGTGAATGTAAAATAATTTTATCATCAGATAAGATATTGGACTTTTTAACTCAAACCTCGTTTTCTTATATAATAATTAAACATTAAACAGAAATACTTTAGAGCTCAGTTACTAAAGTTATGATGACTACTTGTGTAAAAAACTAAATAAAAAACATTTAATTTAAACGTATTCCGTTTAATTTAAATTTATTTCCGTATTCCGTAGAACAGGTAACGTTATCTGAATATGCAGAAAAATATTGCTAACAATAGATGCTGCAGATTAAGAAACGTCAATGTTCCAACGTGCAGTATCATAATGAATTACGCTTCCCATGCTCCGCTCAAATTTTATCGACTTAAAGCGTAACTCAAAAACGACTCAGTGTTCATCAAACTTTATATTTTTTGAGATATTCGAACAAAAACTTTTATACACAGGCCTATAAATAAATAAATCTATATATATATATATATATATATATATATACTAGCTCTACCCGCCACGCTTCGCTTCGGCACATTGTGGTTGCATGGATGAGAAATGAAAAACAAAACAAAGCATACGTTTCATATAAGTTTAATTTTGGAATACTTGTGGATATACAATATTATTTCCTTTTCAACTGTCTGCGTAGATATAAGGGCTATCTGGTTTGCCGACTCGGGAACACGCAACATACAGTTGCCCATGTGAGAAGCAATCCGCATCTAAATCTAAACCACACAATTCTAAAGATTGACCTTGAGCTTTACTGATTGTGATTGCAAATGCCAATCGGATTAGGAATTGCAATCTTTTAAATTAAAATGGTGTATCGGACGGGATTATGGGTATTCGAGGAATGAGGAGATCTTTACCTTTGAAAAGCCCCGTTAAAATCGTTGCTTCCACTACGTTATTCATCAATTTCTTAACTGCAAGTCGCGTGCCGTTGCAAAGTTTTGGCTGATTAATATTCCGCAACAGGATAATTGTCATTTTTTGATCGAACCGTTGCTAAAATCAATCTAATGAGGAATGTTTTCCCAGTTCCTCCTGGCGCATCCAAGAAGAAGGTCCCTCAACTCCGTCATTTATCATTTGCATTATGCGATCATAAATGACTTTCTGTTCACGCGTTAATTTGGGAATGTTTGATTGGACATATGTCTGAAGATCACCGATGTTGTAACTCTGTTACGCCGTAAATCCACCTCAAATGAAGCAATCGCAGCTCGGGTGGGTGCTGGCATTCCCGAGTGACTAAGAACTTTATTTGCAATAGCTAAGCACTTGTCTTCAATAATTATCAGTGCTTCGTTGTAAATGCATTCTCTAAATTTTACGGTCAAATTGGTATTTTCTAGGCGTACTCTATGCAAAATATCCTCAGCTATATGCGTTCGATATCTTTCCCATAACTCTGTGGGAGATGAAGGGAAGCAAGCGGTCAATATAATTGCGAATAATGCGCGAATTTGGTTTGGATGTGCAGTGTTGCACGCGTCATTAATACATATATCCCACTGTTGTCGTTTTCGAATAAATTCAGAGCTTGATGAAAGGTGCAGCTCAATCACGTCACGATCACACAAAAGTACCTCAATTAAAGTGAATATTTAATTCAGATTGTATAATAATCAGAATCAGATGCAAGTGGATACGTTTTTTTTTTTTTTTTTTTGTTAATAAACAATGTAATTGGGAACAGGTAGTTTCACATGTGACTGCGGTTGTCGTTAGCTAGTATGGCAAGTGTTCTCCTCGCTTCCGGCAGATGGCGCGGTCACTGGTACACAGCTGACCGATATAAAAACTGTTTTCTCGCGGTCGCGGGTATGTGACTGATGCGAAAAATAGATAAAAACAATCTTTGATGCGGGTTATATATCGTGCTAAAATTTGAGCTCAATCGGTGCAGAACATTTTGAGTTTTTGAAGCGTACACAAACGAACTTAATATTTTTATATATATATATATAAGAATATAAGATAAACACAATTTAAGTGAATGGTATTTTGTATTCCCCACATCTGAAAATGTAAAGAAAATTTATTTTCATCCCCATTCCCAACATACGACCGTATGTTTCTTCGAAAAGTCGGTAAAGATTTTGAAAACAATAATGAAGATTAAGCATAGTTATAATGAAGATTTAAGTATAGTTTAAACGATGGAGAAAATTCAGGATTTATTATATTTTTACTTACTTGCGTGAAGTAAAGGAAGTATTGTGATTGCAAAACGGATGTATCAACGGAAATATCCGTTTTGACCATCTCTGAATCCATTTTGACTAGTTTCGGCATGAAGTCTGTACGTACATATATGTATGTGCGGATGTATCTCGCATAACTCAAAAACGATCAGACGTAGGATGTTGAAATTTTAAATTTGACCATTGTTGTAACATCTAGTTATGCACCTTCCTTTTTGATTGCAAGCAAAATTAAAATTAAAATTTCAATTAATGAAATATTTGGATCTTAAAGGGAAGGCACATCGAATCAGACGTCTCCTTTTGCTTTTTTAACTTTATTTTTAATCTTAATATATTGATTTAATAATTATTAATCAGTGGTTGTAAAAAAAAATTACAGTAACTAATTCATTGATAAAAAAAACATGAAAAAAATTATTAGTGAAATAAAATTAGAAGTAAAATAAAATGAAAATAATAGATTTGGTGAAACATCCGATTAATATTAATTGAAAAATACAATTTAAAATTTTTGGACTCTCTTAGCAAATTCTTATCAAAATTGTATATATGTTTAAAAAATCATCATTTTATTTAATTATTTGACAGAAAAATAAAATACATTTTTGAACTGTACTCAATTTAAAGTGATTGTTGAACATTTTTTTCACGTGAGTAATATGCAGAAGATTTCTGGTGTGTCGAATAAATAAAAGTTAATAATAATTAAACTATTCCGTTTAGTGAACTATTCCGTTTATAAATATTAATTTTGACCTTACGGTACAGAAAAATCAGTTTTTATTATTGGATTATTTGGTAAAGAATTTATTTTAAGAATAATCAAAGGACTTTTACTCTAACCTAATATTTCTTGTAAGATTGTTGAATTAATAATTATATAAATATTTGACGTTAATAAAAAGTAATATTTTAGCAATTGTGTAACTGTCTACGTTTATTAAAGAACTGGAGGATCTGATTTAACTTTCAAATGAAATAAATTTAAAGGAAGCGCAGCAAAAATGTTTATAGGTAATTTAATAGACGTACAAGGAAGTCATGTATTGTCCACATCAGATTTTTAATTAGGCTTTTCAAGCTTTCATTAAAAACCTTTTAATAAAAAACCGTTTAAAAATATTTTAAAAAATTGATTGAAAGCCTCTAACCATGCGAACGCTTTAATTTTGTGAATATATTGCGGTTTTAATAGCTATATTATAATTTACAACGGAAGGTATAAACGTGTTTTCTATTTTAACTTTTCAATAATGCAGATTGAATTTTAAAAATGTATTGTTTAAAAATTTAAAAAAATGAGAAATAACAAATTTAAAAAAAAAATCTATTATATATATTCCTATATTATTAAAAAAAAAAAATCTTGCCTCTTATTTCTTTGCCGATGATTTTGAAGAATACTAATTTATATGGCATTATTTTGTTTCCTAATTTATTTTCTTTTTGTTCGCAGTTTTACATTAAAATTATATTATTTAAATAATCATAAAAATTAAGTTTGTTATTAGATTATTTTTGACCTCAATGGCGGACTGTATTCTCTCTGCCTTTCACCCGTACATTCTGAGTTCATATCCTGGCTAGGCGAACCATTTTTCACACGCTACAAAAAAAAATTCATTACCATCAATCGGATCGACAGCTTTATAAATTAACAGCCTGAATGAACAGAATATAAATTATAGAACTGAATTGCAGTTGGGCTTCTCTTATTCAATTCCTTTTTGATCATTTACCATATATATTCACTGTTCCAAAGGAACAGATTGCGTACATTTTATTGTGCTGAAAAAAAATCATTTATTTTATTCATTTTATTAATGAAGCTAGTTGAAAATTAAGGAAAATTACATTTTTTAATGTAACTCATATCGACACATTTTCGAAATTCTTAAAATATCTAAAGTAAAAATCCTATTCACTTCCTTAAAAACAAATACAATAATATTCATGTCAAATTTAAGCGTGTTTGGACTAATCAATTTACCTGTTCTGTTAACATAAAGTGCTGTCATATCAAATCGCTTCAAAGCGAAACAGTTGTATAAACAAGTAGAAATAATACCATTTACCATTACCATTTAACCATAATATTTAATACCATTTACGATTACGAAAACATTTTTTTCTGGAATAGATTTAATTGTTAATTTTTATATAGTCTCTTCACAAATTTTTGGAACACTGAATTTACAGAATCGGGAAAACATTATATCGGCCATAATTCCAAGAGTTATTCTGAAAATAAATTGAAATACTGAAAAATAAAATTATTATGGTGTAAAATCAATATTTTCATGTAGTGGTATGTATGATATAAATTTTCTGGCAACCTCTTTCGTAACGAATACTATATTAAGTTTTAAGATGATGTATTCAACTCGTATTTTGAGTTTATTCCTTTTTTTTAATCATGGCAAATACATATATTTATGAAATAACAGTGTGCTATTCTAACCACTTTTATCTTTATGTATGTATTTCTTGTGTGAGTGTGTATGAAAGTGAACTCCTCCTAAACGGCTGGGCTGATTTTGATGAAATCTTTGTGTGTGTGTTCAAGGGGATTCGAGAATGATTTAGATTCACAATTTGGTCCACTGGAAAATGTTTTTTTAATTAATTTTTTATTTATAAGTAGTTGTCGATTTTGGAATGTTTTACATTGGATCCGGCAGACTGCGCTACCATCACAGTATCGAATATTCAATAATATTCTATTTTAATTTCACTTTGTCTCGACAGTTGGTGCTGGGATCAAATTGAGAAAAATATTTCGTAATTTTGTGTTATTATTGTGTTACAAAAAATCGCGAGAAAACAGTTTTTTAATAAATAAGGGGCTAATAAATCAGATGGAAATGTAAACAAAGGAAAACCAATCAGATCAATGCAAGATGGCCGCTGTCAAACACAACGACCTATCACAAAGAACCCGTATGGCCGTTGCCAATGTAAACAAAATCACAACTGAATAAGTAACAAATTATCATGTGTTGTTCTTACATTAAAATTCGTATTTTTAACGAACTATTGCGTTTAGCGAATAGTTTGAATTAAATCCGATAGGTAGTGCTGTTCTGGCAATTGGATTTATTTACATTCTGAATTTTATAAAGTTAAAGGTGTAATTTTATAAGTTTCCGTAATGTTTTGTAAGTTTCTTAATGTTCAGTATTAATTGTAATGATTTAATAAAAGGTACCGTTTGGATTTTTAAGAAAATACCAAATTGGAATAACAATCACTTTAAGTGTAAACTATTTTTTTTTGTTGAAAAAAGTACAGGAATAATATTTTGAGGTATAAATTTTTGTAAGCTTCAGGAGGATAATAAAACAGTCAACAGTCAACATTATCTAATCTATTGCAGTCCAAATTTAAGCCTACATTAACTAGAAATCATTAAGGGATAAAAAGTTAATGGTTAATTTTGAAGTAGGAAAATTTTCACCAATACATCGCCTGGTTGGTGTAGAAAACACTAACAGAAATCATCAGATGAGAAGGGTCACACTGGCCTATCATTTGCCTTTGTCATCATTTGATTTCATCTCTTTGGTCTACTCAAAATATTCACGAAAGTTTACCTATTTCAAAGTAATGAAAAGTGATAATTGAAGTTCTAACTGATTTTGATATCAAGATGATAAAAACTACATTACTTAACTAAGGGGGGTTTGATAAAAATATCAGTAAATTTAAATGGAGATAATACTTAAAATACCTTAACTTTAATTTTGTTATTGAAATATAATAATAATGAAAATATAAAATAAATTATTTTTGCTTAGTTATAGAATTTCCCTCAATAATAAAATAAGACAAACAAAGGAATAATAATAAATAGTTATACGTTTTAAGAGAGCAGCAGCCTATACTAAAAAGTGGCAATTTTTGTTTAGGCAATCACAAACTTCTGAAATAATGAGTTATTAAAGCACCTCTATGTGGTCAATATTTTTGAAAATATTTCACTAAGCGTGCTTTTGATTAAAATACATGAAACAGCCACTTAATTAAGACAACTGATTATTTACTTATGGTATATTCTAAAAGTTGTTAAAAGTAAATGTGTTTTACTTGCTTTATTTTACTCACAGTGTTTTTTCAATTTCAATTTTTTTTTTATGATTGTCTCAAATCTTGCATCCTTAATTTAACATACTTCCTGGAAGATTTCATCAATCGGCCACTGCCGATTGATAAAATTTTGCACAGTCACTAAGGTCAGGTGACAATAAAATATTCTACCATTACTTTTGCAAACATCCTTGTACAGGTGTAAATTAAGGGTGGAAATTAAGGATGCAGGTATAATAATTTAAGGTACTTCCTGACATTGCCTATTGATGAAATTTTGCACAGTTACTAAGGTCGGCTGGCAATGCAATATTCCACCATTATGTTTGCAAACATCTCCCTTATATGGGGGTAAATTAGGTATGCGGGTGTAAAAATTTCAAAATCTACAAACTAGCTATGCAGGGTTTTAAATCCAAATTAACCTACTAATTAAACTCATGTAATGTATGATAATAATTTGATTAAGAATGATGAAAAAGTATAAAGCAACTTTTAAAAATTTTTTTAATATTACGTACAATAGATATACAATGGTTTCATTGTTACTGGAAACTCAGCTAGTTTATTTACCCAATTCTCTCATTTAGTTTGGTAAACTGAAAGGGGTTAAATAGAATTTGTTAAATATATTTATACGTTATATGAACAGAGATTATAAAAATAAAGTGAGTTCCCTGTCGATGTCTTTAGTATTCAAAACATATTAGGTAAAAGAATAATTTGCACAACCATCAGTCTTACTTTTCATTTTTCAATTTCAATTAGGCTCATATTAGTACTTCTCTCTTTAAATTATAATGAAAGACATAATATGAGTGGAGTTTCTACACAAGGTAAAGGAAGCTTACGTATCACATTGTGAAAACATCGGAATGACATTGCTGTCATAATTTTCCATAAGTAAAGAGTTAACGGAAGATTGCTGTGCAGTTCTAAATTCCTAATAATGTATTATTATGAGGTGCTGAAAGATTGGAAATTAAAATATTGTAAGTTTAGTTTCTATTTACCCAGTATTTGCTGATAATCAGGTGATTTTTGCCGTGGCAAAGAAACATGAAAATACATGCTCAGAAAAATAAATGATCAATTCAGAAATAAGAAATTGCAAACAAAATATTTTGGCATCACTGAAAAAGGAATAGATTTGATTACAGAATGTGGGTTTGAGGTTAAGTTTTGCTAAAACTATACAGAAAAAGTAAAGGGCAATTTCTAATCAAAATGTTACTGAGGATAAAGTAAAGCATCACACTGGAAAAGTCATGGAGGCAGCTAGATAGTAATTCTGTTCATTTCTGTTGAATAAATTTGAATAAACAGGATGATTCATACATATAAACCCTCGTTGAAAAGCAATTGTGTGATGACATGGGAGAATTTCAAAATTAATGGGGACTTGTTAAGAGCAACTGATATTAAAAAAAAGCTACATTCTCTAAGAAATGATAGGACAAGCAAAGAGAAAATGAGTGTTCTACTAACATAATTGACATCACTGACATACTGACATAACTGAAGTCAAAAGATGTTAATAGTATGGGCTTACATGATGTACTCAGGAAAGTTGACAACACATATGAAACTGGAGACTATTCCAAAAAAGGATTAATTGCTGAAAACTGTCCAGAAGTTACATGTTTTTGAACCAATGAATCAATGAGACCTCTCAGAAAATTATTAGTAAAATTGGAAAACATGGAAGTATGGTTGAGAGAAATTGTACACAATGTAGTATAAAAAATTATATGCAGATTACATTGCTTTTCTGCAGTGAAAAATGGAGTATAAGGAATCTAGAAAAGTAAATTATGGAAGAAGTTAGGAATAGAATAACTGAAAAATATCATGAACTAATTAAAATGAAGTATAAATTGAGGATGGTTTTAAGAACAAGTGGAGATACAAATTGTTTGCTACAGAATCTGATAAAAAGAACCGGGTGGTGGGGAACCTAAAGAATCCAGTCTAATTTAATTTCCAACTTAATATGTTGTAGAATTCTACATAAAAGGAAACGTAGCGGGTAAAAATCTGAGAGAAGAAACAGATTAGGATAAATGAAAAATGAAATAGGTAATAGAATATGTAGAATGTACAAACTATTTTATGGTAGGTAGGTAATCAGTAAACTGGAATTAAAATAATGATATAAATGATCTGTATAAAAATATCTAATGGAAAATCATCCAAAAATAATCTTATAAAGTATTCATATTTATGTCTACTTTTAATCTGAATTTTTTAATTATTCAAACAAAAACTGTAAAACCAATCAAGCCTTTCATAAAAGAGTAGCATTAGCAAAATATTTACAGTCTTCACTTTCAGTTTAAAAAATGTTTAATTTACAAAAAGTACTTTTATTTACTTGTATATATACTATTACTTTTTTTGTATTTATTTTTTCATATTTTAAGCACATAATTATTTACATTATTATGAATGAAAATTGAAAAAAACATTATCGAGCTCAAGATTGTAGTGTTATTACCAAAATGCACATTTTCTTAACCAGAATAGTCTGCAATACAATTTAACATAGTAGCTATGAGTCAGGAGTAATAGATATTTTTTCTTAAGGAGTCGGAAACAATTTTTTTTGAAACGGTGGTAATCTTATTCATAGGGTAAAGACAAAAAATGTTTGTTGCCCTGAAATGTGAAATTTATGAACATAATTCAATAATTTTATTTAAAAATGATATAGAAAATATTAATGAAAAAAAGAATTCTATGAAAATTTGTCAAATTCCACAAAATGTTGAAAAGAATATTGTTGCTTTGCACTATATTGTCAATGAATTACCTGTATAGTTGAACAGACAAGTGCAGTGCTTACACGGATTCCAGTTTGATGTGAAACAAATTTTCCCTTTCAGAACAGAAAGTCCAGATTTCACCCAATTCAACAAAATATTTTCTTTCGTTCATAGTTATTTTTCTACCCCATTATTAATTGAAATATAAAACTTCTCACGTACCAAAATAATGTTCGAAAACACAAACTTCACTTTAAAAAGAAATATTTCTTATTTTTACCAAGGACCAAAATATCAGTTTAAAAAAAATGATTATGATATTAAAATTGATCATCAGAACAATTAATTAAAAACTTAAGACAAACCAGTCTTTTCCTAAATATACTCAAACATTTTTACTTGTAAAATCAATAATGAAGTTAGAAAAGAGTGGAATTGCATTACTACAAAAAAAAAACAATGTAGATTTTGCTTGTAATTCACTATAATTTTTACTGATTTTTATTTTTCACATATAAATTGAAACACTCATGAGAAGGAAGCACTCATATTTAGGTTTACCAAGGATTTTAATCCGAATGTATTTCTTAAACAAACTATCATGAAACGCTTGTAAAACGCCACAAACTTATTCTCTGATCACTGTATCTCTGCTGCTCAACAAGGATTCTCCTCAGGATTCACTTAAAATCTAAGCAACCCTACAGAAGAGAAGTCATACGGAACCGCTTTAGTCCTGTAAATCGGTGATTTAAAATATTTTACTTTGAAATGGTTATTACTTTAGTTACACTTACGAAAATTAACACATAAAAGCAGAGGTTTAACTAGCTGAAAACAAAAGGGGGAGCAGCTTTCTGAATTAAAGTTATTTCATGGTGAAAGGATAGTCCATGGCGGTGTTGCTATGGACTAAACACTTCGACAAACTAAAACAATTTTCTTTGAACATTCCAAAGTAATTCTATTAAAAAAAACCTAATCCCATAATGATGAACTCTGTTAATAAGCTAATCATCTGACAGGAGAAAAGATAGCGAGTCAACGTAGTTCCCGTAGCGGGTTCCATAAAGGATCCAGATATAGATTAATTATTTCTATACATAATTCTAATAAATGTTTTATGAAAATGTATCACTTATTGGACTCATCTGATACTAATTAATTAGCAGTCAGATGTTACAAATTATTTAACAAACAATGAGGAAAAATAGATTTTAATGTTTTAGCATTATCATTCTGAGACAGATAACAAAAGTACGAAATAGCAACATCTGTTGTAAACTTAAAACAGACCATATTATACGTAATAGCATAAACTGTTTTATACAAAATCGTTAATTATGATGAGATTATGTACGAGGATTACGTACGCTATACGGTTGTGTGTATGTGTCTCTATGAGTATCATCAGTACTTACATTTTATATCGGGCCGGTCGGAGCTTTGATGAGAATGAACTGGAAATAACAGTGATTGTTTATGAAGGTTTAAAGCTGCTATTGACGTTTCTGTTTTGCAAAATGCAAATTTTCATTTTATGAGGCTACCACCATTACATAAATTTACTGTTTAGTCAAGAACAAAATGAGCAAGTAGAAGCAATATTTCATTTACAATGTTGTAAATAGTTATAGCATAATAATATTACATAATAATTATCAAACAAACACATACACATATTTAATATTTATGCATTTATGGTGACCTAAGTATTATATTCGCATAAGAATATAAGTTTATAATATAGTAAAAACGTAACGATAATAATTTATCATAAATTAATATTATTATTCAATTAACAATTATTATTATTATGTTTCGGCAAGTGTTTAACGATAAACAAACCGCACAAGAATATCCTTAAAGTATCATCAAGTATTCCATGTTATTTCCTATAGCAATAAGTAACTACGAACTAAAATTAATTGATTATTTTTTTATATACATAATAAAAATATATAATAACTAGCAACTAGCATCCTGTCACGGTTTCATACTCGCTACACGGTTAGGTTACTTGTATTCCCGTCAATGAATGTTTGGCCGGTCAGGGCTCATTTCACTCGCCCTTCCCGTCAAGCCATGGCGGTTTGTCCCCTGGACCCTTCTGTGTTAATTAAATTCATGCTTTTGAGAATAATAATGGTAAATAGAAATTAAAGCCTGTTCAGTTTATATAAACCATCAGTATATTGTAATTTCTTCAGAGAAACATTTGAATCAGTATAAGATACATTTATTTGTTTTTCGATTTCTGTCGCGGCTTCGCTCGCGAAATAAATAATAAAAATTACAAACATAGAATACCGTCACAAAATTTTACCAAATCTCATACAGGTCGGTTAATGGCGAAGACAAAAACGTAAAATAATTATGTTTTTCCCCAGAAAAAATATTAAAAAAAGCCGAAACTGGTTTTTAGATATTTATCTGAAGAGAATTTGCAAGCCCAAATCGAGTGATTATCTCGTTTAGTATAGTCGGAAATGGGGAAAATTTTCTATTATAAAATCTTACCTTTCTTCACCCCTTTCAAGGTCTAATTTCGAAAAATCTACAAACTGGTTTTTAGATATTTATATAAACACATACCATAAATGAAGTTGATATCTTCGTTTGTCACAGAGAAATTAAAAAAGAAATGTAGTAAAATTTTAATGTCATCCCATTTTAACCCTTTAAACTCAGAATTTCAAAAACAAAATTACATATTAGTTTTTCGATATTTACATGAAGATTACACACACCAAAATTCAAGTTTGTATCTCCATTTGTTATCAAGAAATTAAAGAATAAAGTAAATTTCATTGTTACTACATTTTAACCCTTTAAACTACGAATATCAGAAAATCCTTTCTTATTTTTCCCTTCCACCTTAAGAAGAACGTGTTGCAAATTTTCATAAATTTATCTTAAGTACTTTTGTTGGGCGTTGATTATGAATCACTTAGACACGTTTTTTATATATATTAAAAATATACTACTATTTTTATATACATAAAAATATACTTTTAAATACACTAGCGTCCCAGTCGCGGGGTGAAAATATATTTTACCCGGTTTCTAGAGTTACCGGACAAACCCCACTAGGAGGTGACAGTACTTCGATTCTTATTTTTTTTTATAAGTCTTTAAATATATTTTATTTTATATTTTTTAGACAAGTAACCGGAGGCAGGTGCAGTCGTACCACTCATACACTAGAAGTGGCTGTGTTGGTTAAGCCGACACGCCCAACACCGGCACACCCCTTGTTTTGTTTAAAATTTTGTAATATAAATTCATGTTTCTAGTGGACTGTAATTTGATGATTCATCGGTCGGGAGGATAAACAATTTTTTACAATGTGGTGTTGAAAGCATTATATTTAAAACGTAACTGAATCCACACATAATGTTCATTCAAAAAGGATAAAAAATACACAATTGTTGCAACATATGTGAACGCTTGTCGTTCGAGAGGAAAAAGAAGATACCAAGCGGCCATAGTAAGAACTAAATAGTTCCAACGTCATAAAAGTGTAGAAATACACCAACACCCCTTAAAAAAATTGAAATTAAAAATCCCAAAAATGGTTTTTAAATATTAATCGGAAGAGTATTTACAAGCCCCAGTCAAGTGAATATCTCGTTTAGTGAAGTCAGAAGTGAGAACAATTTACAGTCATTGTTCAAATTCTTTTTACCTTTCTTCACTCCTTTCAAGATCGAATTTAAAAAGTTTTAAATCTATAAATCGGTTCTAGATGTTTACAGGAAAATTACTCACACAAAAAAAAATAAATTTAACGAGAAATTTAAAATAAGTAGCTAGGCTTCAATCAAAAATCAACTTTAATCCTTTAAACTCGGAATTTCAAAAAATCTAGAAATTAATTTTTAGACATCCTTATGACGATTGCACGCACTAAAAATCAAGTTGATATCTTCATTTGTTACAGAGAAATTAAAAATATAATAAATTTCACTGTTACTCCATTTCATCCCTTTAAACTAGGAATTTCCAAAAATCCTGTCTTAGTGTGCACTTACACCGCAAGACTAACATGTATATAAATTTACATCAATTCATCTTCAGTAGTTTTTGCTGGGCATTGATGAATCTTTCAGGAAAAGTTGGCTATCTACGCGTAATAATAATCAGGGGGTCCCATACAAAACGCAACCCAAACTTATATTGGTAGGTATTGAAATAATAAAAAGGCTTCTGTAAATTTAAATGTAATTTTTATTATTACCATCCATTACCTTACATTTAGAGTAAATATTGGAAGTGGCCGCCATCTTCTTGAATACAAGCTTCAATTCTTTTTACAGCGTTTCTTGCAACTTTTTTCAAAGTTTGTGGCTGGATATTTAATACAGCTTGTTCGATATTGACTTTCAATTGTTCAAGCGTTCGTGGTTTGTTGGTGTAGGTTTTTTCTTTGAGGTTATCCCATAGAAAAAAATCCGCCGCAGTCAAATCTGGAGATCTTGGTGGCCATAAGCCTTGACCGATAACACGATTACCAAAGAATTCCTCAACGAAATCAGAAGTTGAACCTGCGTAGTGCGATGTCGCACCGTCATGTTGTAGCCGGCAGTGTCTGTCTTCCTCTTCCAACAGTACGATGAACTGAAATAAAATATCCTGATATCGTTCTGCATTAATGGTGTACTCGAAAAAAATAGGACTGTTTATTTTCTTCCGCGATATCGCGCACCACACCCCCGACTTCTGCAGGTGTAATTGTTATTCGTGATAAAAGTGGGGATTTTCAGCGCCCAAATTCTACTGTTTTGGCTGTTTACGTAGCCGTCCAAATGAAACCGTGCTTCATCTGTGAAAAATAACGAATCCATAACATTAATTCCCTCACGCAGAAATCGACGGAACCGTTGACAATATTGTAGCCGTTTTTCTTTGTCGGGCTCAAGAAGTCGATGAACCGTTTAAACGCGATAAGGTCGTAATTGTAATCGTTTGGTCGCCCGATGAACAGTTGATTTAGACAAATTAATTTCAGCAGACAAACGTCCGATCGATTTATTTGGCGAGGCAAGTAATCGGTCTTTGATTTCAGCGACTGTATCTGTATTCAACACCGACGCAGATCTTTTGTGTTCCTTGTTATTAACAGAACCGGTATCTCTAAATTTTACGACTAACCTTGATACTGATGTTTTGTTAGGAGCCGGTTTATCTGGGTACTTATGGCGAAACAAATCTGAAACAAATGCAACCGCTGTTTTCGTACTGAAGTACGACTCGACAATGAAAACACGTTCATCTAGCGAAAACACCATCTTGTCTCTAGCAATACACTGAACGTTATGATTGCATTGTTGTTACTATCGGTAGTGTTCTACTGCGTCGCCGCGATGTTCAGATGTTGGACGAGTCCATTTCAGTAACGAGTAGGGGAGTAAGCTTGACTTTTGAAATTTCATAGATGAGTGATTGATGGGTTGCGTTTTATATGGGACTGCACAATATAGTTAAAAATTTTTAACCAAATTTTTAATACAGTTTAGTGACTAGAATTATACGTCATATTTAATATTATAATAGATGAAAGTAATTTTAAAACAACAAAACGTGGCAGAATGTAAATGAATATATTGACATTACATAAACATTAGTTAAAAAGATATTTTTTTTTTACCATTAAATAAAATGAAAATTTCACATATTTTTACTAGTAGATATACTTATTATAAATAACCGATTTTTTAGTGGATTCGCAAATAGACAACATTATTTTGTGATTCAGTGTATTACAGAAATATTTCTATTGCACCATCGATTTATCTCCTTTATTGAATTGTGATGTCGGTAAAAGATCTGATTACGGGCTGGGGTGACCCATTTATTTCAGCTGATGGCTTAATTATAAGTAAACTTCATTAGAACTTTGTACTGGTTTTATCATACGTATATTGAGACGTTCTTGAATCGCATATCAGTCCTTGTCAATAACGGTACATATTTTTACAAAACATTATGTTCGTGTGATGAATAAACGGTTTCCACAGTCACATATTTCATCCATAAAAGTCAACAAATAGATCTTAAAATGTATTTGTGCACCGTTAGTTTGAGGTGATACATCGTC
Organism: Lycorma delicatula; assembly: GCF_047948215.1. NCBI lineage: Eukaryota > Metazoa > Arthropoda > Insecta > Hemiptera > Fulgoridae > Lycorma > Lycorma delicatula. The sequence continues at coordinate 5,138,814 of NC_134455.1, read as the reverse complement.
AGTAAAACTGTATGAATTTATTTTTAAAAAATAAAAAGATTTTTAATAAATTATGCTAATATTTGTTAACAGTTATTGAATAACACTTTTATCATGAAAATAAGGAAGGAGAAAACTGTATGAATTCTGTAGGGGGTTTATGGAACCATAGAGTTGTTTCAAACAGTCATAAACCTAGCGTTACTCATTGAATTAAAACAATAAATTTGATACTTACAATTTTCTATATTATTAAATTAATATTCATCTCCCTACAAGTAAATAGTTTCTAGACAGTTTTAGAAAATACATCAACGAAAGTTTTTTTTATATTTAAGGAGTTTTTCAAATTATTATGCACTAAAATATAATTCTTAATTTTTTTCAGATGTTAATTAGTGAAAAATGTGGTAAATCGTTGAAGTCGACCAAAAACAATGCCTTTAAATATACGTTGATTTGTTACACGTTTAATCTTCGGCTTTGCTAATAATATATACTGTTACAATTCACTGAATTACAATAAAATGTAATTACGAATCTCCGGATTTCTTTGTATTGCAAGATGAGAGGGTGTAATTAAATTCGAATAGAATTTTGTCAGTAACGCTAGTAACAAGTTTTTAACTACAAATTGAGATAAAGTTATCTAAATTTAAAAAAAAAATTAATGAATTACAGATAATGTTGTACAGTAAAATATGAGAAATCATCACAAACTTTCTTCTGTTATTGAAATCTTTCTGTTATTATTTTAATAAACTTTTTAGGTTGATAAATTTAATTATCAGTTTGGTTACGGAGTTGTAGTTTACTAACAGTAATAAATTAGTAATTATAATATTTATTAAAGTAACTGAAAGATATTTTTTAAGAAAAAATATTTAAAGCATGAAAATATTTTAATTTCATCAAGAAAAAGAAGTTGTTTTAATACATTTTATTTTTAGATGTTGTAAAATAAAAATAAAAAGTTGTCAACCTCCGTGTATAAGTACGGTCTCGGCATTTCGGCATTTCGTGCGAAGGTCCCGGGTTCGAATCCCGGTCAGGCGTGATATTTTTTCGTAAGCTACCAGTTTCCATCGTACTAATGACCAAAACTGTTAATGTTTATTAACTTTTCATAACGTAAAATATAAAAAAAAATTAATGAAAACTTTTAAATTAGAATTAATGCAGTATAACTTTTAATTTTAATTATGTTTAAGTTACAATTTATTTTGTTAATAAAGTTTTATCTAATAAATAAAACCTCTGATTAAAATTAAAAAAAACAAAACAATGAGTTATTTCTATTTAAACAAAAAGTTAAGATATTGTCTTTCTTACAATTCAAGAACTATGTATCTTTTCGAGTAATACGCTATATTATTTTTTATACGTAAGGCAAACTGTTATTGTATATATAAAATAAATGGTATTTTTTTTTGTCTTCAGTCATTTGACTGGTTTGATGCAGCTCTCCAAGATTCCCTATCTAGTGCTAGTCGTTTCATTTCAGTATACCCTCTACATCCTACATCCCTAATAATTTGTTTTACATATTCCAAACGTGGCCTGCCTACACAATTTTTCCCTTCTACCTGTCCTTCAATATTAAAGCGACTATTCCAGGATGCCTTAGTATGTGGCCTCTAAGTCTATCTCTTCTTTTAACTATATTTTTCCAAATGCTTCTTTCTTCTTCTATTTGCCGTAATACCTCTTCATTTGTCACTTTATCCACCCGTCTGATTTTTAATATTCTCCTATAACATCGCATTTCAAAAGCTTCTAATCTTTTCTTCTCAGATACTCCAATCGACCAAGTTTCACTTCCATATAAGCGACACTCCAAACATACACTTTCAAAAATCTTTTCCTGACATTTAAATTAATTTTTGATGTAAACAAATTATATTTCTGACAGAAGGCTCGTTTCGCTTGTGGTATTCGGCATTTTATATCGCTCCTGCTTCGTCCATCTTTAGTAATTCTACTTCCCAAGTAACACTCCAAACATACACTTTCAAAAATCTTTTCCTGACATTTAAATTAATTTTTGATGTAAACAAATTATATTTCTGACAGAAGGCTCGTTTCGCTTGTGGTATTCGGCATTTTATATCGCTCCTGCTTCGTCCATCTTTAGTAATTCTACTTCCCAAGTAACAAAATTCTTCTACGTCCATAATCTTGTCTCCTCCTATTTTCACATTCAGTGTTCCAACTGGTATCATTGTTTTAAATACATGATACAATATGCCAGGTGATTCAAAAAGAACTTCTCAACTTTAGAAGCATTAATAATTTATTGAGATAACTGACGTACGGTTGAGGTCTCATTTCATAAAACCTCATCAATTTTGTCACTCAACATTCACTTTGGTTCGATTTGGCTTTCATTTGTTACGTGAAATGCTTCCCACCGAAAGTCGATTTCATTCCACACTGTATCTAGCAAGTCAGACATTACCTCTGCAGCTGCGGCAATAATTCGAAATCTTAGCTCAACAAGATCAGCAGGGAAAGTTGGTACATAAACCAGATCTTTAATGAAACCTTACAAGAAAAAATCTAGCGGGGTCAAATCTGGGGAGCGAGGTGGCAATGCAATTGGACCTACACGACCAATCCACCGATCTTGGAATCGAGTATCAAGAAAATGTCGGACTTTTAGGAGTAGTGAGGTGGTACCCATCCATCAGATCGTAATGGCGTCCATTTCGGCCATCATTGTCTAACTGAGAAATTAGAAAATTTTGAAACACGTTCAGATAAACGAAACCTTTTACACGCTCCTGGAAGAAGGTTGTACGGTCTTTGTTTGCTTTGAGCAAAAAAAAAATAAAAATAATCTTAGGGCTATCCCGAATGTATTGCAAAGTTTAATGAGGATTTTCGCTACCTCATATTTGGCAGTTATGAGTATCACCTAGCAACTGATGTGAAAGATAGACTAATCATAAACTTACATTGTCTAAAAATGTATCATCTCCAATTCTATCCTTCATTTCCATACAAAACTGCAGCCGAGCAACTACGTCGTCATCTATATTGTGTTGAACTATGGTTAGTTTGTACGGCTTCAAGTGCAATCATTTACGTAATACTTGTCAAACAATCATTTTCGGAACGCCAGTCTTACGTGACTCACGTCAAGTTGATATTTCAGACTACGTGCAAAGCTTTCTCTGTGTTGTTTCACACAGCTTCAGGGACGCGTGGGCGTCCTGAATATTTTGTATGTTTAACAAAACAACCTGATTCAACAAAGGTTTGGTGCCAAGAGTAAAATTGTACGGATACTAGGAGGCTCCCTACCGTACTCTCCACAAAAATTACGTTACTGCAGTTACTGTCTGCAAATCATGAAATCAAAATGCACCCCGAGCACATTCCGCACCAGTAAATATATCAATTTTTAACAACACTGGTAACAACGCTGGTGGTCTAATTCAGTACTAATGAACTACTTAAGTCAAAAAATGATGTGTGTTTCTATGAAATGAGACCTCAACCGGATTTGTAAGTTATCTCATTAAATATTTATAGCTAGCTCTATGTTGAGTACTGCTTACCTGTCTAAGCTTCATTCTTTTATTATGTGTTGACGCTAAAATTTCTTCTGTTAGTAGAAATTTAAAAATATCAGTACAATAACTTTTTGCAATGGAGTTATTCCTAAACGCGCCAACATATAATAAAAAAATGAAACTAAGAAAGATAAGCAGTACTCAACATAAAAATTATAATGTTCTAAATAAAAAATATAATAATATTATTACTATCTTAACAACAGATTTTTATATGCTTCTAAAGTTGTGAGCTTCTTTTTTAATCAGCTGCTATATATATATATTAATATATTGCTATATATATATATATATATATATATATATATATTAATATTTAATAACATTTAAAATATTATAAAAATTTAAAACAATTTATAAACTTAATAAGTTATTTAGATAACTTTTATTTTTATTGAAAAATAGAGAACAATTGACATTTAAGAGAACTACTCGCACGTAAAATATTTCCAATGTGATGTGAATGAGTTTAAAAATGTCATTTCTAATAGCATTGGAATAATATTTTTATAATAATATAATATTAATATATGGATGGATAATATTTTTTTCCGTTTCATTCCTATACCACAGGAATGCCAGCATTGAATTTTACCACTGTCTTTCAATTTTTCAGAAAATTTATATCGTTTTATGCTCAAATATTCTATACACACACTTTCCCAAAATATTTTATTAAGTAAATTTTTTAGTTCATTTTTAATAACTAAATTAAATTTTAATTTACCAATTTTTTTACTGATACTTAATATAAGAATGAATATTTGAATTTGAAACTGTAAATTATTCTTTTAAACGTTGGATTTATGCAAGTTTTTTCTAAATTCTTTATTTATTTTTTTTTTTGAAATAGTAAGTTTGTAGAAAATATCAGCATTTTCTTTACCTCTGAAATATTTTTCTAAAATAGTAATTAAATCCAAGTCCAGGAAAAATTCAAAATTAAATTTGTTTCTTCCTCGTGTAACACTACATTTCCTGGTTTAATAGTTTTCTTAAATATATGTAGAATCATGATATACGCTTATTTTATTAATACTAATTATCCAGTTATCTCTACTGGATTATTAATCGTCACTACATGCATCAATTTATTATATATTTCATCGTGTAAACGTAATTGGTATATATCTCCTAACTTTATATAGTAACTTGGTTTTGTTGAATAATAATAAAATTCTCTACAAGTTAAATAATTTACAGTGAAATATACGTTAGAAATGTATTTAAAAAAAATAATCTCTACTTATAATAATACGATATTTCTAAAAAAAAAATTACACCGTAACAAATTTTTTTCTAGTAATAAAATGAAGTGTTAAGAAGAACAATTAAAGCTATTTTAATACTTTGTTATTAAGAATTAAAATTTAACCGTTGTATTTAACTCATACGTTTTTTCTATAATAACTTTGTGTTTCCTAAAGCGAATGATACCTCCCACATTTATGAAACATCAAAATCCTATTATGTCCTTTTAGAAAAATTTTTATATACTTTGTTATATGATAAGGAGTTAAATTTTTATGGAGATGATAAAAATAAGTCCAGTTGTAAAAAAATTATTTCTTAAAACTACACAGTCGAAATTATTTCGCATTTTAATTTAATTTACCTAAGCAAGGAAGACTTAGAGTTATTAATTACGTTTTAATGCACTTAAAATGATCAAATCCATTATTTATTTTGTACTTTAATTTAAACTTCTTTAAATTTAGATTATAAAGTTAAGAGTATAAATTTCCATCTTTTGTAGGCTTTCATAAACATTTCTTCATAAATAGGAGTTTCCTGATCAGGATTCCGGATTTCCAAAGTTAATTAATTATTAATATGCACATTAACATTCTTGTTTAAACTTTAATAATCTATAAATTTGTAAACAATCTTTCAAAATAATGTTTATAAAGTTTTCTACAATAATTTCATTTTATTAATAATAACAATTTTATTATCTTCCATACCAAGTCAATTTGGTATGAATTAAAAAAAAAAAAAACAATTTGTTGTAATACTTTTTAATAGTTGAAGAGATTTTATTAAAAATAATTGTTGTTTTCAATAATTTAAATACAGAGAATTTTTTTCCCGTTAATTGGTATTTAAAATGATTTTACACTGAAAAGTACTTTAGATGCTCCTCCTCTGAGGACCACGAACTGTGTTTATAAGTGAAAAACATTGAGACCATGAAAATATACATATATTCTCGAATTTTCAAATAATTTTGAAAACTTAACTGAACCCGCACTAAATCCAAAACGTTTTTATTTATTCAAAAAAAAATAATGTGATAAATACTACCAGAGGTTATCGTAGAGTGCAAGGAATCTGTTAATAAACGCTCTAAATCATTTCCTGCTTTCATTAATTACTTTAGGTACTGGTGACGAAGAAAATAATTGATATTTTTGAATATTGACATAAACCCTCATTTTAGTTAACTTTTTCATTTCCATCAATAATTAATAAAAGAATTATTAAAACGATTAAACATCGTATTTTAGTGAATACATATTAAAGATTAAAGTACAGTATAATACTACCGTATCTCCTAGAAAAATTCACGTAGCAGGACAGTGAGGTAGTGGATGATCGATCTGTTCTTTTTTCACACACAAATAATAACTTAAATACTTACTACATTCAGCAATACGTAATTTTTTCAAAACAAAAATGACAGGTTACAGTTGAGTTATTTGATTAATGAATAGTTTAAAATGGTTACAGCACTAAAATAAAGGGATTTTCCCGTTTTTTTAATTTGGTTGCTGATATCCCAATATTATTAATACTACTAATATTGGGATAGTATTTTTGTAAAGAAAAAAAAACAAAACAGTTTTTTGCATTGTTTCTCTCATTAAATTTTAGATAAAAATCATTTATTATTTTTCTTATTTCTATTTAAAATAATAAAGTTAGATTCAGGCAGGAGAAAAGAATATAAAAAATATTTTTATAACATACAACTTCTGTTTGTTCATTACTATCATCTTTCGACACTAAATTTGACAATATTAAGATATTTCTAGACTTTTCTAACACTTTTTTATTCTTAAAGAAATTACAGACAAAAAAAATAAAACAATAAGGTCATTCATTACTAATAATAAAACATACATACAAATGAATAAATAAAAGAACCTACAGGCACTCACTGTTTTAGAGTATTATAAAAATATTAGTAAACTATTGGACACATGCGTGGTACGATAGTAAAATTTATATTCAAATAAGTACGCTTATTCACCTAAAAATAATCTCATATGTGGCTACAAAAACATACATAAACACAAACATATATGTATATATATATATATATATATATGAAATCAATTCATGCAAATTAACGAAAAGCTATTGTATTGTACAGAGAACACAATAATTAATTTCCAGTCTATTTTATTTTTAATATTCATTGTTTTGAACGTACGACTAACGTATAGAATCAGTTTAAAACAAGCAATCTCATGTAGTTAAGAATGTTTATATTTTAATAAAGTGAAATATTTTCTAAACTTTAAACTTTTAAAAATGTATCAGTGAAAAATTTAACCTAGGATAAACTTACATGGCTTTTATATGAAATAGACGGACACTTAAAGTCAAGTGCTTAAGTCAAAAATACACCTTTTGCTTTTAAATTAGGCTTCTTATCGGTGAGTGAACGAGCACGTTCGTGTGTGTTGAGTACAACATATCAACAGATATTAAATTTATAAATAATGCCTACTATTCTGAAATTACTATCATTATGCCCGATATTATATTAATTTTATCTGTAATTTTTTTAAATATAAGAAAAGTGTTAGGAAAGTCTAGAAATAACTTGATATTGATTGTCAAACTAAGCGTCAAAAGATGATAGAAACGAACAAACAAGAGTTATAATCTTCCTTTGTTAATAAGAAAATTAAAAACTTCAGCTTTACTGTAATTGAGACAGTACTAATCCTACGCGGTAACGTGTTTCGTATATATATATATATATATATATATATATAACTATTTTATTTAGCTAGTTTATAATGAAAAAAAAAATATAATTAAACTGATACGTAGACTGTAGAAAATCGTAGGGTTAGGGATGAATCTCTGTTCGGATTATGACAATAAATGCTAGTTTTAATCATATTAAACACCGACTGTCCATCAGATTTGTTGTACATTCTATAGCTAAGACAAATAATAAACCTTGCATTGCTGGCAGAGAGCCTAATGGGTTTCAATCAATATGTCGTGGGACCTGCGCTTTGTTTGCCATTACTTGGCGGATGTCAGCCTGACACCCCCGTACGAATCTGCCTCCACAATACTCAGCCGCGAGTACCGTGACGTTCTTTATCAAAGGAAATTAGTTTTAACAAAAACTCGGCATCATAGAACTAACCTCGAATTCTCGGATAATATTGTAGTAAATTAGAATGAATAAATTATTAGTCTACATGATTCACTCGTGAATAACAAGCGAAACTTCACAAAATCCCAACCATAACATAATTTTAACAATGTTATCCAGAAATCGTTACACAATATCTGGTACCTGTAATTTTTAAATCTACTAAATCAATTATATCATAATTTTATAGAATCTGTGCTACATTTCAATCTATTATAAAATTCAATGCTTAGGTTTTACATTCGCTTTGACTCTAAATCCTTGATTAAAATATAGGTCTAAGCTTTAATATATGAGGGCTTTAAACATAATACCACTATCTTTTTATAAAACATCAAGTTTCTAATTTTATTTTCAAAATCTTAATTCATTATAGCAAATTACAATTACAGAAAAAAAGTTGATTAAGTGAGAAATAAAAAGGATTATAAAGAATATATTTTAATACTGAAAAATTGTAGTCGATAATATCTAACGAATTAAAATCAAAATTTAATTTAAACAGAACAATGAGACGATTGATTTTATTAATTAATTTTTTTTTTTTAAATTCATTATTACTTTTATCAATTTGAAAATGTAGAAAACTTACTTACCGATGATGAGTGTCACATGAAAATATGTTTGAAAAATTATAGCCTGAAATAAAAAAAAAACTTGTTAGGTACAACCAATAAAATTTAAACCATTAACTTATTTAAAGTTACATTAAATAATATTTACTGTGCACAAGATTAATGCCCTCCCGGAGCTTCTAACTGAGAGAATGCGTTTCTTATACTCCTGAGGTTTTTTGCATTTTTGAATCTAGATTCTGAATTTTTAATGATTAAATTAGAATCGGATAAAAACGTTTTACAGTATGAGAAATAGCTATTCTTATAAGCATTATATATTCTTACTTTTTTGTGGGGATTACAGATTCTTTTAAACGAGAATTTAACTTCAATTTTTTGTATGCAAAATTCTGAAATTAATTTCATTAAATTGATTAGTATGTTTCAAAATACTTTTTTTTTGCACCAAATGAGTATTGTTTTTTTTTTTTGATTTGATTTTTTTATTTACCTATAATGCACAATCTTAAAGTAAAATAATAATTATATCATTATTAAATAAATCATTATATGAAGAGGTATATTTCTTGAGAATTGACAGAAACATCTATACAATTAAGTAGAAATAAATATGTTCTGCGTATAAATAGTTAAAATATTAATTCATAAGATGTATATCTCGTAAGGTAAAATAGTATACTAGAAAATAAAAAAGAAATGTTTTTCATGGTATTTAACCACGTTAAGGAACAGAATTGAAAAAAAAAATTATGAGGTTGATTACTGTGAGAGGCGACGGTATTTTTTATTTTATCCAAAAACGTTTTACTGGAAATAGTTGTTTGTGAAAGTATATAAATGATCCGGTATCAATATTGCGAATGATCAAGACAAATATAATTAATTTCCTCTTGTAAGTAGAGGCAATATATGCATTGGTTCTCGATAGAAAGTGTATATTATACATCATCGTGTCAGTCTTTCTTACACCTGTAGACCATCTAAAGAACTTTATGTATAGAAAATAAACTATAATCAAAGTTGATTACTTTAAGAGTAATGATATTTATTAAAAAGCTGGACCCAGCGTTGAAAAGAGTAAATGGATGAATTGTACAACAAAATATACTGTTGATATGTAACAGTACATTTTGCTTACTGTAAAGAGCAACAAAAAATTATTTTATTCCTCGTTCCAATAAATAAGCCTCGTATGTTTTATACTTCGGAATGACTACGTTTAAATTTTGGAGTAAGTATGTCTTATGTCATGTCTCCTACAACCATTACGATCATGGCACCTTACACACGTATAACTGGTATGATTAATTTCAAGAGGTTAACCTATAATTTGCAATTAGCACTTTTAAGAAATCAATAGAACTGGTATTTTTACTCGTTTTGAAAAGGTAATTAATAAAATATATAAAATACTAATAAGAAGCGTTATTAAGAGTAATCATAAATACGAAAGGGAGAAAACGATATTAAAATAAATCTGGAAAATTTTACATGATTTTCCCGGCAGTTAGTATTAAAAATTAAAAGAGAACCAAAGAAACAAAAAACGGAATATATATTTTAGAGATGAGAATGAATTTTATGAATTATTTTTATAAAAAAATTCATATATATATTTATTTATATATAAATTAAACTTATCTTGTCTGTTTAAGTAGCATTTTATCTAAATATAACATCCCCTTCAATAAATACTAAAATAAAAAAAATAAAATATTCCAAAAACATATCTCCCTTTTTGCTCCGAGGTTTATACTTTAATTAATTGTAAACGTTACTCATTTCTTTAAACATCTGATGTATAAGCTTTAAAAAAGTTTAAAAAAATATATTTAAGCTGAAGTGAGATAGAGCAAAAGAACAAAAAAAATAATACGTTTATTTCAATTTAAGAGGTTTAGGTTGATTTTTGAAAACCTTTTTGGGTTATTTACATATGCATCGTAGATAACATATTTTCTTTAAAATGCTTCTGAATAAAATCAAAATTGGTTTATTCGCGATATCTTCCGACCCGCTTAACTAATTTTGAAAAAAATATGATCAATACCCCGTATAGAAATACTTGAGTAAAATTTGAACGAAATCGGTTTGATCAATCCTGAGATGTAAATAGTAGTGGTACACAGATACGTACGCATATACATTATTTTTTTTTAATCCATATGAACTAGTGGACCCTAAAACGTAAAGATTTGCAATAAAACCTGATATCCTATTTTTGGTACGATTACCATAATTTCCCCTTTAATTTGTTATTCAGGCTAGATTCGCCGGGGAAATAATTAACACTACTGCTATATTGTAACTATTTTTCTGTACTGCTTCTCGTAAGAAAAGGAGCTGGAATGGAATAGAACATTATACAATGGATTTGCTTTACGACAGATAACCGTATGATTATGTAGGAGAACAAAAATTACGTATGTAAATGTATTTCGCTTACTAATTTTCTAAGTAGAGGTTGACGATTTAAATAGAGGCGCGGTTATAAATAAATTGTTAAGAAATTTAGTACATGTATTAGTTCAACGAAAATTAATTTTTTTTTCTTTTTTTGTGAAAAAATGGAAAACAACTTTTTTCTTATCCAACATACATTTCTCTATTTCTTTGGAAAGACACATTAAGCAGTTAACTACCAACCAACGAAACACAATTAATCCAATAATTAGTAAATCCTTACTTTTGTATCAAAGAACAAATGAAAGAAAAATTTGATTAAAATTGTAAAAGAGAATAAATAATTCAATAAAATGATTGCAGTAACTCCGAAAAAAAGACCACATTCATTAAGAAACAAACGTTTCCTAATTTCTTCCTTCTACGTGATAGAAATCAAGTCAAAATATATCGATCGTCGTTAGAAAAAGTAATTTTAGTCGTAAACTTTATTTATTTATTATTAGTAAAGTTAGCAAATGTTACCGGGATGTGTGTAATCTCAAATCCGAGAAGTTCTACGGCTTGCTTCTTTATTCGACTTGACTGCCTGCCCGTGACTTTCTTTAAAAAAAAATACCTAAAATGTAAAAGTTTTCATAAAAATCTGAACAGTATTAACTAAACCGTTAAGAGTAATCCTTAGAAACGTAATGGAGAAAATTCTGCGGTTCTCTCAGCTAGGCTGTAGTTGTACAAGTATAAAAAGCATAGTAATACAGAACCAGAAGACGAGAAGTAAAAAAAACTGCATATAACTTCTATTAGAATTAATTATTAAAACGAATTTAAAATAAAAAATAAACATATATACATATATATATATATATATATAAATGTTAAGTTCGTTTGTGTACGGCTTCAAAAATTCAAAATGTTCTGCACCGATTGAGCTCAAATTTTAGCACAATATTATAACCCGCATCAAAGATTGCATTTATTTATTTTTCGCATCAGTCACATACCCGGGACCGCGAGAAAACAGTTTTTTTAATGGTCAGCTGTGTACCAGTGACCGCGCCATCTGTCGGAAGCGAGGGGAACACTCGCTATACTAGCTAACGACAACCGCAGTCACATGTGAAACAATACCTGTTCCCAAATACATTGTTTAACAAAAAAAACCACTTGCATCTGATTCAGATTATTATACAATCTGAATTAAATATTCACTTTAATCGAGGTACTTTTGTGTGATCGTGTCGTGATTGAGCTGCGCCTTTCACCAAGCTCTGAATTTATTAGAAAACGACCTACAGTGGGATATATGTATTAATGACGCGTGCAACACTGCACATCCAAACCAAATTCGCGCATTATTCGCAATTATATTGACCGCTTGCTTCCCTACATCTCCCACAGAGTTATGGGAAAGATATCGAACGCATATGGCTGAGGATATTTTGCCTAGAAAATACCAATTTGACCGTGGAATTTAGAGAATGCATTTACAACGAAGCACTGATAATTATTGAAGACAAGTGCTTAGCTATTGCAAATAAAGTTTGTTAGTCAATCGGGAATGCCAGCACCCACCCGAGCTGCGACTGCTGATTTGATGTGGATTTACGCCGTAACAGAGTTACAACATCGGTGATCTTCAGACATATGTCCAATCAAACATTCCCAAATTAACGCGTGAACAGAAAGTCATTTATGATCGCATAATGCAAATGATAAATGACGGAGTTGAGGGACCTTCTTCTTGGATGCGCCAGGAGGAACTGGGAAAACATTCCTCATTAGATTGATTTTAGCAACGGTTCGATCAAAAAATGACAATTATCCTGTTGCGGAATATTAATCGGCCAAAACTTTGCAACGGCACGCGACTTGCAGTTAAGAAATTGATGAATAACGTAGTGGAAGCAACGATTTTAACGGGGCTTTTCAAAGGTGAAGATCTCCTCATTCCTCGAATACCCATAATCCCGTCCGATACCATTTTAATTTAAAAGATTGCAAATGCCAATCGGATTGGCATTTGCAATCACAATCAGTAAAGCTCAAGGTCAATCTTTAGAATTGTGTGGTTTGGATTTAGATGCGGATTGCTTCTCACATGGGCAACTGTATGTTGCGTGTTCCCGAGTCGACAAACCAAACAGCCTTTATATCTACGCAGACAGTGGAAAAACAAAAAAAATATTGTATGACCACAAATATTGCAAAAATTAAACTTCTATGGAACGTATGCTTTGTTTTGTTTCTCATTTCTCATCCATGCAACAACAATGTGCCACAGCAAAGTGTGGCGGATAGAGCTAGTATATAAATAAAAGTGCATGCGCAGCATGTATCAAGTGGTACGCGTATGTGTAAGTGATATGGTGTGGTACGTATGTATGCGCGCACACGTATGTTTTACTATTTTCATAAAGATTTCTTTAAAGGAATGAGTTTCCAATCCAACCAGTGTGATTTTTTATGGTTATATGACGCAGCAGTTAATTATATTATTATTTTCGTATATATCACAATCATTTGTTTCTTAAAATTTTAACAAGTTTCTACATCTGCTATGTAATAATAATTCACACGTACTTGAATTTTAATGATTTTTTTTCCTATCAATGAGAATCAAAATTTAAAAGTTAAATATTGAGTTTAATTTCCCATTTTTAATTATACTTGTTTACGTTATTATAAATAATTTTGTCTACCAAATAAAATCGTTTTCAGTGTTTCACTTTCGATTCATACATGCTAATAACTGAATTGAATCTGTTGAAATTAATAAAACCATTAAATCACTTTTCAGCAATTCATTGTATTACTTATTTAACAAAATTATTCTAAGTTTTTTGTTTGTTAATACTGACTGCTTACTGAACAAAATTATATTTCAATAATATATATTACATTGGATAAAACAGAAAATCTAAATTTCTTTCACCTAGTTGCATATTTTGCAACATTATAAAATGTTGGACATCCATTAAATTACAGGATACGACTCTTTTTTAGAGTGGACAGTAGCAATTTTATCGTGTGCATGGCACAAAAATGTGGGAAAATACAAACTTGACAGAAATATAGACACTCTTAATATTTAAAAGGAAATGAAAACGTTACTGTACATCAAAGGAGTGGTAACATTATTAAAATTTAGCTTAAAAAAATACATAAAATCAATAGTAATAGAATTAATGTATACCAAATAAGATGTGTTTTAATTATTATTACAGTGATAATTATTATTACTTTTTTTTTATGTATTTGCTATATCGAATAAAAGAAGTAGTAGGTTTATGTGTACTAACCCACCGGGTTGGTCTAGTGGTAAATTTATAGTCGCAATTTGACTGATTTCGAAGTCGAAAATTTTAAGGTTCAAATCCAAGTAAAGGCGATTGCTTTTATACGGATTTGAATATTAGATCGTGGCTACCAGTGTTCTTTGGTTGTTGGGTTTCAATTAACCACACATCTAAAGAACTAAAGATCTAAACACCTCTAAACATCACAAAACATACATCTAAACATCTCTTTCAGTGATGATCGACCTGAGATTGTACAAGACTCCACTTCATTTACCTTCATACATATAATCCTCATCCTCTGAAGTAATACCTTACGGTGATTCCGGAGGCTAAACAGAAATGAACAAAAGAAGGCTTATGTGTACTGCGTTGTTTTTCGACAGAGAGAAATGTATTTATTTGTGGCTTTATTTTAGCTATCCTATTATTTTTTATGGCTATATCGCAAGGCACAAAGATAACTAATCAGACTAGCTTTCACTCTCTCTCTTTTTCCTGTTTAGCCTCCGGTAACTACCGTTTAGATAATTCTTCAGAGGATGAATGAGGATGATATGTATGAGTGTAAATGAAGTGTGGTCCTGTACATTCTCAGTTCGACCATTCCTGAGATGTGTGGTTAATTGAAACCCAACCACCAAAGAACACCGGTATCCACGATCTAGTAATCAAATCCGTGTAAAAATAACTGGCTTTACTAGGACTTGAACGCTGTAACTGTCGACTTTCCAAATCAGCTGATTTGGGAAGACGCGTAAACCACTAGACCAACCCGAAGGGTTAGACTAGCTTTCACTGGAAATAATGAAGTTCACTAGATACGAGCTCCGAAGTTAAAATAAATGAACGACGTATCGTTTGTAGCGGTAATAACTTCGGCGATAAAGTCCGGCTCTGAACTCTTGATTGGTTCTAATTTTAGTTAACAATGAAGTTAGCTATGTAAAACAAATTTAATTTTCACTCTGTCTATTAAACCTGATAATAAATTTTAAAATTGGCTAGTTTTTCTAAAGTGATTTGTCAGTTAAGTTGTAGAACTGACGCCTAAAAGTAATGGAGTCTAATACAGAATCGATGGTATTCACTCAAGACACGTCATTTATTTTATTTAAATTATACACAAACAAAAAATTACCTACTGCAAATCCTACTCGTAAATAAGAAAAAGCATATCTTCCCGTAAAGACTTTTTGTAATATGGAATATTTTAAACTGAATTTTCTTATTCAAGGATAAAATTTACATACAAACTTATTGTTCTTCATAATCTTACCGTATTATCCATCAGTGTCTTTTGGAATTGTGACTGATAATTTGAAAATACAGAAAAATGTTTACACTTTTTTTTTGTGACTTCGTTTCGGCACTACAGACCACGCTAAATATTAGCTAAGATTTACTTAGCTGTACTTTTTCATTCATTCTTCTAATATGTCAAAAAAAATGTAATCCTCTTTTCTTAAAGGTTGTAGTGACTTCGTCAGTATTTTTGAAGAGTTTGCGTTTGATATTAATGAACAGTTTCCGTCAGTCGTGATTGATCCTACAATCTTTCTTAAAGATTTTCTTTATTTTTTTCTTCATGTCTATCAGTCTAATTATGCTGTTCAACAGTAGATATTCTATGTATAGAATAACATTGTATTGTATAAAAATACAAATAAATTAAATATGTTGCCAGAAGAAATATATAAAAACTTTATGGCGGGAAAGATTAATAAAACGAAATTTTTTAATCTGTCATCAGGGAGTAGGAATGGAGTAATTTTTAAAATTTATAGTAGATTTGACTTAATTAAATAGCATTCGAACACTATCCGTACTATGGTATTATTGTAAACTGAAACGTCACTATAGATTAATATTTAATTACGGTAAATGGATATTTTATCGAAAACATTAACACTATAAAATCACATGTATACTGCTAAAAATGGAAATGTTAACCCGAAGATTGGAAAAAATATCTAAATGCATAGTATTCCAATAGGAAGCTTTTAGAGTTATTAAAATATTCATATTGTTGTAAAGTGGCGTTATATTTAACAGTGTTATATCTGTAATTAAGTTCAACCAGGTGGTGATTTGTTTAACGGCTGATGCAGAACTGTGTTGATGACAACGTCTATAAATTACTTTCAAGATTTGATGATGCAAAGCCTAATACTTCACATTCAAGTAAGCCCTCACTAATGTTATGTCATAAATAGTAATATATAATATGGTTTACACAGAATAAAGATTTTCATAGAATATATATATATATATATATATATATATTATATATATATAACGTTATATATATATAACGATATATATATTATATATATATAACGAATATATATATAACGTTAATTATCAGATTTATGTATATATATATATATAAATCTGATAAATCTGATAATTAACGTTAAGTATAACTTTCACTGTTTGTAATCATATAAAAGTTAATCATTCAGTATCGTATTAAGTAAGTGGGCTATCGTTTTAAAGCCGGACTGTCAAGGTACATAAAACATTTTTTTTTTTTTAAAATTAGTTATCCTTCTTCTCATACCAATACATTAATACTACTTTTCTCATTTTCAGCTGTTTCTGATAGTAAGAAGTTTTTTCTTTTACTTTAGATTTTGTGTTTTTATTTTTAATATATAAATATTATAACAAGGATGTTGATTATTATGTGGCAATTCAGAAAGGTATTGAATTACAAAAGTGCTTTTTGTATATTTTATTTACTTTATTTACCAGTTTTTAATCGAATTTTCGGGTTAACCTATAGCCTGCAGTAGGGAGGGTAATTATGGATCAGCTACCGGCTGTTACAAATATTGAGAACGAAACAAATGGCTCTTGTTTGCTGTCTTCTCTCACACTTGTCGCCATGTAACGGGGATCCCAGGAAACAATCTCATCTTTAACTAATTAGGGTTGATATTATATTCTATGATGTCTCAGAAAGTAAGATACTGACATCGTATTTTCATAAAAAAAACCCTATACAATGCCGGACTGTGCCAGTATTATTTATGCCTAAAAAGTAGCGATCTCCCGTTCGTAGCACTACTGAATTACCTTTATCAAATCGTTATCAGGACCTACCAATGGAGGATGATAACGTTGAGGGTTCTCAAAGGGACAACGTTTGGTCCTCGCCGGTAGTTCTATACAGCGTTACTGTTGTTATGTGGCTGTGTGAGTTATTAGAAACGGAGGTTATTAAATGGCTACAGTATAAAAGTAATTAGCTCTAAGAAACTGCGTGTGATCTCGAAGATAACGTATACAAAAGGGTAATTAATCTGGTCCGTGAACACAATTTGATTGGTGACACGTTTACGAAGAAAAAACTAGAGGGGTTTTCGTGTTGTTTTGAGGAACTTACACTTCTCGATTCAAAAAGATACCATCGAGGAACAAATTGAGGAACAATTTGACGTAAGCGTAATCAATGCTCGTCATTGGTTGACAAACATACCGTTATTGATGTTTTTCATCAATTTGGAGCTCAAAGATGACAATAAGCAAGCGTTTAATATTAACATTGCAAACTGCGGGGTTACACTTGAGACACTCAAAATATTTCCTGGATTGGTGCAGTTCATGAGATGCCAGCGATACAGCCACACACAAAGAACAACACCATGAGGCCTTACTGTTGTTTTAAATGTGCGTGAACCACAAAACTGCAAGTTGTTTTAAAGACCAAAATATTCCGGCAACTTTTGTGCTCTGCCAATTAAACAATCCCGCTAATTACAGAAGATACAACATTTATACCAAAATCTTGGACAGAAAACCGAGGCAAAGGGTACAAGCTACTATAGAGAATGCTACTCCACTCGAGACTCGGGACAAACAGAGCGTTTTCGGCAATGCAAATTTCCCTTCTTTAGGTAAACGAAAGACTAGGGATCCAACTGCTAATGCCAATGCTTATCCTAATGCTTATGCCGCGGCTGTTGAGCGTGACATCCGTGGAGATGCCGAAGAGAAGCTAGAAAAATTAAATAATAAACTAGAATTTCTAGTGCCACAAATTGGTAGTCTAATGGTCTTGCTTAATAAGGTGAAAAGCAAAATTTTTAGATTTTTAAGAGTTGTTACCTGGAATATTAATGGCCTCACTAGTCGAAAACAGGAATTAGAAGCTTTAATAATGCCCGAGTCATTCGACGTCGTTCTACTCTCTGAGACACACTTCACTAATCCTTTTTTCTAAAAAAACTAATCATCCTGCTGGCAGAGCCATGGAGGTACTGCATTGCTCATTAGAAATGCGATAATGAATTACCTACTACCAGAATACAGGTCACATCACATACAGGCAATCACGGTGAGATCCCAGAATGCCTTGGACCTCTCAGACTGTAGGCGATCTACTGTCTTCCTCAACACACGGTCATGGATGGCTCATTCTCTGAGTTATTTTCAATGCTAGGATCCCGTTTTATCGTAGGAGATGACAGGAGTTTGAAACATCTTCTCTGGGGCTCTAGACTAATAACTATTAGAGGCAGGATTTTAAAGGTTTGCATCAATAACCACGCACCTCAACGAGATGTCTAGGTTGCAACCAACTTACATGCCGTCAGATTCGACAAAGATCCCAGACTTGTTGAACTTCTATGCCACTTGAGGAATTTCATAGCTGTACACTGAGGTAAGAAACAGCTACGATTCGACGTCTGATGGTTTCCCTTTCCTGCTTACCATTAGTACTATGGTGATAAAGAAAAGTAAAACACCTGACCTTCTTAACAACAGGAATTCGTATGAAGCTGGGTAGACGACAAGCTGGTATTACATGTACCACTGAAATGTTCTGCTGATATCGACATTTCACGTCAATCTTGCAAGAAGGGGTCTGGCACTCGACACCTGAGATCGGGCATATGATTGGGAGGAACGGACTACCCGAGGTAGGTGATGGACGGTATTTTTATTAAAAGGAGGCTTAAGAGGAGATGGAAATATTTCAGGAGACCAGCGTATAGGATATCTTTGATCAGTGCTGCTTGTACGTTGAAAAACCTACTGAGGTCTACTAAAAATGAGACATTAAAAATTAACTCGAGAATCTATCTCCTTTGCGCAGAAATAGGTTCTCCCTATGGAGACCCACCAAGAATCTTCAATAGCCTCCACCCTCAATTTATGCTTAGAAGACGTTGGATGGTTCATAGGCTGAGAGCAACGAAGAGAAGGCTAACCAGTTTACTCTTACCTGAGTAAGAACCTTTAAGCCATCTGACATACGGTGTGCTGGCGAGGAGGGATTCTCGAATTTTTGAGCAGCCCGATTATTTTGAGTCTTCCAGTTATGCCATTTTCATCATCAGAGGTTCTGCAAATAATCAGGATGGAGCAGGATTCACAGAAGGCTTCAGGTTTTACTTAGTTACTAACAAAATGATACTTATTCTTCCTTCCACAGCCATCCTGTATGTAACACATCTCTTTGATGGTATACTGCACACTATGTGCTTCCCGACAGAGTGGAAGTTTTCACAAATGGTTATAGTCTGAAAACCAGGTAAACTGTAAACGAGATATCTATCTTCGTACAGGCTGATAAGTCTATTAGCTATTTTGTTTAAAATGTTTGAAAGACACTTTGGAGGCTGTGGGCTGTTTTTGAGCGTGGTTATGTTATTTCTGATCATCAGTTTGGCTTCCAAGGTGATCACTCTACTATTCAGTTGACACATAAACTTGTTAAGGTTATCAGCAAGTCCGTCGAGGAGAACAAATAATGTTCTACTGCCTTCTGGGATATTCAGCAGGCCTTTTAAAAGATCTGGCTGCCGGGCCTGTTATACAATTTAAAAAAGCGCCCACCTCAACTGTCTTACATAGTTCTGTGTAGTTATCAGCCCAAATGTTTTTCGTAGGTAAAGTATAATAAGGAGTTGTCTGTGTTCTGTGACACTAAGTCTGAGGTTCCTTAAGGCTTGGTTTATGACCCTGTTATATTCTATATATTCACAGTGGACTTTCCGACACTGGACTACTTATGGTGCTCCATCAGCAAATGGTTGCTCCATTTGCTGATGACAAATGTTTGCCGGCTATCCTGGTAGTCAGTGTTGACCCAACTCTAGCTTCAAGTAAATTACAATCTGAATTAGATGAAGTCAACGGATGGCAATCTAAATGGAAGAATAAGGTTAATCAACCGACGTCGTGTAATAGAATATTCGTAATAACGAAAGTACACGGCCCACAGATCCACCTTTTTTTTTTTTGCGTTGGAGGAGGGAAAAACTTTACCAGCCGCCGTCCGTCTGTAACAGACGGTAGTGTCAGGCTCTGCCCGACTAAAACATCTCCCCCTTTATCACATAGGAACTGGATCTAACCGTAGGGCATGAACACGGTTCCCATGCAATCGACGCCAGCACCCGGATAGCTGGCCTCCAAGCAGAAGTGTCCAGCATGAAAAAAGACATAAATGTAAGTACAAAAACTTGTTAGAAATCTTTGCTTCATTTTGTAATATTTTTAATTTGTTTATCAAAAATCGTATAAAACTATTACATTTGCATCTTAAGAATTTCAGTATGGCTTCATTTTATCTTCTGACTGTGCAGCTATCAACGCGAAACATTTCCTAGCCATTTAAAAAAAAAGCGTTTGTAAAAATACTTTTATGAGAACGTATTTGTTTGTGGTTATTTGACAGATTAGCGGTAATTGAACCTAAGTAGGTTCATTAACGCAAAATCCAAAATTTTGTTTTCATTAAGAATGATCCACAACTTATGAGAATTATTCTTGAAAATCATGTTCATTTTGGATTCTAAAATATTAAAATATACTAGTTCGTAGATTTTATTTTCCAAAATCAAATAACGCACCATATTCGAATAAAATTACTGCTGAATTGAAAAATTAAAGTTTTAAACCTGTAATTAATTTACTCACCTCAGTTAAATTAAAGTTAGTGGTTATTTAACTCACAGCATAAATGGTTTATTTGCTTAGAAAAAATTTAAAAAAATGGTAGTTGAATCCATAGAATAGCTAGCTAATTATTTAAAATATTAAATAAAATTTCTGTTTAAAACTTGATCATAACAATTAGGATGAAGGTAAATGCGTTTATGGACTTAATTCTAACCGAACCAACTTTCATTTATTTATTTTTAGCATTTTGTCTACTGTTTTATGTATCGCTTAAAGGTATAATCGACTATTATAAGATTAAGAGTTTTCTATCGACAAATTAATATTTGAAGCTAATTACAGAACAATACAGAAAAAATAACATGTAAACAATTTAAAAAATAAAATCCAAAGAATTTAAAAATGTTAAACAATGAATTCGTTAAAAATATTTTTTTAGTGTTGTTTAAATACGTAGGAACTCATAAATCAAGTGATGAGTTACTCAGATCAGAGCCATGTCGTACAGATTAACGAGTTGAGTCAAGCCGGATTAAATATGACGTACGTATATTAATTAATATTGAGGGACGGTTTGTTAGTATGCAAATTTTGATTCGTGAATTAACAAGAATTCATTTAAACATGGGAAGGGATGATGTTTTGTTGGTACCGGGAAAGAACGGGAATAGGATAAAACAGGATACCATGAGATGAATCATCCATGCATATTCCAATTTGCCTATGCCCTGTCCCTCCCGGATTATATCAGTTTTTATCTAATGACCCCTCATAGACTTCCCATGAATTCCCCATAGCGTGTTAATTTATCCTTTTTACCCGTGATCGACCAAATAAACAACACTTTATGGAGATATAATTTTTGTGTGTATTATTATGAAGTATTCATTTACGAATTAAATTCAAATTTAAATTTATTATTGTTATTTATTTTCAGTTAATTTATGAAATACAACAAATATCCATCTTGTTTTGTTGAATTGCTGACAAATTGCAGAAAAAATTTTAATGATAAATTATATCATTATCATTATTATTTACTTATAGTTCTAAAGCCCGTATTTTTCTTGTTCCCAATTTTCTCAACTTTACTTTGACTTCAGACACGAATTTTGCTGTAATTTTACTTACACCGATTTTTCACTAAGTCAAGAACAATTTGGCAAGAACGGCAAGAACAATTTGCATACCGTAAGCAATACTAATTAAAAGAAATTAGAGGGAAATTGTATTCGTAAAGATACTCAGGAAATTTATATTAGGAAACTTTTTTTTTTTTAAATACGTACAGGATGGCTTAAGAAGAAAAAAACAAAATCACAAATTAATTCTATTTTCAATCGTATCTCTTACCTTATAAATGCATATAATGTTTTCAATAAATTAAAAAAAAATCATATAACATTGTAATATAAAAGTGATTTTTAAAGTAATATTGTGCGGACAGTATAAAATTTAACTCGGTCCAAATGCTGAGATAGTTCAGCTACATATTGTATCAGTTTTATTCATGATTAATAAGGATAATTATTCAAAATAAATTAAGAAAACAGAAGTTAGAAATAAGAAATTTTTAATTTGTTGGTTAAAAAGTACCCTTTCAACGATAATTCAGTCTGTAAAAATATGTTTCCATGAGCCGTTGATAAACGGTATGAATGGTAATAAATAAAAATAATTTAAATAGATTTTAATATAAGATGAAATATGAAACATAGTTATTAGAATTTTTGTGGATTTTTTTATAGCTGGTTACTAAGTTACGAATGATTTTTTAATGAACGTAATAAAATACGTAAAATAAGAAGAAATATTAATTAGAGTTACATTCAGTCATAAAATAATAAATAATTAATAATTTGTAAAAGTGACAACAAAAAAATGTGAATTTTGTTTAAAATAACAAAAAAAAAATTGTTAAAATAAAATATGTTAAATAAGAAATAAATTGCATTTTTATCTTCTAAAAGTCTAGAGAGGTGTCATTGTTTTCAATGTTCTACAGTATGGAAAAGGTCAAACAACCTTTTCTAGTATACTCATCGTAACAATTATGTAAAATAAAATTTCTTTTTTTTTTTCAGTCATTGACTGGTTTGATGCAGCTGTCCAAGATTCCCTATCTAGTGCTAATCGTTTCATTTCAGTATACCCCCTACATCCTACATCCCTAACAATTTGTTTTACATATTCCAAACGTGGCCTGCCTACACAATTTTTTCCTTCTATCTGTCCTTCCAATATTAACGTGACTATTCCAGGATGCCTTAGTATATGGCCTATAAGTCTATCTCTTCTTTTAACTATAGTTTTCCAAATGCTTCTTTCTTCATCTATTTGCCACAATACCTCTTCATTTGTCACTTTATCCACCCATCTGATTTTTAACATTCTCCTATAGCACCGCATTTCAAAAGCTTCTAATCTTTTTTTCTCAGATACTCCGATCGTCCAAGTTTCACTTGCATATAAAGCGACACTCCAAACTAATACTTTCAAAAATCTTCTCCTGACATTTAAATTAATTTTTGATGTAAACAAATTATGTTTCTTACTGAAGGCTCGTTTCCCTTGTGCTGTTCGGCATTTTATATCGCTCCTGCTTCGTCCATCTTTAGAAATTCTACTTCCCAAATAACAAAATTCTTATACCTCCATAATCTTTTCTCTTCCTATTTTCACATTCATTGGTCCATCTTTGTTATTTCTAATACATTTCATTACTTTTGTTTTGTATTTGTTTATTTTCATGAGATAGTTCTTGCGTAGGATTTCATCTATGCCGTTCATTGTTTCTTCTAAATCCTTTTTACTCTCGGCTAGAATTACTATATCATCGGCAAATCGTGGCATCTTTATCTTTACACCTTGTACTGTTACTCCGAATCTAAATTGTTTTTTAACATCATTAACTGCTAGTCAAAGATTAAAAAAAACTGCTAGTAAAGATTAAAAAGTAACGGGGATAGGGAAAATCCTTATCGGACTCCCTTTCTTATTACGGCTTCTTTCTTATGTTCTTCGATTGTTACTGTTACTGTTTGGTTCCTGTACATGTTAGCAATTGTTCTTCTATCTCTGTATTTGAACCCTAATTTTTTTAAAATGCTGAACATTTTATTCCAGTCTACGTTATCGAATGACTTTTCTAGGTCTATAAACGCCAAGTATGTCGGTTTGTTTTTCTTTAATCTTCCTTCTACTATTAATCTGAGGCCTAAAATTGCTTCCCTTGTCCCTATACTTTTCCTGAAACCAAATTGTTCTTCTCCTAACACTTCTTCCACTCTCCTCTCTATTCTTCAGTATAGAATTCTAGTTAAGATTTTTGATGCATGACTAGTTAAACTAATTGTTCTGTATTCTTCACATTTATCTGCCCGTTTTAAATTAAAACGGTATAAATAAAAATAAATTGTATCTTTCTTTTATCATATTTTATTTTAAGAAAATCTTATTCTCTATTAATTTTTCATTATTATTTTAATACTCGATTTGGTTTTTGTGGGAAAATTTTGGAACAGGAAACCAATTTACCGAAAAGAATACAAATATAAGTAAACTTTAACAAAGGGGTAAATTATAGAACAGGAGTATGATGAGTTATTATTAAGGGTAGATCAGTAACAAGTGTTACTGAACGTTATAAAATTAATTTAGGTGAATAGTTTTTTTTTACGTCATCGATCAAGTTATTTGTACAATGAAACAATAACTCGAAATTTGGGCAATTTTGTCTCACCCCCCTTTTATCTAAAAAGCCAATTTAATTAGACCATTATATTGAATAACAGCTAATGTAATGGGTTTAAATAATAGAAGCTGTGCGCTTGTATGCAGCAGTATGTGAACGTGTGTGGAAAGTAGTTGCATGCAAACACCACCTATTGCTAGCACATGATAACTCGCAACTCACGCAACCGGTATACGTAACACGCAATACAATAAAATGTATACAATACAACTGCTTGCTTTGTTTGTACATGTATTAGCAAAGCAGTTACCAAACTCGATCCTCAATACTTCATTCAATCGCTAACAATATTCCATCGGTCAAATCATTCATTCTTTCTGATTAATTAAAAAGTTAATTAAATTACTTATTCTGTTAAAAGAAAAGTTATCAACGTTTATAATTCAGGATTTAAGAATGTAAAATTCAATTTTTGACACGTGATTAATGATGGTTTGAAAGATTTATGGAAAAAACAAAAAAATTAGAATGGCATTGATAAAATATTAAACGGATCTCATACTTAAAAATAAATAAGTTTACCTGTTTTGAAGCTTCATCAATTATAAGTAGTTTTAGTAATATGTAAAAATTCTGTTCTCCGCTTCACATAAAAGGTACTTTGATGTAGAGCAGAAATTAGTTTAGAATATGACCAGTAAATTTTACGATATATAATTTTATTTGCAACTACATAAAAATATTTTTATTATTTGCCTGAATTTTTTGCCAAAAGTAATTTTTGAAGACATAGTTTCAAAAAACAGCTGTTGTAAACGTTGCATTTTTTTCGGATGATACGGTTATATTTCTGATACAACTAAAGCCTCGAATAAATTACAGTCTGAATTGGACATTATCTGCTTGTGGCTGTGTAAAGGGAAAGTTGAAGCCGAACCGGTTAAGTCAATCACGTGACTTTTACAATGTGGAGAAGTGACTGCCCTCCGGACAACCACCTTTCTTTCCTTTTCTGTTTAGCCTCCGTAACCACCGTAACATATTATTTCAGAGGATGAATGATAATATGTATAAATTTAAATGATGTGTAGTCTTGTACAGCCTCAATTCGATCATTATTTAGATGTGCGTTGAAATCCACTCATTAAAGAACACCGATATCTACGATCTAGTATCTAGTAGCTCTCAAGACCACCTGGATAATGTTTATATCCTACATACGAACAATATATCTAGATACCAAGATAACAAGGTATCTAGGTTTGTATTTGAACCGTCGTACGAAAACAGACAGCAACTAAACATTAGGTTAAGCGGATGTATTGGTTGCTGGGCAGGAGTCTTGGTTGTTTCTATCAAACTAAGTATTGCTGTATAAAGTATTCTTGAAACCGACATGGAGCTATGGCATTTAACTATAGAATACAACATTTAATAGCAATGTTGAGATCAACCAGCGATTCCAGAACAATTTTTTTTTTGTTTTTTGTCTTCAGTCATTTGACTGGTTTGATGCATTTCTCCAAGATTCCCTATCTAGTGCTAGTCGTTTCATTTCAGTATACCCTCTACATCCTACATCCCTAACAATTTGTTTTACGTATTCCAAACGTGGCCTGCCTACACAATTTTTTCCTTGTACCTGTCCTTCCAATATTAACGCGACTATTCCAGGATGCCTTAGTATGTAGCCTATAAGTCTGTCTGTTCTTTTAACTATATTTTTCCAAAGCTTCTTTCTTCATCTATTTGCCACAATACCTCTTCATTTGTCACCTTATCCACCCATCTGATTTTTAACATTCTCCTATAACACCGCAATTCAAAAGCTTCTAATCTTTTCTTCTCAGATACTCCGATCGTCCAAGTTTCACTTCCATATAAAGCGACACTCCAAAGATTTCAAAAATCTTTTCCTGACATTTAAATTAATTTTTGATGTAAACAAATTATATTTCTTACTGAAGGCTCGTTTCGCTTGTGCTATTCGGCATTTTATATCGCTCCTGTTTCGTCCATCTTTAGTAATTCTACTTCCCAAATAACAAAATTCTTCTACCTCCATAATCTTTTCTCATTTTCTCATTTTCACATTCAAGAACAAAATTTTGTTCCCCTCCTATTTTCCAGAACAAAATTCTCAGAAACATAACGGAAGCGCCGTGGTTTATGAGAAACAATGAAATCTACGATTATCCGTTTTAGATTATCTGAGGATCTCTGTGAGGAAAACCAACTAGTAAGCACGAAACACACATCTAAGCTAAATACACATATAAAACCATCAAACAGTGAATATTTTAATAATAGTAAGGATGTTAGAGGGCTGAAAATTGTCCGATTGTTGGATCTGGGCAATGTTACATGATGATTAAATTTTAACGCCCTGAAGTGAGATAAACAATGACAATTGTGGTGATGAACTAGTTTCTACTGAATATTTTTGATTATATTATATTACGTTTGATTTTGTTATAATTTGCTAAGTTAGAAGATTAGTATCTTAGTAAGGTAAGTTTAGTAATGTAAATTTTTCCTATCGACTGCAAATATTCGACTTTGCATCGATATACTAATGAATATTTATTGTGTTGTGTTCAGTCCTGCTCTCTCATTTATTTTCTATTCATCGATTGTAGTTACTCAACTTTAGATTTTTATGCTGAGGACTGTTAATTGTGATTTATTCAGCTCTGTTATCTTATCCAATTTTTGTTTTCTTTTATTACTTGTTATTTTTTTATTAAATTTGTTATTCGTTGTTATATTGTTTTAATCTGATTATGTATTGTTCCAGAGAAGTTATGTACACTATTGTTATTTGTATTTTCAAGGAGTATCATTGAATACTACTTTTTCAAGTAAATATTTGTTAAACGATTTATTTATGGTTTCAATATGAGGAACCGATTGTAAGTAAAGCTTGTAGCAAAAAAAAATCAATATTAACAATTCCGGAAAAATAGAAAAAAAATATAAGTGGTACATATTCTATTAATAAAAAAAAAATTATTTTAAATTGTAACAGCTACGAATTTATTTTTTTAAAAATTGATTGTTACAACCGAATTTTCGCATTTTAAATTACTGTTATTTTGAGAATATTTCATTTTTTAACGGAAATATATACAAATAATTAATGACCTACTTTTCGGATTCGGCATACCTAATCTGCTTTCATGTTATGAAAGACCAGTTTCTTATTCTGAATGGATATTGCATTCATTAAGATGCATTTCTTAATGAATACAATATCCATTCTCCATACAGAGATTTTTAGTTAGGATAGTGCTTTAACGGGGAGTTAAGAAATATTAACCTTTTAATTACTAAATTTTCAATTGCTCTTACATAAAAAAATATAAATATCAGTTTATCTATCTTTTTCAATAACAATATTTCAAAAAGATTATGTACGAAAATGAAAAATTATTTTTTTTTGAGTATGAATACTATGAAGCTTGACCGACGTTCGAACCTAGAATTTTCCTAATGAAACGCTTATCCCCAGTCTCGGTTTAAGTGGATAAAGGAAATAAATGGATAAAAAATAACGGAAAAATTATTTGTTGTTTAACTATGTACAGAAATATTAACGCACACTAAAATACTTCAAAATACATGTCGTAGAAAATTTTTTTTTCTAAGCCTCCAGGATCATCATAAATATTACATCAGAGGATGAGGTAAACGGTAATTTTGTAATGTGTGAAAATGCCATGCCTGACCGGGATTCGAACCCGGGACCTACGGATGAATGGCTCAGATGCTGCCACTCGCGTCATGGAGGCCAAAATATGTGGTAACTTAGCACGAACTTCACGAAACATCCAAACACTACACTAAATGTTTAACCCTGTAAATATGCTGTAATTCAGTAATATACAATATTAATTTGGAAATATTGGAAAATTTATTGTAATGGATTAACAGGTATAATAACCCAGCATCTGTCCAATTTAAAATTAGACCCTTCGCGAAATATCTGGGTGGCGAAAGATAAATGTTGTTAAAGACGGATTATACACTTCCCGTGCAGGTTAAAACATGAATGCCTCTAAGATTCTAATTATGGTTTTGATCAGTATTGTGTCAGAACTTGTGACAGTACGTAGCAATCTTATAGTTCTTTTTTAATTTTTTCTGTATATGTAGCTATAACGTAAATAAATCGTCTTGAATAGTTAATAGTTCTTGTTCTGAATAATTGTTCAAGATGAAAAGCGAGTGCTTTACTACTGTAACAGAATATAAACGGCACCGGAAATTTTATACCTATGTTATTGAAAAATGTGAATATATAAGAAAGTTCAAAACAATGCAACTACAACCTTATTTGCATTGAAGTTTTTGATATTTTTAGTACTTTAACTCTACTTATAATTCTGTTTTTCTTATTTTTTTACATTTTATATAAATAGCTTATAACAGTGCCTTTACTAATATTTTATAAAACACACAATATGGAATATATATATATTTTTTTCTAAATAGCTCCTCTAATATTTTATTAGAAAACTGAATTGTAGGTGTTCAGTAAAGTTGAAATTCGTTAATGTTAGATATATCATAAAGACAACCACCATGAAGATCCTTTCTTTTTCCTGTTTAGCCTCCGGTAACTACCGTTTAGGTAATACTTCAGAGGATGAATGAGGATGATATGTATGAGTGTAAATGAAGTGTAGTCTTGTAAATTCTCAGTTCGAGCAATCCTGAGATGTGTGGTTAATTGAAACCCAACCACCAAAGAACACCGGTATCCACGATCTAGCATTCAAGTGTATGTTAAAATTACTGGCATGAAGATCCAAGTTACTCAATGTGGCTGCAACATATATATATATATATATACAGTTAATTTTGAAATACTATTATTAGATTTTTTGTGTAATCAATAATTAATTGATAGCCAAACACGATAATCAGTCAAAATTCAAAAAAAAAATTAATTAGCAAGAAAGTT
Source organism: Lycorma delicatula (assembly GCF_047948215.1). NCBI lineage: Eukaryota > Metazoa > Arthropoda > Insecta > Hemiptera > Fulgoridae > Lycorma > Lycorma delicatula. The sequence goes on along the minus strand of NC_134455.1, from coordinate 5,109,000 downwards.
TTTGAATTAGCAAATAATACATTAGTATAACAATAGAATTTTTACAGAACTGTAATTTATAAAAAGTCGGTGGATGATTTTCACACTCTTTTTTAATTCGTTTGAGTCTCACCATAGGGAAGTTGTTTGTTTCTAATGTGCAGGCTCATTAGAATACAGAAATTGTTTTAAATTAAAGATTTATGTCTATACGCATTGAAACAACATTTTAGCAAACGATATTTTATTTACTCATAGATATGTTTCAAGCAATTTATCGGTAAATTTGATATTACTCGAAAATCTTTTTTTTTTAAAGTATGTGTCTTATGTAAAAACAATTATTATTATTATTATTATGCTTTTACGGCCAACATGGGACCACTTAAGTCAATTTTAGTTGGATCTTTTCTGAGAAAAGCGTGTTATTTTACTCTTTCGAGCTGCCCAGTATTTCTTCATCCGTTCAGATCTTGCTTTCTTTTCTTCATCCGTAAAAACCCTCTTCGTTGTATTTTGTCGTTTCTCTGTCTTTTGTTTAAATCTAATGCTTTTATCTTTTAGCTTTGTAATTTTTCCAGTTTTATTCTGTAGGTCGGTCAGGGAAATTCCCAATTCTTTCATATCTTCTCTAATTTCTTTGATCCATCCTACTTCTAGCTTTTGGAACCAGAGCTTTTCAATGATATTTCTTGACAGTCTTGTTTGCGGTGTCCTTATGAGATGACTAAAGAAAGAGATTCTTTTTTTCCGCATAGTATCAGTAACAGGCTCTATTTCTCGATACACCACCTCATTTGGCACAATCCACCATTGACCTTCTTTTTGGTGTTTTTTATTGATACACGTTCTGACAATTCTCCTCTCTATTTTCAGAATTTTTTCAATTCGGTTTTTCTGAGTGATTTTGAAAAGTGTCTCGCTTCCGTAGGTGACTTCTGGCTGTACTACAGTTTTATAATGTTTAAGTTTTGTTTTAGCAGAAAGGCATTTTTTGTTATGTGTTGACCAAGTTAATTTTTGGGATTTAATCATTTTATTTGTCCTGTTTTGCCATGTCACTTTTTCATTTAAATTATAAGTTATTATTTCCCCTAGATATTTAAATTGTTTTACTATTTTAATTTTCTGATTGTTTACCGTAATGTGCTCTATTACCAGAGGATCTATGGCCATTAGTTCAGTTTTTTCGAAAGAGATATGAAGCCCTATCTTTTGTGCTAGGTTTTGAAGACTCATGATTTGTGTTTTGGCTTCTTGAATATTATTTGCTAAAAGAGCGAGGTCATCTGCAAATCCTAGGCGATTTAGTGTGATGGAGTTTTTCTTAGTACCCATTTTTATATTTTTGGGATTTATTTCATACCATTTTCTCATGACAAATTCAAGGGCGCAGTTAAAAAGGAGTGGTGAGAGGCCGTCTCCTTGCCTCAATCCAGTTTTTATGTAGAAGGGTTGAGAGAGTTCACCTCTGAATTTCACTCTGGACTGGGTAATGTAAAAACAATATTATATAATTTTTTGTACGTTTATTTAAATTAAATTCTTTGATTATGTTATACTTTTATTGAAGATATACTAATATGTACTTTGTAAGTATATCTTCAATAAAAGTTGCAATAGATAAAATTGTATCATCTATTGATAAATAAATTACGTCAATTTTTTAAAATTTATTGATGAATAAATCCTGAGTAAACTGCCTTCAATATTTTTTTTGTTTAGTTTTGCCACGTGAATTCCTAAAGCTTTTTACACCAACTGTAAGAGACCTTTGTGTTTATTTATGGAAACTTGCGTAGAGAATTCAATAAGCTATCTAACGTAACAAATAATTTTGCGTCCTAAAGTACGTCTTTTACTACAGTGACATCTTAGTTTTCCGTTTGTTGCGATCCCTTGCAATATTTGATACTAATGGCATTCATTTTTTTAAAAATTACTACATCAAAATACTCCATCTACAGCCAATTCTATTCCCTAGATTTAACGTTCTTACAGAATTTTTCCCTTTTATAATGTAATGTAACCAATCAAATTTTCTGTTTTGAACTGAATTCAGAAATATTTTCTTTTCATTTTCCCTTACAAGATACATTCAGCTTCTCATTTATTATAACCGCTAAATTCAATATTCCAAATTTCCCTCTCCTCTTATCTTTCCTCTTCAATAAGCCTTTGTTTTATATTTCACTTTAGACGATGTACTTCGTAGAAATTTATCCATACTTTATCTACTATCAGTTAAAATTACAATATAACTTTAACCGGTGAAATGAAAAATTGATTTTACTAAAGAGTAAGGATTTCCTTTCAAACAGGGTTTTTTAGCGCTTACATTAATATTTCGTGCCCTACTATCTACAAAAAGGGTATTACTAATATTCATAAAATAGACATCAAAAATTTGTTCTCAGTTTTACGAATATTACTATATCAAATTAAAATTTGTTTTATGTAGTGTAAAGGAATTGAATAAAAATGCTAGATAAGTTGATATCTAAATCATAATACTTAAAAATGATCAAATGTTGTATAAATACGTTTTAAAATACTGAATTAATTTTTATAGGACATTAGTAATTAATTAAAGACAACCTCTTCAATATCATTATCAATTCTGTTACAACTGCACTATTGCTGACGTTAATGGTACCAGCCTTATAAAACGTCAGGAACCCTTGAAATAGTAATAGAATAACGATTTGAAAACTGGTTCTGAAGAATCCGGTACAACAAAACATCTGAAGTGAGTTATTATGGTTACCCAAACACAGTTGTAGGAAGAATAGTGGCAGAAATAAATAACAAGATCAAACGCATAACGGGATCAAAAATATTTTTTATGTCAAGAAATGCCTAACACTAACATCCGAGTATATCAACCAATAGTGGTATGAAATTGCTAGCAATTTAAGAAAAAAAGGTTTTCTTTGTTCCTTTCAAAAAGAAATAAACAAAATCATGCAGAATTTTAACCAAATACTTCCGGAAAACACAGGAACAAACACAACATACCAGGAGCACGAAAATTAAAACTACGCTGTTTGTACTAAGTACAACATTACACAAGATATATTTACCTGCAGACTCAAGGAACACATACTGCCATTACAGATAACAGAATCAAATTCTACAAATTACCTCATGACCTCATAGCAACAGAACACACATATAAAAACATTAAACAAAAATCAGATTTTACTTACAGCGTAAAAATATGAAAGTAGTACACTTGAACAATAAAAATTTACAAAATTTTTACAAAAACGAACACATTAAAAGAAAAAAAAATCCATCGAATATATTATTCACATATATTATAATAAAAGCATTTCCTTAGAAGCTCCATTATCAATAAGGCTACTGTAAACTTCAATGAAGAATGGCTCTGATGATCAGAACCTTATATATATATATATATATATATATATATATATATATATATATATATAATTGATTACCTTATGTGAAAAATTTAATATAAGTTCAAAACTATATTTATACCATAAAAAAGAACATATGAACGTGTCAACGAAAATAATCTAAATAAATTTGTAAAAGTTAATATTTAAAATAATAAACGTGGAATTGGATATAAATGGACACAAATAAATTGAGCCACTAGAAAGATTTTACAGTAATAGTAGTAGTAAATTGATAGTGAGTAGAGAAAAGGGGAAAAAATATCGCACATGATAAGTTGTTAGTATAAATTTAATTTAAATTATGTTTTTACAATATTTAAAAATAATTTAAGTACTAAAGAGATGTTAAAATTCTCCATACGCCCTAAATTTTATACTGGAGAAATAAACATTCAAAATAAAAAATAAAATTATTTTTAATTAAAAAAAAAAAATCATTTCTGGAATCACAAAACCATATCTAGCATAGAGAATCTCTACATTATAGGTTATTTTGATTTCCTCTTCGTCTCCTTTCACAATAAAAATAATTAAATTACTTTTTCGATTGGCATCTCGATATAATATACTGAAGATTGACTGTAAAGTTAATCCTAGTCATACTTTCAAGAAGACTTCGTAGCCATATTTTTAGCATTTTTTATTTTTCTATTGTTTTAGACACAACGAAGATTTATTTTTAGCGCCGGGAAGCAATGCTTCTGGCATTTTTTTGGTTATTTTTTAAAAAAAATAACTAAATTTTTTACATGCTACATTTTTTCCGTCTGTTTGACAATTAATTACCTCGTCGAATTTCAATTTTTTTATTTATCTACGTCTTTAATATTAATAAAGATTAGTAATAAGAATATAACAAGAAAATACCAGGTAGACATTTCTAAAATACGTTTTTTTTTTTAATTTGCTCTATTTTATTGACTCAAATACAATAGTAAACCTATATTTAGTGATACTAAACTAAACATCACCGAGGTGGGTATTCATATTTGAATTCATGCCATTTATACAAACAATGCCAGTAAACTTGGCAAAGGCCTTTTGTAATTCCGGTCAATTAATTATTCTTCTCATCCAGTTCTACAACCCTTACGATGAAGGGCTTAGGTCAAATTCAATTAAAGTTCTACTTAATTTTAAGAGGATTTAAATTCTCGTGTTAATGGTGTACTTTGGTCTATGTGGTTCAATTGACGGGATCGTCTTAGAAGTAGTTGGTCGGCGTAAGATTGGAAAGACCAACTCGAGATTGTAATTGTCTTATAGCTTGTTTATTTACATCATCATCTAAAAATAAAACAACAATCGAATAAAATATTACGTTATGTTCTGAGTACTTCACGTCGATTTAATGGTAATAACAAACGGGATAGTAAAATTAAAAAAGAATAATTTTTAGACGGAAATTATGTTTAAAGCAAAATTACCAAAAGCTAAAATCTCTAAAACAAATAAAGTCGCACAAGATTATTTGAATCTTACAGTTAGGTTGATACCTAAATTAAAAAGTTTATTCTGAAATGTAACAAACAAATGTAATTAACAAAAAATCCATATTTTGTTCAGTATTAATTTATTTTAAGCTATAAGTTTGGAATGAAATAAATCATTTAATATATAACAAAAAAAAATTAATAACTTAAGTGATTCTTTAGCATATTCCTTTTTAATTTTCACAGCTTTTCAAAAAATTCGTTGATTTGACTCACTATTTTAAAGATTTCATTAATGAATCTAGTTAAAAACGGGGAAAAATAATTCTGCTTATATTTTTATAGCGTACCTATATTTAATGATAGTTAATAGCGAAAAAAAGTCAGCGATAAAAGCAGAAATTTGAGTTTTCGTGTTTCAAAAAGATGTTAAAAATTAGGTGTATTGATAACGTTCGAAATGTAGAATCGTTACAACAAATAAAACATGAAAGAAATTGTGATATTTGAAACGGGTTAATGAACCATGTATTAACAAGTAAGGATGTAGTTAATTTGATAACAGAGAATAAAACTACTTATAAAGACATAGATTACAATAAGAGATAACATAGTTTAGATCAGAGGTTCCCAAACTTATTTTTCTCATAGACCACATTCAATATTTTGCTGGTTCCGGTGGACCCCCTCCAGGTACGTTTCTACCATATTTCCAGTCGACGGAAAATGTGAAGATTAGATCTAACTATGAAAATTTTCTTTACGGCTGAGTTCCACGAATTAACATCTTCCGAAAAAAAAGTGAGAAGTGAATTTTTGATTGACTGTGCTGTGAGTGGATGTCAAAAAAGTAAAGTTGGCCGATCAAAAAAAATGTTTCCATCCAACTTAACATTTTTGACATCTACTCACAGCACAAGAACGCAATCAATTCTCACTTATCAGAAAACTTCCATTCAGAGTGGTAAAAAGCAAAAGAAAAATAGTATATTTTTTTTGTTGCATTTATTCAAATATGTAATCATTACGCTATTAATGATTATTGTTATCGTATTGCAATGCAATATAATAAAATTGTCGTAAAATAATTAAAATTAAACATTAGTAACGTAATGTAACTACTAAAATGACAATCACAAAATAGACACAATTTTAATGGGAGGGATGTACTTGATGGATTGATAGAAAATTATCAATATTTTAGTTTCGTTAGGAATAAGCACAAACCTCCCCGTTCTGTGATATTGAATCTGCTCCTTTTTTTTTGATAAAAGGTTTGTAACGAGACTAAAACTTTTTTCTACAAGATATGACGAGGGAAACGCTATCAAAAGCTTTCTCGCAATTCCCCACAGTCGTTCCAAAATGTTTGATACCCTCTTTTAAATTTCACCTTTAGCTCCTCGTTAGTACTAAGCTCGAGTAGCTCCTCTTGTAATATCACATTCTCCACTTCCGTTTCATCAAATGGATTTACGATCCGTGGTGGTATTTCCATCGTCAGAATATCTTCAAATCTGATTTTGAAGTCATCATGCAGGGCGATTAAATGTTGAACGTATGTCTGAATATCCTAATCAAGGCATTCTACCTGTGACAAGTTTGAAAACTGGAAAAATACGCGCCGACTAATATTTTGCTTCATAAATTTCAATTTTCCAAGAAAATTTTCGTGGACCTCCGCTTACGAATTGTGAACCCCCATTTTTTTGACACGCCAACGTAGACCCCCGTCGAGTCTCCCGTGGACCCCTGGGGGTCCATCTGGACCACTTTGGGAATCAATGGTTTAGATAGTAGTAAGTATGTTGAGGGTAAAATATAATTTGCTATAATCTAATTTCTGCTATAATTTAAGCCACTTTAAATCGATATAAAAAAATTCCTAACAAACTCCATTCCTATTTCATTTTCAGTATAAATAATTACACAGGATTATATACACTAAACTATTCGTATAATAAAGCTTAAAAAATAATTTGAAAATAAGTTTTCTGATTTCTTTTCTTAAGAAAAATTTCACCAGTATCCGTAAAATACAATCACGTACATAAAATAATACATCGCAAGATACAATAGTTTATATAAAACTCAAATAGCGGGAAATATTATTCTCGCATAAATGTATTTACAATCTTATATAATCTAATAACGAATAAGTATAAAAAAACATCCTTATATACTAATAGATTTAATGCAAAAAGATTTTCAATACATCATCGGGATATAATTTGGTTGCAGGAAACGTAGAGGGACAAGGGAAGCAATATTAGGCCTCAGATTAATAGTAGAATGAAGATTAAAGAAAAACAAACCAACATACTTGGCATTTATAGACCTAGAAAAGGCATTCGATAACGTAGACTGGAATAAAATTTTCAGCATTTTAAAAAAATTAGGGTTCAAATACAGAGATAGAAGAACAATTTCTAACATGTACAGGAACCAAACAGCAACAGTAACAATCGAAGAACATAAGAAAAATGCCGTAATAAGAAAGAGAATCCGATAAGGATGTTCCCTATCCCCGTTACTTTTTAATCTTTACATGGAACTAGCAGTTAATGATGTTAAAAAACAATTTAGATTCGGAGTAACAGAACAAGGTGAAAAGATAAAGATGCTACGATTTGCTGATGATATAGTAATTCTAGCCGAGCGTAAAAAGGATTTAGAAGAAACAACGAACGGCATAGATAAAGTCCTACGCAAGAACTATCGCGTGAAAATAAACAAGAACAAAACAAAAGTAATGAAATGTAGTAGAAATAACAAAGATGGACCGCTGAATGTGAAAATAGGAGGAGAAAGATTATGGAGGTAGAAAGATTTTGTTATTTGGGAAGTAGAATTACTAAAGATATGGACGAAGCAGGAGCTATATAAAATGCGGAATAGCACAAGCTAAACGAGCCTTCAGTAAGAAATATAATTTGTTTACATCAAAAATTAATTTAAATGTCAGGAAACGATTTTTGAAAGTGTATGTTTGGAGTGTCGCTTTATGTGGAAGTGAATACTCCAATCGGAGTATCTGAGAAGAAAAGATTAGAAGCTTTTGAAATGCGGTGCTATAGGAGAATGTTAAAAATCAGACAGGTGGATAAAGTGACAAATGAAGAGGTATTGCGGCAAATAGATGAAGAAAGAAGCTTTGGAAAAATATAGTTAAAAGAAGAGACAGACTTATAGGCCATATACTAAGGCATCCTGGAATAGTCGCTTTAATATTGGAAGGACAGGTAGAAGGAAAAAATTGTGTAGGCAGGCCACGTTTGGAATATGTAAAACAAATTTTTAGGGATGTAGGATGTAGGGGTATACTGAAATGAAACGACTAGTTCTAGATAGGGAATCTTGGAGAGCCAGTCAAACCAGAAAAAAAAAAACACAACGGGATATGTCCGGCATTTTACTGATTGCGAGTTATCAAACTTCGTGATATCATATAAATGCTGTTTAATTAATTAAAGATATAACTGTTCTTCCACTAAATAACGAACGAGCCTAGAAAAATTGGTAAAATAAGTATATATTATTCTGCAAACTGTGAATAAAACTATTAAAAATTGTTCAGCAAAATTAACAATTTTAACAGGAACTTAAAATGATACCTTACATGGATAATATCCATACGTGTATTCATACACATATAAATAGAGTAACGTAAACTAAAACGTGTTCTCTCTGGAAATCCACGTTGTGCTTTATTTGTTAGGATTTTCATCTAACTTATGAAAGAAAACTAATATTACAATTTATTTTTAATAAACTACTAAACGATAATGTTAAATCTTTGTACGTTTATGTAATGTAATTTATGATCTACACAAAAAAACAAAGAATATTGATCATTATCCATTATTTACTCATATGCAGTAATATGCACAAATGTACAATAGAAACTATTAATTATTATTATTTTTTTTTAATTTATGGAGATTTTTTTCTGTGTAGTCATTAATATAAATTTGATGAATTTGAATTTATCGTTCTTTTTATTCTGGTTTTAAACACTAGTAAACTAACACTAAACATAAATTTTAAGACAAAATATGTCATTAAAAAAATCAAAATAAATCACTGTCTTATATTAATATCTATGCTGAAAAAACTGGGCTCAAAATAAAAAAAAAAGGAAAATCAGGGTGCAATATCAAACCATATATAAAACCGAACAAAAACTCAAATTTGATTTACTTGGGTCAAGTCTGCAAACCTGATTAATGTAATTGTCCAAATTCAACATAGTAAAAAGAAGGTGTAGGGTGTGTAACAGTGATATAAAGAACACGTCAAGGCATTCACTCCCCAACTTTCACAAATAATTACGTTAAAAATGTAAATACATTAGCGGCAAAAAAAAATTTATTCGTAAACATACGTTTTACAACGTGCGTATTAATAAACAAATTTTGTCATAAGAAATAATAAACATATGTTATTTTATTGTCTTCGTGATTTTTTATTGTTATAAAGGGCAAATAGTAGTTTAATTTTTAACGGTTGTTAGATAAAGAGAAAACTTTACTTAAGCTAATTTGTAAAATGTAATCTATATACCGATATTTTTAGAAAAATGTATCTTGATTTCAGTTAAAATTTATTCCTCACCTCTAAAAAATGTTATTCCTCCTTCGAACGCTCTTCTCAGAGATGAAGAGCTAACTGTTTATATTATTAAAAAAGCTGGCAGTTGTTGCATAATTTTACAGGCTACGCCGGTCAAATAAAGATTATCAAAATAAAATTTAAACATCATGATTCCAAATTTTTGAAAAAAAGGTTTTGATTTTAGGGACTTTCGCATTCTATAAGTAAAATTTAGGAAAAAATCATTCATGAAGAAGAGACCCCTGACAAAAAAAAAAAAAAACATTAATTTAAAAGAGATTGTTTAAAATTGTTGAAAAAATAAAGGTTCTTTTATGAAAGTAATGAAAAAAATGCTTCTCATTTTAGGTCCGGAATACAATACAGAATCAAAACTGCTATAATTTTAAAAGCTCTTTTTATGTGATGAAGATGGATACAAAGAATATCTTTTGTAATAAAAATTAAGTTAGTAAAAAACAAAAAAAAAAAAAAAACAAAACAGAGCATACAATTTAAGAAACATTTTGTTTTTTAATTATATGTATAAAGATTAGATGTTTTACGTGTGGAATGTTAATTGTTAGGCATTACATGTTAGACTTTACTCGTATCTATTTAAATTTCTGGGATTTTACTTGTATTTACCCTGTTACAAATACCGTTCGCAAAGCGCGACATATTAGGGCTTTTCATGACTGCTCTATCGCCCTACTTCTACGAGCATTGAATAGTCATCCTGCTTCCCTGGTTAGAGTAGGGTTTTCGATGGAGGTTGGGACGGCTATAAGTAGAGAGTCCTTTCTCTACTTATATAAATATTAATATAAAAATAATATTTATTTGGCCATTAAATATAAAAAAAGCAATTAATACAAAACTTATGCGAAAAACAAAAATCCTTCCGATATTTCTACACATTCATTACTGCTATTTATTTTACCCTTATGTCAAATTACAGAAACCTTTTTTTTGTCTCTCAAATATTTGAGATATTTTCAACCAAATCCAATAAATAAAATAAAAATTGAACATATCAAGTTTAAAAAGTAGATATGAAAGAAGTATAAAACATATGTTGTTTTGAATTTAACAGTTCATAAACTGTAACTTTTAGTTCTAAATTTCTACTATGACTGCAGAAAGACCAAATTTTAGAAAATATCCATTCTCTTTACTTTTTCATTTTCATTGTGACGTTAGGCGTCGGGTTTTTGAAAATATAAACTATAATATATTTGAAATATATTACGGTAATAATATAACCTCTATTTCCTTTATTTGTAAATAAGAAGAGGTTGTGGTTAACAAATCTAAAGGTTAGTTACACTAGTTTTGTAATACAGAGAGGAAAATGTATGTTAACTGAACAGGCGAGGCCTGTAACAAAAGTTTACAACGGTAAGCGGGTGCTTTGGATTCCAACACCAGTGGGTGCTACTCTAAATTCAACCGATGTGCATATTTTACAGCACCAGCTACCACATTCTCTATTTTAAACATTATGTTGGAACGATACACAATTTCAAAACAGTACTACAATAAAAACGATAAATTATTTTAACACTCAGTGATATGTATTCCATTTGATGCGCAGTTAAATTTTCCCAAAAACTAATAATTCAAATTCAAAAAGGTTTCATCTAATAGTACTGATATCAGTCTGACGCAATGTAATAATTTTTTTGTTTCTGTGTGTAAGATTCAACTGTAAAAAGATACAGTATTAAATTTATTCTCGGTAAAAAAACCCATTTGGATCATAAAACTCTAATCAGAAACATACTCCTATTTTACATAGGACCTTTGTTTTATTAATTTATTGGAGGGTTTATTAGAAGAGGAAGTTGAGGAGGATGAAATGGGAGAAACAATACTGAGATCTGAATTTAAGAGAGCATTAAAAGATTTAAATAGCAGAAAGGCTCCTGGAATAGACGGAATAACTGTAGAATTACTGCGCAGTGCAGGTGAGGAAGCGATTGATAGATTATACAAACTGGTGTGTAATATTTATGAAAAAGGGGAATTTCCATCAGACTTCAAAAAAAGTGTTAGAGTTATGATACCAAAGAAAGCAGGGGCAGATAAATGTGAAGAATATAGAACAATTAGTTTAACTAGTCATGCATCAAAAATCTTAACTAGAATTTTATACAGAAGAATTGAGAAGAGAGTGGAAGAAGTGTTAGGAGAAGACCAATTTGGTTTCAGAAAAAGTATAGGGACAAGAGAAGCAATTTTAGGCCTCAGATTAATAGTAGAAGGAAGACTAAAGAAAAACAAACCAACACACTTGGCGTTTATAGACCTAGAAAAGGCTTTCGATAACGTAGATTGGAATATAATGTTCAGCGTTTTAAAAAAATTAGGGTTCAAATACAGACATAGAAGAACAGTTGCTAAGATGTACAGGAACCAAACAGCAACAATAACAATTGAAGAACATAAGAAAGAAGCCCTAATAAGAAAGGGAGTCCGATAAGGATGTTCCCTATCTCCGTTACTTTTTAATCTTTACATGGAACTAGCAATTAATGATGTGAAAGAACAATTTAGATTCGGAGTAAAAGTACAAGGTGAAAAGATAAAGATGCTACGATTTGCTGATGATATAGTAATTCTAGCCGAGAGTAAAAAGGATTTAGAAGAAACAATGAACGGCATAGATGAAGTCCTACGAAAGAACTATCGCATGAAAATAAACAAGAACAAAACAAAAGTAATGAAATGTAGTAGAAATAACAAAGATGGACCACTGAATGTGAAAATAGGAGGAGAAAAGATTATGGAGGTAGAAGAATTTTGTTATTTGGGAAGTAAAATTACTAAAGATGGACGAAGCAGGAGCGATATAAAATGCGGAATAGCACAAGCGAAACGAGCCTTCAGTAAGAAATATAATTTGTTTACATCAAAAATTAATTTAAATTTCAGGAAAAGATTTTTGAAAGTGTATGTTTGGAGTGTTGCTTTATATGGAAGTGAAACTTGGACAATCGGAATATCTGAGAAGAAAAGATTAGAAGCTTTTGAAATGTGGTGCTATAGGAGAATGTTAAAAATCAGATGGGTGGATAAAGTGACAAATGAAGAGGTATTGCGGCAAATAGATGAAGAAAGTAGCATTTGGAAAAATATAGTTAAAAGAAGAGACAGACTTATAGGCCACATACTAAGGCATCCTGGAATAGTCGCTTTAATATTGGAAGGACAGGTAGAAGGGAAAAATTGTGTAGGCAGGCCACGTTTGGAGTATGTAAAACAAATTGTTGGGGATGTAGGATGTAGAGGGTATACTGAAATGAAACGACTAGCACTAGATAGGGAATCTTGGAGAGCTGCATCAAACCAGTCAAATGACTGAAGACAAAAAAAAAAAAGGAGGGTTACAATTAAATTTTCTGTTTAATGTGAATTAACGAAAAGGAGGACGTTCTCAGAAGAAGTAAACGTGGGTTTCGTGTTCAGAAATGGATCTACAATGTTTACTGTCTTTATTTGTGTGAATTTGTTGCTTCCAAGTAAAACGTACCGGAAGAAGTAAATTTTCAAACTAAGACAGTTTCTGAAAATTAATTCTACAATTATCATACTCTACAAAGAACTCAAAATTGACAAATCATTAATGGATATTTTGAATCAGTCGGATTCACATCATGAAACTATTTGACCACTTTTCAGACAACATATATTACGGTATAAAAAAGTTCAGAAGGAATGGTTTTGAAACACTGAGCGATGTACATGTTCTTGTATTTATCTGCTAACACGATAAATACAGGAAAGTTTAGAGAGTAAAAATAATATCGTTCCGTATTTATTTTTACAAAGCATGTTTAATATGGCTGTACATCTTCATCTCACTGCATTAGAAAAAAGTCTGATGTGAACACCACATGACTTCCTTGTATACATATTAAATTTAATATACATAACTTTTTAAAATGAAAAGTACATAAAATTCTTTTTCATTAATAACTTCTGATATTTTTTTCTTTTTTTTATTGTTAAATAATTTAAGTATTATTTATCATACTTTTTTTACAATCAGAGGTTATTAAATCAGAGATAATTGTTAATAAATCAATATAGTTAAATAAAAAAAAAAAAGGTGATGAAATTTGATTCGAACCGATATGCCTTCATCTTGTATGATTATTTCATTAATTAAAATTTTATTTGGCTATAATTTTGGAATCAACAAAAATATATACCACTTATATCTTTGAAAACTCAGCTCTCAGTGAGGGCTTATTTTTGCTTATTTTGGACTTTTTCTTAACTAAGAAAAAGTCCAAAATCCAAATGTTTTGGATTTCGGGTTTTTTCGACACTTTTGGTCCAGTCGATTACAATCAAAAGGGGAAGTGCACAACTAGATGATACAACACTCCTAAATCCAATATTTCAACATCCAACGACTAATACGTTCTGAATTGTGCGAGATACATACGTACGTACGTACGTACAAAAAGTCACGTCGAAACTAGTCAAAATGGATTCAGAGATAGTCAAAATGGATATATCCGTTGAAATCTAAAAAAAAACAGATTTTTCGCAATCACAATACTTCCTTTACTTCGTACAAGGAAGTAAAAAAGACGTACACCAAGTCATAAACAGTTAGCTGAAGAATTTTACACAGCAAAATCAACACCTTAAGTGTGAAATGAATTTAGTGGTTTTTAAATTATCAGATTTATTGTTACAAATCTCACAGAAATAATATTTATTATAGATTAATACATAATCATTACTATTATTATTCTTAGTATTATTTTTACTACAGATCATGAAACTTGTTCATATTACTCAATTAGTTTATTTTAATTGTAATTTTATAACGGGTTCGGCATAAACAGTGGTCCTTTTTTAACGTTATAAAAATTAACATTCTGTTGATTGTCTATTTTCACAAGGTTAGGTCCTCTAAGCTTGATAACTATTCTGTACAAGGGCAAGGAAATAAAGACCCGTGGGGATCACCCTATATATAGAGTACATAGTATATATATAGAGTACTTGGTGATAAACGGAAAAAAGACATTCTTCTGTCGGCTCTCTCGATCCAGAATGGAGTCCTAACCCTTCTGATGAACGATCTGCTTCCAGATGATACCGAGGTTGGTGAAACCTCTTATCATCGACGTGTTCACAGGTAAGTTGGGTTTTCGCTCTTAGAATTTGCTTTCTGAAATTACTGAGGCGGAAGTCCACCAAGTAATTTGTAGCCTGGCTAGGAATAAAGCCCCTGGATATGATGATATCATAGTAAAGTTCCTTGTTCGTACGTTGCCGGTGATTCTTGGTTTGACAAAGGTTTTTAATAGGATTCTATTTGCTAAGTATTTCCCAGAGTGTTGGAAACGTGATGTGTTGAAATTGCTCTTCAAAGGTTGCGATAAGGATCCCATTGTAAGTTCATACCGACTTCTATCGCTCTTGCCTGAAGTAAGTAAGGTTTTCAAGAAGTTCTTGTACTTCCGCATTAATTTTAGGTTGACTTCTAACCATATGCTAATGGACGATCAGTATGCTTTTCGCCCCAGCAAGGGCACATTGGACGCAATTCTTAGGGTAATGGATCTGGCTTCTTCCAGCGAGTGCAAAAATGTACTCGGCATCTTTTTGGAGATATCCGAAGTCTTCAATAACTTGTGGGGGCCCTCTGCCTTGTTTCAACTTCAGCAGCATGGGTGCACGCTAAATGAGACTAGAACTCACTCGAGCTACTTCAGCGACATAAATGTCGTCCTTCGTGACGGCAGCCCGGAGGTAGGAAACACCCTGTCTACAGTTTGTCCAAAAGGTAGTGTTCTAGATCCATATGCCAGATCCATATTGATCTGGGTCGTTGAGTTCGATTCTCTCATGGGATTGTAGATGCCCAGTGAATGCCGCATCGTGGCTTATGCGGGGACTATGGGTTGCTGCTGGTCGAGAGTAATTCGTGTGCCGAGATAGAGCTCAGAGCGACACAGGCATGTAAGGCGTTAAGGTTGTGGAGTCTTTAGCCTAAGGTGGTTTACAGTGCGGAGAAAACCACTATGATATTTCAGAAGGGTCGTTTAGCCGCAACTCCTCACCCTCAGGTTGTGATGGACAGCTTTCTTATTTGGTATATTACCATTCAAAGAATCTGGGTGTCATCCTTTATGAGAGGCTTCAATTCAAGGAAAACCTCCAGTTTGTTGCAAAGAAGGCCGTTGATGCCTTCTTTGTAGTTCGTAGAGTCATCCATCCCGATTGGGATTGAATTATTGTACCATACGTATTCTATACAAAGGTGGCTGTGAAGCCAGAATGTTGTACGCTGCGCCCGTCTGGGCTCATCGTTTGCAATTACAATGTTATAGGGATATTCTTTTGCAAGCCTAGGGTCTTCTATTGTTAGCTGTTGTTGGTGGCTACAGAACTGTCTCGAGAGAGGCAATTTTTGTGATCGTGGGCATAAAACCCATTGAAATTCTAGCTACGGAACGTAGCAAGCGGTATGTTTCTAACAAGGGAGGCCTTCTTACTTTTGGGCATATGCCAGAGATTGAAGACCAAGGATTTTGACTCTTGGCAAGTTAGGTGGAACGATTCTTCTGCTGTTCGATACACACATGGTATATTTTTAAATGTTAGTGAGTTACGTGTAATTTGCCAGTCGCTATATAACTCAATTTCTTTCGGGACACGGTGCATTCAGTAATAGTTTGATTGATTCGGCTTGTGCCCGGACCGTATGATGGATTACACTGTGGACCATGTCCTTTATGTTTGTCCCCGGTACGAGGCCGAACGTACCAGAGTTGTTAGGGAGCTCAAGAGAGTAAATTCCTTTTTTGATCTGCGGGTCAACTGGAAAACTCGCAGAGAATGAACTATAGTGCCTGACTTCCTGCGATTCCTCGCACTGTTCAGAACAATTGAGCGGGTATAAGCAGACTAGTAGCACACCGGGTGGCTACGGACCACCTGAACAGTTGATTGGCCGGAGGTAGGAGTGTTGGAAACGAACCGCGGTTAGCTAGAACGAGTTATGGTGATTATTATTATTATTATGTTTGCTGTCAGAGGAAAGATTACTGCACTGCCGAGGATATGGTTATCCATACAGCCGTGAAATGTAGCGCCATCTCGACGATGGTAGTTTTGTGATAAAGTAAATATCCCGCAGGTCTTAACATCTACTTAAAATCCTTGAAAAAATTAAAATATTTCCCAAGACAATAAATATTATAAAAAAAACTTTAACAAACATAAAATCAAAAGTGAAATTCTTATCGTAACTTTTAGAACCATTCGAAATTAAAACTGGAGTGACTGTTCCCAATCCTATTTTATTGTGCCCTGAAAAAATTATAAGAGAATGGGAACAAGAACTTGAAAAGTTAAAAATACAAGAAAATATTAAAATGTTACTAAATCTAAATTCATTAATACAAACATTCTGGCTTTGGCAAAGAAACTGCAATTTTCGCAAGATATATAAATGAGACTAAAATAAACATTTCAAAAAGTAAGCGAATGTGCAAGAATAATTTGCCTTGAAATGAATGTTATGAAAAAACCAGCAAATTTTCCAATGACAAAGAGAACATAATTCAAACCTTTAAAAATTCCGACTGTAAAGAAGTAGGTGGAGTTCAAAATTTGTGAGAAACCATAACCCGAATATAACTGGAAAAAATTGGATGAAGAAAAGCGTTCGAAAAATGGAAACTGCCGATCATCACACGAAGAACATTCATGATAAAAAATCTGTCGTATTACTCCTAATTGAGGTACTGTAAAACCCATACAGTACCAGAAGTACTGTATGGGGCAGAATGTCTGCAAGTCTTTTTCAGAACAAGAAATAGCAGAAGTAGAAAAATTTGTGGTCAAAATATGAAGACGGAATTTACATGTTAAAAAGTGAAAAAAAGAATATACAAATATACAGAAAAAAATAGGAAACTTAATCCAGAAAAGAAGATTATATATAATAGAGTTTTATTGACATGTATGCAAAATTAACACACATTGAAAAAAATAAATATTTAATTTCAGTACAAACAGAGCCATACAAACTGCTCGTATACAGTATATTAACAGAGAACAACATATAAACTATACATATACAAACTTTTATATAAACTGATCCACAAAGACCAACTGGTCTATAGAAATAGATACAGATCTAAAAACATTAAGTATTTCTGAGGATCTGTGTAAAGAAAGAGGAGAATCTAAGTTTTCAGAGACAAAGAAAAAGAAAAGTACGATACACCTAAATATATGGACGGAAGAAAGGCGAAAACCACAGATCAAAAGAATGAAAACGTTTTGGGAAAAGAAAAAGAAGTCAAAACTATGCAAACGTGATGCGTAGTCATCAGTACAAAAAGAAAAAAAGTCGTTACCTAATTGAGGAATTAAGTTTCTCTTATTACAACTACTTTTAAGAATTTTATTGGCCTTTAACTTCGTATAACGTTTTCGAATTACCCTGGTACCGTAGTTTCCTTAACATTTTAACCCGACTGTAAGTAATCATTTATCGCAAATCGTATAGCAATGGCCAGAAACTAAGCGTTTGAGTTGTCTTATAACAAAAGTATTTTTCCTACTAGGAATTCCATTTCAACAAAAAATAATTAATTTTTATTTTGAAGTAAAGTAAGTAACATCGTACTCGTTTACAAACGGATATAAAATGAACCCAGCGACGGAGACGCATTAATTAATCACTTACTGCTTTAGGGCAGCCGTATAATAGCTTAGGATTTTATTAAAAACCTAAATCTAGAACTTTTTATTAAGAATCTACATCTAAATTATTAGAAAAAGTAAGAGTTATATCATTTAAATATTAGTTATAAACGATTAAGATTACAATTTATTTGAAACAGATTGTTGAAGATTTAGTAAGTAAAGATTTTAAAAAATAGCCTAGACAGAAAAGAAAAGTAATCGGTAAAATAAACACCAAATTATGATTGATAAATATTATTTTTATAAAATGCACTAGAAATCTGGTTTTTACATCTCCCAATCAATTATCTTCACAGTACGAAACTATATGGTTTTCACAGACCAGATACGAAAGCTCTGATAAATGATTGGATCTCATAATAAATGTGAAATCAATTCTTCTGACAGTTATATAACTTGAATTTTGAACAAAAGCAAAAGATCGTGAAAGTACCCCAAACAATTAAGTCACCTATGGTGGCTGATGGCTGAGTTTTTGGGATAGTTATGGAGATATTCTGCTACACTACAATTAATGTTCAATGATACTTATTACTATTACAAGCGTGAAACCATAAGTTATATCGATAGATACAGGGGTCTAGAGAAAATTTCAAGCTGCTACTTAACAGGAACGTCCAGAACTTTTTCACTCCTAATGTTTCCCTTCAGTATCCATCTTTTAAATTTGAAGTCAATTTCCTTTTTTTTAATAATAAATCCTGCTTTTAATTTTTTTTTTTGTTTTTTTAATTTTTTTTTTTAATAAAATAACTAAGCAAATTATTTTATTTGATTTAATTACCGATTTAAAGATCTATTTTTATAAATATTGTTTTTTTTCTATTGAAGGTTATTCATATATACATTAATTATTCATAATATAACGTAACTAATAAATTGTATTCCATTAATCTTTTACATATTTAAACATCCGAAATCATCAATAGTTTAATGACATTTACAAATTTAAAAAATTATTTTCTGTGCGACTTAATTACCTAGTTATAGATCTGTAACAAATAAATGCAGTCGACAAATTTATAATAATTCTATTTCTATTGTTCAATTTAAATTGATGCTGTTAAAACTATTATACAATGACATCATAAATGTACCTACCAGTAACTCTTGTGTATATGACAGATAATCTAGCGGTAAAAATGAAAGAAAGAGGCCAAATTACAAAAGCTATAGGAAACTTTAAAAACTGATCGTAAATTCATGACTTCAAACAATGAGAAGCAATGGGATGAAAAACAAATTGAGCGTAAAAATAAATTCACTGACTCGATGTTAGCTACCTAGCTTGTTGTACAGTTCAAATGGAAAACCGGCTTTAATGTCAGCTGAATATTTACTTACCGTAGTTCACTGATTTCATTCCACTCCATTCTTTACCTTTTAAAAAGATTGCAATAAATTGTTAAACGATATTCTACTTTAGTAAATAAAAATAAATAACATCATTATAAAAGACCATAAAAATTATAGTTAATAATTTTAAAATAGATATGATATATCTTGTAGAAAATTATATAAGTCGTACAAGAAAATAAACCTAAGATATAAATTCAGTGGTAGCGTCTCGGCCTTTCACCCAGAGGTCCCGGGTTCGAATACCGGTCAGGCATGGCATTTTCACACACGCTACAAATCATTCATCTCATCCTCTGAAGTAATGCTTAACTGTGGACTCGGAGGTTAAACAAAAAAAAAAAAAAAAAAAAAAATATATAAATTCAACAGATTAAATATATAGAGAGATATTCTTCACATAATTACTTATTGTTTAAAAAACAGCTGCTTAATAAAATTATCAGCATTTTTCCCAGACTTAGATAGTTTATAAAAATTAAGATACTATAAATTCTGTGCATAATCAGTGGTTATGTATATTAAATGATGGCTTTGTAGAAAAGTGGAAAAGCTTTTGAAGATTTAATGTTAATGAATAATTAAAATGAAAAGTATATTAGAATACAAAATAGATCCATAGAGAACTCCAGAAAGAAATTTAAATACGTCTTATACTGCTGGAATAGAAAAAAATTGGGTCTGTTTCTAACTGACTGCTTGAAAAAAAATTTACGAAAAAAGAGTGTTTTGAGCATTGTACAAATAAAATTTAATTTAACGTAAGCACATATATTATATTCCTCCACTGTTAATTTAATTTGTTAATTTAATTACTTTTTTTGTAATTAAATGAAACAGTTTTTTTTTTTGTCTTTTTTTTTTTGTCTTCAGTCATTTGACTGGTTTGATGCAGCTCTCCAAGATTCCCTATCTAGTGCTAGTCGTTTCATTTCAGTATACCCTCTACATCCTACATCCCTAACAATTTGTTTTACATATTCCAAACGTGGCCTGCCTACACAATTTTTCCCTTCTACCTGTCCTTCCAAAATTAAAGCGACTATTCCAGGATGCCTTAGTATGTGGCCTATAAGTCTGTCTCTTCTTTTAACTATATTTTTCCAAATGCTTCTTTCTTCATCTATTTGCCGCAATACCTCCTCATTTGCCACTTTATCCACCCATCTGATTTTTAACATTCTCCTATAGCACCACATTTCAAAAGCTTCTAACCTTTTCTTCTCAGATACTCCGATTGTCCAAGTATGTTGGTTTGTTTTTCTTTAATCTTCCTTCTACTATTAATCTGAGGCCTAAAATTGCTTCCTTTATCCCTATACTTTTCCTGAAACCAAATTGGTCTTCTCCTAACACTTCCTCCACTCTCCTCTCAATTCTTCTGTATAGAATTCTAGTTAAGATTTTTGATGCATGACTAGTTAAACTAATTGTTCTGTATTCTTCACATTTATCTGCCCCTGATTTCTTTGGTATCATTACTATAACACTTTTTTTGAAGTCTGACGGAAATTCCCCTTTTTCATAAATATTACATACCAGTTTGTATAATCTATCAATCGCCTCCTCCCCTGCACTGCGCAGTAATTCTACAGGTATTCCGTCTATTCCAGGAGCCTTTCTGCCATTTAAATCTTTTAATGCTCTCTTAAATTCAGATCTCAGTATTGTTTCTCCCATTTCATCCTCCTCAACTTCCTCTTCTTCCTCTATAAAACCATTTTCTAATTCATTTCCTCCGTATAACTCTTCAATATATTCCACCCATCTATCGACTTTACCTTTCGTATTATATATAGGTGTACCATCTTTGTTTAACACATTATTACATTTTAATTTATGTACCCCAAAATTTTCCTTAACTTTCCTATATGCTCCGTCTATTTTACCAATGTTCATTTCTCTTTCCACTTCTGAACACTTTTCTTTAATCCACTCTTCTTTCGCCAGTTTACACTTCCTGTTTATAGCATTTCTTAATTGCCGATAGTTCCTTTTACTTTCTTCATCACTAGCATTCTTATATTTTCTACGTTCATCCATCAGCTGCAATATATCGTCTGAAACCCAAGGTTTTCTACCAGTTCTCTTTATTCCGCCTAAGTTTGCTTCTGCTGATTTAAGAATTTCCTTTTTAATATTCTCCCATTCTTCTTCTACATTTTCTATCTTATCTTTTTTACTCAGACCTCTTGCGATGTCCTCCTCAAAAATCTTCTTTACCTCCTCTTCCTCAAGCTTCTCTAAATTCCACCGATTCATCTGACACCTTTTCTTCAGGTTTTTAAACCCCAATCTACATTTCATTATCACCAAATTATGGTCGCTATCAATGTCTGCTCCAGGGTAAGTTTTGCAGTCCACGAGTTGATTTCTAAATCTTTGCTTAACCATGATATAATCTATCTGATACCTTGCAGTATCGCCTGGCTTTTTCCAAGTGTATATTCTTCTATTATGATTTTTAAATTGGGTGTTGGCAATTACTAAATTATACTTCGCGCAAAACTCTATAAGTCGGTCCCCTCTTTCATTCCTTTTGCCCAGCCCGTATTCACCCACTATATTTCCTTCCTTGCCTTTTCCAATGCTTGCATTCCAATCTCCAACTATTATTAAATTTTCATCTCCTTTTACGTGTTTAATTGCTTCATCAATCTCTTCGTATACACATTCTACCTCATCATCATCATGGGCGCTTGTAGGCATATAGACGTTAACAATCGTTGTCGGTTTAGGTTTTGAATTTATCCTTATTACAATGACTCTATCGCTATGCGTCTTGAAATACTCCACTCTCCTCCCTATTTTCTTGTTCATCACGAAACCTACTCCTGCCTGCCCATTATTTGACGCTGAGTTAATTACTCTAAAGTCACCCGACCAAAAGTCGCCTTCCTCTTCCCACCGAACCTCACTAATTCCTACTATATCCACGTTTACCCTATCCATTTCCCTTTTTAAATTCTCTAGCCTACCAACCTTTTTTAAGCTTCTAACATTCCACGCTCCGACTCGTAGAATGTTATTTTTTACTTTTCTGGTGACCCCTTCCTTAGTAGTCCCCACCCGGAGATCCGAACGGGGGACTATTTTACCTCCGGAATATTTTACCAAGGAAGGCGCCTCCATTATTACTTTTGAAAATGCAGAGCCACATTTTCTTGGAAAAAAAAAACAGCTGTAGTTTTCCATTGCTTTCAGCTGCGCAGTACTCAGAGGACTGAGTGATGTTGATATGGCCGTTTAAGTCATTGTGACTTACGCCCCTAACAACTACTGAAAGAGCTGCTGCCCTCTTTCAGGAATCATTCCTTAGTCTGGCTCTCAACAGATACCTCTCCGATATGGTTGCACCTTCGGTCCAGCTACTCTGTATCCCTGAGCACTCAAGCCCCCTCACCAACGGCAAGGTCTCATGATTCATAGAGGAGGAAATGAAACAGTAATATTTAAAAAATAAATAAAGGAAATAACCCATGGGGTTGGGTCTAGTGGAGAACTCGTCATCGTAAATCAGGTGATTTCGAAGTTGACCAGTGTTCTTCGGTGGTTGGATTTCAATTAACCACACGTCTCAGGAGTAGTCGACTTGAGAATGTTCAAGACTACAAATTTACCGGCACAGCTACATTACACTTATAAGTCGCCAGTGTCTTTAATTGTTTATGCGACTATGAATAAAAGTATTAATAAAAAAAAAGGAAATAAAGAATTCAATGCCATAAAAATATAAAATGAAATGTTTCATTATTTTTTAATTAACAGAATATTACAACGGCTATTAAAATTGCAAACAACCACGAGTAAAGAAGAAAAGGATTTTTATAAAAGGTATTAAACAGTTAATTTAAAAATTTGAATAAATTAAACGAAAGAATAATAATGAATCTAAATAATATTCTAAAGAAAGAATAATCCCGTTTTTAACGGTATAAAAAAGAGATTTCTTAACAGAATTGAAGAATATGGTTCACGCAAAACTTTAAGACTGTTCTTTTCATTACGGATTTGTATTTTTTGTTAAAATTCAAAAGGAGAAAAGCCCAGTTCAAGTTAATTAAGTATGAAAAATTTACGAAAGGAATATCAAATTAATTGAAGTGTAAATAAATTTTTAATAAGATTAAAACTTTTACAGATTAAAAAAGTACTAAATTACGTCATATTTATTTATTACATTTCAATCTTATTAGCTTATGATAAGTTAATTGTCGTAAGAAATCTTTCTCAGATAAAATGCAATATAAAAACTGAGACGAAGATTATTAAATATAGTTTTAAAAGATCACAGTCTCATTTTCAAATTCCGTTTAAATAATTTTTCCACAAGTTCTTTGGGAGCTAATTTTGGGGGAGTTTCGTTAATGGAGTACCGGAAGCGGTATTAATATTAAACGTTTTACAACGTTTCATTTATTCAATCAATATTGTATTGATCTTTTAATTTCTTTTTCTTTGAAAATTTATTCTGTTTCTAAATTTCATCCTTTTTAAGCGTACTGGTGTTTTGATTTTTATGTAAAACATTTTAATAAGTTAATATACTCATTAACTTAAAATTCATGTCTTCTACTTCTATAAGGTTATTTTGAGAGGTAAATTTGATTGGACTTTTAATTATTTTTCATCACAAAATGTGTTAATGAATTTTTAAACAGTATACCGTCTATAAATTTGGATGGGTAGCCATTAACACATGTTAGACATTTCTTAGAATTCAGTCGACAAAACATAGGTCACGAAAAGAGGAAATATTTTAACACCTCATCTGTAAAAAATAATTAATTAAAATCTAAAACTAGATGATAGTATCAATACAATTTTCCTAGCTTCGATAAGTTATTTCAATTCAATGCGAAAGCCAGATCGTAATTTATTAAATTTTTTATTTCAGGTTTTACAGCGATTCAGTGAGAGTGAGATGGATGAGTATTTTTCGTTAATCGATACCACTTTGAAATACGTGGAAATTATTCTCCTGAAATATACTTTTGTAGCAAATTACTGTAGCATCAGTGGAGTTGAGTTAGAGCATAAATCACCGGTAGAAATGTTCACTTGATAGTATTTTCTATTTGTGTTTATTTTGTTTTTTTTTTGTCACTATAATTTTTGTTTTATTTATGTCTGTTTTTTTTTTTAACTACGAGTAATTCTTTGACGTGTAGTTATCAAAGTGGCCAATCAGTTTACTTCTTTTATAACACTTTTTGTAAATGATTTTTAAGTGTTTTATTTTCAAATTAATTTTTTCAGTAATCGTTTACCGTATCTCTTTCTCTGCGTTAGTCAAATATATTGTTTATTTGATTACATAAGAAAGGAATATCTAAGACGAGAGCGGTAAACAATACCATCATAAATTCACTGATGTTGGAGTTGTACATTCGCTACAAAAATATTTTATGGATGAATAATTTACATGTGCATTAATCGAATCGATATTAATTTTTGATAATTTTAATACGCTGTCAAATCGATTAACGAAAAAATATTATTCATCTCGCGCTTATTGAATAACTGATTAATCCGAATAAAATTTAAATAATGATTCTTCAATTAAAAACGAAAAAATGTATTGCCGAAGATGGGTAAATTACAAAAAATATATTCCATTACAATGTCTTCTCGGTTGATATAGCAGTTAACCATTTACCAAACAGTAATGACTGACGGACTGCAAATCTTATAATTTACCCAGATAATCAATAAATCTAACTTTTTTTATTACTGGAAAATATTTTGTTGTACTACTGTTTTTGTTGATACTGAAAAATAACACCGAAACTAATCTTTTTTTTATTTTAAACTGATATCTTTAAATAAAATTTTCTCCTGTGAAATTGTGTGGTAATCACCCGTTACCGTTAACAATATAAGGCGTTGAGCCCTCAATAAAATATCCCGATAGCTTTTAAATTTTAGCTTATACGCCCAAGTAGGTATAACATAACATATATATATATAATAATAGCCTCGCTCACGCCTATTAAACAGGATACTCATAGTCGTAAAATAAAGACCTCAATCAGGATTGATCACACGTCGAATGCCAAAGAAGGCATTACAGGCCTTCCCCGCAACGTATTGAAGGTGCTTCTTAAATTGAAATTTCTCATCAAGAAACACTGCGATGTACTTTTGAACCTGAAAATATCATACGCTGACCTGTTATCGAAACACGGACTTTTTTCCCCTTACTCTCCTACGCCAGACCCGAATTAAGCATAGAACAGCGTAGGGGGTGTCCTTTCTACTCTACTAACAGTCCTTCCCAGCTACCGGCAGTATGTCCGGCACGGCAGGTCGGGCTGCCGATCGGATCTTTATTTTATATTATATTAGCAAGCCGATACTATTAGCGACCCATTAGAAGAAACACGGACTTGCCAAATCACTGCTATTTGAGAAGCATCGTTGTCTTCTCCGGACGAAACATCATCTTATGTTGATGACTCCACAGCTCATGTATCCTGCAAGCCTGAGTGGCTCGGAGCTCAATTTCCCTCCGCCAGCATCCTTTGACGAACAAGAGTCCATCGTCAGCATAAGTCACGATACGACACCGGGTAGCCTTAGCCGCAAAGACAATCAAACTCCACTACCCATAACAAAGGACCCAACACGCTGCTCTGGGGACAACCCTTCAACAGCGTCTTGCGTAACCCATGGCTGCCCTCACGGAGCAGCATGAAAAAAATATAAATAGTAAAACATTTAACAATCATTTTTTAGCTGCATTGAATGATCGCCGTGTTACCTATTCCTGACCAGTCAGAATACGGTATCATGAATTGACAAGAATATATGAAATTGCTTTACTAGGCACAGCAGCAATTTTTACAAGAGAAATACCGCCATATTCTTACCAGCGGTAAACACAAGATTCGATCTCTTCCATGGGAAAATAAAAGATAATCCAGCAGTATTTTTTATCAAACATCGATAGTTATGAAGAATATATAAAAATTTATACTGACAGTTCTAAAACAAAACATGGTGTTAGATGCTCCATATATGTAAATGGAGAATCCCATTTTTGGAAACTGCCAACCATGGGAAGTGGTTATACAGTAGAACTTATTGCCATACAGCAAGCTCTTCGATACTCAGAAAATTTCTGCGAAGAGAGAGAGATTTTATGTTTCCGACTCGCCAAGCGTAATTAATGCAATTTGAAACAAGAAGTTTAAGGACATCTTTATTGCAAACATCCTGTCCATTTTGTACGTTTATAATCGACGAGAGCAACGATGTGTATTTGTATGGACTCCAGGGTACGCTGATCAATTAACCACACATCTCAGGAATGGTTGAACTGAGAATGCACAAGACTACACTTCATTTACACTCATACATATCATCCTCATTCATCATCTGAAGAATTATCTAAACGGTAGTTACCGGAGGCTAAACAGGAAAAAGAGAGAGAGGGTACGCTGGTATCGTAGGAAACGAAAGGGCAGATAAAGCTGCCAGAACGGCAACAGTTTGTGATAATTTGGATATAATTTCTGTTGGAGTGACATACTAAAAAAATTTTCTTACTAATACAATAAGAAACAGGTAAAGTAATGAATGGAGAAGGTTGAATATGAAACTAAACGCAATTAAAACTTCTCCATATAAATTAAATAGCGACGTGAAATGAAACGACGTGAAACGCCGAGAACAAATGGCGGTGACCAGACTCAGAATCGGTCACATGCGAATAACAAATTCATATTTGTTAACCGGCGAAGAAAGACGAATGTATGGTGTTTCTTATAAACTGCTTTCACTCAAGCATCTAATTGAAGAATGTACCATATATGAAGACTTCAGAAAGAGGTTAGGTCTAATAAATGATATCGATCCTGATTTGGAAAAAGGAAAAGAAGAAAAAAAGGAGTTGCTAATCTACACGCCAGCAGACAATTAGCAAGGCTGTGTAAGGCAGTTCAAGTTGTTGTGTTTAAATAATCTCTTGGTGAAGTAGTCTTTTTCTATGAAGATGGAGGATATTTTTTAATACTGCTGGTATTGTCAACACTTTCGTTTTTAATTTTGTTTTTGTTTCTATTTATTGTTTTATTCTAGTATCAGGGACCTTTACACCCTGTAAATGTTATCAGTGTACTAATTCATATGAGTGCTTCAATGTTTTGTGTTGTGATTTTGGTGTTTTTAAATAAAATATAAGAGCCCTTTACACCCTTACATATGACTAAAATGATGGTGATTTAAAACCGTATTTTAAAGGCTGGACGAGGGCTGATGACCGTAGAAGTCGATGCCCATATAAACCCCACCAAAAAAAATTGTAATAATGATGGGTAATGTCATGAAAAATTTTAAGACGTTGCCTTATGTTTTGTGTATACCTTGAAATTATATTCAGAATAACACTGTGTCGGTTATAAAATTAATATTAATTGTTTACAAGAGCTTATTTTTCATAATACATTCTTGTCAGCTGTCTTTACGGTTCTAAAGGATTTATGACTTTTTTTAATCAGTCAAGTTGAAATATTATACGTCTAATGACATTCAATTTTATCATAATCCCTCATTAAAATTGAACAATATAATTTATAACGAAGCTAATAAAATTTATGCGTAAACAAGGAAAGAAAGAAAAAGCAGAATTACGTTTAAAACAAGGAAATAAGGGTTCTATTCCTTATTAATAAAATTTTATAAATTTATTAGATACTTAATAAATTTAACGCAAACACTAATAATGGTCAAATTTTAGGTTTCAATAGGATTTAGAATATATAGAACAAAAAATACCTATGTAAACATTCAGTAAAGCTACAGAATGTTTTGTTTGACATTGTAGGATTTCCGTAAAGGCAAACAATTCTGGAAAAATTATCCGGCTCAAATATTTGTGTCGTCACTATTTTTATCATAAAACATAATTTGGCGCAACATAACTTGACAAATACTAGGACCGTATAGTTTTTAATATTTCTATTATAAAAAACTTTATACTGTGTAGCTTAACTGAATGAGAATTTTTTATTTTATTTGAGCAATTTATTTTTTTTTTAAATCGGTCGCCAAAAATGATTGCGACCATAAGTAAAATTATATGGCTAAGAGTAACGAGTCAGGAGACCATCCAAAGATAGCCCGCTTCAAATACAGTATTAATAATATAAATCACCTCTCACTACACAAAGGTAGCAATTAGTTAATAAAAACAAAGATAACGTAGAATAGTTACAAAACATTAAAGTCATCCAAATAAATTCATAAATATTAAAGTCAGATAAAGAGCCATCCACTTAAACGTATTTAAAATAAAAACAAAACCACAGTATAATCACGGGTCACGCACTTCAATGATCATCCGTGCCTTCAAAGATCAACGTGGTCCAGTACTTGCAGCATCCTCAATCGTTTTACTTCCTGGCTATTGTCAAATAAATTCCGCGCTAGTGATTCACACATGCTTGTCCAGCTATTATATGTAGTCCCTACGTTCTGTATATTTTCTTAGTATCTCCCCATGAACACGACAACCCAAGTATCCGTGCACCTCATCGTTTCTAACGAACCATGGCGTCCCTGATATTATTCTAAGAACCTTATTTTGTAATCGTTGGATGAAGGTAAGGTACTCTGTAACTAATATGTGTGTAGGTAATTAGTATTTATTTTAGTTAATAACCGAGTAATTTTTTAGATTATAAGTACGCAAACACTTTTCCTTTATTAATACTTTTTTAATAACACATAAAAAATAATACTTTATAAAAAAATTTCACTACGTTGTTAAAAATTTTTGTAAAACATTTGTCAAAATTTAAAAACTGACATCATTTGAAATGCGAATCATTTTGATCACAACTCAGTTCCCAATTCAATTTTGAAATAATTAATATCTACAATTTCATGAAATTTCAATATGCCAACATATAATGATATATATACGATCATAATATTTTGACCGACTATAGTTTAAACGTAACACTCATTTACGTATCGCTGTCAGTTTTCTGTAACGTATTAGTTTTGCTGTGAATCACCAAAATAGAAAGGTATAATTTTTACTAGACGTGGTACCTACAAACATTTTACAACTGAATTTCCCATATAATCAGGAATGTCTTATTTTCCTGCTTTTTCTATTTTTAAAATAATATGGTCGGTTTTTAAAAAAATAATTACATCATATCTCCCAATAAATGTTTCAAGAATGCATAGGCATCTTTTAATTCATGAATTATGCGATAAGATTTAAAATGTAGTAGAGCGCAATATATCCACTAAAAATTTCCTAATAAAATCAACAGTACAGAAGTGCAAAATTTAGGTATTCTTTCGGAATTTCCCCCCTAAAGTTTTTCTATTTTTTTTAACGATGTATGACGAATCGCACGTACATCAACATAACCTACGCGTGCTTCGCTCGCTAACTTCGTCGAATTAACGTAGAGTATACAAATTATATACAACAATGATGCAGTCTTTAATGATGACTAATAGAGTTTGTTGGATTCTTATTTATGTGAATTTCTATGGCGTCACCGATATAATAATGAGGAACATTTGTTCAAATTGATACTTCAACGTATTAGTTAGTTTCATCCTTTAGTATAATTATTGTTTAGTAAACCGAGTATTGCAGTGTGTTTATTAAAGTAATTGTAATTTTAATTTATAATAAATGTTATATTTAAAAATATATTATATGAATTTTTAATTATACTCTCGTTTCTCCAAAATAATTTTATCTAACATCAAAGTACGTACTGTACATTTTTACTAAATTATGGTGTTGCACAATATTACAAGTATATATCGTTAAAATTAAATAGAAAAATTTCGGGGGCAAATTCCGATTTAAATTTGTACTTAATTTAAAAATTTTATAAAATGACTACCAAGCAAAGACTATATAATAAATATTTTTGTAAAAGAAAAACCACCTTATTGAAAAATAAAATTGACTGTTAAAGAAATGTACGTTCCCACTCCGCGGTGGCTGGTAGAGCTTGTTCCTCCTCCTACGATAAAAAAATAAAAAATAAAAACGTAACGTCTCTTCTTTTTTCACTGGAATGTCCTGGATTCGAATCCCGGTCATGGCATGTTCATAAGTTACAAAATGTCTATTCAATATACCCAGCATAAGCTTCAACCTTACGTTGTGAATCATTCATCAATTAAAAAATAAATAAATAAAATAATAATCTTAGAAAGACCTAACAAAAAAAATCGACAAAACGTTGGATCAATTACTTTTTCTTATAAATAACTAAAAATTTATTAGATAAAGAACGTAATTTATACCATTTAGAAGATATATTCTTTCAGGATAAAATAAAACCTGGTTACTATGATACCATATTGTTTCTGTTTAAACTTTTCTTTGAATCATCTGTACATTTTTCTGCTTTAGCAGCAATAGCGTCACATTTCTCTCAATTATTAACTAGCAGGCCCAAAAATGCTTCGCTATTGGTAGATTTGAGTATATATATATAGATTAAATGAACTCAATTGAAATTTTGATGAAATATTAACTAAATGAAAATTACGGAACTTCACAAAATTTAAGGTTTTCCTTTTACCCTTTCACCCCTTTCCCCTTTCCACACTTTCTTTTCACAGTTTTCATTTTTAACATATTCCACTTTGTCTTTCCCCATTTTCTTTCCCTCCCCCGTTATCTTTTCTTTATTTCTCTTTCCCCTTCTCTTACCCTCTTTCCGTTTTCCCCTTCCTTTCCCCGTTTTTACTTTCCCCGTATTCCCCTTTTTTTCTTTTTTCCATTTTCCTTTTTCCCTTTTATCTTTTCTGGTTATTCCCTCTTTCACTTTTCCGATTTTTCCTTTTCTGCCTTTTCCCCCGCGCGTAAATTT
Organism: Lycorma delicatula; assembly: GCF_047948215.1. Lineage (NCBI taxonomy): Eukaryota > Metazoa > Arthropoda > Insecta > Hemiptera > Fulgoridae > Lycorma > Lycorma delicatula. The sequence continues at coordinate 5,077,602 of NC_134455.1, read as the reverse complement.
GTCCAGTAGTATTTTAATCTACAATGAATATCGGAAACTTTGAAATAGAATCGTAATATATTTATTGTAGCGTTTGTTGCTATTACGACCAACAGAGAGCGCTGTTTTTTTAAAACGAAAAACATGTTTTTACCTGTCACAGGTGTGACATCTTAGGTATATTAATGGTAGGTATATAAAAACACGCGCGTATTCGAATGCAACGTTGTGTCAAAATTTCAAAGCAATCGGTAGAGAACTTTATGAGATTTAAGATTTTGAACAAACGAAAATTTTTATTTATATAGAAGATATACAATTATGTACGTATATTTCTTTTAGATTTAAATGGCAGAAAGGCTCCTGGAATAGACGGAATACCTGTAGAATTACTGCGCAGTGCAGGTGAGGAAGCGATTGATAGATTATACAAGCTGGTGTGTAATATTTATGAAAAAGGGCAAGTTCCGTCAGACTTCAAAAAAAGTGTTATAGTCATAATACCAAAGAAAGCAGGGGCAGATAAATGTGAAGAATACAAAACAATTAGTTTAACTAGTCGTGCATCAAAAATCTTAACTAGAATTCTATACAGAAGAATTGAGAGGAGAGTGGAAGAAGTGTTAGGAGAATACCAATTTGATTTCAGGAAAAGTATAGGGACAAGGGAAGCAATTTTAGGCCTCAGATTAATAGTAGAAGGAAGATTAAAGAAAAACAAACCAACATACTTGGCGTTTATAAACCTTGAAAAGGCATTCAATAACGTAGACTGGAATAAAATGTTCAGCATTTTAAAAAAAATTAGGGTTCAACAAATACAGAGATAAAAGAACAATTGCTAACATGTACAGGAACCAAACAGCAACAGTAATAATCGAAGAACATAAGAAAGAAGCCGTAATAAGAAAGGGAGACAAGGATGTTCCCTATATCCGTTACTTTTAAATCTTTACATGGAACTAGAAGTTAATGATGTTAAAGAACAATTTAGATTCGGTGTAACAGTACAAGGTGAAAAGATAAAGACGCTACGATTTGCTGATGATATAGTAATTCTAGTGAGAGTAAAAAGGATTTAGAAGAAACAATGAACGGCATAGATGAAGTCCTACGCAAGAACTATCGCATGAAAATAAACAAGAACAAAACAAAAGTAATGAAATGTAGTAGAAATAACAAAGATGGACCACTGAATGTGAAAATAGGAAGAGAAAAGATTATGGAGGTAGAAGAATTTTGTTATTTGGGAAGTAGAATTACTAAAGATGGACGAAGCAGGAGCTATATAAAATGCCGAATAGCACAAGCTAAACGAGCCTTCGGTAAGAAATATAATTTGTTTACATCAAAAATTAATTTAAATGTCAGGAAAAGATTTTTGAAAGTTTATGTTGGAGTGTCGCTTTATATGGAAGTGAAACTTGGACAACCCGAGTATCTGAGAAGAAAAAAGATTAGAAGCTTTTTAAATGCGGTGCTATAGGAGAATGTTACAAATCAGACGGGTGGATAAAGTGACAAATGAAGAGGTATTGCGGCAAATAGATGAAGAAAGAAGCATTTGGAAAAATATAGTTAAAAGAAGAGACAGACTTATAGGCTACATACTAAGGCGTCCTGGAATAGTCGCTTTAATATTGGAAGGACAGGTAGAAGGAAAAAATTGTGTAGGCAGCCACGTTTGGAATATGTTAAACAAATTGTTAGGGATGTAGGATGTAGAGAGTATACTGAAATGAAACGACTAGCACTAGATTGGGAATCTTGGAGAGCTGCATCAAACCAGTCAAATGACTGAAGACAAAAAAAAAATAACATATAAGCACTTCTGAGACAAATAATAATAAAATGTGGAATTTTCAACGAAATCAGTTAAGTAGTGTTTCAATTATTAGGGCACAAACAAAACGAAGATTGTCTTTTATTTATATAGATGTATGTAATAAAATAAAATGCCTGCTTTTCGAAACAAACTACTTCTAAAGAAGAACGTTTAAAAACGTAATAACTCAATTTAAAACTGTAATCACATTATCCTTTCTTTTCTAAAACACATTTAAATAAACAAATGGGAAGTAGCCGAGACAAATATAATATAAAATTATTTATACCGATTAATTTCTTTTTTAACATTAGAAATAGTAAATGAAGAACAATTGTAAACAATTAATAAATTTGCAAATACGAATAATAAAGAAAGAAGTCCAATGATAATATTCCTGAAGTATATCATAACAGAAATCTTATACTAGTATTATAAGAAGTGGGGTATGATAATCAGAAGATATTATTGTCGTCTGGTGCAAGGTAATATGGCATATAACTAAAATAGTGCAGCCCGGAAGGGCGTGTCCAGTAAAAGGGCGGAAGAGCCGCACCCACAAAGCACACTGATTTATTACAATTATCGCTGTCAAATTATAAAATATAATATAGAAACAATTTCCGTAAGAGACAGGAAGCGTGTATTACCACCTAGGAATGGTAGGATGTAAAATGTGGCCTGTAAACTGTCAAATTACCTTCTTCAGTAAAGAGTTAAAATATATTCGTATATTAATTAAAAAAAAGAAAGAAATAAAAAAATATATATCACTGAAGTTATATTCCCATCTTTGTTTTGTTAAAACTAATTTTAAAATTTCCGAGAAACATCCGTTATTACATAAACACCGTACTTAATCAAGTCAATACTCATCAATTTCGTTTGGCAATTTTTTTATTTATTTGAATTATCAAATAAAAAATAAATCATTATATTTATGCACCTTTTTTTTTTCAAACCGTTTAAAATAATTTGTAAAATTTTATTTGGCATGTCTTTTTATGTCTAGTCACAGATGTGCAAAATTGTTACACTATATCAATCGTTTGCTGAATATACAAGCAGCTGCAGCTGCTTGTATATTCAGCAAACGATTGATATAGTTAGATTGATATAGTACAGAATATACCTGCAGCTGCTTCACAAACAAGTTTTGTGGTTTTTATAAAAAAACACACAAAAAAAACGACTAAACTATAGCACTTTTCTTCTTTTTTTTTCAGCCATATGAATGTAAATGTCAAAATGATAATTTAGACAAAAGATTAAAAAATAAATAAAATGTGATGCAGAATTTTATAAAAACATGTTTAAGTATTGTTTAATACTTAAACCAAAATATTTCAGATTTTTTTTCAAAAAAATATATTCTTTGAATATATTTAACCTAGTAACAAATGTACAAAATTAAAAAAAAAAGTATAAAGAAGTTATTTCTTATAAAAACGGAAAACTAACTACCCTTACTTTCTGAAGCAATCCCTACGAGAGGTGATACCACCTCCCATTTTTTAATTGTAATTCATTTTTATCTTTATCGACATAATGAGAATACGTTTCCAACCATTTAACTGAGGTGGCATCATCATTTTGTAACTGGCAAAAATGCTAGTTGTTTATTAGGCCTATTTATGGAAATAAGTGTTGACTGTGTTGTATATATAGTGCATATAATATGCACTAACAGTCCGTTCTTTGTAATACAGACAAGAGCACCTCCAAACTCTATTGTTCGACCACAAGGGTTACCGGACTAGAATAACAATTTATAGAAAACGTAAGGGCGCGAACGATGAAAATTATTACGTTTCAACAACTAAAAGGGTGAGCCGGGTACTGGTTCTTCAGGCCAGAGGATAAAGGTACTGCCAGGGATCAGTGGAGAGGGTCATTATTTCTGCGTATTCGGCACAGTTGTGATAACAAGCAACAACAGAGTAGTTTCTCAAACCGGAGTTCAATTTGGTTGCGGTGATAGCGATAACAGTAAGCGTTTGGTAACTACGAGTGAACAGTACGACAGGAGCATACTAGTGTGTACAGTGGAACCCACCGGGTTGGTTTAGTGGTTAACGCGTCTTCCCAAATCAGCTGATTTGGAAGTCGAGAGTTACAGCGTTCAAGTCCTAGTAAAGCCAGTTATTTTTACACGGATTTAAATACTAGATCGTGGATACCGGTGTTCTTTGGTGGTTGGGTTTCAATTAACTACATATCTCAGGAACGGTCGAACTGAGAATGTACAAGACTACACTTCATTTACAATCATACATATCATCCTCATTCATCCTCTGAACAATTATATAACGGTAGTTACCGGAGGCTAAACAAGAAAAAGAAAGAAAGTGTGTACAGTGGGTAAATACAAGAATTTGATCGGCGAGTTACTGGAAAATAGTAGTGAAAGTGACAGTTCTATATTCATTTATAAAGTGTACGATAGTTCTTTTATGACCACTATAAGTAATAATACTTGCAAATACTTGTTGTGTTATCTATGTTTTGTCTTGCAATGCAATATTAAGGTCTCCCGCATATTATAACGTTTTTAGTAAATTGGACTCTATTCTGATTTTTATAATCAATAACCAAAAGAACAAATCTTGTCCTTTTTATTTGAAATGGTATTCCGTATGTCATTATCAAATTATTTATTTTATTTTTTGTGCTTTATTGTATTTTAAATATTTCCAATTTTTAATAAATTGTATTTATGAAATAATTTTAGCTTGTTAGTTTCTGAATATACTGATCGGACCGCGAACACGTAACAGTATTTTAAAAAGCTTAACGCATTCGTTAATTTAACTGAAAGAAGAGCTTATTCAAATTTCCACAAAAAGATTTTAGTGGGTTGTCACTTTAAGAGATAATTTAAAAATATTTTCGCTAACAAAAACGTTGAAGTTTCGAAATTACGTAACCAATTTTTGAACTTTGTTTAATTTTAATTAAATTTTATTGAATTACAAATTAACAAAGAAAAAGTTCGCTAAACGGTTTTTGAAATAAACTCGAAAAGAGAAAACGGTCAAACACCACTTATAAAAAAAAAACCATTTAACTATACTTCTAGATCGTTTGAAGATGTGTTCAAATAGTTTTCAAAACCTCTTCTGAATTGCTGATAATGAAGCAGCAATAAAGCTACAGACAGAAAGTAAAATAAATCACTTGTCAGTAGATAAAAATATGATAAAACAAGAAAATATGTCGGTCTGATACGTACCTTTTTTTTTTTTTTTTTTTCATACAGGGGCAACCAGGAATCGCCGTTAGGCATCTCGTTAGTCGGCCCCGCATGTAATGGCGGATGATTACCCCCACCCATCCTGTCTTCGTCCACTGTGGAACTCACCCATCGGGGTCTCCTACATATCTCCGAGATAACCGAACCTCCCATTCGGGAAAGCCCAGATACCCCTCAATGTAGGAGCTGCCCTTCCCGGCCCTATCCTGATGTTCCGGACATGTATTCCATATGGCCTTCACAGCGCGCCCTCCCGCTCACACCTTGAGGGTCTCCCTTGACATCATCGTAAATACACAGACATGCCCATTCTTGTGGGTGAGCATGCCCATGCATCCTAGTCATGGGAGCTGCCTCCCTGTCCCTAGACGCCGCCATAATTCGTAACCCCCTTTTTTTAGGGGTTCCCTGTTCAAATTTTTCCTTCAAAATCTCACCAACCATATTTGCTACTTCCATCCACATATCTTCGTTCGTCAACATGCTATTGATTACAGTCTCTGGTGTTGTTGCTGTATACCTGTCTCTTATATCATCCCACTTATGGCATCTAAACACAGTGTGTTCAACACTATCAGTCTCTTGGCAATCCCTGCAAACATCAGATCTTCGGAGCTTAAACCGATGTAAGTACTCACCGAAATCACCATGTCTTGATAAGAACTGAGTGAGACTGTAACTAATCTCGCCATGGCGCCGTCCCACCCAGCATCCTATATCTGGGATAAGTCTCCTCGTCCAACCGCCTTTTAAAGACGCTGCCCACCTTTCCTGCCAGTCGTTCATTATTTTCGCCCTCGCCTCTATTTTAGGTGTCCCCTTGAATCTCAATACCCTCTCTTCCGCCAACAGATCGATAGGCGGTGAGCCGGCAATGACACACACAGCATCATAGGAGACTGTCCTATATGCGCATGATACACGCAGGAGCAGTCTCCTATGTAACGATGCCATCTTACTGTTGTACCTTTGGATATCCAATCCTCTTTTCCACACCGGTGCACCATACAATAGCACCGAAGCTACCGTTGCTGCAATTGCCTTCCTCTTTCGCTCCTTAGGACCCAACGTGTTGCACATCAGCCGAGAAACTGCCGATAGTACCTTCTCAGCCTTATTACAAGCTTCCTCTATATGTGGACCAAAACTCCGGTTCTTATCCATCCATACACCCAAGTATTTAATTCTCGGCCTCTTGGCTAGAAGCTCATCGCTTCTCGGCCTCTTGGCTAAGATCAAAGTGTAGTATCTGGTCTGATACGTACCTAGACTTTCTTTCCTGTACATTTCGCCTCAAAGAGTTTAACAGGTGGATTGTTTTCCTGTATTATCAAAATAGAGGCCTACTAACGTACGTAGACACAGCAATCTTTCGGAAATTTTTATAAACTTTTTGTATTTTAAGATAGTCTTGAAACGTTGACATTTGCAAAAACACTGATACCCAGAAAGTTGAGCATATCGTTTTAAATTCATTTTATAGGTTTGCTACTACACCAGCAACAGATTTATAACCGGGAAAGTAATAATAACTATAAAATAAATCACATTTCAGAAGCTATTATTGAAAATTATTCGAGCGGGTTTAAAAGACAATTTCAATTATAAGTAATCATAAACAGAAGATACTGAGGAATTAGTGTGAAAAATTCCAAATACTCTATGCAGATAAAAGGTAAAATAGTTTTAAAAGTAAAAAAACAAAATAATAAAATTAAACGAACAATACTTACGAAATACGACAAACATTTTTTTATCATTGTTTACAAAAAAAACAATTGTTGGTTAAAAACAGTTAGTATCGTTTTAGACAATCTTTGATGATTTTCCTTGAGATTAATTTCTATAAATAAAAAAAAGTAAAATTTGGTTACTTTAAAAATAATTTATTCATTAACTTCTCACTCGCCTAATTATATCTAAAAGCGTAAAACATTATTAAAGCTTGTTTAAAAAAATAAGTTCCAGAGGCAATAATAAAGTATAGATTGAACACAATTTATTTTATAGTTGTAAACATCTTGAATGAAATAATCAATTCATCTTCATTGAAATAGAAATCAGAATTTTGTGAGATTATATCTTATAATGAATTATGCACATTAATAGTAGAAGGAAGATTAAAGCAAAACAAACCGACATACTTGGCGTTTAGAGACCTAGAAAAGGCATTCGATAACGTAGACTGTAATAAAATGTTCAGCATTTTAAGAAAATTAGGGTTCAAATACAGAGATAGAAGAACAAGTGGTAACATGTACAGGAACCAAACAGCAACAGTAACAATTGAAGAACATAAGAAAGAAGCCATAATAAGAAAGGGAGTCCGACAAGGATGTTCTCTATCTCCGTTACTTTTTAATCTTTACATGGAACTAGCAGTTAATGATGTTAAAAAACAATTTAGATTCGGAGTAACAGCACAAGGCGAAAAGATAAAGATGCTTACGAATTGCCGATGATATAGTAATTCTAGCCGAGAGTAAAAAAAATTTAAAAGAAACAATGAACGGCATAGATGAAGTCCTACGCAAGAACTATCGCATGAAAATAAACAAGAACAAAAGAAAAGTAATGAAATGTAGTAGAAATAACAAAGATGGACCACTGAATGTGAAAATAGGAGGAGAAAAGATTATGGAGGTAGAAGAATTTTGTTATTTGGGAAGTAGAATTACTAAAGATGGACGAAGCAGGAGCGATATAAAATGCCGAATAGCACAAGCTGAACGAGCGTTCAGTCAGAAATATAATTTGTTTACATCAAAAATTAATTTAAATGTCAGGAAAAAAATTTTGAAAGTGTTGTTTGGAGTGTCGCTTTATATGGAAGTGAAACTTGGACGATCGGAGTATCTGAGAAGAAAAGATTAGAAGCTTTTTTTTGAGAAGATTTTTTAAATTGTAGACCCTGAAACTAAAGTACAGAAAGTATTTTTGAGACATTGTTTTTCTCTTTATTTTAGTCTGTGTTGAACAAAGTGTTAGATCTAAAGAAAATATTATTTAAGCAAATTTATGATTTATATATTAGTATTTTTAAAAATATTTTTCTTAAAATTTATTCCCTCCTCAGTAAAATACATATTCTGCTCTTTTTTAGTTTTTTTTTTGCTCAGATGCTTTTAATTTTTATTATTAAATTTTTTTGCATTTTCTCCGTCACTTAAAGATATATTATAATTAAAATAGCTTTCGCATCTATATTATTCTCTGGTCCCAAAGTAAGATGCAATTTTTTTTTTTATGACTTTCATAAAAGTTAGCTAGCGTAGCCAAAAAAGTCTTGGAATACTTTGCAGCTTTTTTTAATGCGTTTGAAATTTAAATTATTTATTTTTTAAACTTTATATTACAAAGAATATGAATAATGTAAAATAAATAAATTAAAAATAAAAATACTATAATTATTATCTAACTTAGAATCAGATAAAAATTGGAAATTTATAAATATATTATTATTAAATAATTAGTATATATATATGTATATATATATATATATATATATATATATATATATATTACTATATTTAGTGTGCATTGGTAGATTTCTATTTAATAAACTTTAGTTTACTGTCAAAATTCTAATGATTGAAATCTATTAAAAATAACTTGGGATTAACATTAATTGCGAATAATTAATAAAACGTAATTTAAATATTTAATATTTGAAATATTTCTTCAGTTGAGAATCATCATTTATTCATACTTTGAAATAAGACAGAAAACTAATTATGAAGTTGTATAGTAATTTTAAATGAGTTTAGCATTCATGAATGTTAAAGGTTTGATTACGGAAAGTGAATCAGAGTTGGTTGGGTTTCCCAGGGAATTCTACGACTTAGGTACTGGAAACTAAACAAATCTCTCAGTGAAACCAAGAAGCAATACACTAAATCTTGTCTGAAATAACATGCAAGTCACATTAAACGATTTTACATCTAACTAGTTTTTTCTTAAATTTAAATAAATATATTTAGATAAATTTAGTTTTATTTAAAACTTGATTTCAAGTAATTACTTGAAAGTACTTATTTTTCTTCCATATCAAATATTCATTTAATTATACAAACTTCTAAAGCAATTACAATTTTAAATTAATCTGAAAAACTTTAACTAATTAACGATACAAATTATTTAGTCAGCCCTAAAAATTTTTCAGATTAATCATAATTATCGTAAATTATAGTATAGGGAATACATGTGACATTTTCAGGCCAAGCTCTATAATTCATAGACGAAGCGCCTTCGCAGTGCTCTCTTTTTCTCTCTTTAGCCTCCGGAACCACGTTAAGGTACTTTAGAGGATGAATGAGGATGATATGTATGAATTTAAAGGAATCTTGTAAAATTTCAGGTCAACCATTCCTGAGATGTGTGGTTAATTGAAACCCAACTACCAAAGAACACCGGTATCCACCATCTAGTATTCAAATCCGTACTAGTAAACTACCTTTACTAGAATTTGAACCTTAGAATCAGCTGATTTTGAAGTCACAGGAAATAAGTGTTTGATTAAGTCCTACAACGGTCAAATACTAGAAGAAAGCAATATTTCTAAATAAGTGGGAATTACCCTGGATGACTCACCTGGAAAACACATGTTGAATAATGCATGGGAAAAGCAATGAAAAGGACTAGTCTGCTGAAAAGACTCACTGCTGTGAAATAGGGAGCTAAACAGGAAATGTTAATGGCAACGTATAAAACATATATTAGACCAGTCCTGGAATACAGAAGCGAAGTGACAGTCCCCACCGGCCCCACAACTGGATATAAGATGAACCTTGTCCAGAATACTGCTTTGAGACTAATAACCGGTGCTGGTAAATCCACCTCGGTGGCAGCTATGAAAGCTCAAACACAAATGGATCCTCTTCATATCCACCGTGAAACAAGTGCACTGCGCATCTGGAAACGTTCAGGAAGAGTGTATAAGCAACAGTGGGACAGTTACCAGCAAGCAGCAAACAGGCTCAAAACCCAAATTGCACCACTCACTGCATATATGAATCTATATGAGAAGTACGGCCTGGCGACTGTAGATGTAACGCAACATAAAACCTATCAAGATTCTTTAACCACTTGCCGCAAGCAAATATGTTCGGTTTTTTGACAAGATCGCAGACACAACGTTGTTCGAGAAACCACAGTTTTGCCGATTTTGCATTAACGGGCTAGGGTTTGTCAACAAATCAGTGAATGGTGTTATAAACAACATAACCCAAGGTTGTTTTCTCAACATTCTCAATTAAGTCTTCTGTTCTTGTAGCATAAATGTTATTTACCGTATTGTTTTCCTTAATATAGTTGATGCATAAACTCTTCTTGCGTTTCTGGTATAATTATAAATTTAACAAACTTTAATTTCGATGTGCCGATTTATTTTTTTTTTCTCTCTTTCGTAATCACTACCCAATCCAGACCATCAGATCCTCTTAGAACAAAATATAACCTAAAATATAATCAACTGCCAAAACACGCCTCTTATGAAGCGGAATTAAAAGACTGCGCTCCAAACCATTCACGAAGATTAATCAAAACAGGAATGGTTAAACATTTATACAGACGGATCATCAATACTGTGAACAGGAGAAACAGGAGCCGCGTACTACTGACGCCTCTTCTAGGGGCACCTTACGGTCAGCGTCCCACAAGGCAATTATGAAGGAGAGATTACCACAATTCAAGCAGTCTTCACCCAACTTGAAATTCTTTTCATACGAAAGGCAGTTTTCTTTGTCGATTCGCCAGCAGCGATCCGGAACTTGTCATCTAACACTATAAATGATTGCTCAAGAACTTTGGAGTGCAGGAAGATCGTAAATGAATAGGGATGTCAAGGATGGCAATTTTAATTCCAATGGGGGGTCAGCCATATTAACATATATGGTAATGGAATGGCTGAAAAATTGATAAAGCTGTTCTGCCACAGCCATCCATCACTCCTTCTCTTGACTCAGCCAAACAGAAAAATAAACTCTGCAGTCAATAAATGGATTGGTGAAAACCGCAAAGAATCACCGGCAAAAAAATTTAACCGTTATTATTAATTTCAATAACTAGTACAATTAACTTTCTACATGTTAATAAAAGTATATTACCTAATTCCGTGGTGGAGAGGTACGACTCGGCTTTTCATCCGGAGATTCAAATCCCCGTTAGGTATGGCATTTTTCATACTTTACGAATTTCCATTTGGACTAATATCCATGGTAGTTAAGCCAGTAATCTCATAAAAACAATAAATTTTTAATGAATCTCAGAATTTTACTAAAACTTTAATTACACAATTATACTAGTTCTTACAAATCGTAACGCTGTTTTGGTAAATAATTGTGGTATTCACTTTCAGGTATTAAACTTTTAATAATATTTTTCCAAAGAAATGTTTGTTACAACATACCTGGTGGGTTCCCGTGCTTTAAATTACGAGACGTGGAGGTTGAAAACTCAATTAAAGCCCCTTGCCCAGAAATCCAAATTTTCAATCTCCAACTTGTTGACAGTTTCTTTTTCATAGAATTATCTTGAGTAAAACAAAATAAAGGTCTTTCCTTAGTTTTGTACTTCATTCTTTAATTTTTTGATCCATTACCTACTTACCCTATTTAAAAATGATAAATTATCTTCGTGATAAATAAAATTCAATATTGTCGATTCGCCAGCAGCGATACGGAACTTGTCATGTAACACTATAAATGATTTTTCAAGAACTTTGGAGTGCAGGAAGATCTTAAACGAATAGGGATGTCAAGGATGGCAAGTGAAATTCCAATGGGTTTCCAGCCAAGGATCATTTTTACCGCCTCTTCGAAGAAAAAAAAAACATGGTGGGAATGAGGGGTAAAAATGAATTTTCTTTACTCTTTTGAGGTATAAAGAGTATAAAAATACTATTCACTAAAACTGTAATTTCCTTATACAGAGTGAGCAATATAAAACCAAACCCATAACGCAACCGCTGCAGAATCGGTAGCTTATTTGGAATGAGATTTTATGAATGATACGGATAAATTAAAAAAGAAAAATATAAATCGTAATTTAAATGTTCCATTTATTTACCTTATTGATACAAAAGATGTTCAAAATGACCACCCTGGGCATCGATGCACTTTTATGCTCGACTGATCTGTTGAGAGTCGTCTGACGCAAAAAGTTGTTGTCATTTGCGTTGATTTCTCGTTGAATGTTCATCTTCAGTTAATCAATATTGTGGGGATCAGATGCATAATCTCTCTCCTTTAAGTAACTCCAAAGGAAAGAATCGCAAGTAGACAATTCTGTGTCTACTAACAATATTTTCGAGAAACCAGTTGCAATAAGCAAGTCGTTTCGGTTTGTCTGTCTCCTTCAATTGTAACGCGGCACGGTTTCAATTTTAATTCGTGAAGAATTTTACGACAAGATGGTTGTTTAACACCAGATCGTTGGGATAACTTGCGTAGTGATTTCTTTTGGAATGGCAGTAATTCTCCTTTCAATATCGGCAATGGCCTGTGAAGAGCTAACGAAAGGTTGCCTATTTCGTTTTGCATTTGAAACCGAACCTGTTGTACGCCATTTTTTAACTAAATCGTGTATTCTACTCTTCGGTGGATAGAGACATTCGGAAGTCTTTCTACAAATACTTAACGTGATTCTTCAAACGATACAGAACTAATGTATGCCTCAAATATAGCTATCATCTCCTGTATTGAATAAGGTATTTTACACAAACACAATTCCATTCACAATACTGAACTGCAACAAAACGTATACTGCACTGAATCGTAACCACCTGACAAACGGCAGCAACAATCAGTAATAACATATACATCCACTGGTTGAGCTAATTGTGTGAGAGTCTTTCATAATTAGTGTTGGGTAGCGGTTTCATTATGGGCTCGGTTTTATGTTGCTCATTCTGTATATATATAGGGGCCTATGTATAAATTGACTTACTACAAAATGAATTGAAGTTGCTGTGCCATTCGGTTTTGACATAGTCAAAATGAAATAAATACCAGATCCTTAATCAATTTTTTTAACAAAAGTAAAAAACTTCTCCGTGTCTCAGAAAGTGGAAAATTAAAAATCAGCTGTGATTTACCAATCGAAAACATTATTTGTTTCTAAAATTCAATATTGTTTGCGAAAAACTTAGTTGAGCTCCAAAACTTAAAAATTTTTGATCGCTGATACATTTTATTTAATTTTTTTATAAAAAATCTGTTGTGGACACCAGGTGAATTCCTTGTACGCCTATTAAATTACTTATACACATTTTTTTTTAAAAATGAAAAGTACTTAAAATTTTATTTCATTAATAACTTCTGATATTTTTTTATTGAATTATTATTGTAAACCTTTTTTACAATCAGAGGTTAATTATTATTAATAAATTAATATATTTTAATTTAAAAAAACAAAGATAAAAAAAGGAGATCAAGTCGGAATCCAACCTATGTGCCTTACCCCAGTAAAACCCAAATATTTCATTAATTCAAATTTTGTTTTGCTATAATTCTGGAAGCAATGAAAATAAGTACCATTTATGTTATATCGTTGAAAAGAACACAAGAAAGAAGCCGTAATAAGAAAGGGAGTCCGACAAGGATGTTCCCTATCTCCGTTACTTTTTAATCTTTACATGGAACTAGCCGTTAATGATGTTAAAGAACAATTTAGATTCGGTGTAACAGTACAAGGTGAAAAGATAAAGATGCTACGATTTGCTGATGATATAGTAATTCTAGCCGAGATTAAAAAGGATTTAGAAGAAACAATGAACGGCATAGATGAAGTCCTACGCAACAACTATCGCATAAAAATAAACAAGAACAAAACAAAAGTAATGAAATGTAGTAGAAATAACAAAGATGGACCACTGAATGTGAAAATAGGAGGAGAAAAGATTATGGAGGTAGAAGAATTTTGTTATTTGGGAAGTAGAATTACTAAAGATGGACGAAGCAGGAGCGATATAAAATGCCGAATAGCACAAGCGAAACGACCCTTCAGTAAGAAATATAATTTGTTTACATCAAAAATTAATTTAAATGTCAGGAAAAGATTTTTGAAAGTATATGTTTGGAGCGTCGCTTTATATGCAAGTGAAACTTGGTCGATCGGAGTATCTGAGAAGAAAAGATTAGAAGCTTTTGAAATGCGGTGCTATAGGAGAATGTTAAAAATCAGACGGGTGGATAAAGTGACAAATGAAGAGGTATTGCGGCAAATAGATAAAGAAAGAATCATTTGGAAAAATTTAGTTAAAAGAAGAGACAGACTTATAGGCCACATACTAAGGCATCCTGGAATAGTCGCTTTAATATTGGAAGGACAAGTAGAAGGAAAAAATTGTGTAGGCAGGCCACGATTGGAATATGTAAAACAAATTGTTAGGGATGTAGGATGTAGAGGGTATACTGAAATGAAACGAGTAGCACTAGATAGGGAATCTTGGAGAGCTGCATCAAACCAGTCAAATGACTGAAGACAAAAAAAAATAAATATATATAGGAAGTTAAATTTGATATAGGAAATTGAAATTTAGATCTGCTGTATTAGTATATTTTAAGTTGCGCATGTAAAAAATTAATGAGGTTGAGTCGTTCTTGAACTACGCTCAATTTAAAGACGAAAACATTTGAGCAACGGGAATTTGTAAGGTGATTCGCGACGATCCTGCAAGTTGGAACGTGCGTTTCTCTATTTGTGGTATCTATTGTTAACAGTATTGTTACTTTTATTTTTATTTAATTATTTTATTGCAATTATTAATCTTTTTTTGTAATGCATTTTTGACAAGACATTATTTTTTATGGCTCAAAGGTTTTTTTTTGTAAAATTTTTAGTTAGAATGAGTTGATAAATTTTCAAAAGGAGCCAAAATAAAATAACGAAAAATCGATTTTCTTGGGCAGAACCGCGTAATCATTGTTTACTATGCAGACATTAATCAATGATTATTTAAATATTTTAACACTCATAACATTTTTTTTGTTTTTTATGTTGGTATTGTTATATGTTTTACGCGTTAATAAATAAATTTAACACGTGACAGAAAACTTTACTAAAGTAAATGTATCTTTTTATTGGAATATAAAGCCCGTTTACAAATAAAATGTTACCCTGAGGTGATATACAATATTCTTTATATTTTTACTGCCTGTATGTGTTGCATTATAAAATTAAATATTTTAATGTATCAACGTATTTGGAATGTAAATGCTTTTTTTGTTAGTTCGCAGTTCTTTCTTTATTGCGGAAAACATTTTACATGTTCATTTAAATAATGGAGTTCGAAAGAAGCACTCTCAGATGAGTTTGTTTATTATTTATTACACCTTTGTCAACATTTTCATTCTTATAAAATATATGTATAAACGTAACTTATGCTGAACGTTTATCGTATACAAAAAATAATAAATTCACAAATATTTTACAAAAATATGTTTAATGTACTTAAATAGCAGTGAAATCTTAAAATGAAATGATTTCAACAGTAATCAAAAGTGAATAAATTTAAATAGTATTCTGCATAATAGAAAAATACACCATTCACCTTAACGTTTTATGTAAGTTTCAATTTATCATGTTAGATAAAGCTAGACTCGTATTTTAAAATTTGATATGAACTTCATCAATCTCTTTAATTGTTAATAAAAGTTTTTTGTTATTTTAAACCTGTTGTAATCAATAAAATACGTGATTATAGATAAAATAATGAAATAACTTATGAATTTACAAAAATTATACCCTGTATTACTTCAAATTTCTTATAAATAAGTTGCAAAAAATGAAAAAAAATATGCTGAAGCTTAAAACCTTTGGATTTTAAGATCAGCTTTATTTTTGTATTGGTCAAACTGGCAGAAATCAAAATTCATATTCAAAAGAATTTTAATTCATAATTCAAGGATTACGATTTTAATATGTTTCTTTCTAACGTTGTCTAACAGATTAAATTTTATTATATGGACATAAATATACTTTTAGATTATTATATAATGTCCCATTGTATTCATAACCTTGGGAATGATATTTGTTCTTCGGTTCGGGTAACATGAAAGAATTGCTTCAATATTGCAAGGATCAAGAAAACCTGAGAGAGAATCTTAATCGCATCATCATAAAAGAGAAAATGAATAAATTAAAAGAAAATCGCTTATAGTCCACATTATTATATATATATAATAAATACAATTATATTGAAAAAAATAGTGATGCAATTGTGATTCATAATAAAATAATAATGTTAAAAGAGTCAATTGAAGATGTTTGAGTACATATTTAAGTAGACTAATCATATTAATTTTACAACGTTAATTTAAATCGTTATTCGTACAAAATAAAAAAAATAAAGTCAACTTCAAAACATCTGGACTTTCTTCTTTTTTAAGCTCATTTTTCCTAGTAGTTTTTCGAAAGGATATGCTGTTCGGATTCAGAATTATTTTTGGCGAATCTCTTTTCTAACGTTAACTTGCAATAGTAGAATGGAGGAAGTTTGTACCGTTTAAAAAATTCCATATACGACTGGGACTCGAATTGTCACAAAAATATAAAAACTAAAAGAAAAAATGATTTATCAATTATTCATCAATTTATGAATGAACAAGGAACTACCAAAAATTTACAAACTCTTGACGCTGAATAAAATAGATAATTTGGTGCCGATGTCAAAAAGTTGAAATATAATGATGTTTCTGGTCTGTCTAAAAAAGCTGTTTTAAAAAATATCAAAACTATTAACCTACGGCTTGATATAAAATATAATACAAGAAAAGAAAAGCAAGGAGACGTTGCATAGGACTACTAACCAGCGTGAGGAAAGCTCTCCGGAATGTTAGAATATGTAAATCATTAATCTTAAATATTTTTTTAAATTTTCACTCGGTAATAAATTGATTTCTTGCTGTATATTGGTACACTGTAAAATTTTAACCCAAATTAATGATTAAAAATTATATATAATCGTTTGTGTATACAATAAATTGTTTCGTTTAAAAATCGTTTACATACTCGTATATTTTACAGAAAAAAAAAACCGGACTGCCAAAGGAATTCACTCTACACACTAAATAAAAAAAATCATCGAAAACTGTCCATTTGGAAAAGAGTATGACTGAAACATTACATTAATAAAAAAAATATGTATACCAAATGGAATTGATCAGCTCCTTCTATTATTGAGGTCGGTTGAAATTTCCACAAATTATTTATTTAGTTATTATTTAAGTAATTTTAAATAAGTAAATTAAGTTTAATTAAATAACTTAATTTTGATTAAGTAATTATAACTATTTATTTAATTGCGTATAGTTTTCTATCATTTTTTAGTTAGTGATATTTAAAAACTTTAAAGCATATTAATATTGTTAGTGTAAAAGGAAGTGTTAATCTATTTTAAACATATTCTTTGGAAGATCATATTTTTTGAAATATGTAGGTTATTAAAAAACAGTAATGGATCGTAATATTAAAATTCTTAATCTTGTCTGCCAAAGTAGTATGCTATGTAACGAGCGTAATTCTGTTTATTATTATTTATGTTTTATAAAAGTAAATTTATTAAAAAAATATGTCTAATATACTAAATATTAAAGATGTTAAAGAACAATTTAGATTCGGAGTAACAGTACAAGGTGAAAAGATAAAGATGCTACGATTTGCCGATGATATAGTAATTCTAGCCGAGAGTAAAAAGGATTTAGAAGAAAGAATGAACGGCATAGATGAAGTCCTACGCAAGAACTATCGCATGAAAATAAACAAGAACAAAACAAAAGTAATGAAATGTAGTAGAAATAACAAAGATGGACCGCTGAATGTGAAAATAGGAGGAGAAAAGATTATGGAGGTAGAAGAATTTTGTTATTTGGGAAGTAAAATTACTAAAGATGGACGAAGCAGGAGCGATATAAAATGCCGAATAGCACAAGCTAAACGATCCTTCAGTATGAAATATAATTTGTTTACATCAAAAAATTAATTTAAATGTCAGGAAAAGATTTTTGAAAGTGTATGTTTGGAGTGTCGCTTTATATGGAAGTGAAACTTGGACAATCGGTGTATCTGAGAAGAAAAGATTAGAAGCTTTTGAAATGTGGTGCTATAGGAGAATGTTAAAAATCAGACGGGTGGATAAAGTGACAAATGAAGAGGTATTGCGGCAAATAGATGAAGAAAGAAGCATTTGGAAAAATATAGTTGAAAGAAGAGACAGACTTATAGGCCACATACTAAGGCATCCTGGAATAGTCGCTTTAATATTGGAAGGACAGGTAGAAGGGAAAAATTGTGTAGGCAGGCCACGTTTGGAGTATGTAAAACAAATTGTTGGGGATGTAGGATGTAGAGGGTATACTGAAATGAAACGACTAGCACTAGATAGGGAATCTTGGAGAGCTGCATCAAACCAGTCAAATGACTGAAGACAAAAAAAAAAAAAAATACTAAATAAAATATTAACAGATTTAAAAATAGAAATATTTTGTTCAAATGTAGAAATTAGGTCAGAAAAACGTTGAACACGCCGTGCTTTCATTCATAACATCCCCAAGAGTAGAGGAATAAAATTTTCGTTTTTTGTTCTTTAAATTCAAAATTCTGAGTTTTACCAATGCTTATTAATAAAGCGTGAAATAATTTTTGATACTGGAATTCAAACCACTGAACCAGTAAAAAAAAAAAAGAAATAATGAATGAATAAATAAAAATAAAAATCATTGTTCGAACGAAGTTTTTTAAGATCAACTAATGTTGGTTTTGAATCCAATCAAGGACCTGGCATAAGTTTTACCAATATTATCTCGTTTTTTTGTGTAGAAGCATGTTTGAAATCGTGATGATAAAGTTAATTATTACGAAAATTAATAATTTCACTGACAGATTGATTTTTCAGTATAATTAATGTAGGCTATGTTAAACAGATGAAAAAAGGCTCAAAAAGTTCAATATTACAAAAAATGACCGCCTAGACTGAAAAGAATACTGAAAGAACATGAATTAAATGTTCTTGTAGTGAAAAGAAAAAGTTAATGGACTGATGAAAAAAAAGCTAATCTGTTCAAATGAATTTGTCTGAAAAAAGAAAGAAATTACATGAAATGAAATTTGCATGATCGTTGAAGGCCCGTTGAAGGCTATATATTTCGGATTTGTAACAATTATTACTGTTTGTTTCTTGAAATAAAATTGTATAGTAAATTGAGTTTCTAAATCTTTTGAATCGATGCCAAATACTACCGATTAACTGCTATCGGTTCCTAGGTTTTAGCTTTCAGTTACTAATTTTTGGTAAGTTCTAAATGAAAGCTAAAACCTTGGAAACGATGGCAGTTAATATTAAATTGTTTTGGTTAAGATTTAACTTTCTTTACGAAAGATGTAAGTTTAAACTTTTCCATGCACTTCACATCACAACCATGCAGCGGCAATGTGTTTAAACGTAGGAAATATTCCTAACCGGTAATCTAGAACAATTACCTGCTTTAAGATATCCAATCTTCAATAAAAAAAAAAACGAGATATAATGTTGAGTTGTAAAATGGTTTTTGGAAAACCTAGTTTTATATTTTTTTTAAATCAACGGAACTCATATTTTAAAATGACTTTAAGTTGTAACAATAGCATAAATTCTTCAAATATAATTTTTTTTTTTAAATCTGGTTTTAAGTATATACTTACGCTTTTGAGGATTAATTCAAAGTAAAAATGCACTCCCACAACAAATCTGAATTTTTTTTTTTTTTGTCTTCAGTCATTTGACTGGTTTGATGCAGCTCTCCAAGATTCCCCATCTAGTGCTAGCCGTTTCATTTCAGTATACCCCCTACATTCTACATCCCTAACAATTTGTTTTACATATTCCAAACGTGGCCTGCCTACACAATTTTTTCCTTCTACCTGTCCTTACAATATTAAAGCGACTATTCCAGGATGCCTTAGTATGTGGCCTATAAGTCTGTCTCTTCTTTTAACTATATTTTTCCAAATGCATCATTCTTCATTTATTTGGCGCAATACCTCTTCATTTGTCACTTTATCCACCCATCTGATTTTTAACATTCTCCTATAGCACCGCAATTCAAAAGCTTCTAATCTTTTCTTCTCAGATACTCCGATTGTCCAAGTTTCACTTCCATATAAAGCGACACTCCAAACGTATACTTTCAAAAATCTTTTCCTGACATTTAAATTAATTTTTGATGTAAACAAATTATATTTCTGACTGAAGGCTCGTTTCGCTTGTGCTATTCGGCATTTTATATCGCTCCTGCTTCGTCCATCTTTAGTAATTCTACTTTCCGAATAACAAAATTCTTCTACCTCCATAATCTTTTCTCCTCCTATTTTCACATTCATTGGTCCATCTTTGTTATTTCTAATACATTTCATTACTTTTGTTTTGTATTTGTTTGTTTTCATGCGATAGTTCTTGCGTAGGACTTCATCTATGCCGTACATTGTTTCTTCTAAATCCTTTTTACTCTCCGCTAGAATTACTATATCATCAGCAAATCGTAGCGTCTTTATCTTTTCACCTTGTACTGTTACACCGAATCTAAATTGTTCTTTAACATCATTAACTGCTAGTTCCATGTAAAGATTAAAAAGTAACGGTGATAGGGAACATCCTTGTCGGACTCCCTTTCTTATTACGGCTTCTTTCTTATGTTCTTCAAATGTTACTGTTGCTGTTTGGTTCCTGTACATGTTAGCAATTGTTCTTCTATCTCTGTATTTGAACCCTAATTTTTTTTAAATGCTGAACATTTTATTCCAGTCTACGTTATCGAATGCCTTTTCTAGCTCTATAAACACCAAGTATGTCGGTTTGTTTTTCTTTAATCTTCCTTCTACTATTAAAAACCAAATTGGTCTTCTCCTAACACTTCTTCCACTCTCCTCTCAATTCTTCTGTATAGAATTCTAGTTAAGATTTTTGATGCACGACTAGTTAAATTAATTGTTCTGTATTCTTCACATTTATCTGCCCCTACTTTCTTTGGTATCATGACTATAACACTTTCTTTGAAGTCGTGAAATATTACACACCAGCTTTTGTAATCTATCAGTCGTTTCCTCACTTTAAGTATATATTTACGGTTTTGAGGATTAATTCAAAGTAAAAATGCACTCCCACAACAAATATGAATATTAAGAAAATAAAAATAATTTCATTGTACTTAGCCTTAAAGAGAATTTTCTTTTACAGTTTTTCATGTTAATTATAATTTTACTAATTATATTCTGTTTATGTAGTTATATATATGAATATATACAAGTATCAAGTAAAAAATTTAAATACTCTGTTTAGTAATACTACACCTTATTCAGTTAATTCTAAAATCTTAAAGTTAGAAACACCCATTTGTATGATATTACATGAAAATTTTCTCGATTTTCTTATTACGTAAGCTACTGAGAGAGTGAGAAATTTTTTGGTGTAGAAAAATTGATTTCCCTCAATACATTATTGCAAAAATAAAAGTCATAAATATATTAAAGTATTTATCTTTTACGAAAATAAGAAAAATAATTTTCAATTTTCTTTTTTATAAAACATAACATTTTTGTTAAAAGCAGACTTTTCATAAGGATTATTGATAAGTGAGCGGATAAATAAGAAATCAAGCTACCTTCACCAAATACGAAAATATAAACATCTTTATAATGCAAGTAAATTCCAAAATAATATAATTTTTCATTTCTTCAGGGGGATTCAAGAAATATAATGATATTGAACTCAAATTCTTGCCGAAAGAATTCTCACACTCAACTCTAAGCGAAACATAGTAAATAGCCGACCGCCATATAATAATTTTGAAGGTATGTCAAGTGTAACAATTTTTTATGTAGTTGATTTGTTTTTATCTTTCACAATAAATAAAATTTTATATTTTTTATAATACTCTTCATCAGAATTTCGTACGTTTATTGTACATTCGAGTCGAATAAAGTTCAAAGGGAGAGCATTTACTCGTCTAGCTTGCATGCATTTACATTTCTTTTCCAGTTGGATAGATACAAACAGGGAGGTGTCATTAGATACACCCGCTAAAAATAAAAACAGGAAAATAAAATAATGGCAATGATCCGTGTGATACTTGATTACAGAAGATAGGAATAATAAAAAAAACCAATAATAATAATGATTTTAAAAAAAGACTATAATAATCATGAATTTCAATGTTATTATGGGACTTCTCAGGAAACAGAAATGACTAATATTTTATACATTCCTACTTAAAACAAATAACCTTGTGAAAAAAAATCATTGTAGTGTTTGTGTACACCCGCTTGCATGCCGCGTTTAAGTGAAGATAATGGTATATTCTACATACTCTTTAAGATGTACTCTTGGGGTTTATTATCTTACATATACTTAAGTGACGTAATTTATCTTATTTATACATAAACATTATATCTTAAATTACTACTAAATAATAAAAAATATTCACACTGATTTTCAATAATCATTAACGGAAACAACTATGTAGTTAACTGCAATTGAAAACAATTTATGGACATTTTTATTAATTATTACTGCATAACAGTAAATATTATGTAAAACATATTTTTATATCATTAAAAATGTATTAAATTAGTTTAAAATGTTTACTTCAGTCTTACTACAGTAGTAAAAATGCACGTAAAATTGTAGTACTGTTACAAAAAATGAAAAAATGATATTGACTATCGTTTTGTATATAGTTACTTTATAATAATAATTTTCAATAGTGTTCCAATTTTTTATACATAGTGATGATTTTTTTTAAGTTACCAAAAAACAGACTAATTACCCTGTTACCGGTCTTATCTAAATCGTTTGAGAAGCTACTACTGCACAGGCTTAGGCCAGTGTTGAAGAGTAAGGGGATAATTCCGGACAATCATTTTGGGTTCAGGTCGGGCCATTCCACAACCGAAAAATCCCATAGAATCATCAGTGGGTGTCTGGAGGATCAGAAATTTTTCTCAGCGGCGTTCTTACACATCCAACAGGCCTTTGATAAGATATGGATACCCGGCTTGCTCTGCAAGTTAAAGCTACAACTTCCTCAACCCTACTTCCTGGTCTTGTGAAATTATCTTGAGGGGCGTTTTGCTGAGGTAAAATGTGATGACGAGTTTTCAAGG
This sequence comes from Lycorma delicatula, assembly GCF_047948215.1. Lineage (NCBI taxonomy): Eukaryota > Metazoa > Arthropoda > Insecta > Hemiptera > Fulgoridae > Lycorma > Lycorma delicatula. Next base: position 5,054,413 of record NC_134455.1, on the reverse strand, counting down.
TTCTTTGAGATTGAATCGGGTGTCTCTCAGGGCTCTGTGCTGGACCCTGTGTTGTATTCCATATTCGCTGTGGACATTTCTGTCCTGGATGATTGCATTGTCACCACGTTCGCTGATGATACTGCTATCCTAGCCGTTAACAAAAACCCTGGCCTAGCCTCGCAGACCCTACAAATGGCGCTGGATCGTGTGTGCGTGTGGCAGAAAAAGTGGAAGATTAAGGTCAATCAGGATAAGTCGAGGCAGGTCACATTTTCCATGGGGTGAGGTGACTGTCCCAGTGTGTACTTCGATGGTGTTTTGATCCCGCAAACGGTGACTGTGCGGTATCTGTGACTTCATCTGGATCGGCGTTTGACCTGGACGTGTCACGCAAGCTACAGGGAATTTCGTTGGCTGCTACGGAAGAACTCAGGCCTCACGTTATCAAACAAGATCTTAATTTATAAGGCTACCTTGCGCCCAATCTGGATCTACGGTGAGGAATTGTGGGGAACGGCTAGTACTAGTAATGTGGAAATTTTACAACGATTTCAGTACAAAGTAGCGAGGGTAATTGCCGAAGCTCCGTAGTTCACGCGGAACGATGAGATTCACGATTATCTGGAGCTCCCATCGGTTCGTGAGATTGCACAACAGCGCAATGTCAAATACCTGCAGAGACTTGAGAATCATGTAAACCACTTTGCAATTAATCTACTCGATAACAGCAGAGACGTTCGACGGTTGAAACGAACCCATGTACTAAACTTAGGGTCTGCGTAATAGTTTGGAATCTAACACCGTCAAATTTAGTGGTGTCGTATCTAATTTCTTGTTACTTCTCTTTCTTTTTCCTTTTTTATTTGTTATTAATGTTTGTTTTGTGGACTATATGGTGTTGAAATTATTGGTTTGTGATTTGTGACTGAGCTTGAAATTTCATATTTGACTAAGTTTGCTTACAACTGTTTATTGTGTATTATTTATTTTGGGGGTTCCTTAAGCACCTTCTTATCACGTGATTTGTCATTATGCCTCTGCAGGAGAGCCGATTGTAATTATAATTGTTATTGAGCAAAAAAAAATTAAAAAAATTACTAAAAAATAACAATAATTAAAAAAAAATATTTTTTTAATAAGGCTCGTTATTGAATTATTCTCTTAATCATTGTTTACCAAACCAAGCGAAGCTTATTTTAGATTGATTTTTTACAATTAAGTCAGTTTTTTGGCCGTATTATTTTTTGAAACCACTTTTCCAATTTTATGTTTTCATACTGAAGTAAAGCTCCAGAAAGCACGTGTATTTACAAAATTTCCGGCTTCAACAAAGCAGCTGCTATATTTTTTTTTTTCACAGAATGAAGAATAGGAAGTTCAGAATGAAGGTGGAGTGCAAGTTCTGTCATTAAACCAACGTTGTTAAGAAATTAAACATGCGGTTTCCTTTCTACTTTTGATGTCAACGACTATTTCCAGTTGTGTCTGAAAGGTTACGCATAAGATACTTTTGAATTTTACTCTACCTTTCAGAAAGTTCGTTTTGGAGATCGTTATTATGCTTATAATTCATTTTTGGTATAGTATTAAATATTACATTGGGTTTTCGATTAACTAATGTGTTTTGTAGCTTTTCCTTTGGATACTGCATTTAATAAAAATAAAAAGCGGGATTGTAGTGGAAGTAAATCGTCCTTAGTAACTAGACAGTGATATCCAGCGTCCCTAGAAGTTGTCCTTGAAATATTGGCAATATAGAAATATTAATTTTGATTCTAGCTTAATAGTCAATTAAGAACTACAATTTAGTTATGAACTTTATTTTAAATTCTATTTTATTATTTAATTACGATGTACAGCTCAATTTACTAAATTCAATACAAACTGAATGAGATCAACTGTTCTCAGATTTTCTTTCATTCAGCCTAAATAAACAACCCGTACAGTAATTCAACGGCAGTAGTAGAAAGGTATTTTAATTAATCGGTTATAAATACTGAAAACTTATTTCACCCAATAACTCTGTAACATGCTCACAGATATCGTGTTTTTTCAATGAAAAAAAATTAGTTTATATACAAGTAGTTATAGTAAGAGATACAATCGAAGAATAATAACTGCATCTATTCTCCATTAATATCAATATCACGTGCAATATATATATGTATATATGCCTAATTTAATATCAGCGGATGACAACGGCAGCCGCTCAGATGTTAGTAGGAGCACAGTATACGTACGCGCTGGTACAAGCGTCACTCCCGCAGTACAAATGACCGCACAGTTCTCTCATCATAGCGGCGCTGCGGCCTCACCACTCTCAGGCTCCAATAAAAGAGCGTGACCGAGAGACAATTTTTAATTCACGGTCGACCATCACCTGGAAAAAACCAAGAAGAAGAAGAAGATGGAAGAAGACAGAAGAAGTTCCCTGGCCACCTCAGCATGAGACCTTCCGGCGCGTGTCAACATCCCCGCCAGAGCAGCAAGCCTGGCGGGCCCGCTGAGAGAGCTGCTGGACGCGGACGCTACCTTCCCGCTCCAGCTCGCCGGGGTTCATTCGCCCTGGCCGGCGGACTCAGCAGCAGGAGCCGGCGCAGCGTGGGATCGCTCGGGGAGAACAGCCTCGGCCGCGCCAGCGAAAGACGACCGACACAAAATAACAGTGGTCGTCATAGTATAAAATTGTGTCGACATAATGTCATGTTATTGTGAATGTCTCTACCGTTATTCACAATGACAGGACGTTAAGTTGACGCAATTTGAAACTATGACGACCACTGTTAATGTATTACTTTACATAAACAAATTCACATGACAAATAAGTTTTAGTTTTAACTAGATTATAACAAACAATTTTTTTTAGTTCCTGTTGATGGAATTTTATTCATAAAGCGCTTGAACACGTATATAAAAGAATTGTTGGTAAGTGAGTTTTTTATTATTAATCATCTAAATTTTATTTAATTTAAAAAAAAAAATCTTTTTTAACTTATATGGATATTGATTGAAAATGAATAACTGCAACCGTGAATCCAAAATTTCCTTGGTGGTAATGCTACGATAAAATATTAACAAATTAATATTTTTAATCTTCATAGGGGTGTAAATTCGAATTATTAAAAGAAAAAAAATCAGTGAAAAACGGTAGGTTATTTTGTTTCTTTAAACTTTTTTCGATAAATCAGAGTAATTAATGAAGTTGTATGTGAGAATTAAGTGATCCGCTTAATAAAGCAAGATCAACCTCGACGTCGTTACAAATATCTTGTTATGTTTCAATTTCTATTTTAATTTTAAAAGGACTCACTTCAAGACCCGCCTGTAATAAAATGTCTATTATTTTTAAATACTTTCTAAACTGTTCAAATTTTGAAAAAAAAAAAAAAACTTTAATATGATCGTGTAAGGTGAATAATATAACAAAATTGACATTAACCTTGATATTCTAAAACATACGAAAAAAACAAAAAACAAATCGTATTGTACTCAGATGTTATAAAATAACAAATAAACGTACATAAATAAAACAAACACACAACTTATATAATAATGGTCGTTTGTAGATTAAAAAGATAATGATTGTGATTGATAATGAATGCTGATTTAAATTGATTATTCGCTAATAACATATAAACATCAAATAGTACTGTTTTTTTCTTGTAACCGATATAGTCAAACAAAAGGGTGAACATGTTTGTTATAATTTATATAACAAGAGACAATGATATCGGGTTGTGTCACTGCATTCAAGTGCTGGGTATTTACCCTAAACTGTGTTATACAATGCCCTCTCCTTTGATATTGTGATCATAGACAAAAATGTTTCTCGTGTAATAACAAAATTATCGTTTTATCTCATGCCGTTAGTAATTTAATAAGGAATAATCTAATTTATCTCATTAGTTTGTCGATTAAATTAATATATATTACCTCTGTATATTATTAACAATCATTTAAATATCTTAAAATATTTTACCGTAAACAATATCATTGTCATTTTTGATGTTACTTAATATAGCCAAAAAATTTCTTTAAACTTTAACCGTACAATCTAGTTTCAATTTCTTTTTACTGTTAATAAAAATTCAAGATTGCAAGGATTTTTTTCCAGAACGAATGATATATCTAATTAATTAAAAACTTAAAACATAATATTTTTCCTAATACTTTAAAATTCCTATCAACAATCAATTGTGTTTAAATAATAAGTATCAAACAAAAATGAAAAATATTAAGAGTTATAAAACGTTAAGCTTAGAGATATTAGTTATTTTTAAATTGGATATTTCCAATTAATAATAATAACTGCAAAGGAATAACAATGTTACTTGATTATAAATATTACATGAAGGCCAAATATATACATATATATATATATATATATATATATATGCTATACTGAAATATTATTGCGGATTTAGGACTTAACCATTTTTGATATTAAAATGTTGTGTTATAGAAAAACGGACAGTTGAATTAGCCGGTTAAAAGATTAATGTAAAAAATATCGTTTAAAAAAAAAAATATTTTATTTTTATTTAGTAGAACTAGTTTTTTGATAGACTAATCGTTGATTTTATAACTATAGTACAATAATGTTAATCAATAAACCTGTTAATAGCTGGAAATTGCAGAAAGCTAATCACTCAGTAAATTATTAGACCGATCGAAATAACTCATTTAGAGGGAAAAAAATTGTTACCTGGACTTTTATAAGTAGAAATGGTAAAGGAGCTTATAATAAACGTAAAAAAATAAATGCTTGAGTTGGGGCGGTGGAGGGTTGATTTGGGAGGTTGAAAACGGATGAAAAATGGGATTATTGCGAAAGTTGACGTAAAAAAATTTATGGTTATTTAAGATACAGAAAGTTATAATTTCACCAAGTTTCGTCAAAAGTAAATTATTTTTGCAGAAATGAAAAATAATGAAAAAGAAATGATTTTTCTCAAAACTTTTAAGGTTATGTTAATAATTGACCAATAAAAAAGTTGTCGATTTTTCCATGCTCTTCAAGTTTTGGATTTGAAATTTTTTTTCAACCCCCGAACCCCTCATCAGCAAAAATCACCCCAACAAAACCTCAGCTCACGCATTTATTTTTTACGTTTATTATAAGCCCCTTTACCATTTCCATTTATAAAAGTCCAGGTAACAATTTTCTTTTCTCTAATTGTAATATGGTTGGACTATAGGTCGAAACAATGGATATTTTCATTTTTTTCTTGTTTTAGTCCAGAACTCGCTTTAACTGGATTACTATCTTTTTATTAAACAAAAAGTACAATAATTAATTAACACCTATTTCAAATGATTTATCACATAAATAACACCATTAGGACAATTAAAAAATTGGTCTTATGTAAAAAAAAAAATAGAGATTTATTTATTTTGGGAATTTCTGAAAATTTTGATAACTATATATAAGTGGTATTTATCTTAGATATAATAAATTAATACAATTAAATCATTTTAATAAATCTCTTTATAAATTTTCATTAAAAACACCTATTTTATGAAGTTTTATTCTAAGGGATAATAGTTGAAAGATTAAATTCAACAAACCACAGGATGCCTAATAAAAACTTAAGCAGAATCCTCCAAGGAAGAAATATATTTACTCAATTTTGTTGTAAATTAAAAATAATATTTTTTTTAAATACAGGGTTATCATAAAAGAATTTGGGTTTTGAACATGGTTTAAATTAAAACAGAATTACTTACAGTTTATGTTTTTTATTTTTCAAATTTGTCGTCTCAAACATTTTTTTACATAATTAATAAATTTCAATATGTGCGCCCTTATTCGCTCGACAAATGTCCAAACGATACTCAACTTCTCTCCAAACATTAGTTAACATTTCTTCGTTAACGGTTGTCATCGCTTCATTAATCCTGTTTTTTAAGCGGTTTAGGTCGCGAATGTTTTGTGTATAAACAACGCTTTTGATGTACCCCCACAAGAAAAAATCGTAAGGTGTCAGGTCTGGACTCCTTGGAGGCGAAAGTACGGATCCTTGCCGGCCTATCCATCGATCTCAAAATTTTTCGTTCAAAGCGTCTGTGACCGATGCATTGAAGTGCGGGGGAGCACCATCTTGTTAGAAATGAAATCGATGAATGTTTTCGAGTTCATCCGGCTGAGGAAAGCAATAATCGGTTAACATGTCAAGATACACGACTCAATTAATTGTTAATTGTTATTTCAGCAAAGAAGAAAGACCCTATTACACGATTTTTCATCGCACCAAACCAAACATTAACTTTAGGCGAATCGCGTTGTTTCTCAATAATTGCTCGTTGGTTTTCAGAGCCCCATATTCGTGAATTGTGTCTGTTAACACATTCATTCACATGGAATATAGCTTCGTCTGTAAAAATTATATCATCTAAAAATGATTCATTTTCACTTATTCTGTCCAACATTTCAACAGCGAAATTCTAACGTTTTACACCATCATCGGGTTTCAATTTCTGCAGTATCTGGATTTTATAAGCGTGTAATTTCAGTCTATAAGGAAACATTTTGTGAACTGTTGATTTTGAAATACCTAATTCGACGCTTCGACGGGAGATGGACTTCCCAGGACTTCTAATTGGCGATTGTCTAATTAGTTCAACCGTTTCTTCTGGTACACTTGGTCTGCCGGTTGATTTCTGTTTCTTAACCGATCCAGTTTCTTCGAATTGTTTGAACCAACGTGTTATGTTATTTTTGTGTGGCGGATATCTTCCGAATTCACGTAGAAACGCACGTTGAACTAAAATGACGGATTTTAATTCAGGTATCAATAAAACCCACTTTGCTTTGTCTTTATCCGAGAACATAGTAACTCACTAAACTCGCCGCAACAACAATACAAGAACTGACGTTGTGGTTGCAACTGCTGATAAACAAACTTTTGGGTTGGAGGCTTTCAGGGATACCAATAAAACACGTAGAAATTTCCCTACAATCTTCCTATGAATTACTGAAACCACACCATTCTTTTATGATAACCCTGTATTATAAATATATTACACGCTTGAAACCAATAAAATAGAACGAACATAACAGAATAAATAATATTGAATAACCAAATTTATCGAGTTAAGGGAATAAACTGCCGTATTTTTTTCTAGTCACTCTTTTTATTTTGGTTAAATTGTTCCAGTAAAAAAATATATATGAATGGTATAAAAACAGTCTTCAATTGCGTAAATACATTACTTCATTCCATATGCGCACACGTTACTTCAAGATATGGATTAACACACGGATTTACTTTCTGAAATCATTTATATTACTTTATTCAGCATTTTTTTAAGATTGAAAACTGTGCCAGGAATTTATTATATGAAAATTCTGATTATTTCGGTAAATTATTACTTTTAACATTATTGATAATACTTACTATTCACTCATAAGATATATATGCTATGAATTAATAAAAACGATAAATAAATAAATGTTATTAAAATTGTTTAATAAAATATATGACAGCACATACATATATTAATAAATTATTCAACGGATTTTGTATCCAGTAATCGCTATTAATAATATTTGCGGACAAATATGGTTATAAACTGAAACTAAAAGTAAGTTAGTTTAAGTAATGAATGTTTTATTTCTAGGAAAAAAAATCTGTTACAATGTAAAAAATCCCTTTCGGCACGCCGGAAAGCGAAGGTAGATTTCACCAGTGCTAAGAAGATAAAAAATAATTCCACCTTAAAGTTAAGAAAATCTTCAAATTTACTCAATACGACAATAATTGCATGTGAAAAAAATGTTCACATGTTTAACATACGACAAGCCCCATCTTACAATTCCAGTAACATTTTGGTCATCCTTTGCCGTAAGGATTGGTCATATCAAAAGTTGTTTTAATTAAGGATTTAGGTAATGTTTAGAGGACTAACGACCCTTTAAATCGATTCGATACTGTGCCTATTAGGGAGGTATGATTTTTTTATCTTCGAAACTCCATTTTTTTTCCTCCTGGGACAATGGTTAGTGATATTAAAAAACTTTACTCAAATAAGTATTAGGCCCTTATCCAAAGAATAGTAGGAACTTTAAATGAACTGGATATTTTACTTAATAAGAAAGTCAGCGGTATTTTGTTATTTCGAAAAAGCCCCGTCGTTTCCACTCCAATGGTCCGATTTTGCCCATTAGCAAATTCGACCAAAATTTTGGGTCGTTGTATTTTATGTATCAATTTGAAAGTGATTGACGCAAAATTACGGCAATTATCGTGTCCAAAAGAAAGTAAAATATATATATATATATATATATATATATATATATACAAATATATATAGATAAACGTTTGAACTGAAGGTGGTTTTGGGATGTCGGGGATGTGAAACACAAAAGATAAGTCAAAATTTTCCGGAAGTCGAATCATGGTACCCATTACAATAGGTAGCTTTCTTATGAAATGTACCTAAATACCTAAAAACAGTACAATAAAATTAATTAAAGTTCAATGAGGGGATATAACGAAGAGTTTTGATATTAAAAAAAGGAACACACCAGAAATTTCAGAATCTATTACTTAAAGAACAATAACAAAATTAGAATGATTAGACGAGATAAAAGATTCATTGAAAATATGCTTCATAATCAGCAAGTCCTTTAGACTTTAAAATAAGTTTGCCCCTGTTAAAACCTACACTTAACAAAAACATTCGATAAAAGTTTAAAAATATTTTTACGGAGCTAACATTTTACCGTAGTTATATAGTAGAAAGGAAAAGAGCAAATAATATTAAATATGTTATTAAAAGAGATGTTATAAATTAAGCTGGCTAATACAGTACGAATTGATAAATTTTAATGATCAAAAATAATTTTTTTTGGCGGAATCTTATAAAAAGAAAAAAAAGAAAAAAAAGAAGTTACGTATACGCAAAAATTATTCACGCTTAGATAATTTAGTTGAAGAACGAAGTGAACAAATTTTAAATGAAAACAACAGAAAGTACAAAATTAGTAACAGAAAATGTGGGATTTATCGGTCATTTTATAATAAAAAGATTAGTAAACAGGAGGGAGAGAAGGGATAGATCAAACAAATGAAACTTAAAATAAATTGTAAAAAATATTTTATTTAGATTTTCTGGTATAATTTCAACTATTCTATCGATACTGACATAAAAGATTATTTCTGATGTCCCAAATATCTAAGGTGAAAATAATATTCTAAATCTAATCGATGCATGAAAAAAAAAAAAAAAAACAGCAGATGTTCTTATAATAACAACTATAATTTGGCTCATGGAGAACTAAAGTATGATTAAGATATTAAGACTACAAACGATACAGAGGGTAGTGTAATCTAAAAGAATTTTAACTTAAGATATAAGAACAAATTTTCTCTTTATCTTGTAAATTTTACCAGTACATTTAAAATAGTCTAAGTGCAGGATAATTTGTAGGTAATTTTCCGTACTGATATATCAGGACAAAGCACTTGCATTTTGTGAATCTATAATAGGTGTTTAAATATTGAAAAGAAAACTGATAAAAATATACTTTAGTCATCTTTTATTTCAAAGGATTTTCAACGGCAGGTAAGTTACTATTTTGCTAATTGGTTTTTTTTCACCTTTTTATTATTATTAAATAGGATCAACCGTAAGTCGGTGATTTAAATTTATTTTTTCAATAGTTACGAATATTTACTCAAAGGTTTGAGATAAACTAAATGAAGAGTACTTTAATAGGATGCCACATTCAGTACCTCTTGAGATTCTATAGCTAAAAATATCAATGGTTTTGTATATATTTGTAAAGTATATAACAAACCAAATTTACAAACAGAAAGTCGATGTGGAATCCCAACTATAGAATCTCAAGAGGTATTGCATGCGGTTCCGTCCTGTTAAAGTACCCTTGATTTAGTTAAATTCCATTTAGTTATAGCTAAGGTATTTTTATTAATTTAGGATAACTATGTATAATAGTTTTTTAAAAACATAGTTTAAAATACCGAGTAATTCCTAACAAACTTATGATTGATGATAATATCCTTGCGGCAACTTATGATTTCGTTGTTATTATTGAGTAGCTAAACCAAATATTTAATTAGTTTTTAAATGTACATTGTCTTTGAGAGATTATCTTTAAATTAAATATTAATAATGTTCTTTTATTTCAAAACACATTTAAACATATCGTTCTATCATCCTGGCCGTACGATATAATAATATTCAGTTTCAAATCATCTAATGTTCGAAGGCTTCTATCTATACTCTTAAAAAAAAACTCCAAAGATAAAAATAATATACACAATAAAAAAAAAATAAAATAAAATAAGACTTGAGAGGAGAGTGGAAGAAGTGTTAGGAGAAGACCAATTTGGTTTCAGGAAAAGTATAGGGACAAGGAAAGCAATTTTAGGCTTCATATTAATAGTAGAAGGAAGAATAAAGAAAAACAAACCGACATACTTGGCGTTTATAGACCTAGAAAAGACATTCGATAACGTAGACTGGAATAAAATGTTCAGCATTTTAAAAAAATTAGGGTTCAAATACAGAGATAGAAGAACAATTGCTAACATGTACAGGAACCAAACAGCAAGAGTAACAATTTAAGAACATAAGAAAAAGCCGTAATAAGAAAGGGAGTCCGACAATGATGTTCCCTATCTCGGTTACTTTTTAATCTTTACATAGAACTAGCAGTTAATGATGTTAAAGAACAATTTAGATTCGGAGTAACAGTACAAGGTGAAAAGATAAAGACGCTTCGATTTGCTGATGATATAGTAATTCTAGCCGAGAGTAAAAAGGATTTAGAAGAAACAATGAACGGGATAGATGAAGACCTACGCAAGAACTATCGCATGAAAATAAACAAGAACAAAACAAAAGTAATGAAATGTAGTAGAAATAACAAAGATGGACCGCTGAATGTGAAAATAGGAGGAGAAAAGATTACGGAGGTAGAAGAATTTTGTTATTTGGGAAGTAGAATTACTAAAGATGGACGAAGCAGGAGCGATATAAAATGCCGAATAGCACAAGCTAAACGAGCCTTCAGTAAGAAATATAATTTGTTTACATCAAAAATTAATTTAAATGTCAGAAAAAGATTTTTGAAAGTGTATGTTTGGAGTGTCGCTTTATATGGAAGTGAAACTTGGACGATCGGAGTATCATAGAAGAAAAGATTAGAAGCTTTTGAAATGCGGTGCTATAGGAGAATGTTAAAAATCAGACGGGCGGATAAAGTGACAAATGAAGGTATTGAAATGAAGGTATTGCGGCAAATAAATGGAGAAAAAAGCGTTTGGAAAAATATAGTTAAAAGAAGAGACAGACTTATAGGCCACATACTAAGGCATCCTGGAATAGTCGCTTTAATATTGGAAGGACAGGTAGAAGGAAAAAATTGTGTAGGCAAGCCACGTTTGGAATACGTAAAACAAATTGTTAGGGATGTAGGATGTAGAGGGTATACTGACATGAAACGACTAGCACTAGATAGGGAATCTTGGAGAGCTGCATCAAACCAGTCAAATGACTGAAGACAAAAAAAAAATAATATAATAATAACAATATATAAACAACACTCTAAAGGGAAAAAAATCTGGCGGGATTAAATCGGGAGATTTTTGTGGCCACAATTCCAGGAGATTATGCTATCGTCGAAGCTTTTGATCAAAGATATAGAATCTCAAGAGAATTCCATACGGATCCTCCTTGTTAAATTACCTATGTGATTTAGTTTAATTTCATTTAGTTATTCAACTGAATTTCATGAAAATACTGTGTTATTGTTCATTGTTCCTTAAAAAAAAAAATTGGACCTACTGTTCTCATACCTCATACTAACTCAAACTTTCACACTAAACTCAAACTTTTATTTGGTGCATAGGGTCTTCATGAATGGTATGTGGATGTTGTGTTAACCAAATAGGTGTGGTGTCTGGGAACTGGCATAGCCAGACAAGTAGGACTAGACATCATCTGAGAATCAGATAATGAAAAGTATACCAGGATTTGCAACAACGGTAACCAAACAACAAACCAACCTGAAACCAACAACAATAATGTATATTCTTTTATCCTTATAAGATTCCAAAGATTCATGAACAGCCGTTATCCTACACCTCTTCATAGCTCTCTTTTACTTTTTCTCAAATTGAGAACAACAGTTTGTTTTTCTAAGGTTAAAGCCTTAAGGCTTTAAGCCATGACTGGTGATCGCAGCAGTCTTACCTGCACATCTACAATAACTTTGAGGAGTTAAGAGAGATGTTTTCCGGTTTCATTTAAAACATTACCAGATGTTTCCGACGTAAAAACAAACGCCAATAATATGTTCCTAACACTAAAGGGCATTCCATTGTACTTAAACCACAACTATTGCAACACAGTTATAAATAATAAAGAACAACAGATGATATATATCCCATCTTGCTTTTAATAAATGAAACAGCTGAGAATGAACAACTATTCTAATGACATAATAAAGAAAATTATGAATTTTTTATGAATCGATATAATAAATTTATTAGTAGTTAATTTTATTAATATACGGAAATATACTTCAAGAAGTTATTTTTGAAACTGTCTCACTGTTTTTGAGTATGGTATGTTGTAAATCATATCCGTCATGAAGTCGTTAGGAAAACCGTATAGTAAGTGATTGTAGTAGAGTAATCACATGTCTGTCAATTCCATCGTTTACCAAGTCGTTATTTCAGTTATGCCTTTGTAATTCCATATTTTTTAATATTTATTCCTTTTCAAAATGAATTTAAAACTAGTTTATAAATGTTAGTTGTTAAATATGAAGTTTTCAAACGAAGAATAATAACAAATAAGAAGTTTGTTTGTAGGATTACAAGTTATATTGGAAAAATATGGAATGATATAAAAAAAAATTAACTATGATCGCATTTAAAATTGGGTTTACCAGAGAAATGGGAATTAACAAAGATTGTGGAAAGTCATTGGTTTGAAAGCGTGAAAATACCTATTTTCGTTTATTTGATATTTAAGAAATCTACTAAATCAGAGAAAATCAGGAGTCCAAATTCTGAGACAAAGGAAAGAAAGAAAAAATGAGAATAAGATTCTGTAACAAATTCATTGTGTTTTAACTTAACTACTAATTATTTTTATTTATTTAAACTTACTAAAAATGAATATTGTGATGATAAATAATTTCATAATTATAATTAAATTAATAATAAATAAATTATGACATATGTTACTGCATTACGCTGTTAATCTGTTGTCTTACTTATAGAAACACAGGAAAATACGACACTTTCTTAAGTACCTATAAGAAATTTGAAGGACTTAAAAGTTATTCGTTCTTATAGCACCTTGGTTGTATTGTATAGAATTAATTTCTTTAAGTTAATTTTCTTAAGTAACCAAAATACAAGCAATTTAATTATTGAGGTATTTTAATTATTAATTAAGACGCTTAGTTTTATGCCTACAGAAGTTGCTTACTCAAATTAAAAATAAATAAAGAATGCAAAAGAATTAAACTTTAATTTAGTCGATTGTTTAATTTTTTAATACAAAACCGATTTATTTACGAGTTGGACAAAAGCAATTACGTTGCATGAAACCAAGGGATTTAGTGAAGTGTATGGCTATAAATATTTTTAAGGTAATATTTTGTGAGTTGAAGTGTAGAGATTCAGCAAGTGCTAACTTCAACTGAACATATTTGTGTGTTCGTGTGAACACATATACGTATGTAATATGGTTGGCGGCAGGTTTCGTATGATAGTACATGTTCACTCGTTGGTAACGTACCTTATCAACTCTTGCAGCTGCTCAGCTCCGTCCAACTTATAATAAGAACAGGGGTTGGTAAGGGGTAGAGACATGAAATCTCTCATTTTCCTTCAGCAACATTTTCCCTCGATCCTCTTGTTCCTTCGTCATAGCCCCGTTTTGCTTCCAAAATTTCAAACTTCGTACCATCTTTTACTTAGTTTTACTGCAGAAGTAAGGCGTACCATATTAACTATTTCATCTTAATGTTTAAAGTGCTACGTCTGCGTAATTATTTGTTTAAAGGAGTAAATAAAGGGATATTTTATTTGTGCGGCAAAAATTATGATATAACAATAAATTCTTGCCAAACTAATAAATATCTATAATTAGTGTCATCGATTAATAGTGAACTTAAAAAATTAAAATAACTTTTTAAAAAGAATTAAAAAATTATTTTAAAGAAATTCACCATAAAAATTTGTTTTTTGTATTTTAACTCTTAGAAGTGGTTCCAAAAACGATTAACTACTTGTTAAACTTAATTTGACGCAGACTTAAAAAAACTGAGATTTTAAGTACTGTAAAACTGTAATTTTTTATTAAGTTTAATTTACTATTTTTTTTTTTTATATATTGATTTTATTCCATATTTTAATTTAATATGGGTAGACCTAAAAAAATCCCTCTTATATAACAAAAAACTGCTCACAGGAAATGCAAAATACAAAAAACCTGACTTTTAATAAAAGTTACATATAAAAATACAGATGATCGACAAACAGAGACTGATATGCATTTGCTAAAGATCTTTGGTAGCGGAAAAAATATGTACTAATATTTTTCCAATTAAACTTCTTCTATTTTTCAAGAAAATACCAAGAAAACAAAACTGGAATCATGTAACACATTATTACGCTAAAAAAATTATCAAAACAAAAAAATAATAAAGGCAAAAATATATTACAAATCTTTAAATAATATTTCTAAAAAAATTCATGTGGACATTCGATGTGGATCGCTGATACATTTTATTTAATTTTTTATAAAAAATATGATGTGGACATCACCATGATGAAAGTAACAAGGTGTAGCATTGCGCACAGTATTCGGCGCGCATGCGTATACGCTCGTCCCATAATCTCATTTTCTACCGGGTTATTTGAACATATAAGTAAGGGATTTTGGGACAGAAGTTTTTAGTTGTACAAAAATTTTAAATACATGATAATGATTAAACGAGCTAACAATCGAATATTTATTAAAAATAATAAAAAATGTATTTTTAATAATCCTTAATAAGAACAACTGCTAACATGTACAGGAACCAAACAGCAACAGTAATAATTGAAGAACATAAGAAAGAAGCCGTAATAAGAAAGGGAGTCCGACAAGGATGTTCCCTATCCCCGTTACTTTTTTATCTTTTCGGGATCTAGCAGTTAATGATGTTAAAGAACAATTTAGATTCGGAGTAACAGTACAAGGTGAAAAGAAAAAGATGCTACGATTTGCTGATGGTATAGTAATTCTAGCCGAGAGTAAAACGGATTTAGAAGAAACAACGAACGGCATAGATGAAGTCCTACGGAAGAACTATAGCATGAAAATAAACAACAAGAAAACAAAAGTAATGAAATGTAGTAGAAATAACAAAGATGGACCAATGAATGTGAAAATAGGAGGAGAAAAGATTATGGAGGTAGAAGAATTTTGTTATTTGGGAAGTAGAATTACTAAAGGTTGACGAAGCAGGAGCTATATAAAATGCCGAATAGCACAAGCGAAACGAGCCTTCAGTAAGAAATATAATTTGTTTACATCAAAAATTAATTTAAATGTCAGGAAAAGATTTTTGAAAGTGTATGTTTGGAGTGTCGCTTTATATGGTAGTGAAACTTGGACGATCGGAGTATCTGAGAAGATAAGATTAGAAGCTTTTGAAATGCGGTGGTATAGGAGAATGTTAAAAATCAGACGGGTGGATAAAGTGACAAATGAAGAGGTATTGCGGCAAATAGATGAAGAAAGAAGCATTTGGAAAAATATAGTTAAAAGAAGAGACAGACTTGTAGGCCACATACTAAGGCATCCTGGAATAGTCGCTTTAATATTGGAAGGACAGGTAGAAGGAAAAAATCGTGTAGGCAGGCCACGTTTGGAATATTTAAAACAAATTGTTAGGGATGTAGGATGTAGAGGATATTCTGAAATGAAACGACTAGCACTAAATAGGGAATCTTGGAGAGCTGCATCAAACCAGTCAAATGACTGGTTATAAAAATAAATATTTTATACAAGTCTATTGATTCTTAAGAGTATTGAAATTGATTGTTAATTTGATAAAATTCAAAATAATGAATGAAAACCTAAACAACAAACAGGGGACACATCTTATGAAGTGAAACTTCAAAATTTTATAACTAAAGATGTGATATTATTTATTATGGTCAATCTTCGGATTTGATGATTTATTAGTTTAATTTAAAATATTATCACAAAATAATTTTTGAAAGAAATTGCTTTTAATAATCTAATTTACGCGGGAAAATAAGATATTACTTATTTTTTTACGGATACCAAAATGAATATTAATTTATAATACTGAAATAAAAATAAAATAAAAAGTATTGTGTAGTGAAAAATAATTTTATATTCAATAAACATATTTTTCTAATGAGTCAAATGAAATGCAAGGGATTTTCTTGTTAAGTAGTTAATTATCCAACGGAATTTTTAAACTCACTTGATCTGCCAGGGATGCCACCACACATATTAAAATTGAAAGAAGTTGTGCCAATTACCCTGTTGCGGAATATTAATCAGCCAAAACTCTGCAACGGCACGCGACTTGCAGTTAAGAAATTGATGAATAACGTAGTGGAAGCAACGATTTTAACGGGGCTTTTCAAAGGTGACGATATCCTCATTCCTCGATTACCCATAATCCCGACCGATACATCATTTTAATTTAAAAGATTGCAATTCCCAATTCGATTGGCATTTGCAATCACAATCGATAAAGCTCAAGTCAATCTTTAGAATTGTGTGGTTTAGATTTAGATGCGGATTGCTTCTCACATGGGCAACTGTATGTTGCGTGTTCTCGAGTCGGCAAACCAGATAGCCTTTATATCTACGCAGACAGTGGAAAAACAAAAAATATTGTATATCCACAAGTATTGCAAAATTAAACTTCTATGAAAGGTATGCTTTGTTTTGTTTCTCATTTCTCATCCATGCAACCACCATGTGCCACAGCGAAGCGTGGCGGGTACAGCTAGTATTATATAAAATAAAAAATCCTGTGGATTATAAACATGAAAAATTAGAAGTTTTTTATAATGAATAGGTGTAAAAAAGGATTTATTATAGTAATATGGAATAAAATTGCTAAATTCCTAAAATGGACAACAATTTCAGAACGAATACTGTAGACAGTAAATTTGCCTTAACGTATACATTCAGTGAAGGAGGAAAAAACGACTATTATTAACAGAATGCTTGTATGCATTCAAACAGAACGGCGCATATTGATGCGGAAGAAATGCAGTGAGGGAGGTCCGAGCAATAATGATGTAAATTCACTTCTCTAGATCTCTGTTGACTTCGATTAGGTAAAGCAAAAAAAGCAAATAAAATTCGTCTTTCGAGTACTATTGGTTGATCTTGTTGTTCACTCTATTGATAATTTGCTACGCTCTCCTTTAGAATAAAATCTCTCTTCCCTTTTTCTCTTCGTCCTCGCTTGGACGGACACGCTTGCAATTTCTTTTTACTTCTCTTAATTTATATTTTTCGCATAAACTGGAGATAAATTTATTAATAGATAGAATCAGTCAACAAAATATAGAAACAAAATAATAAAAGGATTGATGGAAACAGGTGGGAATGTAGAAGGCAACCAAATTAGATTCAACATAAATGGCAACAAAAGAAATAAATTGGTACCAACCAATCTTAGATTTGAGGAAAGAAGAAAAAATATGAAAATCTCGTCTTCTATCTCGTTCGGATCTGTCTTTTTATGAAATTAATTTTTGAATGGCTTATGAGTCTGCCAATAATTTTTTTTTCTTTTTGTTAGTTTTCACTCAATCTCTTTCTCCATTTTGGTTTAAATTTTATTTTTTTATTTTTCAAGCAATCTACATTTTAACTTTTTCTGCAGTTCTACGTTTGGAGTTCACGGTGTTTTTAAAAATTATATCAGTGGTGCTGACTTCTCTATTTCAGATCAGTAGATATTATCAGAATAAACATGAAGGTTTGTGGTTATCATACAAGTATTATTTCTTTGTTTTCTTTTTCAATTTCGAATACATTGCTCCTATTAATAATTTAACTTGCGATTGTTGATTATTGAATAAAATTTATCTAATTAAACATTATATTTTCCACCAAATTCTTTGTTTTTATTTTTTTTTAAATAAATTACATTACATTACATTTACCATTGGATATATAGGTTATAGTTAGAAATGATCCTATTTACATCTAAGTATCAGTTGAATTAGCTCAGGAAAAACTTAAAAAGTATTAATTACTTTGGGTAGTTACGTAATAGTCCGTCGACCATAAGTTTGAAAATACTTCAAGTTACGGGATCATTAACATATTTTACAAATTAAAAGTACACGCATTATTGCTTATAATTATAGACATAAATTAATCAAACTTAAATTACGCTCGCTTCGCTCGCTAACCTCGACTAATTAACGGTAATGGTTTGATAATTTAAATAATAAATAACTGCAATAATTAATGAATTTATTATTTAAATACTCAAAATATTACTTTGTTAATTAGTCGAGGTTAGCGAGCGAAGCTAGCGTACATAAGTTTGATTATATTACATTTATAAATAAATAAATATAAATGGTAATATAATGGTTATATCGGGTGATATTAACAATAACCCAAAAGTTTGCAATTTATTGGTCGACGGGCTAGTACGTAAGTACCCTACTTTGTTATTCTTTTAAATATTTATAAATTTTAATTTTCTGTTTCTCTTCTGAAACGGACACTAATTTTAATAAAAGAGACATAACATAAAAGGCGACAAAAAAAAGGTTGTATCCGTTTCTCTCACTTCTTTTTATTGAAGAAACTTAACTCTAATTTTGAGGTTCTCTTTGATATAGATCCTTCATTATTTTTTATGAAATATTAATTTTGTTCCTATTTAAAATAAAATTATACCTAGTTTGTAATTAAATTAGATTATCGATTGTAGTTCAAGAATGAAAACTGTTAAAAACTATTATATTTGAAACAGATATCGATATTTCAATATTATAATAATTGTCGTACAGGTTGTGTAATACTGTATCATGTGAAGGTTTGAATTTTGCACAATCAACGTAACATTTTATTAGAAATTCAATACAAAGACAGACAATTTTTTCCATTTGCTCGAAGCTGGTCAACCGGTGAATTGTAGCTAACTCCACAGCTTCTCATCGGAGTGATCATGCAAGTGTTTTAATATCAAAGAGGAAGTATAAATGACAAATTAAAAAAACGTCATTCATTTTCCGCTTTATACTTCTGCTAAATTAATTTATTTAGAAAATTCGGTATTCTGAGATCGCAATTTATGCACGTCAAAAAAAAATTACATTTACTTTAATAATATGAAAAAATATTATTTTGATTATCTAAATTACCAAAGTAACCTATTTAAAGGAATATTAAAATATTTTCAAAACGACACATAATGTAACATTCATGATTATGCATCTTCTTTTTTTTTCTTGAATTTTTACGGGCATCGACTACTAACGTCATCGGAAAGAAATTAGTATCACCATCAGGATCGTCATATGTAAGGGTGTATAGGGCCCTTACATTTTATTTAAAAGCACAAACTACACAGAACATTTAAACACAAATAACAAAGACAAGCACAACACTTACGGGGTGTAAAGGGCCGATATTAAAATTTGAGATGAGGTTCTCAAAAAAACATGAAATTAAAAATACAAGTTATCAATACCATTATTTTCTTCTACCTGTCTCGATTATTTGTTAATTTAGCACCCTCGGGGAGACCAGAACCGCCATTAAGCAGAATATCAGTCGCGCCAGGATGCCGTGGCAGTTGACTCTCCATATAAACAGGCTACAGGCATGTATTGCGCCCACCCATAGCCCCGCGCCCTCAGTCCACCCTTGTGGGTCCCCCATGGGATCATTGGACACACCCCGACTCACTGTTCTTGAATGCAGACAAGCCAGGGTGGCCTAGGCAAGAGGGCTAACTCCCGTCACTATACGTGCCACGCTTCGAGACTCCCATATATGTATGAAACTACCTCTTAGAGACTCTTTAACACAGCTTTAAAATTTCCATTTTTATAGACTTTTAAGAAGTCCACTGGCGTGTAAATATGAAACTATTTTTCTTTAATTTCCATTAGCTAAATCAGCAGTAATATCTTTTCTTAGACGGAACCTCTTTATGAGGTCCTCATATATTGTACACTTTTCTATTAGATGCTTAATTGTAAATGTTTTATTGCAAACACCGCACATTGGTCTCTCATCGCCGGTTAACAAATATGAATTTGTTAATCGCATGTGACCGATTCTAAGTCTGGTCACAGCTACTTGTTCTTCTTCTAAGTCTGGTCACAGTACTTGCATCTTCTTATTTATACAACACAGATAAATTGATGGAGATTTCTAAATATTAATTAATAAAAATAGGAATTTTTTAAACATTTTTAAGCGTTAGGAAAGTGGTTTCAAATATAGTAAGTATTAGTATAAGTAAGTGGTTTCAAATTATCAAAAATAACTACGGAAAAGTTTCACATTACATTCGATTTATGTAAGATTACGTCGCACGTCAAACTTAATAGTAAATCAATTAATGGTTTGCTTTATGAACAATAGAAAGTAGAAAACCGTATGATTACTAATAAAAGAACTATCTACCCATAAAAGAGCCATCAAAAATATTAAAATTATTCTTTCTTTGTTATTTTCTCTGCATTGAGCACAAAGAGTGTGTGATACAGTTAGTTTTAGAATCAAGTATAAATATATGAAATTTCTTCGCTGAATCTGAACGGATGGCCAAGTAGCTATAATGTTTTTAGATTGAACTAATCATTATTATTGTCTAATAGGGTGATGTCAAAGAATTTGGATGATTTTCTAGCTTTTATACTCACGCTTGAAATTAGTATTTTTCTTTTGTTGCTTAAAAGTAATTCTCTGCGTTTATATATTTTACAGTGCCATGGTACGTTCGTAACTTTTTTTAACATTTTCATTTAAAATCTATGGATAATTTTGTTATTGGGCTTATTTGAACAATGAAGGGGTATAATATAAACCCATACAGTTATCAATGTAGTTACTCGATACAGTAGCAGTTTTCCTTCGATAAATCATTCATTCTATATCAAACCAGTGTTAGGATCCCATCAATCAACCTCGAACCAGAAACTTGATACCAAACTGCTAGCTTAAACTTCAAAACAAGTTAGCTTGGGTCAACACATTTGTTGAGATGTTTGGGACGTTTATTAAAATTTCTGAAGTTGGACTGACCCCTCGTGATTATAATGTGAACGTTGAGACAATAGTTTGTCACTTTCCGGCTGAACAAATGTAAAAGGTATGAACAAATTCGCTTGATCGTATTCAGATTTTTTTCCAAGTTTTATCCTGTGAAGTGAAGTACAAAGTCGTGAAATTTAAATTACAAAAACCTATTTGATAAAAATGATGATAAGGGAATTTTGTTTCTATTTTGATGAAAGCTTGGTGCTCTAGACTTTATCAAATACTTTTGTAACTTTGATGAACGCGGCGGTACTGCACCGCTTCCGTTTTAGTGAATTTCTGATAGAGCTCGGAACTCTATATATCTACTGTATTGTACCGTGTCTGAAAAAAATCAAAAATCTAAAATTGATGTTCTGAAGTTATTTATTTTTTGTTAATAAGAACACATTACTTTTTTTAAAAATAACATCTCATACTCGTGTTTCTAGTAATTGGAATAAAAATGAAAACTCGAAATGTTACTTAATATATTGTAAAAGTATATTATAATGTTGTAAAGTTCTTACTCAAGATTTATACTATGAATTAATTTATTACCCGTGTTTTCTTACTTTATTTTCAACTTAAAATTACTTCTCGAAGTAGTAATCAGTATTTTTTTATATTTCCTAATTGTTATAATTTATATATGTATCTGAATTTACATGAACCAAATTTATTTTGTTTTTGGTAATATTTTCATAATTATTATTAACAAATTGAAATATTCTTTAGGACTATGATATAAAATTGTTCCTCCTACATTTTCTACTTAAAAACCTTAATTTTTTTTTGACACATGAAGTCGTTTCAGCCGCCTAACATCCTCGCTATTGTTCTATAGTCTAGAAGGTTCACAGTCAGACAGTTAACATTGTTGTTTAGCCTTAGTTTGTGTTTCGAAACGAATCGTTGAATTTCTTCGCTAACATACAGTAACTCTATGTAGTATTGGATCTCTTGTTCCTAAAAAATCACGGCATCACCGTTATGCATCTCACAATTTGATATGGAATTTCTGAATAATTTCAGAGTTACTGATGCTTGTTGTATCTATAGTTTGATGCCGTAGGTCGACATTGGCTTTAGAATCACTATGTACAACAATTGCTCGTTAGATAACGATAACTGCGACCTCCTGCCTAGTAACCAGTATAGCTCTTTAAACTTCATGTTTTATAGTCGTTTTATTTTTTCCTCAGAATATTTTTATGTAATATATCCTAAACAGTATACATATGTAATTTTGTTAAGGCTCTGATTTTTTACAGATCACATCAAAATAAATTATCACGATTAGTGCAAACTCACTTGCGTACATTGTAACCTACCGCCACTCCTACTAATGAATTGTATTTTGACGACAAACGCACGAGTTTAGATTCATACAGTGATTGTGTGTGTGATTGCGCGCACGTGTGTGTGAATTTTCATGGTGGTACAATCATAATGATCTTAAATTCTTAATTTCTTGCTATTATTAAAGTTAAAATAAACTATTCTAGTTCTAGTGTCTAACCTCGGAGAGATATGCAAACGATTTTATTTGACTAGAAATACGTTTACTTGTTAAAAAACAATGGAAGAATTATAGTGGCCATCTGAAGAACACAACCAAATTATTTATCAACACGTGCCAAATAAGTTATGTTGTAATTATTTTTCATACTGTACTGTTAAAGAACCCTAATTAAGAATATCTTTTAAATCTTCTTTTCAATCACTTTCATTTGATACACGCTTCATGAAATACGTTTTCATTTAATTAGAAAAAAATTACCTCTGCCCCTACCAATAACCAATAAAACTTAAGAATTTTTTATTTTATTTTAATATTGCTACGGCAAACATGTTATAAAAATACGAAATTTGACGCACTTCACATCTACCTAACGAAAATCGATGAAACAGTTCAGAAATCAAACATACACAAACCAGCATAACTCCTCTCCCCTATTTTACCCCTTCGTTGATATAAACATTAAAAAGTATTAAATGTGTTATTACGATAAACAAATGTTAAATAATGGTGAAAATACGTATATTACAATCCAACGAATCTAACTAACGATTTTGCTGTACATTAAATTTACTATAAATGAGATTTATGATATAGAACATCAAAATAAGTAGCAACAAGAATATTCAAAAGATGTTTATAATGTTATAGATAAAATACATCATAATATTTTATAGTTATCAAACTAGGAATTTAGTCGTTTGAAAATCCCATACTATAATGGTATACATCGTCTTCTAACCATAAGGTAGTTGAAAATCAACTGAGATCGAGCAGCACAAATAAATTAATAACGTATTTGGCCAGTTCTTTATCTTTCAGAAGAATAAATTATCAGCTAATGTTTGGTGTAGCTGTAAAAAGAATTTGACCACGTAACAAAAATGAAATAACTTCACAATATTTTTTCTAAGTTCACTGACTGAAAATGGAAAATATTAATTTGAATTACAGTATTTAATTGTCAAGAATTAATTCTAAGAAAGTTAAATAGGTGTTGTTAATCAATAAAAACAAGTAAAATTTGTTATAAAACAAATTTTTCGAATTTCAGTATATGCATGATGTTTATTTTTAAAATAAATTCACGATTGATTACTTATTCAAAATGTAAACAAATATTGAATTATTGTTGTTTTAAAAATAATATTTTAACTAATAATGCATTGTAAATAAGGAATCTTTCTCTTAAAAAAATAATTTATATAATAATGATAAGTTATTATAACTCTTTTACATAAAAACAAGTGTGTATGTACTAAAATTTTGGGCGGGTAACAACTGGAGAAAAGGACATCTAAGTACGTATTATACGACATCAAATTATTCACTTATCCTATGTGATTTAAAGGAAACAATAATAATTTACATCCGTTTTATTGTCCGTGAAGTACAATGTTATACATGGTGTATCACTCTGATAATAGAGATAGTAAAAAGGGAGGAATAAGTTATGAATATTACAGATTGAACTATTTTAATGGCACTGAAATGACTCGTATTTAAATCACGGTTGCAAGTGAAATCTAAAATTGAAACGGTTATTATTAAGCGTTGCAAACACGTAGCATTTCTGTTATATACTGAATAGTACTAAAAAAAATAATTTAATATTTTCTTAATTGTTTGATTTGGTTTTTTTTTTATTCTAAAAAGTAGACGTTGATGTTATTCTCCTTAAGGATATAAAAGTTTGAGAAGTATAAGAATACATAATATAGCTATGATATAATTGAAATTAAATATAAATTTTGGAAGATAAAATTTTGTTTTGTTTTATTTAACAGATTAAATGTAAGAGTTGCGGTTAGTGTTAGAAAATAAGGGGTTAAATATAAGTTGCTTGCTTTCCCGTAATAAATATGAAGACGTTACTGTCTCTGTCTAGAGTACGAAAGTGTTTTTCGCTTACCACTTAGAAAATAGGACGGGAGTGAGACGGTCTAGAACTTTTGCTAAAGTATAATTAATGTAGAGCTACAAAGTTTCACACTTTATTCAATTTCATAAATAGTTTACTGAGAAGGATTTGATATGATGGCTTTCACCTTCTTTAACTCCTTCGACCGCTCGTCTTACCGTCATCTCGCTACTTCTCCCCGATATTAGATTTGCAGCGGCAAAGTTATCTATCGATGGAGAAAGAACTTCCCACGCCGCGTTTCTTTCGAATCTAATTTCACAAACTGGATACCACTTATCTTTTGCCGCTTTTATATTTCTTCTTTGAAACTCTACTAATCAGCTACTACCGTACTCTTTAATCCCATTCACATTTAGTAAAAAAAAAAAAAAAATGTTTATATACAATCACTAATATAGGTAGATAGGGTTGGTAACCACTCGAAAGGATTTTGTAATTACAAAATTAAAACTATATCATTACCGAAGGTATATTTCCTTCCATTTTAGACGGCTATTTTGAAATCCTTATGGATAAGTAAAGGGTGAAAAAATATCACAATAGCATGAGTTAGAAACTTTTTGTGTTTGTAAGGTTTTAATTTCCAGCTAAATAACCTAAAAAAGAAATTATGGTGAATGAAAATGACTGTAAAACAAAAAAGTGTCTTTTATTTATTTTTTTTGTTTTATTTTTATATCATGGCTAAAATTGAAGTAGCTCCAGATTAATTAAAACTATTGTAATAGCTTTCATTAAAATAGGTCGAATCAACCAACTACAATGTTTCACGAAATAAAAATTTTCGATTAGAGTCCAACTGCGGTGAGGAAAAGGTGTATTTTAAAGATTTCCAGCAAACTTTGCCTTCACTAAATCATTATACCTGTCACCTCCACACGAAAAACGAGTTCAACGAGAAAAATGTATTCCTCCACCGAAAAAGTCATTTTACGTTTCTCGAAAATATTGATTCCGATAAAGGGAAAAAACACGAAACGAAACGAAACACGTTCAATCGCAACTAAACAACTGACGTTTTGGTTTATTAGTAAGCAACACCCATCAAACCCACAGGACAACCAGCCTAACGTCGAAAGAGCAGAATGCACCACATAATTCTAAAGAAGTGGCTTTCCGAATGTATAGTATATCAGAGAAGGTTGTTCTGTCATAAATGGTACCTTAAAATGTAAGTTAACTAATACACTTATCAGTGAATAAAAATTAATCTTTTACGTAAATAAAAGTATTCTGTAAATATTAATCCGAGTATATAACGGATAATTATTAAAAAAGTTTCTAGTACCAGATTTACTTCAGTATTTTCCTAATCAAATTTAATTAGTTATATAACTATTCCATTTTATAAAACTTATATTTCATTACTTGCTGAACTTCTTAGAGTACAATGTGTTATTAATATATTATACCGACAAAACAGTAAAACATCACACAGTTTATCAAACTTCATTGTCCCAAAGCATTTTGTTTTTATAAACGACACTGTTAGATTTAATTTAACTAGATTAGGTTGTGAAAATGAAGTCAGGGAAAACATACATAGAATCTGGCAGGAGAGATGGGTGGAGGCTGGAGTGGCTGGATGGACAAGAACCTTAATTCCAGAATTAACAGGATGGATTAACAGGCGGCATGGAGAGACTGACTATTGGATCACCCAGTTCCTGACGGGACATGGGTGTTTCAATGGTTATCTCCATAAGGTGGGAAGAAGGAATGAACCCACGTGCATGTACTGCGAACAGGATGATGATTCTGAGCATACGATTTTAGTATGTAATAAATGGATAAGACTAAGACACGACGCGGGTATTCATGGAAAAACGCCGAAGGAGACAATACTGAAATGCTGAGCATTTCATGCTCAGCAGTAAGGAGGAAGGTCGCTGATTATATAAAGACAGTACTAAAACAGAAGAATGAAGATGAAAGAAGTATGAGTTTCTAGTATGTTAGGTAGGGTGGACAGCCTCAGTAGCGACAGCCAGCATGCTTAGGTGTACTGGTTTCAATGATCCGCTGAGAACTCCTTGGGGTGTGCTGTAGGGACAAGAGAGTATTATAAAAGATCCGGGGGTCACATCACGAGTTGCAGGTATGATGTGGTTCCATAGAGGACATAATAGAGAATAAAAAATCTCAAAAGAGCCACCGGTAGGCCTGACCTGCCATGCCGGTATATAGCCGGTAGGCGGGGGGGGGGGGCTATTAGAGTAACGGACACTCCACTGGGTGGCGTAATACCATCAAGTCGGTCCGGCTCAGGGGAGTAGAGAAAAAAAAAAAGAAAAAAAGTTGAGAAAGATGGAAAATGTCACTAAAAATTCTAAACGCATACATATTTGATTAATTTTTACTGCTTTCAATATCGGAGATTCGTCCAATTAAATTTTCTCATTTTTAAATGATACAGCTGAAGTAAAATCATTTCTTCTTTTTAAAATGTTACTAAAATTAAATTAACGGGATAGTATGAAATGATAATAGTTTTCAACTTGAATGAATTGTGTATATATGATGAAGTATTATTCTTTTATATTTTTTTAAGGACTTTAGGTGGTAATATGTAAAATCCAAATGTTAATTCTAAGCCAATAAGTAAATTTCGTAATTTCCTGAAAGTTACTATCGCAACCCAATCGGAATTTATGATTCATTTTATCATCGGGGTTTAACTTCCCGAGAAAGGAAAGAAAAAATTACTTATACAAAATTCTTCGAAATTCTTCAATATTGTTATACTATTGTAAAATCAGTATATGTATGAAACCAGTCTTCATGAGAAATGAAGCTGTTACGTGTAATTTGTATTCTTGCGAAGTGAAATTGTGTAAAATAAAATATTTTACATTAGAATGGAGCACACTACATTTACCCTAATCAGCGGTAATTTATTAGTCTTTTCTTTTCGCATGTAAATCATCTAATGAAAAAGATATGGAAACATAGTTCCATTTCCTTGGAGCATCGTTATTTTTCTTGTCTAAGGCATTATATTGTGTCAAGCACAAAAGAATGACCAGCTTGGTCAGCTTAGGAAAGAGCTGACCAAAGCGCTTTGGAAAGCTGACCAGTCCTTCCTAAGGTGACCTTTTTTTGATGAAGTTGGGAAACCTGAAGTAAGGGTTTTCACTTTATTATCTGTAAGGTATTCAAGATTAATACCGAATGATAGGATCATATTAATAATTTTCTAGTGGAAAACTGAAAATGATAGTTTATCATTTTTGATTTTTTCTCCTTTTTGTATTATGTTTACTTATATTTTTGTTTTACGCACTTCTTCTTCTTCACTTGAAAAGGATTAGGCGTATGCCTTTTTCGATATCAAAGTCATTTTTATTCAAGTTTATTAAAAAGTAATTTATATATTTTCGTGTCATTGTAATATTATCTTACTCTTTTATGGTTTTCTTTTTATTGTTAGTTTTATAATAGAACTGCATTACGTTTCCTTTAAAATAATTTTTTTTTTTACTCTTTTAAGAACTCGACCATTTCTCGTTCTCGTGATGGGAGATATCTCACGTATATTAATTCTGACAGTCGTATGTCATTTATTGTTAATTAAGTTGTTGAAATTCCCTTCTGTACTAGAAAACAAATTGCAACTCTGATTACTGAGTCTCAGACTCCTCTTGAATAGTTTTATTCCTTAGATAGTCAAACAAAGAGCACCCATTATCGACTGTCAGAAACTTCATTTTGCAGATATTGCTATTAGATAAATTTCTTCTTGTACAAATCCTACTTTCGATATCTTATACAACAAACCTAAAATAATTTGTAAAATTTCAGCTAAATTTCTTTTGAAATTTTTTCTCAAACTGTGAGTTGAATAATAGGAATGAAGAAGAAAAATTCATTTAACTTTGAGATTATTATTATTATTTTTTTTCTTCAGTCATTTGACTGGTTTGATGCAGCTCTCCAAGATTCCCTATCTAGTGCTACATCCTAGTCCTACATCCCTAAAAATTTGTTTTAAATATTCCAAACGTGGCCTGCCTACACAATTTTTTCCTTCTACCTGTCCTTCCAATATTAAAGAACTATTCCAGGATGCCTTAGTATGTAGCCTATAAGTCTGTCTCTTCTTTTAACTATATTTTTCCAAATGCTTCTTTCTCCATTTATTTGCCGCAATACCTCTTCATTTGTCGCTTTATCCACCCGTCTGATTTTTAACATTCTCCTATAACACCGCATTTCAAAACCTTCTAACCTTTTCTTCTCAGATACTCCGATCGTCCAAGTTTCACTTCCATATAAAGCGACACTCCAAACATACACTTTCAAAAATCTTTTCCTGACATTTAAATTAATTTTTGACGTAAACAAATTATACTTGAGATTATATCTCTATCATATTCATATGTTTTTCTTGGAGCGAAGGAATTTGAAATGTAACGAAAAAAATAAAATCTTGAATGTGAACTTTTCGAGGCAAGTACCAGTCTTACTTCCAAACTTAAAAAGCTCCGAGCTCGTATCTCAGTAAAAATTTTTTTTTACCTTACTCGAATTAGCAATCTTTAAGGTATCTTGTGATATCAGGATATATTAAACAAGGCAAAACATAACGAAACAGAAACATACAACCGAAATGGGAATACAAACATAAATTATTTAAACATTTCCTGATAAATTTTCTAAAGGCTTTTTTAATCTAGAAAGAAGTTTCAAAAACAGATTTATTCTTATCCTTCCTATTTCATTTCTAGCTGTTTTTTCTTCAATAACTCGATTTATTTTTCTTGACAAGTTCCCAGAAAAGTGAAAATTAGAAGTATAAAGTTTAATTAGTGAAACTAAAGATTAATTTTATGTGTGTATAATTATGGACATGTAATTTTTAAAATGTAACATTATGTTACAAATAAATAATAATCACCTCTACTCTGTCTCTCTTTTGCGGGCGCGCAGGCGCGCGCGCGCACACACACACAGTCATTCATGCACACAGTTTACACATGTTTTACTAATTTTGATATATTCTGTTATTTCCTGTCACAAAAATTAATAGCGCTGAGCAGGTTTATCAATTAGTTAAGTATTTAATAATAGGTAATTTACCCGATAGGTCGACCTGCCACTATAATGCTTTGTGATTGGGCAACTTGAATACAATGAACATTTCGCTGCTGGATCAAAATTGCCAGGTGCAAACAATGATACTCCCTTCTCCAACTACCTTTATCTAACCTCCCACCTCGCCACTATTAGCGTACCCAGCTACTACCCCTACAAATGAACGACCACCGTTTTGTACTAAAAGCCTTTTATAATACCCAGATTCAGTTGCTACGAATGACGTTTGATTACTAATCAAACGCTACTGTATTTTGAGCTTTTTTATATGTATATATTTTATATTAACTATTGAAATAACCTTCAATAAATTTGATTATATTTTCATTTATTACAATATTACAAAGAACTAAAAATACAAGTTACTAGTATTAGTGTAATTGATATATTAATACTTGTAATTATTACTTGAATTATTACAAAAGGGTTACAGCTTTTTTTAATATTTTTTAAATTACCTTTCATAAATTATATTTTGTTACCGTTATGAAATTATTATTTTAAAATTTACATCATTACATGGTTGTGTATATTTTGAGATTTTTTTTTTTGTCTTCAGTCATTTGACTGGTTTGATGCAGCTCTCCAAGATTCCCTTTCTAGTGCTAGTCGTTTCATTTCAGTATACCCTCTACATCCTACATCTCTAACAATTTGTTTTACGTATTCCAAACGTGGCCTGCCTACACAATTTTTTCCTTCTACCTGTCCTTCCAATATTAAAGCGACTATTCCAGGATGCCTTAGTATGTGGCCTATAAGTCTGTCTCTTCTTTTAACTATATTTTTCCAAATGCTTCTTTCTTCATCTATTTGCCGCAATACCTCTTCATTTGTCGCTTTATCCACCCGTCTGATTTTTAACATTCTCCTATAGCACCGCATTTCAAAAGCTTCTAATCTTTTCTTCTCAGATACTCCGATCGTCCAAGTTTCACTTCCATATAAAGCGACACTCCAAACATATACTTTAAAAAACTTTTCCTGACGTTTAAATTAATTTTTGATGTAAACAAATTATATTTCTTACTGAAGGCTCGTTTCGCTTGTGCTATTCGGCATTTTATATCGCTCCTGCTTCGTCCATCTTTAGTAATTCTACTTCCCAAATAACAAAATTCTTCTACCTCCATAATCTTTTGTCCTCCTATTTTCACATTCAGTGGTCCATCTTTGTTATTTCTACTACATTATATTACTTTTGTTTTCTTCTTGTTTATTTTCATGCGATAGTTCTTGCGTAGGACTTCATCTATGCCGTTCGTTGTTTCTTCTAAATCCTTTTTATTCTCGGCTAGAATTACTATATCATCAGCAAATCGTAGCATCTTTATCTTTTCACCTTGTACTGTTACTCCGAATCTAAATTGTTCTTTAACATCATTAACTGCTAGTTCCATGTAAAGATTAAAAAGTAACGGAGATAGGGAACATCCTTCTCGGACCCCCTTTCTTATTACGGCTTCTTTCTTATGTTCTTCAATTATTACTGTTATCAATTTACAATTTTACCCTTTTATCTCAAAATTCATAGAATTTTGATTACGAATTCGTAATTTGATTTAGCCAACAAATTGTAATAACTTATTGGAAAAATAAAATCTCTTGTTTTGGCAAGAAGCTTACTTGGTAGAATATAAAAATAGATTTCATAAGTAAATAAACTAAATTTATTACTTATTCTGTAAGTTAAATTTACCATTGAAATAATCTATGGTAGGAATTACTTTTTCCATACAAAGGTAAAGATTTATTAAAAAGAAAGTGTATTTGTCTAATATAATAATTGCAATTTAACCAAAATCAATTAATAAACTAACTTAATATAAAAACTCACTGATGACATTTCTTTGTATATTAATTTAGTATAACGATAAATATTTACGCTATTAATAATTCGTAAACGATCTGTACAATATATTCTTATTACAAAATGAATTAAATTGATTAAGGTAGCGTCACTCGCATTTTTATCATGTTAAATCACAAATCTTTTTTTAAATAAAATTTCATAACTAGTAGTAAAAGTGATAAATATAATATCAACGTTTTATTATTCAAAATCTACTAGTATTCATTTACACCCAAGAGGGAATAAAATATTTTTACTTCCTTTTACGATTTACAACAGATCTTACAACGGACCTAAGTCCAAAATATCAACATCCTACGGCTAATCGTTTTTAAGTTATGCGATATACATACCTACGTACAGACGTCAAGCCGAAACTAGTCAAAATCGATTCAGGAATGCTCAATATGGATATTTCCGTTTAAATCTGAAAACCGAAATTTTTCGAAATCCCAATACTTCCTTCGTACAAAGAAGTAAAAATATAAAAAATGGAAAAAAATAAAAACAATTTTTTACTTCCTTGTATGAAATAGTGGAGGAGTGTGATCGCGAAAAATTTCGATTTTCAGATTTCAACATACCCATTTTGACCATCCCTGAATCCATTTTACTAGTATCGACGTGACGTCTGTACGTACGTATGTATATCGCATAACTCAAAAACGATAGCCGTAGGAAGTTGAAACATTGGATTTAGGACTGTTGTAGTATCTAGTTGTGCACCTCCCGTTTTGATTGCAATTGAAGGAACCAAAAGTGTCCAAAAAAGCCCAAAATCCAAAACAAATTGGAGTTTGAAGTTTCTCTTAACTGCAGTAACAAGCCCTCATTGAGAGTTTTTCAACGATATATAATAGGTGGTAATGGTAATTATTTTCATTTGTTCCAGAGATATAGCCAAAAAAATTCTTTCATTAATGAAATATAGGATGTTAGGGGAAGGCACATCGGTTTGAATCAGACTTCATCTCTTTTTCTTTTAATTTAAAAATATGATTAATTAATAATTATTATCCAATAATTGTGAAAAAAATGTTTACAATGTATAATAATTCAATAGAAACAAAAAAAAAAATATTGGACATTTTAATGAAATAAAATTTTACTTATTTTTCTTCTTTTTTTTTTTAAATGTGTAAATGTAATTTAATAGGCGTACAAGGAAGTCATGTGTTGTTCACATCAGATTGTTTATACTATATTTAGTATAGTTAGGACCAAAATTGTTTAACTAAATTAAATTTCGATTTCCTAAATTTTTGTTTATTTCTCAGTTACAACTTTTTCCGCTTAAAATTATTTTCAATATTTGATTGGGATGAAGAATTTGCACAAATAGGTCAAAATAAACGTATTTATTTTTAATTTTCAATTATATCTTAAAGTAAAACATACCTAGCATTTACAACTAGACTAGTGGTGAATGAATTCAGTTGTTTTAATGATATATTTCCAGAACTGTTATACCTCCAAATAGAAACGGTTAAAATTGTATATAATCTATATAAATAAAAATGTAATTATTCGTGTGTTCAAAATCTTTAATCTTCGAAACTATTTCACTGACTGCTTTGAAATTTTGACACAACGTTGCATTCGAATACGCACGAGTTTTTATGTACCTATTATTTATATACCTATGATTTCACTCACACCTATGAGAAGAAAAAAATGCTTTTTAAAAAAAACAACGCTATCTGTTGGACGTAAAAGCAACACACGCTATACTAAATATTTTACGATTCCATTTTAATGTTTCTTATATATGTGTGTCTGCTGTAGACTACAAAACTACTGGACCCATTTACGAGCGGTGATAAAGGGAGAAAGGGAAAATAAGAAAAGTGAAAAATCGGAAAGGTAAAAGGAAAGAAGGTAAAAATGGAAAAAAGGGAAAAGGGGGAAAGGAAAAACGAATAAATGAAATGGAAAGGGGAAAAGAGAAAAAAGAATAAGGGAAAGTGCCAAAGAGGAAGGGGTAAAGGGAAATAAGTGAAAAGGACATTGGGGATGGGAACAAGAAAATGCGGAAAAGAAATATGGTAAAAATGAACATGGGAAAAGGGAAATTGGGGGAAATGGAAATGGAAAAGGGAAGGTGGAAAGGAAAAAGAGAGAAAGGGTAAAAAGGAAAAATTGACGTTCGGTAATGTTCATTTTGTTAATGTTTATCAAACTTTCAATTGTGTTCATTTAATCTATATATATATATATATACAGAATGTCCCATATAAAACGCAACCCATCAATCACTCATCTATGAAATTTCAAAAGTCAAGTTTACTCCCCTACTCGTTACTGAAATGGACTCGT
Source organism: Lycorma delicatula (assembly GCF_047948215.1). NCBI lineage: Eukaryota > Metazoa > Arthropoda > Insecta > Hemiptera > Fulgoridae > Lycorma > Lycorma delicatula. The sequence continues at coordinate 5,020,420 of NC_134455.1, read as the reverse complement.
CCAAAATCTGAACATCGCGGCGACGCAGTAGAACACTACCGATAGTAACGACAATGCAATCATAACGTTCAGTGTATCGCTAGAGACAAGATGGTGTTTTCGCTAGATGAACGTGTTTTCATTGTCGAGTCGTACTTCAGTACGAAATCAGCGGTTGCAGTGCAAGATTTGTTTCGCCATAAGTACCCGGATAAACCAGCTCCTAATAAAACACCAGTATTAAGGTTAGTTGTAAAATTTAGAGAGACCGGTTCTGTTAATAACAAGGAACACAAAATATCTGCGTCAGTGTTGAATACAGATACTGTCACTGAAATCAAAGACCGATTACTCGCCTGTCCAAATAAATCGATCAGACGTTTGTCTGCTGAAATAAATTTGTCTAAATCAACTGTTCATCAGGCGACCAAACAATTACAATTACGACCTTATCGCATTCAAACGGTTCATCGATTTCTTGAGCCGGACAAAGAAAAAGGGCTACAATATTGTCAACGGTTCTGTCGATTTCTGCGTGAGGGAATTAATGTTATGGATTCGTTATTTTTCACAGATGAAGCACGGTTTCATTCGGACGGCTACGTAAACAGCCAAAACAGTAGAATTTGGAGCGCTGAAAATCCCCACGTTTATCACGAAAAACAATTACACCCGCAGAAGTTGGGCGTGTGGTGCGCCATATCGCGTAAGAAAATAATCGGTCCTATTTTTTTCGAGTACACCATTAATGCAGAACGATATCAGGATATTTTATTTCAGTTCATCGCACTCTTGGAAGAGGAAGACTGACACTGCTGGCTACAACATGACGGTGCGACATCGCACTACGCAGTTTCAACTTCTGATTTCGTTGAAGAATTCTTTGGTAATCTTGTTATCGGTTGAAGCTTGTGGCCACCAAGATCTCCAGATTTGACTGCGGCGGATTTTTTTCGGTGGGGTTACCTCAAAGAAAAAGCCTACAGCAACAAATCACGAACAATTGAACAATTGAAAGTCAATATTGAACAAGCTTTATTAAATATCCAGCCACCAACTTTGAAAACAGTTGCAAGAAATGCTGTAAAAAGAATTGAAGCTTGTATTCAAGAAGATGGCGGCCACTTACAACATTTACTCTAAATGTAAGGTAATGGATGGTAATAATAAAAATTACATTTACATTTGCACATGACTTTTTATTATTTCAATACCTACCAATTGCTTTTTATATGGGACACCCTGTATATATATAAATATATATATATTCAAATCTAGCAATAGTGCATTGTTGGGTTTCTAGTGTTATAATATTTCAGAAAAAATTCCAATTTAATAATCATTTATAGTTTATGTAAGTTTACTTCCATACTACTATAATTCTTGGTTTAATTTTTACTCATTTTTTAAGATTGCCTTAATATATAATCCTGTTATTTAATTATATCATTCATTTAATTTAGGTTCGATTAAATAACGATTTAAAAATAAAATAATTAGTTACTTTTGATTTAATTTGTCTGTATAGGTTTATCTGTTTGTTTAATGCTGCGTACTTCTCTGTTCATTTTATTTTAATTGTAAGTTTTGATGTTCGTTATATGAAAAAATATAGGACAGAAACTTAACGAAAAACAATTAAAGTTAATATTTCTATCATGTTATTACACGTAAATAAATATAAAACCGTAATCAATTTTTTTTTTCTAAGACATTATCATCTTAATAACTTAATATTAGCATAATCAGAATTATATAGGCTATCATTACTGAAATTCTATTGAAAGTTTTTCTGGGTTTTTTTTTCTTTTTCGATGGGTAATAAAATATAATAAAAGTCTTTGACTGACTTTTAGAAGAGTAGCTAAAAATCGTTTATTATACGAGGAAGAAAAGATACGTTTATTATAAGATTTAAAGCTTGAAAATTTACAACAGGAAAGAATTACGGTTCTAGTTTATTATATACGAGTAAGTTAGCTTTGATTTTCACGCTGTTATTATGATCGCATAAAATCCTGTAAACTTTTCACAGCGAAGTAAAAAAGTTCGATGGCTTGAAAGAGAAGGAACGAGAAGGGAGGAAGAAAAACTTTTCTTGCGGTACCTCAATTCTCAAGTTATAATAAAACTGGCAGTCAATATTCCAAGTCATTTAACTTAGAAAGCCAATCAGAATTTAAGGACAAAGGAAAGTTTTGATATAACAGTGGATATCTCACGTTTCGGCTCGGAAAGTTGGTCACCGATATATATGTGTGTACACACAGGTAAAGTAACAAATGGCGTGTCATGGGCAGCGGCGAGTGGAGAACCACGTGGCTGGAGTTCATCGATCAGCCTGGCAAAAATACAATGCACTCAAAAAGACACAGCCCCCTCTACTCTAGCCCCACCAAAACCAACACCCTAGTATAGTCCCGCCCGCGTCATTACACTGCTATTGTTTCAGCTCTCTGAATTGAGGAGACGTTAATGTGACTTAACACACTGAGGCCGCTACCTTTGTAAAAGTATTTTTAATATCAGAAGAACTTGTAATGGAATATACTAAAAAACTTACTCTTTTAACATAATTTTTGTATGTATGCCATCTATTCTACCCCCACCCCACTCACTAACGCTGTCTGTCTCTCTCTCTCACTCTCTCGTGACAGTGTATTTTACTGATTGTGTAGTCTACTACATCTACAAATACTTAATACGCTACCTTTATTCTCTTAAACGTAAAAATAACAATCAAATCCATATAATTTTCTAAAGCATTATCTTTTGAAATTATATTTCGGCTCAGTCAATCTATTGATAAAAAAACTTTTCAGGGCTTTCTATAAGCTTCGACTTATAACTATTATATTTCTATTTTTATTTTTATTTATTGAATTTTCTATATCGTATTTTTTTTAAAAGTGAAAACTATCAGTAGAACATTTTTTAATTTGTAAAAAATTGAACTAGCATTTTATTTTTACATAAAACACTTTTTGAAATTTTACCATTTTGCCTCAAAGAAAAAAAAAAATATATATATAAATAATAAATAATACTCCATTTTGCCAAAAATAAAAAAAAATATATATAAAAAAATAGCGCTTTAGAGCGCTTTTTTCTGTGGGAATATCGTTCACTGTACTTAAACGATGTTACAGAAAGTAGGTAACTAGATTGAAGACTGTTTAGGTGTTGGTAAATATTGGACATTTACACTGAAATTCATGGTATTGTAAATTATATAATATACACGGGTACATACAGTATGTACTAATATTTCGGGTTGGGTTAATGATTTAAAATTTAATGGTATAATACCACAAACCGCGAAATTGAAGAGTGAAGTAATTCCTTAAGAAAATTTAACAAATCCTAATTTAGTTATCAGTTGGTTTCTTTCTTATCTATAGGAAATACCATATTTTCCAACTTTTACCCAGAGTAGACAAACGTAGAATTGCTATTAAGTAATGTTAGTGATATTTTGCTTCTAACCCGGTTAATAATATCAAATCTTCTGAGAAATTATGGAACTGAATACAGAATAGTCATTGAATCTATGCTTCCGAGCACTCATTATTAGCTTCGTTTCTTCATCGTGTTTTCTCGCTGTCCACCTCTTTTATTATGCTTGATTTTCTCTTCGCTTGGATTTCTGATCGCTTGAAATTTCTAAGTAAAGAGCTATAAATCTTTTTAGAAACACACTAGTTTCTGAATTAAAACTAAATTACGAATAAAAATTACGAATTAAAGAATATTTAAAATACATGAGGCTGTCCTGAAGCTTTCCTTTTATTTATTCACTTTTTAATGTAGATTGTCGTAGTTCATAGTTTTTAACATAGAGAATTTAGTTAAACTAAAAATGAAGATATATTAAATATTTTTACAACACTTATAATAATAAAGAAATAGAATCTGTAAATTTTTTATTAAAAATTCTGTTAACAGTACTTCTTCCAGCATATTCAGACGTACCATATTAAGTATAAAATGTATTTTAGAAGTTTAATTTTTAGTTCAATGCGTATTATTATAAACAAAAATGGGTTTACTATATTTATTTATAAGTTTCAAACTAATTAGATAGATTTTTAATTTCATCAAACAAGGGGAAAAATGGCCGCGATAAAAATCTTTAATTAGTTAAATATATTAAGTTCTTAACTGATGAAATATTTTGGAACTTTAAACGCTATGGCGCAAATTTATGACAAATATTTATAAAATAATTTATAAGAGAATTAAAAATATAAACTGAATATACTCATTAGTATAAATTAAAAAAAAAAAATTAAATTTAAGACTATAAAATAATTTAATATTTTACATTAATAAAAAAATATCATCAGATACTTTAATTAATTCATTAAAAAATTTAATTTAATTTTTATATATTTCTTCTTTTTTTTTTAAATTCATGTCGAAACTACTACTGTACTTCTCAAAATCGAACGCTAAAGATAGGTTCCAAATCGTGTGGGTTTAAGCCTACACGTAGCGGTCACAACCCCTGGTTTCATGGTTTTTGTAATAATTTTAGTACACAGTTCGCAGGAATATAAATTGTATCTCTAAATCTTGCAGAATATTTACGTTATGAATATTGTTCTATGAAAAAAATTTTCCTGATTTCGAAAACCATATCTTTTATTAGTTAAAAACAGCTTTAAAGTAAATATTTTAAAGCAGTACTTCCTGTTCCGGCTAATGTAGTTATTATTATTTGATAATAATTCACGATAATTAATAACATTTTAGTGAAAAACAACTGATTTCTACAGCACAATTTGATACTGTGTAAATCATATTTAATTTTCGTACTGTTGTAGAAAAATTACAGCGATTATCTAAAACTGTTTGCTAGTAGAATGCGCATAAAAATATCAAATTTTAGCAATATCTTGTGACATTTGTTACAAACTTGTTTTACTTTTTGCTAACAGTACTAAAGATCAGTAATTTTTTAATTATTTATTTTTAACTTGCTTTGATTCATTTCATTAAAAGAACAATATTAAAACAAACAAATTAATAAGGATAATATTCTGTTGGTATTTGTTAGAAATATATTTATATTTTTAGAATTAGAAACAAAATAATTTCATAGCTAATGAAAACGTAATTTAAAAAAGATGTCCGTATTTTTCCCTCAAAAAAACTGCAAAATTTAGTCCGAAAAAATTAAAATAAAATGGTTAATTACACCAGAAACATTATTTAAAAGAACCAAAGAAATAAGAAAAAAAAGTAACTCGACGAATGTAGGTTTTAAGTTATTTTACAGTCGACATAAACATACTAGAGTAATCAATTTTTCTTATCTTCACTAAAAATTATAACCTACTTTCAGTCCTCTACTAAGTAGAAGCAGTGTATATAATGCACTCACTATTTCACAACAGAGGATGTACATTAACTTGTTGCTTTATACTATCTATCTCAGTTTCTCAGTTGTTGTAAGATTGTCAACACACAAGATATAAGAAGCACCAGTTAGAGTAATTTTTTTTTCGAAAGTGACACTATACAGCTAATGTCACAGATCATCAGACCAAAGATGTCTCTAATGGGATAAATGTAACTGCGTTTTTACGGTAATTTTCTGTAATGTCCGTAATATAATAGATGAAGAATACAACAGAACTAAAGTACAGACGGCCTAGAAAACATTTTATTGTTAAATAAGATTCTTTAATTGTGATTCTTATCTCATTTCAGGTCACTTTCTATCATTCCGGTGGCACCAAAAAACTTAAATTTCGAATCGTCTCCTATGAAACGATTGTAAAATGACGAGTTAACATATTTTTTTTTTTTTTTAGTAATTTCTTTAAGAATGGGGAGTTTGTCAAATATTTTATACAATACAAACTGATCGTAATATCAGACCGCATTTTATACTAGGGAAACGTAACGGATAAACATGTAAAACTTAACTTTTCAATAACGATAGAAGATAAACAGCCGTTAGGAACTTCAAATTGATTAATATTTACTTCCAAAAGGATTCATCACAATCATATTAAATGGTTATCCCTATCTTCCTTTTTTTTAAGGTCGGGGAAAGTTATTTCATTAGTTGAAGGTTCATGCTCTCTCTGTCAAGAAGAGGGAGAAGAAGAAGATGAAGAAGAAGGAAGACCAACCACTCGTCTCAACATCACGGACTGGAGTCCGGAACAGAGCCCAGCAGAGATGCGACCTGAAGGGCAGCCACAGCAGAAGCGGACGAAGAGCTTCTACACCACCTCTCCTTTAAAACTTACAAGTAGAGTAAAACAAACCAGCAATTGCGACTCCTCCGGAGTAGGGGTCGCATTGCTCCCTCCTTATAGTTAGTGCCCCGTTGTGGCGTATTCCTGCTAGCCTAATAAGCGTTAGCACCGAAAGGACTTCAGTAGACGGTCTGAAGGGGAATTGCGTCGGGAGGACAGGCTTCATAAGCCTAGTCTTCCGCGGTCGGCCCATAAAATGGGTTCGATAACGCTGGTTCAACAACGGATTGGAATGCAATTAAATCCGTCTTAAATTAACTAAATAAAAAATCACCAAAACATGAAAAAATTAGACCCGCTATTTAAAATTAACCCTTTTAAAAAAACAAGCCCGATTAGAATGATCCAGCAGCAACGGACTCTGTCCATGTTCTGCGATAAAGTAGGGAGTAATAAACTCCTGCCAACTTTGCATTCCATTCCATCTCTCTGTCAGTCACGAAATAAATTTTTATATGATCAAACTATACAATAAGGAACTAAATTAGGTTATGGCGCGAAGGGAGCGATTTGAGTTTTGATTAGTTTAGTCTGTTTTTACTGTAATTTTAGACTTTCGATGAGATTGACTAAAATGATTTGGGAAGTTCATATTACATTTTTAATTTATTAATACAGATAGAATTTTGATTTTTTTAATGTTTCGTAATACTGTTTATCTTTATATACGTATATTTTTCTGTAATATATTCTTTTTTTTTAGTGGCTACAAATTATGATGTTCAACGATTGAAATTTTGATTAAAATTTTCTTTGAACAGTTTATAAACGTTTTCTTTTTCAAATTTTTTCCATCAACAGTTTAGCATAACTTTCTTGAACTAGATACTTCTGTAGGTAAACTTAGCGACTCATTATTGTATAAAGGCTTTTTCTCTACGTACTGAAAAGGTTTTCCAAATCCTGATGAACAGCTAAACATTACTTTTCACTTCTTTATAACAAAATATTATTATTTAGTGGTTTACGGCTGATATCCATCGGGCAAATATAATTTTTCCATTATTTTTTGAAGTACCCTTTAGTATCCAAAAACAGTTGAAATTTTTCCAAAACTTCCTCAGTTAGATCTGTTCTAGTTTTTCTTTCTTTAAATACCGTAGTTACATTTTTGAACAGCAACAAAATATCAAGACTATAAACGACCGTTATTGATAATATCCTTGATCTCGCTATTCAAACTTCAACGTTGTCCGTCAAACGTTAACTACGTCATTAACAGATATCTCGCACTGCCAAACATCAAACAGTTTGATAAAGCTTATAACAATATACAAACCTTATTTATAATCTCATTCTGTCAAAATCATTTAAATCGATGGAGAGTTTGTACTCGTGAAGCAGTGTTAAACGTCTATGTGTAGTAAATATTCCTGTTAATATTTCCATTTCTATTACGAGTCTTGATTTATAACTTTCATAAATGTACTGTAATCCATAGTAGTTTCTTTATTTATGCTATATTAATTACAAATTAAATAAACTAAAAAAAAAAATTATTTTTTATTACTTTTAATAAAGATTTTTAAAAGATTTAAAGCAGCGATTGTCAACCATTTTAGCTTCAGGATCCCCCCAAAATAAAAACAATATATAATGAATATTTTGCGACCCCCAACCCCAACCAAATGAAATCTAGTTAAAACTATTTAGCTGCGTTGATAGCGACGGGTATGAACAAGCATGTCTGAAATGTAAAAACATGAACAATTTACAGGTTCCAACTTGATGTGTACGTGTGTGTTCCTTCTGATTTTTTCTGCTTGCATAATATTCGCTGTAAGAGCGTCATGTTCGAACATAAAAAAAAAAAAAAGTTGGCAAAGTATATTCCGGAAGATAAAAATGATTTCTGGAAAGGACGGTTATTGAATCCATTTAGTTAAAAAGTTGTTACAGCTGCTATGGTACCAGATAAGAGTCACTTCGAAGTCAATATGGAAATTCAGTCGCAGAAGCAGTTTTTTTTTTTTGTCTTCAGTCATTTGACTGGTTTGATGCAGCTCTCCAAGATTCCCTATTTAGTGCTAGTCGTTTCATTTCAGTATACCCTCTACATCCTACATCCCTAACAATTTGTTTTAAATATTCCAAACGTGGCCTGCCTACACGATTTTTTCCTTCTACCTGTCCTTCCAATATTAAAGCGACTATTCCAGGATGCCTTAGTATGTGGCCTATAAGTCTGTCTCTTCTTTTAACTATATTTTTCCAAATGCTTCTTTCTCCATCTATTTGCCGCAATACCTCTTCATTTGTCACTTTATCCACCCGTCTGATTTTTAACATTCTCCTATAGCACCGCATTTCAAAAGCTTGTAATCTTTTCTTCTCAGATACTCCGATCGTCCAAGTTTCACTTCCATATAAATCGACACTCCAAACATACACTTTCAAAAATCTTTTCCTGACATTTAAATTAATTTTTGATGTAAACAAATTGTATTTCTTACTGAAGGCTCGTTTAGCTTGTGCTATTCGGCATTTTATATCGCTTCTGCTTCGTCCATCTTTAGTAATTCTACTTCCCAAATAACAAAATTCTTCTACCTCCGTAATCCTTTCTCCTCCTATTTTCACATTCAGCGGGCCATCATTGTTATTTCTACTACATTTCATTACTTTTGTTTTGTTCTTGTTTATTTTCATGCGATAGTTCTTGCGTAGGACTTCATCTATGCCGTTCATTGTTTCTTCTAAATCCTTTTTACTCTCGGCTAGAATTACTATATCATCAGCAAATCGTAGCATCTTTATCTTTTTACCTTGCACTGTTACTCCGAATCTAAATTCACTGCAGAAGCAGGGAAAATATTAATTCCTTTCGCCTCGTCTTACCTCTTATAAAAAGGGGTGTTCGTCTGGGCGCTAAAAACTAAATACAGGAATAGTCTTTTATCGATTGAAAACAACTTGCTTTTGTGTGTTTCTAATGTAGAACACGTATGGAGAAACTTTTAAATATAAAACAAACGCAGCCATCTCATTAATTTACTTTCTTTACAAGTGTACTTATACATGTACGTAAAATGTTTATAATAAATAATTTTTCCTCATAAAATGATTTCATTATTATTTAAGTGTAAAGTTGTAGGCTAATTTCTTTTCCCCTAGGCTGAGAAACGGTGACTCAAAAATTGATTATCTAAATTTAAAGAAAACAATCAAATATAATATTAATATTAAGAAAACAGACAATGCTTTATAAATAGCGAGAGGAAATTAAGTAAGGAAAGTAGCAAGATGACTCATTGACAGCAACCAGAAAATTATTTTTGCAAGCGCTTTAGTTTACATTATCAATTGACGAAAGTTTTTTAACTCTCACCTTGTACTTGTTAATTTAAGATGTATAAGTTTCTAATTATTTTGTTTTAGTATAGTAATAATAATAACATTACAAAAAAATTTTAAATTTAAAAAAAATTGCTTTATACTTTTTAGTCATACTTTAATCAAATTATTATCATACATTGTATGAATTTAATTAGGAGGTTAATTTGGATTTAAAAAATATCATCGCATATTAAAACCCAGCATAGCCGTTTTGTAGATTTTGCAATTTTTTACACCCCCACCCTTAATTTACCCCCGCACGGAGGAATGTTTACAAAGGTAATGGTGATATATTTTATTGTCACCCGACGTTAGTAACTGCAAAATTTCATCAATCGGCAATGTCAGAAAGGATGTTAAATTAAGGATGCACGATTTGAAGACAAACATGAAAAAAACATTGAGTTAAGGAAAAGCAAGTAATAATACAAAAGTTATTGTTTTTGCATGACTAAGCAGTGCTTAGCTAGTTTATTTTATTTTGCAATTATAATTTTTTATATCAATAAATTGATATTCTACTAAAAAATTTAATGGAAAATTTTTCCAGTACACTGCTCTATTAACAAATAATTATTTACTGGATTTACTTATTCAGTTATAAACTTTAATAAATGTTAAGTTTCTGAAGTTTAATAGAGTTATAAATTGTTGGCAAAGATTCACTTTATCTTCATTGATTCCTTTTAACCGTTAATAAAGCGATGTTTCAAGGCAAAATTTTCTAACTCGCTTTTAATCTCTAAAAGTTTTAATTTTTTAAAGATATTTTTCCAGTAACTATAATTAATTTGCTCAAATTTCCATTATTATTTATTACTTTGGCTATTACTAATAATATAAAACTAATAAAACAATGATATCGACACTGACATATCATGCTGTGCTTCATAATGAAGAAATGATTTTCTAATGAATTTGCCAGTTAATAATATATTTCTTTAGTTGTTAGATTATGTTACTAAATAGTACAAGTAATAGAAAGATCCACATGGAAAACATAAAGTTATTGATTAATGTAGTTACAGTTACATTTTCAGTTTTACTAAAGTTAGGAATACTGTCCAAATACAACCCAATACCTTGGATGTCCTTACCAAAAGAAATGTGTAATTATAGCGTGTTTAAATGAAATGAATTTTAAAAATAAATTTTTTATTCTCCAAATACATTAGATAATGGATTTTTTGTTACCTTAGATGGAATATGTCATTATTCGTAAATATTCTGAATAAAACAATAAAAACAGTAAAACAGTTTTTTAATGTTTGCACAGTAAAGATATCAAAACTGAATTAATTATTTGATTAAAGGTTTAAATTTTAATTAAAACGTTATTTGTTATCATTTTCTCTTTTTCTGTAACTTAAGCAGAGCCAGCGTATTTTGTAAGGTATGGTTTCACGAGAGAAGTCCATTTATTAATGTGTCACATTACATTACTTCTTCAAAGGTTTTCTTTATGATTAAAAGGTAAATCAGTTGAAGTTAAAGAGATATTAGCCAAATAAATAAAGCCGTTATGCTTTCTCTGAAAATAATGATATTTTAACAACAGATCCTGGGATGAATAGAATAAAGGTTTCATATGTATTGCTTAATATTACCGGCATTTCTGCAAGCTTGCCGTATTGAGTACGACAGAATCCTTTGCTCAGCAAAGAAGAATGGTAATACCATTCTCAACAATTTTTTTTTTAATTACTTAACTAAAAAAAAAAAACCAAATAAACCATGTAGTATTTATCAGTTTTTTCAATTGTATCTAGTTTTAAATTTAATTTGATATTTCTGGCACTGCATACATTTTGGATTTTAATTTAAATGAATTGAGTACTGAGCTGGGTTGTTTTTCTACGGTTAATGTTCTTCATAATTTCAAAATATTTGATTCCAAAAAGAAATATAACACAATGTTTTAATTTTTTATAAATTGTCTAATATTATGAATTCAAAATTTTATTCATATAATTTGGATTTTCATTTCATTAAATAACTCATTAATATTGAAAGTTGACCGTAAACTTAATTTGTAAAAAAAATAACATAAATAACTGATTACTAGTTTAAATTGTGATTTTCATCATGGTGTCAACATTTTACTTAATAAATTTACTCTTCCACACTGATAGAAAATAAATTTTTAAATTTAAATTTCGGAATAAGACGTCTAGTTTTGCTGGGTAGATATTTTGGCTATTCTCTTTTTTGAATAATCCTCAGAAGGAAATCAGAATCCTTTGAAAAGCCCATGGGCACAGTCATCATTCCACCAAGTCTAATTGTTTCACTCATTTAGTGAACGGCACAAAATCATATATATAATACAACGAATTGTTTGTATTAAAAAATATAAGAAAAGTAATATAACAAATTAGAATGATCCAACGTTTATAAATAAATCATTAATAAACATCTAATTTTAATTGCAAATTCAGTCGCATTCCTAATATCAATAGGTCTATCAGGATATGCTTTCAAAGAGAAAAAATCTATATCAAGTGCCATATGTATAATAATTTTGTAATATGACCTGACATGAGTTATAAGTCACTCCCGAAAATTTCACACTAATTTAAAAAAAAAGAATATAACAAGAATTCTATGTTAGGATTACTAGCGAAAGGTTTCCCGTTTCTAAATGGAAAGTATATTCAGCATTATTAGTTTAATAACAACTATAAGTCTTTTCACTACAGGAACTTTCTAGTTAGTAAAAGTCATTTTCTTTGAAAAAGTGACTAGACTGGTGCCTCTGGTAACTCAACTGCCTTATATAGCTCATAGCAATAAAGATACTGGGAGAGATAGTGTAAAGCCAGAAACTATTTTACCCCTTTCTGATACGTTCACTCCTTAAACTCAGCGGATGAACGGTAGAAATGAGAAACACTTTCTTTCTTTTTTAAAGAGGTGGAGGAACCCCATTTACGGGCGCCTAGCAGTGTCGGGCTGCTAACAGGTTCCGCCAGTTATAACCAAGGGCATATATATACCTCCGCACTACCGACTAAATCTCCACCCCAGGCTTTTCCCCTTTCTCATACTGCTTATAAAAGCATTTCACCAGAAGAAGGGGGAATCGCCCGCACACACAGTCATAACAAACCGACAGATGGCACACACCACACAAACAACACCATTGGAAAGAACACACACAGCACGTCAAATACAAATACCGACGCGATACACACCCACAAAGCAGTGAAGACAGAAATTTCAACTAGTCGCATCACTTACCAGCGGCCACTAACAGACGCACGAGTAGAGTGTCCCCGCTCTCATCGTACCCAGGCGACCCTCATACGTACGAGGGACCCCCTAGGCACTCAGTCGAGAACCTGTTCACCCCCACGCCTTCCGGCGCCATTATCCTCTGTGGGACTCCTTATATAAATGCAGCTTCCTCATAACTGTCCTGATGAATCTTTCCGGTCTACCACTGTGCCTCACCTGGTAATAGGATTCGTTATGTATCTTCAGGGCGAAACATGTGTTCACATCTCAGGTTGCCCTGGATGTGTGCCACATCTCTCTATGCTCTATGGCGAATCGTGGGCACAAAAATAATACGCGTTGGGGGTCTCTTCCACCTCGCACTCCGGGAAATTTTCAGATAGGTCGAGTCCGAATCTGAACAAATAAGACCTGAATTCCCCATGACCAGCCAGGAATTGCATTAACTCAAAACTCAGCGTGCCATGGGTCCTCCGGCACCACCCCCTGATGTCCCCAATAAGGCGGTGGGTCCACCTACCCTTCCTGGTCCGGTACAGTGAGGAACACTGTACTAAATTGGTTTATTCGTACCGCAGTCAATTTTTGAAGCAAATTATTTTCTATTTATTAAAAGAACCTTCATGTTGTATAATAATCTCGTCCTGACAACAGTGGGTTGTACATTTCTATAGACATCAAAATCGACTAGCTTTTGAAAATTCACAGCAGACCTGTGGATTATATTGTTGAAACGTCCTTCAATTCTTTTTCCGATGTATCCCGTTGAAGTATTACTTTTTGACATTACTACTGGTGAAATTAAAACGGTGGAATGTAAAAGATAGGAAATCAAACGAAAAAAGACATTGCAGGCTGTTTAAAAGGACGTTGAAGTTATCAGGAATTCAAAAGTAAAGCGTGAAAAAGTAAAAGCAAGGAATCTATTTCAGGGAAAATAACCGTATGGTTATGTTGATGAAGATGGCCAAAACTATAATTTTGATTTAGCAGGAAATCTATCTATATTTTGTTTTATTTTAGATAATTGATGAATTGGTTCATTTTATTCCAAGAACTCAATTCAGGTTAAAATAATTATAACCGACTCATATTTGAGTCAGATTTCGTTAATCCGAAAATTGGTAACCAATTCTTTTTATTTTAAATGAAACGGAATAGAAACGCTAAAATATTAATAATAATATAATAATTATCACTGTTTGTAAATAAAATTTAGTTGGTTAGTACCTTCCCTCACTTACATAATTTCGCTATCATACTAATATCATTTAATAAATAAGGTATTAAATATTCTACTAATAATAGAATAAAACAAAATAATACAGTTTAAATACAAAATGATTTTTACTTATTTAAGAAAATAAATTACTTCCTTTTTTATTTATACTCCTTTGAAGAAAAAAGTGAACTTTTAATGATCAAAAAAAATAAAAAAACAAATCGGAGATGGAGGGAGGACTGTAGAAAAAAAGCCTTATAAATCACCTTTTTTATTTAAATATAAATTCTCTTAGGATGTATATTTAAGGATACTCCTTTTTTAATAAAGTTAAATAAAAGAGTATATAAATTCTGTCTTTTAATGAAATGCTAGACTTTACTGATTTTCAATGTTTTTACCAATTTCCGTTCTTTTGATATGAAAAGCCTGCACTTTATTAAAACAAAATTGATGTCAATTCATTTGTTTCCTAACTCATATTTTCTAAAACACTACCTTTGTAAATTGTAACTAAATTTCACCCTATTAAAATATGAACAACGTTACGTAGATTTATAATAAATTAATTAAATTTAAAAAGTATGTATTCAATACTACAGCTTTTGTAACGCTTTTGTTAATGCATCCTTTCATGTATGTGGGAGTTTGCCAGATCAGGTTATCAGTTTACTTTCACAGTTTTCAGTTTAACACGGACGCCCGCATTTCCCTTCCACAGACCTGTTAACGGTCACATTTCAAGAGAGCTGGCGCTACTATTAATACCAAGCGTTGTGTATTGTTTTAATTAAAAGAGGAAAGGAATGGTCGAAGCGGGAAAAATAATATTTATGCAGAATTATTTTGCTGTTTCTCTTGCACATAAAGAATGTAGGTATACAACAGTGCATGATGATAATAACACGTAGTCCAGTAGAAAAAAATCGATTTCCTTTGATAAAACCTAATTATATTCTGTTATTTAAAATTAAATATCAGTTTAATTAAATTGGAATAATTCTTTCATAATAAAACAATTCTGATAGTAAAATGAAGAAAGAAAGATGATGTAAGATTTTAAATTGAATTAAAAAAAAAATAATAGCTTTAAATAAAAAAATATAAAATAAAAATTTACTAAATTAATCTAATATATGAATCTCACCAACTCAGGAATCTTATTTTACAAGATTATCAAATTATAATTATTTTTTTTTTGCGTTATATCCATCGACTCCTGCGGTCATTAGCCCTCGTCACATTGTTTAAAAAGAATTAAATTACCAGCAGAGGATTGTCAGGCATAAGGATGTGTAGAACCCTTACCTTTTTATAAAACACAAAACTAACGTAGCCCAAAACATTTAAACCAAACGCACACATATAACATACTTACACAGTGTAAAGAGCCCTGATATTTTTATAAAACACAGAAATAAATTTGAAACATTAAACACACACTAAAATAAAAACCATAAAAGATGGACAATACCATGTAAATTTGAGAACTCGATGTTCAGGTGTAAACTGCCTTCAAAAGAAAATTCTCTGTCAGTTGTAATACATAATGGCTTAATCGAAGACGTACTATAATCTCTTCTAATTTGCTGGCTTAACAGTAACTATTTTATCACATACGCTGTACACTGGTCTTTCTTATTCGGTTAACAAATATTAATTTTTTATTTGCGTGTGACCGACTCTGAGGCTGGTCATCGCCACACTTCTTTTCTGTAGTCATTTTCGCGTTGCTCTTTCATTTAGAGTAATTTTAATCGCACTTAATTTTGTATTTATTCTTCTCCATTTATTACTCCACGTGTTTCTGATAGTATTACACGATTTTTAACGTGTACCATGCGAATAGTAATTATATTTATATTCTCACAAATTGTTGGCATTCTGGCAGCTTCGTCTTCAATTTCATTTCCTAAGAAAAAAGCATGCTCTGGAGTCTAAAACAAATACATATAGTTCTCCTATTCGGTTTAATATATAGAAAATGGTCAGAAGTTTGCGATAAGGATATCCTCAATCTTCTTGTTGCAAGTATCAGTTAGTGCACTTAAAGAAACAGAAAATATAAGGACTCTGTCTTTGCAGAAATGTTCTGTTTAGCGAAATCTGCCGTGTAAACACGGACCATATCTGGCAGTCTCCATGAATGAGCTTCTCCAAGTATGTGTATGCACCATTCAACACCATATTCAGTTTTAGAACAATCAGTAAAAACATATCCTTCATCGTTACTGATGGTTGATGAAAATCCTTGTTGGATGATCACGGCTTGTTTCTCTTTTATTTCTTCATGAGAGAGATCTAATCTTGTGCTTACCGTTGGTAAAAGCCATGCAACCACGAAGCCATTTTTTTGTAGAAATTACTAACGTATTCGGTAAAGCAGTTCAGTGTTTTCTTGCTTCTGAATTTGAAGCGTCGACAAAGAATGCTCAAATGTTATATTTGGTCTATGTCAATGTATGGGTGTGAGATCTGGACATTGAAAGCTGTGACTATTATATGAGTGGGAGCGTTTGAAACGTGGTTCCATAGAAGAATATTTTGCACCCCATGAACGGAACGGAAGTCTAATGAAGATATTTTGTGAAAAGGCGCGGGATTGGACCAGAACTCTTGATTAAGTGTAGGAAGCTGGCTTATTTGGGTTATGTTTTAAGGAGGGGAATGTATCGACTTTTGAAAATGGTTTTTCAGGGAAAAATTAAGAGGTGGTATGAATTTGGAAAGAGACAAACCTCCTGGTTGGACAACATTAAGGATTAGAGCGGTATGCAAGGACAGAAAATCCTTTTCATAGTACTCAGATCAGAGAAGAATATTTCATATTGACAGTCAACGTCAGGAAGACCTGATATAACACTTTAAGAAGGAGAAGTTGCTAACTCACGATACAGCATTCCGGCTAGTCTGGAGTAGGTAGCGCAGCGTTCATATATTGCTGCTAAGGAATTACTATTAAAGTTTTATAGTTTATACGGGTGGCAAAGGCCCATTTATTTGCTTCATATAACTTTTAGTTATAACATTTAACAACTTAACATTTAGTAACTTCTACTACTTCTTCTACTTAACTTCTTCTACGTAACTTCTTCTACTTCATTTAGTAACTTAACATTTAACTTTATAACATTTAGTAACTTCTGTAATATAATGATATAAAAGATTTCGACAGTGTTTCCTGATGATTAAACTGTTGTATATAGAATTTTTTAAATTGATCATCTGGTTACTAGTTGAACTGTATTGTCGAAATCCTGCTTGATGCACGGATAAAAAACTTTCTCTTTCTAAACTCCAAACGAGTCGATTATTTATCATTTTTTCTGAGATCTTTTCAATAGCACTCGTCAAGGAAGTAGAATGTTTTTTTTTTAATTGGAAAAGTAAGTGTTTTATCACACTGCCGTGGGTACATTCCATCCTGCCATATATAATTCTAGCAATCTATGTTTAACAGCGGTGCTTAGTTGTCTGATCATGAAATAAGGTATTTTGTCTGAACCAGATGCTGTATTGTCAGTTTTCCCAATGCTTGTCGTTTTGAAAGATATATTGTATAAAAAAATTAATTTCAGTTCCAAAATTTGGAAGACCCTCTAGTTCTGTTTTATTTTGAATTTTGAAGCAGTCGGCATTATTAGCCATTATCGCAATATAATAAAGTTATGAATGAAATTAACAGCAAAGTAAGACAAATAAAAAATAATATTGCATTAATACATTTAAAGAAAGCATGCGAGATATTCGAAACACTTGGCGTTAGTAAATGACTTGATTATGAAAAAGAAAAGTCAGCAACAGAAATTGTGTTAGAAAACATTAAACATAAATCATCATTCATAATAGCAACAAAATTTAGTGATACATTTAAAGATAGATACGATTAGAATACACTTAATATGAAAAAATTATTCCAATTACGGAAAAAACCACAAAACAAAATGAAGGAAAAGGAAGGTTTTATTTAAGATAGATACAAGATAGAAACGTAGGTAATATAATGAAAAATAAAACTATAAACGCAGACCAGGTTTGGGCAATAAATGACATCCTAATGGTATAAGTAATAACATTAACATACTATATCAGTATTATTCAAACTATACAATAACTTACTAAAACAAAGAGAAATACCTTTAAAATACATAATACTAACACCAATTCATAAAATGGAAACAAAAACGAGACACAGAATTACAGGCCAATAAGTAATGAAAACTTTCTGTTAATAATATTAGAACTTATCCTAACACATAAAAACTTATCGTAACATATAACTGAATGAACATATAATTAAGCAGAAATAATAATACAGATTCACAGAAAAAAAGTCCACGCAAATTCTATTGTATGATTTTATTAATGAGCTTTCACTCAAGTAGATAAGAATAATTGTGAAGTTGGGGTATTCTTGGACCAAAGAACAGAATTTGATACCATAATCATGAATTACTAATTGATAAATTACATAAAATAGGAATTGGTGGGAGTCTGTTGAGTTGCTTCAAAAGTTATCTGAGCGAAAGTTGGGTTATTGCTGATATTGATAACGTGATTTCCAGACCTATTGAACAAATATGTGGTGAAATCAAATCAACCAAAGGTCCAGTATTATCAACAGTGCTATTCACTATATACTTAACACACATAAATGAATTGGAACTAAACTCCGAACAATTTTATTTTGTTGATGATATGGTGATACAATTTTCTCACAAAAATCTAGAAAATGCAATACAAATAATGATAAAGAAAATGTCAATCAAATATTCAAATATATATACAATAAACAAATTTCTGTTAATAAAAAAAATCGCAAGTAATGTTTCTCATCCTAGTCCATCCGCGAAGTATTTAGGCGTGTGGCTGGACAAGAACCGATCCTTTATTATACATGTTGAGGAGGCGGCGAGAAACGGCGATAATGTGGTGAAGGTGCTGAGTAACATGACGAGAAATAAGGGCGGTCCTCAGACGGGTAAGAGGAAACTGTTGGTCAGTGTGTACTCTTCTATGGTGTTATATGGAGTTCCTATATGGCTGGGAGCGTTGTCGAGGGCAAGGAACGTGAGGCGTTTGGTTATGCAACAACGTAGGCTGAACATACGTGTCATCGCAGGGTATTGTACGATCAGCGCCGAGGCGGCTTCGGTTATAGCTGGAGTACCGCCCATAGATTTACAAGCGCAAATAATAGCTGCAATAGTGAATGGAGGGGCAGAAAGGAGGAAATTAACGGTCTCTACATGGCTTGGCGTGACAGATGGCGAGATTCGGACAAAGGAAGGTGGACCTATAGGCTCATAAGAGACGTCAGGAACTGGGTGGAGCGAAAGCACGGTAACACAGGCTACGAATTCACACAGTTCCTGTCTGGACATGGATGTTTTCGAGACTACCTGTACAGGATGGGCAGATGCCATACAAGTCGCTGTCACGATTGCGGCGGACTGGATACAGCAGAGCATGTAGTATTTTTTTGCCCTAGATGGCGCAACTTCCGCGTAGTGCTCGAGGGTCAGGGTGTGGAGGGGGCCAACAATATAATCAAGGTAATGCTCAGCGATAGCAACAAGTGGGAGTGTGTCTCGACTACGATCGCATCAATGATACGAGTGAAGGATAATGATGAGAGGCGACGGCAGGCTGATTTGATGCGAATCTATGGAGGCTTGGATTTCGATGACGGGTGATCAAGGGAGGCCAGCTTCTGGTGGTGGGCGGCGGGGTCTCCTCAGAGTCGTTGCTCTTCGATTGCCCCCTGGGGACGCCTTCCGATCACACGGATTCGGATAGTGGAGGCCTGGGTGATCATGCAGGCTCTGTACATACCATATGGCTTAGATCCGGCCTCTGCATGGTAGAAGGGGAGGTTTTTTAGCGGGTGAGAGCCCCGCACTGCCGTCAGTGCGGGCGGGCCTGACAGAGATTTTTCCTCCGCTACGGAAAGAAAAAAAAAAAAAAGTAATGTTTCTAGACAACAATACAACACAACACAAACCAGTATGAATAATGCAAATGATATAAAATGCCAACGGACAAAATGCTTAACAGACAATCGATGTTAAATTGCATTACCTTGGATTTCTCCTAGAATGTCAAATACCTAGAAGTACATTTAGACGAACAGTTAAAATGGGACACGCACATTAACAATTTGACAACAGAATTAATACAAATTTCCTACAGATTAAAGCATACAGTACTAAATATGCCAATATATACAAAGTAAATTATCTTCTCAGGACTTATTGAATCAGACTTCAGATATGGACTAGCGATATAATCTAGAGCACCATTATACATGACTACAAATCATAAGACAAAGAGAAAAAATGTTAAATTACATATTCAAAGATTTTTTCTTCAAAAACAATAGGATATTTAATTTCATCCAATTAACTTCATACACTACAGTCATAAATAATCGTTGCAATCCAAATTCCAGACAAAGAATTAAACATAAGGATGACGCAAGAGAAAGCAGCAAGAATTATATACCATTTAAAACCAAAAACTATTATGCATAATTGCTCGATCCCAGAATATAATCTGGTACATTTATTTAACAAATTAAGAAATAAAAAAAAACCTTCACAAACATAGGATCATATACTGAATTAAAATGGAATATGTCAGACTATTTATTTGGATAACACAAAGCACACAACTGCACTGTAAACAAAGCAAAAAATTATATATAAGTATAAGAATACTAAATACTATATTTAACTCAATATGTTAACAAAGTTTGATATACGGAGGCCATGCAAGAAATGTACGAAACAAAAATTTATACGAATTAAAGGAAAAATAAAATGTTTTTCGATGAGTAGAATTTAAATCTTATTTTACAAACTCAAATTGGATGAAATTCACCTAAAAAGTTTTTTTTAAAAACGCTTCATATTGCCACTTAATAGAAGGGCAAAGCTACATACAACTACATACCAGCGATTTATTTCAGAGTGTAGAAGCACCAGTGTACATAAGAATGCAAATAGCATAAGACTAAGCGATAAAGTGTTAAAATCAATATTCAGAGATGTGTACTTCAAAAACCAATTTCCTAGATTTATATGCTTCCTCAAATTGTATTGAAATCCCAATTAAAAACAATATTTATCACAAATAAACCAGTTTCAGCGAATAAAATGTAGGGTCAAACGAAAAAATTATGTAAAAAATGAGGATTAAACAAACTGTGAAAATTAAAAGAGTAACAGTAATTGCCTTTGCACAGTTCCTTTGACCCTGATGCAACTTATCAGTGGAAAAGTACTGTTGGTAGATTAATATACTAGTACTTTATATTTTGTGGATTATTCCGTTGGCACAGTCATTGATTATAATTCATTACATACTGAATTCATCACTTTCTAAGTGAACCTAATCTTCTTCCTCTGCAGCTATTATTTTCCATATATTTTTTTGGATATCTGACCATGAGAAAATTCCTTCCACTAATTCTGGTATTCATCTTTGCTGGTCATTGTTATAGACGTATATACATAAGTAAATTATTTTCATCAACAGTATATATCTTTTTATTTTATTAAAACAAAAAAATTACATTGTTATTATTGTAAATGTTTTAGTCTACAACTTCCTTGTACACTATTTAGCCTACTCTGATAATTATTACTTAAGTATTCAAAAACTATCAAGTTTTAGGCATTTAGTAAAAGTTATTTTTAAACGTTTTTAAATATTTTCTATATTTTATTTCAATAACCATTAAGTAGGTTTTATATATATATATATATATATATATATATATTTATATATATATATATATATATAAATATATATATTGTAAACAATTTATTATAAAATATAGAACTTAAATTTATAAATAAAGTCAATCCATACTGTGAAGATAAATCCTTTATTCTCAGACTGGTAGATGATTACTTTTCCTTCTATGTTCGGTTAAGAAGATTTAGAAATATGATATCAGTTTTTGAAACTCAGAGCTTGTTATTTGTCTTTTTTATTGTAAAAATGATACAAAGAAATTATAAAAAAATAGTTGAATTATATTTTATTTAAAATTTAATAATAACGTATAAGATAAAGAAAATATTAATTAAATAACTCTTTTATTTAATTTAACGTTTAATGTGTTTTTTTCAGTCATGTAATGCTGTTACTAAAAATTAATGCAAGTTAAAAAATGAAGTTGCGAAAAAACTGTTCTTTACAAAGAGGAACCAAAATTTTCTTCCTACATATTTGAAATGTTTGTAGCCTAGATTTGAAGTGAATTAGTAATAAAATTAGGCTACCATTTAAAACATATGAGACATTCAAGAATGATGAGTAAGTAGATGAAATCCAAAATAATTTCAATGTAATTGTAAAGTGTACGGTAAGAGTCTAGCAGATATCATCGACTCAAAAAAAAAAAAAAAAATTTCTGTAGTTTAAATAAAATTGTTTGTAATAAATCGATACTGGTATTAAAAAATCTCAGACTGTATTTAATCTAAGACTTTATTAAAATCTGTATTTCTTTTTTTTTGCTTAAATATTATTTGTTATCTATTGTCTATTACATTAATTTAACATGTATTTTTTTAAGGAAAATTGTAAACTAATAACATATTTTGATCACAGAAATGAAGAGTGTTATCTTTTTTGATATCAGTATCGTTTTGATAAAAACAATTTTATTTTTTTATTTATTTTTTTTTTCTTTCCGTAGGGGAGGAAAAAGCTCTGCCAGCCGCCGTCAAGCCCGTACTGACGGCAGTGCCGGGATCTCACCCATTAAAAAACCATCCCACCTACCATGCAGGGGCCGGATCTAAGCCATATGGTATGTACAGCCCCTGCATGATCACCCAGGCACTCCGCTATCCGAATCCGTGTGACCGGAAGGCGTCCCCAGGGGGCAATCGACGAGCGACGACTCTGAGGAGCCCCCGCCGCCCACCGCCAGAAGCTGGCCTCCCTTGATCACCCATCATCGAAATCCAAGCCTCCATAAATTCGCATCAAATCAGCCTGCCGTCGCCTTTCATCATTGGCGTTCACTCGTATCATTGATGCGATTGTAGTCGAGACACACTCCCACTTGTTGCCATCGCTGAGCATTACCTCGATTATATTGTTGGCCCCCTCCACACCCTGACCCTCGAGTACTACGCGAAAGTTGCGCCATCTAGGGCAATAAAACACTACATGCTCTGCTGTATCCAGTCCGCCGCAATCGTGACAACGACTTGTATGGCACCTGCCCATCCAGTAGAGATAGTTCCGAAAACATCCATGTCCAGACAGGAACTGGGTGAATTCGTAGCCTGTGTTACCGTGCTTTCGCTCCACCCAGTTCCTGACGTCTCGTATGAGCCCATAGGTCCACCTTCCTTTGTCCAAATCTCGCCATCTGTCACGCCAAGCAATGTAGAGACCGTTAAATGCCTCCTTTCTGTCCCCTCCATTCACTATTGCAGCTCTCATTTGCGCGTTTAAGTCTATGGGCGGTACTCTAGCTATAACCGAAGCCGCCTCGGCGCTGATCGTACGATACCCTGCGATGACACGTATGTTTAGCCGATGTTGTTGCACAACCAAATGCCTCACGTTCCTTGACCTCGACAATGCTCCCAGCCATACAGGAACTCCATACAACACCACCGAAGAGTACATACGGCCCTTTACGATTCGTAAAGGTACATTAAAAAATTGAATAAAATGACATATTCGAGTCCCGCGATTCATCAAATGGGGGAAAATTGTCTAACAAAATTTTTTGAAAGTATTCTTTATTATTAATTTAATTGAACTGAAATATAATGTTTACGCGCGTATTATTTATTTTTTCCTTTTTTCAAGTTAGGTCATGTTTAGAACTGTATACGTAGTTCGTTGACTTCGTTGCCTCTTATCGACGAAGTTCTAAACTACTCCGTGATCATTTATATGTAACCGTAAACAAAAAATTATAAATTAATAAAAAATTACAAATTTTATTACTATTCAAAATTAAAGTATTAGTTGTACAAGCATATTTTTAAGAATAGCATTTAGTCTATGAACTACCTTTATATATTCATATTTATTTATATATATATATATTCAATTTAAAGATGAGATATAAAATAAATAATGGTAGTTCTTTTTACCGTTGTAAAATGTTGTATTTAAATAGATGTTTAAAAATAAATAAAATTTGTAATCAGTAGAATTAGTTTAAAAAATATCCCATTACTTTTCATTATTAAGCTTAACTTAAAATCGTATTTAGTCATTAATACCGCGAGAAACCTAGTAAATAAACACTTCCTATAACATCGAAACTCAAAGCGAGAGTAGTTTAATTTAAAATAATGATTGCCTTACGTAATTCGTTAAATGTCAGATAAACAAGATAACTTATTCTGAAAAGTTTCTTGTCAAATAAATTAAATATTTTCTAACATTCAAACAATTTCTTAATAAGAAATAATAAAAGTCAAACAAATCAATATTCATTAATATATTTAATCATTTTCCTGCGAATGGAAAACCTAAATGAAATGACTAATTTCAAAGAAAAACATTCCTAAATGCATTTTTATTACGAATATCTTAAATTTTCCTTTTATTATTAACTTTTCTTATGTAGGCTTGTTTCTCATTAAGTTATTATGGAAACAAATGTGAACTATAGTTTTTATCCTGGTAGATAGGAAATTATATAATTTTTAAACAAGTTTTATAATGAAAATTATGAAGTTATACCATAAGTCTCATCCCATAAAATAGACGATACGTGTATTTGTTTGCTTTTGTTTGTTTAATGTATGTGCTTATACTAGATCGTGGATACCGGTGTTCTTTGGTGATTGGGTTTCAATTAACCACACATCTCAGGAACGGTCGAACTGAGAATGTACAAGACTACACTTCATTTACACTCATACATATCATCCTCATTCATCCTCTGAAGAATTACCTAAACGGTATTACCGGAGGCTAAACAGGAAAAGAAATGTATGTGCTCACATTTTTATTTTAGTTACTAGTGGCGCAGAGCACAAAACTTGATGCGCTGGGTGGCTGCGCGCAGCGCACGAACGATTCATTCGTTCAAAAGATTTATATTTCTTAATACGAACGATTTATCTAAAATTATATTTGTGATTTGGGTATAAAAAAGGAAAATATTGGAGTTAGAACTGTGTGTTAAGAAACTTAAGAAACAGCTAAATATTTTCAGGATTTCGAAGCTTTTCATTGCAAACGTTTTTGCTGTTGTTAGTACGCTAAATTCATGATCGTTATTTAGTTATAATTTGCAAAAACAAAATCATGTGTAATGAAAAATAACAATGTAACATTTTTGCGGTGTGCCATAGGCCCGCAATTTTTCTAGTATAGCAATAATAATAATTATAATAATAATAATTTTTAACAATGCAACAATTTTTTGCCTAATAATTTAAGTTCGCTATCAGATATTTCTGTACTAAATGTGGTTATACATAATTGACAAAAAAAATCTCCTGGATCTTCTCCCAGCTGAAGTTTTAAAATTTTGATAATCTATTGTAGATAGTAATAGTGAAAATAATATTATTTAAAGTTAAATAAACTTATAATTCACAATTAAAAAATTGATATTTATATATGCAAAGAAAAACTACAACGAATATACCACATAGAGTCGACTTTTATTGAAAAAAATCAGCCCACTGCATTAATAGAACATAAAGTGGAAGAAAGTAAATAGTAAATGGATGGTTGTTTGAGTCAGCTGCCTGCGTGAAAAAAATTTACTTATATAAGTCTGAAGTGATGATTCCTTACAAAATATCCCTCTTCAATTTTTTTTAGTTACATAATGGTTCGAAATTTGAAAAATTGCTTCTGTCGTTTTATCTTAATTTGTATAAAAAAATCTCAGTGTACGCCCGGTGCTAACAGTACGATCATACTAAAACTTACTATATCCAATCATAACGATGAGTTAAATGCGCAAGCGGTCTTAGGACTATCGACTACCAAAAGGAAAGGAGCGCTAACCATCTCTATACGCATTACCATCAGGATCAGCCGGCAAATTAAAAAGGTTGTCGAGTGTATAAAGAGATTCTCCAGAAAAAGAAAGGCAAAAAATGAGTTATGCTCCTAAGATTGTATCTAAAGGATCCCTAGGCTTCCATGGGAGATCAGTTGACGGTCGCTAGGATAATTTTTCATTGCTAGAACGGGATACACCTAAGAATTTGAATAACAGTTCAGGTAGTTAATTCAGTGCTCGCTCTAACATTAATCCCAGGTCATTTTCTGAGTCAGTAAGGCATATTATTCGTGTTGATTCAACTTCTTGTGATAAACTTGAAAAAATTACTGCTAAATCGAATTACTGGAGAAGCATAACGGGAATCTGATGGGACTCCTTTAAAACGGTCATTTTAAGATTTGTCAATGAGGAACTATTTAAAAGTTGCAGCATAAAACATCGGTTTTGCACCGACGAGAGAAGCCAGAGATGCTACTTTACTTGGAGAAACCGGATATCGTCTTTGACTCAGAATCCCAGTTTATGGATCGAAATCTCCTGTACATTCTGAGTTTCAAAATGTATGTGACAAACCATCCTGATGGTTGGGTCCATGGGGTTCTGCTTTTTGATAGGATATGGGATAAAAAATATTCAGCTTCCTCCTTTCGTAACTGCTCGCACGCAGGCTACCTCTCTGGAGATATTGATTGGACTAAGCCACTCAGACTTTATACACTTTATTATTATCCACCAAATCACACGATCTCGAAGAACATGTTTTGTGAGTACATTTACAGCTCGGTAATGCATTCTTCCCAGATGATGACTGTAATACGAAAAACGTATTCTGGAGTTCATGCCTAATAAACTACAAGGAGAAGAGCATTGAAACTGTCTACAGAGAAATGGTGATTGAATGTTAAAACCGGCCTACTGATCTCACAAAGGTCCCCCCCTACATGCTGAATTTTTTTATTAGCTGGGTATTTCTTCGTTTCATACGGATGTGTAAAATGTTTACGACTCTACGTCCGACCATTTTCCTATAATTCTTATCTTTACTACAATGAATATACGTACGATAAACTCCTCTACCCTGTACAAAAAAAAATAAATAAACAATTGGTGGTCTTTCAGTGACTGGATGGAGGTAGAGGTGCATTTGGATATTCCATTGAAATGTACAAATGATGTGTACAGATGACATTGACGAAACCACGAGATACTTAAGCTCAACAATGCGAGAGACTACTTGGCATTCCACGCCTAGTGGAAAGCTTGCTAATCTGGCAGATAGGTACTACTCAGAGAAGTGTGTAACCTGATTTTTCACAAGAGAAAGATCAGGAGGATATAGCAGCGCTACAGGAGGTTGGAGGACACGACAGCCCTGAACAGGGCTGCTTAGAATTTAAGTTAAGGAAATTGCTGAGGAATATCAAAAACGAGCTATTCAGCGATTTAGTTGAATATCTGTCCTCTATCAAGAGAGACGATTACTCATTATGGAAAGTTACGAAGAAATTCGAGTGGCCACCGCTCTCATTTCCTCCTCTAAGGACTCCCGACGGATAAGTTTGTGTGGATGTCAAGAAGACCGAACTATTTATTAAACATTTTGGCACAGTAATTCGGCCGTAAAATGAGCAAGAAGCAGGTGACAAAAAAATCTTTGACTTTTTGAATAGCCTTATTTTTCTGAGTCTGCTCACAAGACATTTTCTCAGAAAGAGCTGGCTAGTGAATTCAAGGGAATAGGAATAATAAGAAATACACCCGGGTTCGATTGTATAACGCAAAAGATTTATTTATGCTGCCGTTTTCGGGCATATTATACATAAGAAACTTGTTTTATGGGGTTCTTCGAACGACACACTTTCGTTGGAATGGCAAATCTCTCAAGCGATGACCATCCTAAAGCTAGGTAGAACCTTCGAGAAAATTTCTTGTTACAGGCCGATTAGCTCCTGCCAATTTTAACTAATATCTTCGAGAGGCTGTTTCTTCGAAGCCCTATACTGGAGTGTGATATAATACGTGACCATTAATTTCATTTCAGAAGAGGCCACTTAACTATAGTCACAGGAGGGCAGGCTGCTGCCACGAGATCCTGAGGTGACCGAGTGATGCTTAATCGCCGAAGCGGTTGCCTTAGGGGTGTTTAAATCAGAAAGAAAAAATATATATAGATCAAAACCATGGAACATATGATGTTATTATCGGGTGTCTCGAGAGAAGGAGGTCCTGCTTCTTTGCGTTTTTAAACGTGCAACAGACCTTTGACAAGATTTGGTTACCAGGCCTGTTTTTAAAATTGAAATCTTGTCTTCCTCAAACGTATTATTTGAGTCTACAAAGAAGGTCGCTTCTCGCAGGTTAGGTATAATCAAGGTCTACATAAATTCTCTAAAAATGCGTTGGGAATGCAGCAGGGCTCGGTATCAGTATTGGTTTTATTCCTAGTACATGGTTCGGACCTCTCTTGTACAGGATATCATACAACTGAATCGTATGCAGATAACAGGTGATTTTAAAAGTTGAGTATGACCGGATTGTAGCCTCGGAGAAGCTTCAGTTGGCGTTGAATGCAATCTGTACGTGGCTGCACAAATGGAATATTAAAATCAATTTGGAGAAATCTACTCCCATTGCGTTTAAAATTAGGAGAGAAAACTGCCCTCCAGTCTACTTTGATAACGTTGAAGTTCTTAATACAACTAGTGTGAGATGCTTGGCTTACACCTAGATCGAGGAGAAACATTGAGCGGTGAGGTCCTGGAGAAGAAAAAAATTGACTAGAAATTCAAGCGTACGGATGTATTAAAACGAACTTTTGCAGTTATTATAATCGTTTACTTTTTATTTTCTGGGGAACGGTGATAATTGGATGTCCCTGTCTCATGTAATATTTTAACATATTTACTTATTACTTATTTCGTCAGGAGAAACTGATTGTTAAAGCTGTAAAAATATATAAAAACATATACAAAAAAAAAAAACATGTAAAAGACAGGTGTTATATAAAAAACATATATATAAATATGTCTATAATTACGCTGTAATTACGTTGGAAAAATAAAATCTATCAAACAAATAATGATATTAAGCTAGTGTTTATGATAAAATATGTGTGATTTTGTTTACTTCTTATTTAATTACTGATAGATAAATATCTTCACCCTTTCTTATTATAAGGGTTTCATTAAAGTTCACGATAAATGAGAAAATTTAAAACCTAAAGTTTGTTAACTAGTGGGTGCGGTATTTAATAATTAAAGATGCAAAATGAATTTTCAATATGAAGGTTGAAAGTATCGAGGTATATTAATTTTCATAGTATGAGTGAATACTAAAGAATATTTCTTTTCAAAATCTACCACGATATGGTTTTACAAATTTCTGTGTATGAAAAACTGTTCAACTCATCAAATATTCAGCAAAATATTCATTAAAATTCTAATTTGTGGTAGTAATTAATGTTTAACAGAACAGTGTTGATACACTAGACAGATGTTTCTATCTAGGAACGTCATTAAAATATTTTTATGAAAGCAATGCTTTGTATAGAATTAAATAATTTCATTCCTATAATACTTTCGAAGAAAATGATATTTCGTAAAAATTATTTTTCTTAATAATGCTTCTACATAAACCTAAATTATTTAATAAATAAAGATTAGTACGACATAAGCTGTATCCAAAAAATTCAATTCGGTTAGTATCAAACTTATTCAGTTGACATACTGACTTAATAAAGATTAATTTAGTTATATTATTTTATTAACTACTTAAAAAAACAATCAAAAAAATTTATTGCGCGGTTCTACGCAAGAAGACCAATCTTTCGTTATTCTATATGGTTTCCTTTTGAAATAGTATTAACTCATTCTAATTTAACAATTACTAAAAAAAAAAAAAAAAAAAAATTCTTTGTTCTGTAAAAAGTAGTTAGTTGCATGTCAAAAACGTACAATATAAAAAAATTGAATAAATAATATTTCTAGCAATAGACCGCAGCTAAAGAGACGTGAACATCCAACATGCAGCATCATAAAGAGCCATGCTTCTAACTTAGCCCGCTCAAATTTTTTTGACATTAAATTGAGCGTAACTCAAGAAGGACTCAACCAATCTTCTTCAACGTTTTTCATGTCCAACTTCAGATACACTACTATAGCATACCTAAATTTCAGTGAAATTGATCTAGTAGTTTTGGAGATTGTCCAGCCACAAAATTTTACACTTAGGCCTATATACTTTTCTTAAAAAAACCGGGTAAAACATTTTAAGAATTATAAATAAAATTAATAATAAATAATTAAATTAAAAATAAACCAGTTAAATTCAGAAAAGAAAGGTGCACATTATGAAGTAGTTTACAGCAGGAGAGGAGAGAACTGTATAATCCAACTGTACTTAAATTAAGGCTTATGTGTTAAATCATATAAATGTCATGCGTGAGAATCATAAATGTATATATATCCACCCATGGTAAATGTAACCATATATCCATACAAATATAACCAAGCACCATCCATTAAAACCATGTTACCCCCATATAAATGTAAGCATTGCAACCACGTGATTGGGTGCTTCCGTGCTACCCGTGTTTTAAAGCTAGTTAAATTTTTTTTTATATGGGCCTAAGGTAATATAAATTTTATTAAAACCAAAATTACAACCTTGAAAATACGAGGTTTTACATCAGATACAAGATTATGACTGTTCCGGATTTTACAGACCTGTAGTTAACAATGAAAAAAGGAAACGGTGAACTATCAATTTTTTCAAGTCACCTTCTGAATAATATTTTTTTACATAATTAGTGGAAGGTTTTGGTCCACTGCAAACATATTTAATTAATTAACCGGTCTAATTATATAATGAAAATCGTCATCGAATTTATTATGAATGAATTTTTTTGTGTTCCATATATGAATCTTAACGTGAAATAGTTGTAATTAAGCTTAGTTCGCTTATAATGTAATTAACACTAGTCTACAAGAGTTTTATAAACAGATGACGTTGGCTTATTCTTGTGTATTTTTAATCCTGAATATAAATACGACTGTAAAATCATTCCTAATGCTTAATTATTTATAATTTTTACTCGTAAATAATGAAAATAATTAAAACTATTTATTTTCTCTATTTAGAATAAACATTTGTAAAGTTTTGCAGTGAGTAAATGAATCGTTTTCGTTAATGGGTCAGACTGGAATAATTTGGAGGGGGTACCGGCTTGACTTAAATAGTATTATATCATACAGGACATTGATACCGATTACCATAACTCATTCCTTCTAGAAAAAATAAATTTATAACAGCAATATAATTTAATAAATGTCCTTTATTAATGAAATTATAATCGATATAATCATTTCAATCAACAATTTTAGTGTGAATAACCCAGCCCAGATATCTGTTTCGTTCTGTATTTCATGCGAATAATATAGCGGGTTTGGCCTTTTGTTTTATTCCTACTGTTTTATCGTTTATTGTTGTGCTTCATATATATATTTTTTTTTGTATATTGTTAGTAATTTATATAAAAATATCTGGTAGTTGTACAAATCATCTTAAGAGATCATCCTACTGAATTTTTTATAAATAAAAAATTTATATAAAATAAATCTCAATGAAAAAAATATACTTCTGGTTAAAAAATTATATGAACTCTATTTTGGATGTAAAATACTCATTGATCAGAGCGATTTTTAGGTTTCTGATATCTGATGTAATTCTTGTGTAAGTTTGACTAAATAGGAAGCGGCGACGTAAGCCTTATGCTGTTCGTATTGTATGAAGATAACCTAAGGACCACTCGATAGACGGTTATATTTGTATCACAAATATTAAAGGCATCACAAGTAAATTGAAGAAGTTTTTTGACATTCTAGTCTTCCTTCAGCCAACTCTAAGATCTATTCCACACAGTGAAGAGTTATGTTTTCCAGTTCAGCCAGAAACATGAAGTCAGAAAGAAAATGTTGACGATGAACTAGGCTACAGTGAAAGAAAGAAAGAAAGGAGAGTATCGAAAAATAAGAGGACTCCAGGGTGAGAATATCCAAGGTGAGAGCACTGAACCTCACAAAATTACTCAAGCAGAACTTAATGATCTGGTTCATGATATTAATTTATCTAAAACGCAGAGTTACTGGCTTTAAGGTTAAAAGGCTGGAATCTCCTTGAATGTGGTACTAAAATATGTTTTTTCCTCTGTAACCCGGCAAGAATTTTAGCACCTGTTCCTTACAAGTTAATATAGCCTACTGCACTGATGTAAATTTTTTATTAAATTTACTAGAACAGCATCACAATCCTGCGGAATAGAGATTATTTATAGTTTTCTCTAAAAGGAATTTGAAAGCCACCCTACTTTCACTATAGAAAGGAAAAAGGATAATTTTTCCTGCTTATACAGAATAAATGAAGGAGACGTATGATTTTTACTGTATAAATGCTAAAGGTGGTAGCTATATTGTTTGGACTGCAGCGCAGTTATACTAAGTATTATTATTTCTTATGTGTGTGGAACAGTGCAGTCAGAAAAAACACTGTACATTGCGACAGAGCAATATAGGCAAGCGAGAAAGACGCTTAACTTCCTCATAAAGCAGGCCAAAAGAAGGAAATGGTTAGAACTATGCGAGGAGTTGAATGCTGATCCGTGGGGAAGGGCTTTCAAAATAGTAACCAAGCGGCTTGGGAGACAAGCTCCGACACTGAATGAAGAAACGGCTGCGTTGCAGATCAGAAAGTTATTCCCCAGAACGGAGGAGCAATATAATAGAGAGGTGATAGAATGCCAGGGAGGAAGATTTACACAAAAAGAGGTCATGGAAGCTATAAATAAATTAAAAAATAAGAAAAGCCCCGGCCCAGATGGCATCCCAGCGGCCATCATTAAGATAGTAGCTAGGATCGTACCTTGGGAAATAGTCGATGTAGCCAGCTACGGCCTACAAAATAGAAGCTTCCCTGAATGCTGGAAGGAAGCAAGAACAGTCTTCCTCCCAAAGGCAGGACAAATTGAAGAGAACACAGCATATAGACCGATTACGCTCATAAATAATATGGGAAAAGTAGTTGAAAGGTTGTTAGAAAATAGACTTAGAGAGGAAATAGAGGAAAAACAATGTCTACATCCGGAACAATACGGATTTAGAAAGGGACGGTCCACGGTGACCGCAGTCGAGAAAGTAAAAAACTGGGCATTAAATTGCAGAAGCGGTACATGGAGGACTAGAAAAATCCCCATGATCATAATGCTTGATGTTAGAAACGCATTTGGTACGGTCCCCTGGACAGCCATCATTGAGGCGCTTCAAGCCATGCAAATAAGTAAATACTTAGTAAATCAGATAGATCAATATCTGCAAAATAGGTTCATAAAGGTCAAAACCCTAGAAAGGAAAGCCATATTTCAGGTATTCGGAGGGGTGCCGCAGGGATCTGTCCTTGGCCCAACCTTATGGAATGTTTTCTATGATAAAATCTTCAGGCTGAACTACCCCGAAGGGGTATCGATAGTAGGATACGCGGATGATATCGCAATATTAGTAGAAGACAGAGATATTAATGAACTGGAGAACAAGGCAAACCAAGCGCTTAGAACAATAGATGAATGGATGGAGGATAACAAATTAGAAATAGCTCCTAATAAATCCTGTTGCCTGGTCCTTTCGGGTAGAAGACCATTAAGAAGTGTGAATCTAAATATCAGAGGACAGAGAATCGATGAAGTAAAAGAAACAAAATACTTGGGGGTACTTTTGGACAAAAGTTTAAGGTTCAGCAAGCATATTGATAGGATTTGTGGGAGAGTTACTCCTGCTGTAAAGGGATTAAGAGGATTATTTCAAAACCACGGCACACCTAAAATGGTTATTCGAAGATTGATAACCGCGGCTATCACTTCGACGGTACTGTATGCGGCTCCCATATGGGGGGCGGCAATGGACATACAGCGAAATAAAAAGAAATTGAGAAGTGTCCATAGACTGGCATTGCTGCGTGTAGCTGCTAGTTACTGTACGGTATCGTATTATGCGCTGTGCGTACTGACCGGGGTCCTACCCATAGACCTTCAGATAAAAGCCAGAACCCTCAGACACAGCGGTATGTCGAAAGTAGAGATGGAAGGGATTATAGAACAGGAATGGAAAGAAGAGTGGACAGGGTCCAGAGTGGGAGAAAGGACCAGACGCCTAATCCCTAATATTAAAACCTGGAATAACAATAGACTCGGAGATGTCAATTTTTACATGACACAATTACTGACGGGGCACGGCTCTTTCGGTCAGTATCTGTATAGGATCGGGAAGAGAGCCACCCCGCAGTGCATCTATTGTCCAGAGAACGACGATTGCGAACATACGTTGTTCATATGTCCAAGATGGGCTGTTAACAGAGGTCAAATAGTAATTAATGGTCTTACACCAGAAAATCTCATAAACCGGTTGGGGTACAACAATGAGAACTGGGAATGGTTCCGCAGGTTCGCCGGGGAGGTCCTGCGGGCCAAAGAAGATGAAGACAGAAGAATGGGAGTATAAACAGTAGGGTAGGGTGGACAGTCACTCCATGGAGGGCCTGTACGCCTTGGTGTGCGGGTACCTGACTGGTTTGATGCAGCTCTCCAAGATTCACTATCTAGTGCTAGTCGTTTCATTTCAGTATACCCTCTACATCCTACATCCCTAACAATTTGTTTTACATATTCCAAACGTGGCCTGCCTACACAATTTTTTCCTTCTACCTGTCCTTCTAATATCAAAGCGACTATTCCAGGATGCCTTAGTATGTGGCCTATAAGTCTATCTCTTCTTTTAACTATATTTTTCCAAACGCTTCTTTCTTCATCTATTTGCCGCAATACCTC
The DNA here is from genome assembly GCF_047948215.1 of Lycorma delicatula. Lineage (NCBI taxonomy): Eukaryota > Metazoa > Arthropoda > Insecta > Hemiptera > Fulgoridae > Lycorma > Lycorma delicatula. The sequence continues at coordinate 4,985,489 of NC_134455.1, read as the reverse complement.
TTCATTTGTCACTTTATCCACCCATCTGATTTTTAACATTCTCCTATAGCACCACATTTCAATAAAACAGTTAGAGCCAAAAAAATGGAATATATCTTTTTTTAGAGATGGGCAATAAATTTTAAGAATAATGTTTTTGATTATATTCATATATAGTTTAAACTTAACAAATTTGCTGAAGTAAAGCTTTCCCTAAATCTAAATATTCTTCAATAAAAAAATAAAATAAGAAAAAAAAATTAAAAAAAGATTCTGCATTTTAAGTCCGGGGTGTACAGTTTAAAAACATTGTAGTTATTTCTTGATGGCTTTATTTATGAACTTTCAAAATATGTAAAAAAATTTTTAAACCGACGGAGATAGAGCAAAAGAACAAAAAAACATATATATCAATTTTAAGAGGTGAGGGTTGATTTTTTTTTTTTTTTTTGTATAAACTTGTTTGGATTCTTTATATGCTTGCATTATAGGAAAAAAACTGATTTAATAGTTTCCTATAAAATACCTGTCAAGAAAACCGAAATTGGTTTTTTCGCGATATTCTTCCACCCTACAGAAATATTTGAGCCAAATTTGAAGAAAATCGATTTGGTCATCCCTGAGATATAAGTGTTATAGCAGTGTGACAAACTTTAGTAGATACTTAATTACATACGTACGCACACACATATATACTTACAATATTTTTTTGGTCTTTATAAATTAGTTTGGTCTCTAAAACGTAAAGATTTGCAAAAAGTCATAATCTCAAATTGTCTTGATCATCATACTTAATATAGCTATTCTAACAATATTCGACGGGAAAGTTAAAGTTATGTGGAAGTAAATAAGCACATCTTCAAGTTTAAGTTAACCACTATTATGAAATACCTAACTTCACACACATCGGAAAAAAAGTAGCAAGATTAGTACGTACAGTGACTTGCATTCACATTCTTTTTTAAAGTTTGTTAAAATAAGAATTCTTATGAAGAATGTTATTTTTCCTCTATCAATTTTTCTTTTAATTTTAATTTTCTCTAAAAAAAAAAGTAACAATATGCCGTAGTATTTTTGATTTAACAAAAAATAACGGTGATAACTTTACTATTTATATTTTTCCTCTTTACGTGCTTTTTGTTTTCTTTTGACTTCCTCTTAATAAGTAAATTTTCAGTTTCTTCTTGTTCTGTACGCATTTTAATTGTATTGCATTTGACACACTTTGAATCAAATAGTAAACGTTCACTAAAGTAAATGTGTATGTACATGTGTATATCCAAAAGCAGAAAGTAAATTTGTTACTTTTATCGAAGGTGTACAGAAGTTTTTATTTTAGATACGCAAGTATTTTTTAAAATAAAATATATAATTAATATTTTATTACCTAAGATGCCTTTTTGTAGTCTATCTACTTCAAAGTAAATTCAATTTAATCATATTTCAAGTAAAAAAAAAAAAAAAAAAGAAAAAAAACGCTAAAGAAAAAAAATTATAAGTTACGGCATTTTCACTCCTATTTCATTCTTTTTGATTCGTTTCTCATCGTATGTTAGCAATCTTCTTCTTGACAATTCTCAGTTTTCCTTCACTGACTCAAAGCAGCTCAATAGTCGTCAAGGCAATCCAATTTCTAAGATTCCTCAACAAAGTGATCTTCTTTAACTCAATTTCAACTCCTTTCCTTCTTTTATAGAAAAAAAGATTAATTTCAAAGGAAATATATTGTTTGTTTCACGACTTAAATAATAACAATACACCATATTTATTAATTTACACGCTAATTAAATTAAAAAATTATTTACTTCATTATTACAATTAATAATTATCCGGTAATACAAACCGATCATATAAATGCTACTAATCGGTTACAAAAAAGATACAGCTAAATGCTGAAGCTGTGTCTTCTTTTGAAAAAAATTCCTGGAAATCACAGCAAATCAGCGATCAGAAACCATCACAAATTTCAATAATAAATTAAAAGAAAGGCAAATAGTCAATACTAATTCGATCACCTGATCGAATTCGTCAGTTATGCAGCAATGTGAAGTAACAACCTCAAGGCGTTAAGTAAAAAATATGTGTATTTATTATTTAAAGATTAATTAACAGAGCGATATATTCTTTTGTTAAAGTATACAAGGTGTGATCAAAAAATACGGTGAATAATTTTTCATTAAAAAAAGTAATAAGGTTACATAGAATTCGATCTAATCTCCTTCAAAGTACTGTCCTTGGCTAACAATGCACTTATCCCAACGTTGACTACATGACTGGAGGCATTTCTGGAAGGCGTCTTTCGGAAGGGCTGCTAGGGCGTGGCCCTCTCAATGTCAGCAATGGTGTCAAAACGTTTTTTTTTAAGCGCAGTTTTAATTTTTGGGAAGAGCCAAAAGTCGCCTGGTCCTAAATCCGGTGAGTATGGCGGATGTGGACAGACAGGAACACATTTTTCGGCCAAAAACTCGCGAATGAGAAGCGAGGTGTGACACGGCGGGTTGCGGTGGTGAAAAAGGAAGCCATCGGTCCATTTTTCTGGTCGCTTTTGTACTCACTTTGCAATTCATTAGTTAAAATGCTTTGAACGGATCCGTAAGAGATGTTAAGGACTTCCGATAGCTCTCAAAAAATAATAATTCGCCTGTTTGAACGAACCATTGTTTCCTCTTTTTGCACATTTTCAACTGTTTTTGAGGTTACTGGACGTCCCCGCACGCTGCTCGTCTTCAACAGACTCATTTCCGTTTTTAAATCGGTCATACCACTTGTACACAGTCTTCAAAGTTACCATATTATCGCCGTACACCGATTCTAACGTTTCGTGAGCTTCTTTGGCAACTTAAAACAAAACTTAATGTTAATGCGTTGTTCAAAATCCATGTTTTGCGACAGACACGATAAACACAACCTCACTCTAGCGGCTCTGGCAGCTGACTGGCAAGCTCGAACGTGTTACAACTTGTCCCTGCTTGTCTCAGTTGATCACGTTATTGGACAAATTACAGCATATGGATGTAGCGTCGGCAGTTGCCGCTATAAAAATTCATTCACCGTATTTTTTCATCACACCTCGTACTTATACTTTGTATTACATATTTTAATTTAATTTTATATAATATAACATGAAGGAATTCTATACGGGTAGTTAATTCATTAAACATGAGATAAATATTAAAAAAACAAGACTGCCAAAAAAAAAAATACATTGCTCTTTCATGTAAGATTAGAGTAGTAATCCTACATATCCTTTATTAGTAAATAAAGAATAATTAAAGAGGGTGCGGGAGCCAAATTTGTAGATAGTGTAATTTTTTTTTTTTAATTTTTTATTTTATTTAAATATATATATTTATATAACCTGACGTTCCCGGTATCTAAGGATTCCAACGCAGGATCATAAATCTAAATCGGTTCAGCTGTTTGAGCTGCTACGGTAGAACATACATACATACATACACCCTAAATATATTACACTCTTTTCTGAGCAGCCGTGTAAAACAGCCTCTAAACCATATATTCAGTTATTTTGATGTTTATTTCATTTTTTTCTGCTTGTTATAGAGTAATGATTTTTTCTTTAACTCAGCATGGTTTATATTCTGGTGATTTAATTTTAATTTAATTATTATGAAATGTCACTCAAAATATTTCTGTGTTTTAGCTTTTTTATATTTTTTAATAAATAACTGAATTAAGATAAGTACCGTATTTCTTAAATATAAAAGCTTGAATATGTCAGAATTTAATTATATTAAACTACCAAAAAATAATTCTTTGCACAAGTGTATTAAAAATAAGATGAAAAGTTTGACTGCTTTTAGTAAACCGATTCATTCTTGGCTGTTCAAAATTGGAAACGTGACAATCGATTTTGATTAATTGTTCATAAAAAAATATCGATTAATTCCCAGTCTTATGAAACTGTTCTACTTGTAATTCTGTTCGTTTATTATTTGTAATAATGGCGAAGCTAACCCAAACGATTTATGATTACTTTTAATTATTAAATAAATTAAAAATTATCTCTAGGCGCAATACTGTCTTGTGAGCCTAATTACGTGATGTTATGTATCATTCTATTTATTTCTAACTTACACTATATAATTTATTTGCGTAAAGTTGTTGTATTAGCTAGATAAAACTATATATTTTTAACAGTTATGAAATAAATTTTTAATAGAAGATCGGTAAAAGGTAAGTAGGATTATTAGATTTTGCACAGCGATTTTTATTAAATATAATAACTACACTATGAAGTGCTTGAAAACCAGTGTCTTGTTCAAACTTTTAAAAATGGCAATTCTTAAATGCAAGAAATAATTCCTATTTGAATAATCCTTATAAATATATTAAAAATCAAACTTTGTTTCAATAGTAATACATGGAGGTACTCGTGCTATAATAATGCTAATTATCATCATTCATTTATCGTATCGAGGAATAGTTAAAGAAAATGCGTGCACAAGAAAATGGAAGAATGTGTAATGAAGTAAACCACAATTAACTTATTAAATAAAATGTTAATTTGTAGTCAGTTTTTCTGATAAATTTACGCTTAGAATATTTAAAAACAATTTTGAAATCAACAATTTTTTTAAATAATAAGTCGATGATTTTAAAATAAACTATTTTAAAATATAATGTTCTCAAACATTTTTCATAGAGCTTATGACAATGCACGTAACTTCAAAGAGAAGTACACAGATTATAGTCGTAAATTATAATCTCATTACAAGCTTTAAACAAAAGGATTTATGAAAAATTTATAAAACTCAATAAGAAGTAGTAATATTTCTGTATAATAACTGTAAAAATACAAAGATTTATTTGTAAATAAAAATTTATACGATCAGTATCAATATATTTTGCTTACGTAATACTGTGCTACTTTTGTTCGGTGAAACGTTCTGGTAGATAGCGCTAAATAAAGGGAGTAGCCGCGGAATAAGAATTACTGGGAGTTGGCTCGGTGGAAAGGGATATTTAAATTTGTCAGGAAAGGAGGTACAAAAATGTCGAGCGGGGAAGAGAGGGCGGTAGAGCCCGCGGAATCGCGGGACGTTAGCCCGGCTAGTCACGGAAGTTTCGATAGGGCCAGCCCGATGTTGCGGCCGGACAGCGCGCTTAAGTCTTCAGCGTCCTCGGCAGAGCTGAGAACTCGGGGACACAGCGATAATGATGATACGGATTCAGAAGTTTCGGAATCGGAAAATTTCCTTTCCAAAGGAGCTTTCCTACTCACGCCTGCCGGTGAACTCAACATGGAAAAGGCATCGGCTATTTGCGAAAAAATGAATTTTAAGGGACCGTATTCTCTTACAAAAACTGCAACAGGGATTCTCTTTAAGTTCGCTGAACCTGAAGATTATCAAGCTACTTTCAAAAAGGGTTTCCATAAAGTCACAGGAGCTCGATTTTATAGAAAGGTAAAAAAAATTTATTTAAACTATTATTACTAAACATTTATAAATTTTCAATTTTACACAATCATTTATAGAACCACTCTAAAGATATTGTAAATTACGGTTAATTTTAATAAATATAAATATATATAAAAAAAAAAAATAAAGAAATATTTTTATCTGAATTAGCTTTGAAATTTAATAAAAAGCGTAAACCTTTTTTAGACGGTCTTAGAATCTTGGTTTTCATGAAATAGATTTACGTAAAAATCTTATATCGTCGGCAATTAAAAAATTAAGGCGAGCATCTTAGTTAATCAGTCAATTTTTTTTGCAAAAATTGCTTAGATAAGCTTTTAACTAATTACAATTAAAGATTAATTAATTTAGCTTGTAATGTTTAATTTCCCTGTAAAGTTAATTAACTTGGACTTTATATCGAAATGTTTTTATCGCATTAGATTACCCACGATTTGAATAACAAAAACCGTAGGTAAATGTTAATCTGTTACAGCACCACAATTGTATGAAAACCTTTTCGGCTTTATATAAAAACGATAGGAGTAATTATTGATATATAAGAAATTATAACATCTGGGTGGTGACTACATTCCAATAAAACTCGTTATAAAATATTATTCTTATCTTATTTTTTTTTTTTTTTTAGAAAAAAGTGATTATCATTAAAATTTATTTTTACCAATCTTTAAGCATATATATATATATAGTTAAAATAAACCTTATTATTGTTATAATATATACATACATATTTTATTGTGAAGCTCAGAAATTTCAACTGGAGAAACCATATTTACATTTGAAAACGATATTGAAAAAATTTTATGCATATTCCCAATTGTTAAAATCCCCTACTTCAATAGCTTTTTTAATAGTAAATTGAACCCCTTTCTTATTTTGAGACAGATGCATAAACTAAGATTATAAGTGTCGTAAGAAATTAAAAATCATTTTATAATTTTTCCTTTATAAATATATTTTATTTGTTTTTTTATTATACAACATATATATATGTATTAAACAAGAAACGATTTTTTGTTTCAGCAATCTACATTATTGCTGTTCATAATAAAAGGACAATAAACATAAATTTGGAAATAAAATTTTTCTTTTAATTAGAGTAGGAGGTATTAATTAATACTTTAATAAAATAATAAAAGGTTAGGTTGATAAAAATTTAAATAAAAAAAGGAACTTTAAAAATAACTTAAATTTTACGGTTTTCTAACGGTCACCTTTATTTTATTTCCTCTTTCTTTTTTTTTATAAATTATTTTCTCTGGTGGCTCCTTCCTACGTTTTTTCAAGAGATATAAGTAAATTAAAAAAAAATAAAATTTACATGATCTGTATTGAAAATTTGTAATTTTATTTTTTAATTTTTTGATAGAGTAATAACACGCAGCCTGACGTCATTCTGACATTCATTGTACTTTCCGGTAATAATTTAAGAAAATTTTGGTAGAAACCATAGAGAAATATTACAATAAATTTTATTATATTTCAGAAAGTTTACTTATAATAGCCGTGGCTTTACAAGTATCTTTACATTCCCTGTTTTACCGCAATCAAGATACTTCATTATCTTTGTTTCTTGCAAACAGTTTCTTTTTTTCAAATTATGAGCAGTTTTCTAGGACAATCTATATTTTCAATAAAACTTAAAAATTGGATAATAAAGTACATTTTAAAGACTATTAAAAATGTAAGAAAACACAATATCGTCAAAATAATGATTTAATTCTCGTTAAATATTTAACTTTCAGAAGATCCTAGTACACTAAAGTTAGTAAGTTGAGGGTTAGTTTACCCTCAACTTACTAACGTTAGTGTACTATGTTGAGCTTACCACTGGATTTAAAGTAAAAATTTAAAACTTAAAATTAAAAAAAAAAAACATTTATTTTAATTTTTTAGCAGATTTTTTTAAAATTACTGTTATTGTAAAATATATATATATATATTTATTTATATTGTAATAAAATACACAGTATTGTTTTTAATACACAGTATCTACTTCATGGAAATTTTATTATTTCTGATGAAAACTAAACATCTTTAAATAATACAAATCTAAATAAGTATAAAAATATTGATCCTATTTTGGATGTAAGACAGATATATATATATTTATATAACTAAGACCTTAATAAAGAAATACATTACCTGTAAAATGGATTTTTTTATATATATATAATGAAATGCTATATTTACGAATCCAGAATTATCCTCAATGAAATTCTTGAGAGGCTAAATGCACCACTATAGACTATGGCTAGTTTTGGCTGCTATAGACTATAGCTCTCAGATACAACGGAAGCCACTCATTGGGAATGATACAGTAAAGTATACTTAGATTAATATTCTGGTAATGCCTCTCAAAGGGAGTGGCAAACTCATATACTAATGAAATTCAATCAATATTATGACCAATTCATGGAATAAGAATAATATTAATTCTTCTGAGAATTGTATAGGATATATTTTCTTATAGATTGTAAATCTGGAAACATGTTATCAATTTTTCCCAAAATTGGAAATTTACGCATACAAAATTTCTTAATAATGTTGAATAATATGTGGCCTTTAGTTGTTATTCTCTAAACAGATTTAGTTAATTATATTTATTGAATTTTTAGAAAATGTAAAATTTAATAATAGAATTATCAAATAAAAATTAACTAGACTAAACCAAATAGAAAATCAGCTATTGCTCTATGAGCTGAACTCCCTGATAAAATTCATACTAAAAGGTAGAGAATATGTATTAACAAAAAAAAATCATCTTTAGATTACGAAGTTTCACACAGTTAAAATAAAAAAAAAAAATTAAATCTTATTTTAGCGCTTAGTTTAAATAGTTAAACGATAAAAATTAATTCAGTATTTTATTTTTTATACTAATTTTCTGAAGATATGTTTTAAAATTATAACTTTGTTATTTAAAATAAAAGTGTAAGTCTTTAAAAAAAACAACCACTTTCACGAAAAATTCCGTTTACAAGAACAGTTTCGACGTTCAGTTTGCATTTCTGATAATAAGAAACAGAATTTAGATTATGACCGTAAACTACTTATTTACTTATTATATATTCTATAATGTGGTTATATGAATTGATTGTTTTTTACTTCACGTTTTCCAACAAATGTTCGTGTAATTTAGTATAAAAATATTTTGAATATATATATATAAAAATCATGCTAAAACATTCCTACAGGGCTATACTAAATGTAAATGGGATAAAATAATAAAAATTATATACAAAAATCATATACGTGGCCATGTAATGTTTCTTTTAAACTCTTCCACAGCTGTTATACACGACATATTTACTTCAATATTACTAAAAAACTCATTTACAAAACATAAAAGAATAACTATCGAAATAGGTCCATATGATGAGGAGTAAGCATTTAACGTAAATAAGAAATACATATAGGTCGAACTGAAAACTCCACCTACTTTTTAAGGAGGGTTTAAACAGCTTTTACGTTAAAAAATGATAATATTGGTGTTGTATACGGATGTATTATTTCCCATAGTTTATACTTTTATCTCTTGTATGCAACTTTTTTTTAATTAACGTTAAAAGATGTTTTTTATAGTTTAAACTGCTTTATAATGTTAGCTGCCATCGCTGAAATACTACTGAAAAAGACATCACGAAAGATGATTTAATGTTAAGACTCTTTACAATAATCCAACAAATATCCATTAAAAATTATATTCGAGATGGGTTAAACTATTATATAAATCAGAACACACACGCGCGCGCGCTCGCGTGGATTCCGTGTAGTAGCCAACGTAGATTCCAGTACACTTCTACTACTTTTTCTTTAATATTGATCATTTTTTACAAAGTTCCATTTCTGACAGTCACAAGGTCACATAGTACTTATTTTGGAAATGAAACGAAAATTGAAAAAAAGTAGTATGGGAATTTTAATTATCATCTGCTGATTTAAAACAGTTTTCATCAGTTTATGTGTATACATATATGTTTATTATGCATCTTATTTATAGTTAATAATTAGTTGTACCTGAGAAACGAAATTGAAAATAAATAACACTACAAAGTTGGATAAAGGTTTTTAATATACGCATCAGTTTTATTAACCTTTAGTCTCTATCAGAAATATAAGTACATTAATATTAAATTTTTTATTTAATTTAACACAAACGAGTGAAATAAGGTCATTAAAAAAAAGTACCAAATTTTTATTAGTATTTTCTAATGCATTTTCATATCCAAAAATTATTTCAATAACACATTTTTTACGGTTATAAACGGTAAGTTAACAGAATTAATTCATTATATAGTTTTAAACAAGTGTTCCATAAATAAAATTGGCGTAGAAGATTACACATAAAATTGATGATTTAATATTAGCTAATTAAGCTGTACATAATACATATATTATATTTATTAATTTAATAGATTAAATTTTTATTAATATTTAGATCGTGTAATAACTGATTAATTTATTGTTAAAAGTAGAAAAAAATATTGAAAGAAACTTATACAATTTTAATAACTACAGAAATTTAAAACATGAAATTTAAAAATGTGTCACATAACGTTTAGAAGTGGGGCACACATTCACATAAATATTTCTGAAATCATTTAACTGACAATTTAAATTTGATTCATCTTATATATATATATATATATATATATATATATATATATATATATATATTTATTTGTGTGTGTGTGTGTGTGTGTGTGTGCGTGTGTGTGTGTGTGTGTGTGTGTGTGTGTGTGTGTGTGTGTGTGTGTGTGTGTGTATGTGACTATACTTTTTATATAAATTGATTTTTGTCTTTTCAGTTAGGAATGGTAATATATATGTTTTTCTTCAAATTTGAACTAAAATAGTAACAACAAGTAAGAAATTAAAGGAAAAACTACTCTGAGTACTTCACTTACTTATTATTGAGGGGATGGATCTTTACTTTTCTACTGAAGTTAACCAAATGACAAAGAATGTATATGAAAAATTTGTTAAATCCAAACCTGGTATTTCACCCATGATGTAATTTTCTTTAAACTGATTTTATAAATTATTTTTTAACTGAGAAAGTAAAAAAAACCGAGACAGTAAAAAAATGTATTTTTTTAAATTTAATTTAGAATTGCGAAACGGATTTTTTATTTATTTCTACGCACAGAACGATATCTTGCTTTCTTATTACGTACACAAATTTTTTTTAGATACTGATAATATTTCACAGAATTTCATCTGCATTTAAAATTTTCAAACCTATCTCGGGTTACACTATCAGAAAAAACCTACTGCATTGTATCTTTACACTGTTATTCCTAGAGTTTTTCCATGTAATTTTTTAAGTTTCCGGTTCTGTATATCATGTTCTGCAGGGAAGAAACTCAGGGATGTATTCAACGTACATCCATTATAAAAAAACGGATTTACCTTTTGATTATATATAAACATTTCTTATACATATATATATATATATATATATAAAGTAAACGTCCAACATTACACAGATATTTTGCGGAATACTATTAGAAAATTAAATGAAGTTACTGTAGATCAGTCTATGTGATTTCGTACACGTTGCTAACTTACTGGGTAATAAACCAAGTAAGTTATATTATCCATTATACAAAGTTACCCAGTAGGTTAATATGTTGAATGGTTGTAATTGTGTTTCAAACATGATTAATGTTTCAAACCTTTAAAAATATAAATTTTGATTGTAGTCTGCAGACGGAAAAACAAAATATTTTACCGGATGTAAGAATTTTTCTACCACATATAATTATTTCCTATCTTTTTCACTAAAATACAATTTTTTCATTATTGGTTGCGAATATACCTCAATCTGAAAATAAAAAGTTATCGTAAAATTTAATTTCACCTATGTGCTTTTTTTAATATTCAAATTTTCGATAGTTAGGACTAGCTGTTTCCGTTTGTTCTATGTATGTGTCTTCCAGATAACCCGTTTAATAAATGGTAAAAGTAAATGCTAAGGTATTTATTCAGTAGTGTTCGATATGTAGTGTTTAAAAATACTGGGAAGAAAGTGTTTGTGTGGGTGTGTTAAAGTATAAAGATGTAATGATGTAGACTTTATTTTGATTTTGATTGACTTCATATTGATTTAGTGATGTAATCGTTCAATTTCCTGCAACTTACAAGATATGAGTAGTTATATGAGCTGTAATACAATCTGGAGATATTATTTCACTGCTCAGTGTTATGAGAAGTAAAATTCATTTAATCTAATGCTTTGTTAAATTAAATTTATTCTTCATTATGTTCAAGCGTATGTTCACCTTTATATACACGTTTTAAAATAGACATACATATTTACTACATAGATATAGTTTTGATATTTTAATTTCGAATGTAATAAAGCAAGTACAGTTTGTTCCAATATGAATTAGTTCCATATAAATTATCCTGAAAATTAAACGAACTGAAATGAATGATGAATGTACAGTCCACTAATATAATTACTAGAATAGGCTGTATGACTCTAATATTGAGCTGACTGTTCGACTAGAAATCGGTTATTCTGATGTAGTTGAATGGTATTCGAATGACATAACATTTACGGCATACAAAGCGTATTTTGATAAACGTTATGTGAAACTGTACGAGGTAAATGTCGATGAAGTGCTCATGGTAATTCTAGCATCAAAACTGCATTGCCAGTCACCACATACTGTACAAGTTATTTAATAAGCCTAGAAGCGAGCTAACATTCAGCATTTGAATGCGGTTCAATGATAAAATATGCCTCGCTGAGTAATGTACAAAAGCGTAATACATACGGTTATATTGACGAGTTCATGTGTGATAATGAAATAAAAATAATTTGCGTTTGACCACAATCTGTACTTTAAAAATATAAATTTAAAAATAATATACTTTCCACGTTTATAAAGCTACATGATTACAAAGGACCAATATTTTTTTTTTTGCAAACGAATATTTCAAATTTCGATTAATGAATATTTCATAAAAATGGCACAACTTTTAAAGATGAATAATATTATTTTCATACATATTAAAGGAATATTATTTTATTACTAGATAACTCTAGAATATATCGTAAAAAACTAAACCAAACTTTGGTATGATACACTTTATTGTGAACGATATTCCAGCTGTAGCATACTAAGTAGAACCCTACTCCTTCACGTTTAACGTTTTCATCCATTTTATATTTAATATATATCCTACAATGGTTGGATTTATGTTGAATTAAAGTCAAAATAAAAAAGTAATTTCATACATATTGATGCTATTATTATATGTTAGTGAAGCTGAATGTTAATTTATTTATTAAATACGTAGTTAATAGGACAAAATACCCCACTGTATACTATTACTATCTTACACCATAAAAACATTCTTTTTGAAAAAAGAACCAATCTTATCTTACATTTTATGAAATAAATCGTTTGTTTCGGTCAAGATAAAATATTTCCCAACATAAACTGGCATTATTCAAGGAAATACTTAAACTGGAAATAATTTTTAATATGCAACTATAAGAAACAGTAATATATAAGATCTATATCCACATGCGTGTATGTATATATGATTTCAAGAAAGATTTCAGAATAAATCTTTAAAAAATTCTACTTTTTTTCCATTACATCTGTTGAACTTTTAAGAAGATTACATATAAAACTTTAATCAGTTGTGTAGTAAGAATTAATCTAAGAGTGATTGTTTTTTGGAGGATTATTATTTTTAGTCTCTACCTACATAATATTCTATATATATATATATATATATATATTTTAGATGTTAACTTCAGAGGATGAGATGAATGACTATTTTTGTAGCGTGTGAAAATGCCATGCTTGTCGGGATTCGAATCCGGGACCTCCGGATGGAAGGTTGAGACGCTACCAATCGCTCCACGGAGGCTGGCACATAATTTTCAATTAGTCTTCGCTTTCGGAATCCAGAAACAGTATTTCGAAAATAAACTGATATTTAACAAAACCTTTCAATAGACAAAAGTAACATTCGAAATAACTTGCCTTGGTGATTTCTTATTCATTTTAAAACTGCTGCACAACTTATTAAGAAAAAATTGATTTTCTATTGTTTATTAGGTGTAGTTGATGCATTTTAACGAATAATTTGAGGCGATAAAAATTAAAGATAAGAACTGGCATCTGGAGAAACCCTGATTTATTTAGTTTGTCTTAGAACTCAACAATATAATTTTATCAATAATAAAAAATTTATAAAATTTTCTTGAAATTTAATACAATTATTCATTAACTGTGTTTTCTCTAATAACAATAATTATATATATTTAATTTTTTATCCGGAAAATTGGTCCGAATGATTATATTAACATTCTTCAAATTCAAAAATATAATGTTATTTTTTTTGTTATGTTACCTTAAACATCTATTTATGTTCTCATGTATTTATTGAGTTCTCAATTAACTTAGCGAGTAATCTGTAAATAAAAGATTGATTATTATAATAATTTTATGAAAAAAGACAAGAATATATTTTACGGGTTCATCAATGTTCATTTTTTGGGTTTTATTTTATACGTTTTTCTTATTTTTAGTATTTATCAAATAAATTTCATCTTAAGTTAAACACAGTGCTTAACAGAATAACAGTTGAACGTTTTTTATGGTCTTTTTTAATATAACTTAAAACGTATACTGAAGAAGATAAAAAGCGAAGAAAACTATCATCAATCATTTTGAACAACTTTACTTTAAAAAGTTTCTGGTGACGGTAATCTATACGAACCTATATAAATAGTTTTTATCTGATCTTTCAATTTTTGTTTCATGAGAATCAGAGGAATAGTTATCTAAACAGTTGTATTGATATTTTCTGAAGAGAAAGACCTTTGAATGCTTTATAATTTTAAAGATTCACGTCAAAAATGTTTTTCAATATTAAGGAATTACGAAGACTTCTTTTGAAATAGAATGCATAAACTCAGCAAGGACTACGATCTCACCCGAAAGATAACCGGATGAATAGTAACAATACAAGGAATAACAAAAAAAAGAATCACCACAAATAATTTGGTCAATAGGATTTATATTCCTATTTACAATAGGAGGTTTAACAGAAGCAATCCTATCTAACTTATCAACTGATGTAATTTTACACGTTACATACTATAATTTCTTACTTTCATTATGTTTTATCAACAGGCGCAGTACTTGCATCATTATTCCCTGTCTATTATAATTTCATTTTAATTTTTTGTGGAGGTATGGATTTAATATTATTGTGACCTATAAAAAACGGATTAAAAATCTTGAACCGATTATAGAAACGTTAAAGTCGAAACTTGGAAGTGTTTTGACTGAAAATCGTTTTATAATTTTTATAACATAAAAGCTCTACTTCAATTTTTTTTTAATTGTACAACGTGTTCTGCAGAAATTAAACAAAAAGCTGTGCAGTCGCATTAGACTTGCATATACTCTGCTCTAATAATATTCGAACGAGATATTTGTATGAGTGTAGTATCCTTCGATTATTTCACAACCCGATACCTGTAGTTAACATGAAACATAACTCCTTATGAAAAATATCATCATCACTCACTTCAAAGAACAAATGATCGAATGGAGGAGGAAATGGAATCCTTACTGATAAAACTGACGAATATTTCAAATATTCAACAGGTTTTACTATTTTAATGTTGTACTATTTTATACGGAGGCAAAAGTTTTAAAATGTGTTTTCCCTTAGGAAGGTGCATTTAAAGAATCTTTGAGCAGCTGTTCTATTGGACAACCTAATTAAATAGTGAGTGGAAGTATTTAGTCTCAATCTTAAAAATAGTTTTTTTGAATTATAAAAAATGTATTAGATCTTAATTTTCTACCTTTGCCGTTATAATTATTTAACTACTTTTGGACTTGTCAGATACACATTTCGTCTATTTCAAGAAAGTAAATTTTTATCTTGCACATTTTTTCCAAAAGTGAAGAAGGTCATTTTATTTTACAAATCAGCTCTAACATATGTAATTCAATAAATTAAAGCATGCGTACTAAAATTTTTCAAAATTACAATAAACCTATAATTAAGAAAATGAAAATAAGGTTTGTAGTTATATTTGTAGTTATAATTGTAGTTATATTTATATTTTTACTCCAATATTGATTTATTTAGCGGCAAATTCTAACACAGATTAATATTAATTACATAGCGGGTACAGAACATGAACGTAATTATACCTACGGTAATATTTAAATCAGAGAGTACAAATAAGTTTAAAAACGTTTACTGTAATAAAATTATTTATTTTCTAAACAACTAAATCGACTTATAAAGCAAATACGTACTAAAAAGAAAAAATGGTTTATCAATTATTAGTCAAATTTTTATTTTTCGTAACTGACATCAAATTAAACCGGCTACCAAAATTACTAACTTTTGATGTACTTAAAAAAAAATTGACATTTAACGAATAATTGAAAACGTATTGATTTTTTGTGTTGTCTCTTTTAAAAATTTAAAGTTAATTTAAATTTAATTTGGTTAGACTTAAGAAACCATTGCCAAGGAATAATAAAAAAAAAGTTTTCAAGAAAGGCAAAGTTGAGCAACGCACGATTAAGGTTCTTGAAATATAGGAATATGTAATATTTTTCCTCATGTGTAAACGTTTAAGCAAAAAAGAAAAAAAAGGTTTAGACTGTTAAAGAGCGTTAGCTAAGGCCGAAGAAAAGGTGTCAGATGAATCGGTGGAATTTAGAGAAGCTTGAGGAAGAGGAGGTAAAGAAGATTTTTGAGGAGGACATCGCAAGAGGTCTGAGTAAAAAAGATAAGGTAGAAAATGTAGAAGAAGAATGGGAGAATGTTAAAAAGGAAATTCTTAAATCAGCAGAAGCAAACTTAGGCGGAATAAAGAGAACTGGTAAAAAACCTTGGGTTTCAGACGATATATTGCAGCTGATGGATGAACGTAGAAAATATAAGAATGCTAGTGATGAAGAAAGTAAAAAGAACTATCGGCAATTAAGAAATGCTATAAACAGGAAGTGCAAACTGGTGAAAGAAGAGTGGATTAAAGAAAAGTGTTCAGAAGTGGAAATAGAAATGAACATTGGTAAAATAGACGGAGCATACAGGAAAGTTAAGGAAAATTGTGGGGTACATAAATTAAAATGTAATAATGTGTTAAACAAAGATGGTACACCAATATATAATACGAAAGGTAAAGTCGATAGATGGGTGGAATATATTGAAGAGTTATACGGAGGAAATGAATTAGAAAATGGAGTTATAGAGGAAGAAGAGGAAGTTGAGGAGGATGAAATGGGAGAAACAATACTGAGATCTGAATTTAAGAGAGCATTAAAAGATTTAAATGGCAGAAAGGCTCCTGGAATAGACGGAATACCTGTAGAATTACTGCGCAGTGCAGGTGAGGAAGCGATTGATAGATTATATAAACTGGTGTGTAATATTTATGAAAATGGGGAATTTCCATCAGACTTCAAAAAAAGTGTTATAGTTATGATACCAAAGAAAGCAGGGGCAGATAAATGTGAAGAATACAGAACAATTAGTTTAACTAATCATGCATCAAAAATCTTAACTATAATTTTATACAGAAGAATTGAGAGGAGAGTGGAAGAAGTGTTAGGAGAAGACCAATTTGGTTTCAGGAAAAGTATAGGGACAAGGGAAGCAATTTTAGGCCTCAGATTAATAGTAGAAGGAAGATTAAAGAAAAACAAACCCACATACTTGGCGTTTATAGACCTAGAAAAGGCTTTCGATAACGTAGACTGGAATAAAATGTTCAGCATTTAAAAAAAATTAGGGTTCAAATACAGAGATAGAAGAACAATTGCTAACATCTACAGGAACCAAACAGCAACAATAACAATTGAAGAACATAAGAAAGAAGCCCTAATAAGAAAGGGAGTCCGACAAGGATGTTCCCTATCGCCGTTACTTTTTAATCTTTACATGGAACTAGCAGTTAATGATGTTAAAGAACAATTTAGATTCGGAGTAACAGTACAAGGTGAAAAGATAAAGATACTACGATTTGCTGATGATATAGTAATTCTAGCCGAGAGTAAAAAGGATTTAGAAGAAACAATGAACGGCATAGATGAAGTCCTACGCAAAAACTATCACATGAAAATAAACAAGAACAAAACAAAAGTAATGAAGTGTAGTAGAAATAACAAAGATGGACCACTGAATGTGAAAATAGGAGGAGAAAAGATTATTGAGGTAGAAGAATTTTGTTATTTGGGAAGTAGAATTACTAAAGATGGACGAAGCAGGATCGATATAAAATGCCGAATAGCACAAGCGAAACAAGCCTTCAGTAAGAAATATAATTTGTTTACGTCAAAAATTAATTTAAATGTCAGGAAAAGATTTTTGAAAGTATATGTTTGGAGTGTCACTTTATATGGAAGTGATACTTGGACGATCGGAGTATCTGAGAAGAAAAGATTAGAAGCTTTCGAAATGCGGTGCTATAGGAGAATGTTAAAAAATCAGTCGGGTGGATAAAGTGACAAATGAAGAGGTATTGCGGCAAATAGATGAATAAAAAAGCATTTGAAAAAATATAGTTAAAAGAAGAGACAGACTTATAGGCCACATACTAAGGCATCCTGGAATAGTCGCTTATTGGAAGGACAGGTAGAAGAGAAAAATTGTGTAGTCAGGCCACGTTTGGAGTATGTAAAACAAATTGTTGGGGATGTAGGATGTAGAGGGTATACTGAAATGAAACGACTAGCACTAGATAGGGAATCTTGGAGAGCTGCATCAAACCAGTCAAATGACTGAAGACAAAAAAAAAAAGCTAATGCTCTCAGGAATTTAGAAAAATAAGTCTTTTTACACAAAATTTCCCTAATAATTATCTTAGGTTTTGGAATAAATATATTTCTCTCAAATGACGTCAGGCTATGCATCATTATATTATATTGGAATAATTTAATACTAAACGATGATGAAGAACAAAATCTTTTTGTCGTTTACTTAGACATGTAACGTTTGTTTAACAAATATTTTTAGTTTTCAATTAAATAGATTAAAAAAATTACAACGAAGCCACTCAAAATTTCCTATAAAGAATTAAATTGTGTCATCGAAGTCGGTCATTTTGGGGTAGATTAAACCTTGAAAATTCAAAAATGTGCCATACAAGTCAATTATATTTGAGAAGTTTGTTTTTAAAATCATTTAATAACATTACTTGAATTGTTATTTCTCAATTAGCCTTCAAAGTCTACTATATAATCAGAACGGTTTTATACAAGAGGTTCAACTAAGTGAAATTTAAAATTGATCACTGTAATTTTATTTCTAATGAAATTTTGGGTAATAATACATTAAATATAAAAAAATAAACGTTTATTACATTTTTAATATGATCGCTAAAATACACTGTACTAATTTAATACGCAGGAGAACTCAAAACTGAAAATGTATATTTGTTCTATTCCAGATACCAATACCTTGCAGACCTCAAAAGACATTTGTTGTCTTTATATTGGAAGTACCGGAAGAAATTCCAGAGGAAGACATCAGACATTCCTTGTATAAATATCAGTCAATAGTGGAAGTTACTCGTCTCCAAAACATCGGAGGATTATCAGCTAGCCCGAGCAGTTCATCTATACCTTCCATTCAACAATCTTCCGGTAATTTTTTAAATAACTATTTATTTGTTTTTATAAAACTATTTTGGTATCGAATGAATATCTTGAGCCAAATTTCATGTAAGTTCAAATTCAAATTCAAGGTCAAATTTAACTAAAGACTAGTATTTACTAAAGTGACCGTAAAATACATTTACATTTGTTAATATAGAGTTTAAAAGCTGATAATACAGTTGAAGGACTTTCTCATCACGCGGCTTTTTTCTGATGCGTGGCTTAAATATTTTTAAAAAATTATAATTTTATTTAAATATAATATTTTTTGTACAGCTGTACTTCAGTGCTGCACTAGCGCTCCTTGTGGTGACAAGGGGAATTATTGAAGAAGTATACCCACTTAACCACTAGTTTAGAGCATTTTTATGCGGAAGGGGTGCGATTTTGAAAAAATCTTTATTTACAAATAAAACCTTAATTAGGCGAAATCTCGAGATACTGAGAGTGACCTTGCTCTACAGCCTCACCATCTTAAGTTGAAAATTTAATGGCATCAAAGCCCCATATACAGTAATAATCTGACCAAGTTTGGTCAAAGTTTGGTTCTGTAGTTCTGGATATATAGGGTGTGAGACACTGAACACACATACGTATATACTAACATCCGGATAATTTCAATCCGTTTGTTTGGTTTTATGGGTTCCTTAGGTGTCAAAATGTCAAGATCCGAATATGTCCAAATTGGATCGATTACAATACTTTCCCTTCTACAGCTACAGCTTTGCTTTAGCGCTGAACGGGAATTTAAAAATCTAAAATATATTTGACATCCAGTCATGTTGCTTAATTAACAGAATCAAACGTCTTCGCCGAAATTTTTTCCACATTCATGTTTCCCTTATTTAAAAATATAGTATTTAAAGTTTTATTTAATTACACTGTTATATTTTTCCAGAAAGATTTGATGATTTAAAATGTTTACCTATAAGTATATGCGGTCAAACTTGTTATCGTAAAATCTGCTGATTTCAAATCCAGAGTTCTAAGATTCCAGTCTTTGTAAAGGAAGTTGCTTTTATATAAATTTCAATGCTAGACTGCGGATAGCAGTATTCTTTGGTGGTTGGGTCTCAATTAACCACATGTCTCGCGGAGTGATCGATCTGAGTGTGTTCCCTTCTGTATGTTTGTAGGTACATTTTCACTTACATTACATTACAATTGCAGCTACGTCTGGCAAGCCGTAGTAGCGGAAATTGCATTTGCCTACACGCTCACGCGCGCACACAAACACACACACACACACATCCAGACCCGGTAGTAGATGGCAAACCGGTTGGAAAAAACAAAACCATATGTAAGTATATGGTGATTATATAGTCGGGTTACCAATTAAAGAGAAGTACGTAAATATGTGAATTTATTTACACCAGAAAAATATCAAAGGAATAATGAAAATTAGGATCAAACTAAAGATGATATAGGCAGAAAGTAATATAACAAAATTTAAAACGCAAAAAATTTTAGTAGCAGACAAATATGAGTTATTAACCGCTTTTAATTATAAATAAAATTTATTTTTGAGATTTAGCTTGTAATATTTAGAAGGAAGCTTTTTTCATGATATATTAAGGTGTTATACGTGACAAATTCTCCCTTTACACTCCATTATGAAAAGCCATTATTAGGCAGTAGAAGGGAGAGGCCATTATAACTTCTAAGTCGGATATTAATTGATACCACACCAGGCTCGGGAATTTATTTAGGAATTGCTCAGTACACCACTACCTCCGCCCAACCTCTACCACCACGCCATCGAAAGCGGCAGCAAAAGCGACATTATTCACCGAAACTTTTTAATTACTTCCTCTGATAACTACCCGACCACGTTATTAAACATATTTCTTCCCTTTTTGTTTCATATAACATCACTTATAACATCGCTTAATCGATTGCGCGGTAATTTATTTAATTATGACTTTAAAATTTTAAATCACCTCTGACAGCAGATTAAAAATATGAATACCTTTTTCTGAAATAATATCGACACGTTCACTACAGAAGATAAACGGCTCCTGCAATTAAAAACTACCAAATCTATAGAAAGCAAATTATTTTCCCAAAAAGTAAAATATATTTTACATAGAAAATACCGCCGTACAATAAACTTACTATAATATTTCGTTGAAAACATAATTTAAATCCTAAACGTATAAATAAAATCCTGTAAATTGCTGCAGTGAAAATAGTCTTAGAGAGAAATTTAATAATCTAGAATGTTTATAAATGAACTATAATACAATTCTTTATTTTCACTCACTTATGAAAGATATTCGAGGCAAAAGGAATTATAAGTATTTTAGAACCCTAAATAAGGAATTTTTACTTTTATTCTATTCTTCCAGATGTAAAACTATTTATTTAGACAAAAGAAACTTATATTACCACCTAAACCAAAGGGATTTGGTTGAAATTTACACAAATATGTGAACCAGAGGAGTTGGTTTATTCAGGCTTGAATGTTAACTGTAACATTAATGTGTAAAATTAATAACGTCTTGTTATACAAAGACTAATATTAACTTACAGATAGCCTAATATATTTTCTGATATGTTTTGGACATCTTATTGACTCCTAAGAAACAATAGTGTATATTTAGATTTTCAAAAATTTATTTAATTAATTATTATGCTAAATAAATGTATTACAATATGTAAGATCTATTAAAAAACTGATTTGGACACCACATGACTCCTTGTACGCCTGTAAAATTCACATTTTTAAAAGTACATAAAGTTTTATTTCACTAGTAACTTCTTATTTTTTTGTTATTATTACTGAATTATTGTTTTACGTAAAATGGTTTTTACAGTCAGCGGTTAATAATTATTAATAAATCAATATATCTAAATTAAAAAAAAAAGTTAAAAAAAGGAAATGGAGTCAGATTCAAACTGATGTGCTTTCCCCTTGTAAGAACCAAATATTTCAATAATTAAACTTTTATTTGGCTATAACTCTGGAACCAATGAAAATAAGTACCAGTTATGATATATCGTTTAAAAGCTCTTAATGAGGGCTTATTACTGCTGTTAAGAAAAAAGGTCATATCCAAAAAAGTCCAAAATCCAATTTTTGGGGATTTTGAGCTTTTTTGAACATTTTTGGTCCAGTCGATTGCAATCAAAAGGAGAGATGCACAGCTAGATGTTACAACAGTACTAAATTAACAATTACAACATTCTATGACTAATCGTTATTGAGTTATGCGAGATACATCCATACACGTACGTACAGACGTCACGCCGAAATTGGTCAAAATGGATTCAGGGATGATTAAAACGGATATTTTCGTTGAAATCTGAAAACCGAAAATTTTCACGATTCCAGTAGTAGTACAATAAAGTACAAACAAATATATATATTAAATATATATGTCTTTTAAGGAGAGGTATTTTTACGTAGAGAAATAAAAATTAAGTTATCTCTCATGGCCCATTAATTAGGATCGGAAGGGATTTCTGAGATGATTATGCGAATCTAAAGTGGCATTTGAGCTGGAAAAAAGTAATTTTAATATAATTAGTTCAAACGCAAGTTATTTGATAGTTTAATCATGTAACATGCAAAATCAACTAGTGTATTGGATTAGTATGAATATAAACATTGTTAAAAAAATTAATTATTGATTTTCTATCTTTCTTTAATGCCTAACGTATAATTTCGCTCATAGACTGTTTTCTGTAAAATATTAAAAAAAAAACATATTTATTTTTATTGTTTGGGTTTGCAAGCTATTTAAGAAAACCTAAAAATTATGAAAAATTCCTTATGAATCGTTATTCGTTAATGTTTCTTTTTTCATAGAATTTTTAAAAAATTCAGTTTCGTTTAGGAATTTTACATCTTACTTTATATGTTAAAACATGAGGCGTTACAATTTAATAAACCTTTGATTAACTGAATGACTGACTATCATACGATATTATTTATTTTTTATTTTCTATTAGTATTCCTGATGTAATATTTTACCTCTGACAAATGACAAAAAAAAATGATCCATAGATTTGGTGGATTGAGTTATAACATGACATCTATAATTTGAAGTAATTTAGAACATGGGTGGTTAGGATTTTCACATTTACATTTTACTACGCTGAAGCAGTCGGCTGTACTTCCTGCTGTTATAAAAAAATTAACATAATATTCTTAGAGGCATTAAAAACAGTGTAGCATTTTAATAAAACAAGTATAAAGTTTAAACATTACTCATATACGGAATGTATATTTTTTTAAGAATTATATATAAGTTACAAAGGTTTAACGAATTTAAAATTTTTAAAATAAATCAATGAAAAAAAGCGTAGGTTAATAGACTACATAAAATTTCTCAAAAATAACCATAAACACTATATTAAGCCAACGGTAATTTGCTTTTGAGTTTTTTTTTTGAGATCAACCATGCAGTTAATATAATAATTTAACGTAATATTAATCTGAATATCAACATATTTTTCTTTGAAAATCGCTGCCAAATTCAAATTAATCGTATCTGATACAATTAACATTAATTTTTGATGTCGGCTTTGAAACGTAGAAAATGAATGAAGAAGCAATCGAAAAATCATTCTTTTTTTTAAATTGTACCATATTTTATTTAAGTTATTATATATAATTTAATTTGTTTTATTTGGCACTTGTTAGATTTATTAATTAAAAACAAACAAAAACATTGATTTTATGATGAAAGTCATTTGAAAAACTCAAAAAATTTGAGACAGTAAAAAAAATTTAAAGCATTACGAGTGCTGAGAAACGAAGTGATGAGACTATTGAAGAGCATGAGATAAAGTATTTTGGAATGCGAGAGTTTGTATTATATTTTATCCTAGGTTTTTCTAAATTTTTGCGTGAAAATAATCTGAATATCGGAATGGAGTGATTCTGTATAAAATTACGTTATACATAACCAATACTAAGCAACTATGTCAAAAGTAAAAAAAAAAAAAAAATAAAAATATTCGATGTTACTTAATGAAAATCCATTATAACAAAAAGAAATAAAAAAGATACGTTATTTGATTTTCACAGAATTTATTTAAAAATTACGTCAGCTGTTTCGGTCTATAGTACCGAAATTGTATTCTATGTATTCTGCTCATAATATTTGAGGACATTACTGCATACCGAAACAGTTGTCGTTATTTTTTAAATAAATTTTATGAAAATCAAATAACATGCTTTGTTTGTTTTCTTTTTGAAAATAAAAATATCTTCAAATCTTTAATAAAGACAAAGTAATTTTGTTTTTCACTTCGGTTATACGGATAAATTCTAATTGGGACAACCAAAGAAACATCCTCAACAAAAAAAATAAAAATAAAATAATTCGTCTAAATCGGTTAATTTGTTGACTAATAAATACATTAGAGAAAAGATAACAATAAACGATCAGGTACAAACCGTCCTTATTTTTTTCAGGTCAGTAGCTAAAATAGTCTTGAAACTTTTTCGCTTAAAAGAAAAGGTCTCCTATACTAATTACAGATAATTTAGGCAAATAAATAGACAATTTCCGCATATACAGGAATAACTAACTGTGACATCTTCGTCTGGATTAATAATAATACGCCTTGTAGATAATAAAAGATTTCATAAAAATTAAAAAAAAAAGAAGTATATCAGTTAACACGTTTTTTACAAAGAGAAGATATCATACATAGCTTACTTTCTGGAATAATATCCAAATGTAAAGGATAATTTAGTTTTCAATTTATAATCCATTTTTCTAGTTCTTTGGTAACTTACCTTTATTATACGGTTATTTATTAGCATCATTATTCAATTAATAAAGAAGAATGTAAAAGTTAAATTATTAAAAAAAGCTCGTGTGTACTTATGTATGCGCGTAAGAATTCTTTGGCGTGAATAAAAAAATAATATTTTTACGCATTCTAACAAATTTGAACCGAGTGATACAATTGAAAGACGACATTAAATACCACGAATAAAAGTTTGAATAAACAAAACTTTAATTATAAAAACTTCAACAATTTCTCCTCCACTATGAATCATGAGACCTTGCCGTTGGTGAGGGGGCTTGAGTGCTCAGGGATACAGAGTAGCTGGACCGAAGGTGCAACCATATCGGAGAGGTATCTGTTGAGAGCCAAACTAAGGAATGATTCCTGAAAGAGGGCAGCAGATCTTTCAGTAGTTTTTAAGGGCGTAGGTCAGGACGACTTAAACGGCCATATCAACATCACTCAATTCTCTGAGTATTGCTCAGCTAGCAATTAAAAGCAATTAAAAACTATAGCTGCTTTTTTTCCAAGAAAATGTAGCTCTCTGCATTTTCATATAACAATGATGGAGGCGCCTTCGTTGGTAAAATATTCCGGAGGTAAACTAGTTCTCCGTTCGGATCTCCTGGTGAGGACTACTAAAAAAGGGGTCACCAGAAAATTAAAAAATAAGATTCTACGAGTCGGGGCGTGGAATGTTAGAAGTGTAAAAATGGTTAGTAGGTTAGAAAATTTAAAGAGCGAAATGGGTAGGATAAATTTAGATGCAGTAGGAATTGGCAAGGATCGGTGGGAAGAGGATAACGACTTCTGGTCAGGTGATTTCAGTATTTCAAAATGCATAGTGATAAAATCATTGTAATAAGGATAAAATCAAAACCTAAGCCGACAACGATTGTTAATGTCTATATGCCTACAAGTGCCCATGATGATGAGGTAGAGTGTGTATATGAAGAAATTGACGAAGCAGCTAGACACATAAATGGGAAGAAAATTTAATAATTGATGGAGATTGGAATGCAAATATTCGAAAGCATTGGAAAACTACAGCTATTTTTTTTCTTCAAGAAAATGTGGCTCTCTGCATTTTCAAAAGCAATAATGGAGGCGCCTTTCCTTGTAAAATATTCCGGAGGTAAAATAGTCCCCCGTTCGGATCTCCGGATGGGGACTACTAAGGAAAGGGTCACCAGAAAAGTAAAAAATAACATTCTACGAGTCGGAGCGTGAAATGTTAGAAGCTTAAAAAAGGTTGGTAGGGTAGAAAATTAAAAAAAAAAACAAATTGTTAGGGATGTAGGATGTAGAGGGTATACTGAAATGAAACAACTAGCACTAGATAGGGAATCTTGGAGAGCTGCATCAAACCAGTCAAATGACTGAAGACCAAAAAAAAACAACAATTTCAAAATTAAAGTTTTGATACAATTGGAAAAGATGAAAGCTCTTGACATTACTTTCTCAAAACTATAATACTTTTTCCAATTGATATATTAAGCCATTAAGAATCACCTAATTTGTAAATAGAAGGATGCATAAATGATAAAAAACGGAGTATAAATTCATGTTAAAATTATATTAAATCTACAGCTTAAAGCTGAGAGAATATAAAAAAATATGATGTATTAAAAGTTTAAAGTAAAACAGAAAGTAATGGAGAAATGCAACACCCTAATAAATTGACTGAAGACAAAAAATTACTTACAAAATCTATATCGAATTGTTTTGTGATTTTTTAGCAGTAATTTAAATTATTTTATTTGGCAACTTAGCAAAAATACTTATGTAATTAAAATAAGTTACCTTATGTAAAAAAATAAATTATTATGTACAACTTAATCTAATAATGCAATAACTGTTCATAACGTAACTTAAAATAAGATCATTATCCTCAAATAAATATCAACCAATCTGCCTAAACTAAATACGTTTAAACCTTAATTAATGTCGACTAAATTTACGTACATTTATTAAGCTCTTGAATTATTAATATTGATAACACTCAGTTTGCTAAGTGTGATGAAATACAAAGTAATGTCTACACTGAAATACATTGGTAGAGAACGGTAGCTAACAATCATGAACAAACTTTAATAGAAATTAGAAGAGAGGTCGGGATTATTAGAGTAAAGTGATAACTGTTGTATCAATTATACCGGTCTTGTAAAGGAGATATGAGTTTCATTAAGGTTGGGTGAAGACACGACAACATAATATCTATATCTAAGAAACAAATGATGCAGTCATGAATGATTCACGTATCACTTCACGTTGAGTACATACATCCAAAATAATTGTATTTTATTCAATAAATAAATTTTACAATTCCTAATAGGTCTAATGTATTTAAAATCTATGTATTTTCGGTTGAAATAGTTAAAACTTACGAATTATTGTAAATATTATTATGATTATTTTTTTAAATTTTGTTTTCAGTCATTTGACTGGTTTGATGCAGCTCTCCAAGATTCCCTATCTAGTGCTAGTCGTTTCATTTCAGTATACCCTCTACATCCTACATCCCGAACAATTTGTTTACATATTCCAAACGTGGCCTGCCTACACAATTTTTTCCTTCTACCTGTCCTTCCAATATTAAAGCGACTATTCCAGGATGCCTTAGTATATGGCCTATAAGCCTGTCTCTTCTTTTAACTATATTTTTCCAAATGCTTCTTTCTTCATCTATTTGCCGCAATACCTCTTCATTTGTCACTTTATCCACCCATATGACCACCCATGTGATTTTTAACATTCTCCTAAAGCACCGCATTTCAAAAGCTTCTAATCTTTTCTTCTCAGATACTCCGATCGTCCAAGCTTCACTTCCATATAAAGCGACACTCCAAACATACACTTTCAAAATTTTTTCCTGACATTTAAATTAATTTTTGATGTTAACAAATTATATTTCTTACTGAAGACTCGTTTATCTTGTGCTATTCGGCATTTTATATCGCTCCTGCTTCGTCCATCTTTAGTAATTCTACTTCCCAAATAACAAAATTCTTCTACCTCCATAATCTTTTCTCCTCCTATTTTCACATTCAGCGGTCCATCTTTGTTATTTCTACTACGTTTCATTACTTTTGTTTTGTAACGGGGATAGGGAACATCCTTGTCGGAGTCCCTTTCCTATTACGGCTTCTTTTTTATGTTCTTCGATTATTACTGTTGCTGTTTGGTTCCTGTACATGTTAGCAATTGTTCTTCTATCTCTGTATTTGAACCCTAATTTTTTTAAAATGCTGAGCATTTTATTCCAATCTACGTTACCGAATGCCTTTTCTAGGTCTATAAACGCCAAGTATGTCAGTTTGTGTTTCTTTAATCTTCCTTCTACTATTAATCTGAGGCCTAAAATTGCTTCCCTTGTCCCTATACTTTTCCTGAAACCAAATTGGTCTTCTCCTAACACTTCCTCCACTCTCCTCTCAATTCTTCTGTATAAAATTCTAGTTAAGATTTTTGATGCATGACTAGTTAAACTAATTGTTCTGTATTCTTCACATTTATCTGCCCCTACTTTCTTTGGTATTATGACAATTTATTATGAATAATTGTAATATATTGTGAATTCAAACCTATAAACGCAGTACAAAACGATAAAGAAAATTATGCTGTCACTGTATACAATGTATTTTTATTAAAATGACAGAAAGTGACACATTTCTTAAATTATATTTTACAATTCTATATCCGTTAATGAACCGATTGGCCAGGTCATCCTTAAATTAAATTTTTTACATCCAAATTGTCAAATTTA
Organism: Lycorma delicatula; assembly: GCF_047948215.1. Classification (NCBI taxonomy): domain Eukaryota; kingdom Metazoa; phylum Arthropoda; class Insecta; order Hemiptera; family Fulgoridae; genus Lycorma; species Lycorma delicatula. The sequence goes on along the minus strand of NC_134455.1, from coordinate 4,956,891 downwards.
GATAATAAAGTGTTGTGGTCAAACCAGTAATACATAAGTATGAACTTATGTATTCCTGTACACTTGTGTACGGGAACGTAAGTAGTAACAGTGAAGTGCACAAGCATCAAACTACTTACTAATCTTTCTAACAATAAAAATTTTATAGAAATATTTGCTTATTTGCTTATGGCAGTAGTAATTCACACGTAGGATATTGCCATGTAAAAAAAAATTGTAAATATTGTAATACCTAATACCGATTCAATGTTGCGTTCGTACAGATACGTATGAATCAATATTTTAAAACGATACATTTCTCGTAGTACGTTAATTATTTTTCAAATAGAAAGAGTAATCACATATTGCATTTTCGTTTTAGTTAAAGAAAACTTATAACCATAAAAAATAAATCCCATAAAACTTGCTTACATTTTTTAAATTCAACACAACAGACAGAAAAAAAAATTTGGAACGAAAAATACTTTCGCGTTATCATCGCCCATACGTACATATTATGGTAGGGCTTGTTCTTCCTCTTTTATTTAATAAAAATTAATAATAATGTTAAAAATCAGACGGGTGGATAAAGTGACAAATAAAGAGGTATTGCGGCAAATAGATGAAGAAAGAAGCGTTTGGAATAATATAGTTAAAAGAAGAGACAGACTTATAGGCCACATACTAAGGCATCCTGGAATAGTCGCTTTAATATTGGAAGGACAGGTAGAAGGAAAAAATTGTATAGGCAGGCCACGTTTGGAATATGTAAAACAAATTGTTAGGGATGTAGGATGTAGAGGGTATACTGAAATGAAACGACTAGCACTAGATAGGGAATCATGGAGAGCTGCATCAAACCAGTCAAATGACTGAAGACAAAAAAATAAAAAATAAAAAAAATAATATGTATAACGTTTTGCAATATGAAAAAAAAATAGTGTGATTAAATAAAAAATCTGTGTATAAGATCTAACAAATCTATAATATATCTTAGCATTCTTAAACCAACGATTACTCCGTTCGGAATTGTCAATGCCTGGATCGCCAAGATACGCTGTCCATTAATACTACAAACATCTAAAAGTTGGCTTTAATATTTCAGTAAGATAGCAATAATTCTAATATATAATAAATTAATTTATATACTATTTTACTAAAAAAAAATACAAACCTTACATGCTCTGCATTTAAATCGTCACATAAACATGATATAACGTCTTACACGCCGCTTGTAATAAAATTAACCTGACAGACGACAAATTTTCAAATTAAGTAGTTCAAGTATAAGTAGTTCATAGGTATTTGTAACTATGATTGTAATGTATGAGAATATTCACTATTCTTGTTTTGTTTTTTTTGTTAATCACGGTTTGTTTACAACACTATTCAGTTCTTACGTGACTTCTATTATACCATCTAAAAGTATAATAATAATCAACTAAATTATTTGTTATTGCTGCAATAGCCTTTAATAATCTCGTTAGATTTATTCATACTATAATGAGCTTCAAATTTTGATTTATATCTTATTAAAAATTCTATTATTATGATTTATCAAAGATAAAATATCGATACAGGTGAAAATATTTTTATTAACACAGAAATAACGATTAAAAAAAAGATAAGAATTTTTAAAAGTTGTAAGCTTATTTTTACTTTAGTAAAACTTCTTTTGTTTAAGTGATATCGTTTTTCCCTATGGTCTTCGTACTTTTTTTGAGGTGCTGGTTTACATTTCGGTGTATGATATTATTAAAAGAAAAATTTAAGGGATAAATAAGTTTATCATTCGTAGATAATTTGTGAAGAATAAAATAATAGGATTTTTTATCGGAGGAGGAGAAAACTTTTATAGGCACCATATGGTCTCACACTCCATAGTACATGGGACTCTCTGTTGTGAGCCTACCCACTCCCTCAACAACCTGAGATGCCGGGTTCACCTTACGATATTATCACAGCGTCCCATGTGACTTGTCTCCATCCGAGCCTCTATTGTTGGCCCCACGCCTCGAACTTGTCAGGACCGTGGTTTTTTTTTAACTTCGACTTTTTGGGGCTAGGGGCCTGTTCCAAGAGAAACTCAGAGGTAGTTATTCACTGCTAGACATCTTCGACCGACTTCTTTTTTCTTGTATTTTAATCCTGCCTCCCGGAACCAGACCCGCAATTAAGTATTATTATGGTTCCGGAAGGTGCCTTCGCCACTAGTCGGTAGATGAGGGAAACGCCATACCCATCTCAGCTATGGCGTTCGCGGCCTCCAGCAATCGGAATTCAATCTTTGTGCTTCACTTAAACGGTGACACCCCCGAAAGGGCAACACCGCCGGGACTCAGTTTTTTAGCTCAGGGGCTCGAGAATCCCTGCACTTCATCATCAGTACCCACTTATGCAAGCACGGGCAAACGGCAGCTCCGTATGGAGCTGTATCTCACCTCTGCGCTTCCCGAATTTTCATTTGAAGTATTCCCAACACAAAATCCCCCACAGTGTTGAAGTTCACTAGACTGCGTAACATCGTTCCAACGATCGTGTATACCTCGAGATGCCTAGTTACGGAAGTACAGTCGCGGCGTTCTCCTACCCACCTCGGGTACTGGAAAATCATGTGCTCTGGCGGGCCCAAACCTCAAAATAGGGGCAAAAGAAGTCTTCACCTCTTTTTTGTCCAAACAGGTATGAACGAAAGAAGTGACAACTCACCATTCCGCACACAGCGGGTTTTCTAGCATTTAAATCGCCTCCTACAAAGACAGTTTTTGCCAACTATCTACCTATCTCCACCATTATACCGTCCTGGCAATCCTCGAAAACATCGAACGAACAGTTCGACGAGATATAGTAACAAAAAAACAGGCCCATCGGACTCTCTAGCCAGGCACGCTCTGGGCCGCTGCCTGAGAAAATTACCGGCAAGGCACCAGAGACCTCAATAACGGCAGCGCTGCTCTCAGAATCACAGATTCACTAATTCGCAGCGGATAATGGCATATTTGGCTTGATGCACACCATGAAGTCGGCTTTTCCCCTTCTTGTGACTTCTTAGACAAGTCATAGACCCTCCGGGTCCTGTTTTTATTTATTTGGAGGAATTTCATTTCCTATATTTATGGCACTCTATTCTACCAGTTCTGTGGCATGTAGCTTTGCAGGGTGCTCATCTTTGTGCTTCTTTGCACAAACATGAGGACTCAGACCTTGTTGTTTCAACTGTGGAAGGTCAACCTGTGGCCGGCCTTGCCACAGTTGAAACAAAGCGCTGAGCGGTCAAGGCCCTTGCACTTTAGAGGCCAGACAGCCCGTACTCCTGCATCTAAAACACTTGGAATCTTCCTCCTGTCTGGCAGGACAGCAGCTGATCCACCTGATTTGGATCCTGCCCATTGCGCGAAGCTTACGAACAGCGTCCACCGGCAGCGCCACGATTGCCTTCTGAGTTTTACCAAAAGCCGGCCTGAGAGACGTAACCGACACCGGGGTTTTGTTCCGAACGGCACAAGAGACGCCGGCATCTAAGTCCTTCAGGAGGATTAAAAATTTTTATCGGCCTTCCCTCTGAAAGTCCCATCAGCACTCGCAACCTCTTTCCGTAAACTCAATATATTATCGCCTCCTTATCGGGAAATTTGTGCTTAACTGACCTCAGGAAATTAATGAAGGACAGTATGTCGGTGCTAGACTTGATAATAACAGTTTTAGCAGCGACTTTTACGAGAGGCACTATATCTAGGGTGCTTTGGCTTGCTTATATGCAAGAGTGGGTGGGTCGGAGTTCCTAAATGATGACATGGGGAACCCTGAAGGTGTGTGCAGTGGGCGCGGATCGCAAAGGATATGCGTAAGGCATGTCTGGAGTATGTAGGTTAGGGCCGGGGAGGTCAGCCCTCCAGCGGAGGAGCGCGTCGGAAGAGGAGGTCGGCGTGTCCCTACGAGACACGGGGACACCCCTGTTGGGAAAATCCTCTGGTGGGGGTAAGATAGCGAGGGTAGACACTGCTACCACGGCATCCTGTGCGACCGAGTATTGTCTAAACGGCAGAAGCCAGTTGCGTTAGGGGTGTAAAATAAAATTCAAAAATCAGATATTTTTAAATGGTATTTCTTCCTAACAATAAAAATTATTTTTTATCGACTTATTTATTATTTATTTGAAGGAACTTCCTTTCATTATTAATAACAATGAAGTAAAGTAATTTTAAAGATACAAAATTTAAATGACAATATTCTTCAATTTTAGTTTTTATTTATGGTAAAATTTATTCTCAAGCTGAAACATATGTTTTAGCGCTAATTTTTATTACACTAATATGGACGACTTTATAATTAAATTTTTTAACCGTGTTTAGTAACTCATGTAATTAATAATAATTATTGTTAAGTATAATATATTACTATCCTCGTTTTAGTACTTGTACAAAATAAAATTCATCAGGAAGTAAAATATATTATAGTTTGTTAAACTTTAAACTAGATAATGTTGTAGATCAAACTGAATTTCTGTTTTATTATACATAAATTTCAATGGATGTATTATTCTGTATACGTTTAATATAACGAGGGAATTATCAATGTTGTTCTTAACAATTTATAACGTTCATAAAATTTGTAGTATACTAAGAAATATCTAATTAACTAAAACGGTAGTTAAGTATTATAATCGATTCATTAACTTACCCCATCTGTAGAGCGCAGTGATAAAAATGTACATTGTTGAATAGGTACCTAGAACAAATACGCAGTTTATTAGAATACGCTTTTAAACTTATTAGAATAGGAGCTTAATTATATTTAACTGTAGTAAAATATAAAGAATGCATTGTTAGAATCCGATAGAATCACGCAGTGTAGACGCAACATTATATTACATACATCTCTAATTCACTTTATGAAAATTAAATACTTCAAGAAGTACTTTATCGTAATTAAATTAAAAGTTTATTAAAGAGATTAATTTAATTTATTTAATGCTATGAAAAAATAAAACTTTACAGTAACTAAAGATTTTCATATAATTAAAAATAGTTGCTGAATTACGTATAATAAGTATAAAATTAAATTACATTGAAATACGAATATGCTAGCAATTTATATTTCCCTTTAGTTATGTCGTTTAGAATAAATGTTCCATTTAATCAAATAATACGAGTGAAACAATGTCTCTAAAGGATTTAAATGAAGGAATTTTTATATTCTTGGTAAAATGCTGAACAACATCGTAAGCTTTATTTCTTGTTGTTTATTTTTAGTTTTTTCAATTATTCCAAACGGTATTATAGAAGAACCCGGAATAAACTCGCTGAAACGTAATTTTACTAGAACTGAAAACTGTTGCGTTCATTTTTATTGGTCTGCTGCAACAAGGGAATAAAGAAGTAAACAAACAAATGAATTTCGGCAGGCAGCAACATGTGAGGAGGTCACGCTGTCCTCCCCGGCCTTAATCTTCCAAATGATGATGACTAGCACGCGTTTTCTTTTCTCCCACGTCGACGATCGTACTCCGTTTCATGTAACGCTGCGTATCCCGCCCGCCGTATTTTTTTCAACCCGACACCATCTTCCAGACCGTCATAAAACTGAATCACCGACATTATCATTGTGCCGCTTGTGTTCTATCTTTGCGACTCGCTTTCAAGAGACGACGTTTTTATTTTCATAATTTCTGAAACATGATGCTATTGTATATCGTACACGCTTCAAAAATATTTCATCTCGAGGGCGTTAAGTGCATGATTTCAAAGAGGAAACTGCTATAACGGGACGAGTCCATTTCCAATGATCAAATTCACTCTCGACAACAATAAAAGTATTATAAATATTACACTCCATTGAATTTACAATATTTTATTGCATTATTACTTTTATTTTACTTTTTTTTTATGGAAGCTATTTATAAAAATATTTTAGCAGAAAATGTATTTTTCAAATGGATGAAATTTAAAAAAATTGCCCGGTTATAACTGTTTTTTTTTTTCTGTTTAGATAATTCTTCAGAGGATGAGGATCTAAGCCTTAAAATTTCTAACGTTATCCAGCCCATTTAATTTTCAACACTTATTTTATAATACTACATTTCAAGAGTGTAGTACTTTTCACACCCCTTTCATTCTAGAGCTTCTGTTGTTCTTGTTAGTATCCAATAGACGTTTTATTATTTACGAATATTTTTTTTAGAATTTATTTTGAATTCCTAGTTCCTTAAATAATATTACCAACATTTTGCTTGAAACTTTTCCTAAATTGAGCTATTTTATTTTTTAATGATTTCATTAGTCAGTCATCTTTTGAAATTTTAATGCCTAAATAACAAAATACCTCATCTAACAGAAGATTATGTTTTTTTGGTTTTACGTTTAGGTCCTACACCCAAAACAACAATACTTGACTACACTGCTACAAATCCCCCCCCCCCCAACAATCATTTCCAATTTATACATTTTTTATGAAAATTTCATTTTGTTTTAAATTTTATGTAACTATAATAAAAAAAGTAAGAAATAAATTTAGGCTCACACCATTTCAGTTAGCAAGATATAAATTCTGGGCTTAAAAAAATATATATAGCAAATAAGACAATAGATAGACATTAAATCTACAATACAATATTTATGAGAATGACCTAAGAAAAAAACCATTTCAGTGATCAGAGCTAATGAAATCTATGTAGGTTTGTCACAACAATTCACAACGCAAATGGAAAAAATTTTACATCCAATATTTTACATCGCTAAATTTTTATCTATCCCTTTGTAATAACATTATTCAAAAGGAGTTCTTTGACATGGAGAAATCGAAAAAATAAATAATTTCTAATGAATGTAGCAGTTTTTAAAAATATTTAAAAAATCTATAATTCTTTTATCTATAATTATTTCGATCTGATAGTGTTTAGAAAAAAAAACAGTCCATGCTCATACGCATAACATATCCTCTAGACTGAGCCTTATATTTTTGCCCATCTAAATTACAAGATTATTCCATAAATTAAATGTATATCTGGAAATCACCAATTATTATACAGTAATGTAAAAGTTTATAGTTTTTGGTAATAAGTTAGGAAACTTTGAACGAGGCAATGCATGAAGGTAAACTGCTGAATAGTTGAAATTTGCAGTATTACAGTATGAAGTTTTTTAATGAAAAAAAGACTCAATAAAATCCCTTTGCATTTGGGAATCACTATCATAGTGAGATATCAAAACGTGTCTAGCCTAGCTGTACACATACCTTAAGACCTGAATTCGGGTCTCATAGCAGCCAACCTATTAATATAATCAATCTTTCTTAACCATTTATTGTTATTTATCTGAAATGAAAGTTTTTCTAAGTAGAAAATCAACAGAAGTCAGTAAATAATTTTATATTTTTATGAAACGCTTCATATTTTCAACAGATCTTAACAACACGTTTATTAATTTTTTAAAGTTTTTTCTGGGTCGTTGCTTTGATCTCGAAATTCTAATTTTAAGCATTCATTTATTTCTGCGTATTAAAGTAAAAACCTAAACGTATAATCTATAATTTTTGTTCATTTTTTCTGTTCTAGAGATCTGATTTCATGATTAGTTTTTACCAAGAATAATTGATTCTCATTCAGAATTATCAATAAGTGTCATCAATAACTATTACTTTCTAATTTATTTCAGATCCATTTTCCATGTAATTCTTTTCTTTTATAGTAAACATAAAGGTAACACAAAAAAAATAGTAATATCACGTTCGTATTTAATGTTTTATTTAAAGAGGTTTGATGGATTAAACATTACCACCGTAGATTATTATGTTGTTATCTTTTGATGTATTCTAAAAAATCATAACATAAAAAGATATAGAAAGAGGTAACAGAAAATTCGATGTCACTTTTTAACGCAAACTAAAAAAAACACAAATTTTTGTAAACTGTACATTATTTTCCGCTTAATTTTATCCGTTATATTTTACATAACACTAAGGATATACACTTTTTAATGAAAGAGGATTAAATCGAACCCCCTATTGTTTAAATTATGAAGCCCGTTATCAGGTTACTGTTTAATGTTGCTTAAGAATAAAGGGGCGTTATTAATAAACGTATATACATGCGAAAAGACCGAAAGTGAAAGCGACAAAGCAAATACCATTATTTAGTGAGAAAGAGAAAGTTAATGAGTCGTACAAAGAAGACTAATTTCTCTGTCCTGCTTTACCAGGACCATCGATCCTTCTTCAGTCTTCTCACCTCGCACTTTATTACAGACTCTAAATAACAACCGCACTTCTCTTCTTCGGTCCATATAAGTCACAGACGTCTTTATTAAAGCAGTGCCTAAATTTATACGAGTGGCTGACTCTATTCTTAAACCTTTAAGCTGCTAAATTTTCAACTACTTCTTTCAGTATACTTACTTTTTTCTTATATTTGGAAAATGAGATCTTCTTTGCTGATCAAATTTCGACAAAACCCTGAGTATTATTTTATTCGATAAAAAAATTTTTAATAACTTCTTGTTCGATATTTTTTACTTCTCTGTGCAAAGTAAAAGACGTATTATAATCGCGAAAAATTTCGGTTTACAAATTTCATCGGAAATATCCATTTTGATCATCCCTGAATCCGTTATGACTAGTTTCGGTGTGACGTCTATACAAACGTACGTATGTATTTTGCATAACTTAAAAAATTTTAGCCGTAGGATGTTGAAATTTTGGATTTAGGACTGTTGTAACATCTAGTTGTTCACCTTCCCTTTTGATTGCAATAAACTGAAATAAAAGTGTCCAAAAAACTCCCAAAACATTTGGATTTTGGACTTTTTCTTAACTAAAGTAATAAGTCCTCATTGAGTTCTTTTCAACGATATATCATAGTGTACTTATTTTCATTGGTTCCAGATAGCCAAACAAAATTTTAATTGATAAAATATTTGGATCTTACAAGAGAAAGCACATCGGTTCGAATCAGAATTCATCTCATTTTTTTTACATTTTTTTTTAAATTTAAATATGTTGATTTATTAATAATTATTAACCCTTGACTGTTAAATAGTTTTTACAATAACTAATAATTCAATAATAACAATTAAAAAAAAGAAAAAAATCAGTAGTTATTAGTGAAAAAAAGTTTTATGTAGTTTTAAAAAATGTAATTTAATAGGAATTATTTCATATGTGTACGTGTATAAATTTGATGAAACATCTGATTATATAATATTAATTGAAAATTATAATTTAGAATCTTACTATTTTTGAATTTTGTAGTTTTATTTCTGTATAATTTTATTCAATTATTCTGGAATTTCTGTTTAATTTTATTTACGTTAAAGTTAACAACAGAATGACTGAAAACTAAAACCCTAACAAGAACAATATATACACTAAGGCATACATGCCTGATCTTTACAAAATTGTAAAAAAGTCTTATCTTTCAGTTCATCACTTCTCTGATACTGTCGGACAATATTCTACCTAAGTCGAATTTGATCATCATTTCGTTTGGGTTTTTTTTTTGTTTCCAATCATTTAATCGCACTTTGGTTTGATATAATTCTTCTGACCTTAATTTGTGTACACGTTCTCTAGATTCAACAATTGTGTAACTGTCCGCTTTATTACAGAATTGGAGGACCGTATCTCTCTTTCAAATGAAATAAGTTTATATGAAGTGCAGCAAAAAATGTGTATATGTAATTTAATAGGCGTACAAGGAAGTCATATAGTGTCCACATCAGATATCTATTTCATAATATATTAGATAAGATCTAAACAAATATTAAAATATATGCCAATTGAAAACGTTCACATTTATTATCTTAGCATGATCAAAGCTATTTATTGAACTCGGTTAATAAATATTCACCTCAATTGCCCTTAAATATATCATCAGCAGATTTTTACTTGTACAAAGTAAAGCAAGTATTGTGATTGCGGAAAATTTCGGTTTTCAGATTTCAACGGAAATATCAATTTTGATCATCCCTGAATCCATTTTGACTAGTTTTGGCAGGACGTCTTTACGTCCGTATAAATCTCGTATAACTCAAAAACGATTAGCCGTAGGATGTTCAAATTTTGAATTTAGGACTTTTGTAACTTTTTTAGTTGTGCACCTTCCTTTTTGATTGCATTTGAGTGAATCAAAAGGGCCAAAAAACAAAAAAAAAGTAATAGATTTTGGGCTTTTTCTTAATTGCAGTAAAAAACCCTCATTGAGAGCTTTTCAACGATATACGAGGTCTGTAAATAAAGTAATGAGACTGGGTCAGAAAAACATTTTTGTTCACAATCCAATTACCTCTATCACCTTCGAAAACAGTTCCCTTGGGAAACCACGCAACGCTTCAAACGGTTTTCCTAATCTCCATAGCAGTAATTGATCTCAAAAACCGGAATATCTTTCAGATGGTTGGTTACATTTTTTTTTAATGTTTTCTACTGTCCCAAAATGGTGTTCTTTGAGGTGTATTTTTTAAGCCAGGAACTTTTTTTTTGAGTCAGAAAACTCGTTAATTGAGAGTGCAGTGTGACAAAGTGCATTGTCATGATGGAGCATCCAATTGTCTTTGATGACTGATCTCACGCGAGCGACTCTTTTCCGCAGTCTCTCAAGAATTTCTCAGTAAATATATTGATTTGCAGTCTGTACTGTAGACAGAAACTCCTTACGGCCAATACCATTACTATCGAAGAAACAAATACCAAGGTTTCTGATTTTTGATTTGCTCATTTTGGTTTTTTTTTTGGTCGTGGTGAGTTTGAAGTGTGCCACTCCTTCCTCTGGCTTTTTGTTTCTGGATCGTATTCAAATATCCATGATTAATCAACAGTAACAAATTTTTTTAGAAAATCAGGATCAGTTTCGATTCGCCGTAAAAGATCGCGGCACACTTCCACCCTGTTTTTTTTTCTGTTCAACAGTGAGGTTTTTTGGGACCAAAATTGCACAAACATTTTTCATGTCCAATTCGTTTGTCAAAATTTGATGTACTGTGGTACGGTACAAATTCAATCGTTCTGAAATCATTCTGACAATCAGCCACCGGTCGTATCGTATCAAGTTTCTGATTCGTTCAACATTGTCGTCACTTTTTGACGTTAACGGTCTTCCAGAGCGTGGATCGTCCGCAACTGATTTTCGGCCATCTGAAAATGCTTAAAACATCTAAAAACTTGGGTTTGTGACAGAGCGTCATCTCCCTACGTCCTTTTCAATTTTGAAAAATTTTCAGTAGTATTCTCACCGAGTTTAACACAAAACGTGATTGCACAACGTTGATCATAATTAGTATCGCTATCACTCATGTAACGCACAACAAAAACTCGTTTCACGAACAGTTTGTTTACGTCTCACGTGGCAACAATATATTAAAAATATTAATACCTAATATAAATCAGCTGTTCATATAACCATATGTTTAATAGTAACTTTACAATGTTGCCACTTTGGCTGCCAAAAAAAAACTAATCTCATTACGTTTTTGTAGACCTCGTATCATAAGTGGTACTTATTTTCATTGATTCCAGAGTTACAACCAAAAAAATTTAAATAATAAAATTATTGGATCTTAGAAAACTTTTGGCACATAGGATAGAGTTAAACTTCATCTCCTTTTTTTTAACATTTCTTTTTTTTTAAATATATTGACTTATTAATAATTATTAACCTCTCATTGTAAAAAATATATAGAATAATTCAATAAAAAAAAAAAAAAAAAAAAATATGAAACGTCATTAAAAAATTAAAAATGTAATTTTATAGGCGTACAAGGAGTACACGTGGTGTTCAAAACGATTTTTTTTTATAAGTTAGTATTTTGAATAAATCTTTATATTAATACTACCAATTTACGACTGTGGTTAATAAATAATATTTATTTCAGTATTATACTATTTTAACAGCCGATATTACTGCTGTTCGTAACATAATGCTGTCAGAAACAAAATAATCTTCTTTTCTTAATCTACAATATTGCTGTTAATTTTTTTGACACTATAGCTTGGGGGGTCTTAAAACAAATTCATTCAAATCCAATACTCTCTATGTGTTAATGCATATATATATATATATATATATATATATATATATATATATATATATATATACAGAGAGCGATTTACGAAGAATAAAACAAACTCTTAGGACATCTTCCACTGGTAAAAATAAGGAAGAAAGCGCGTATAAAGGTTCGGAAGGCTAACGAAAGATTTCACCCTGATTTCTACACCTACGCTAAAATTAAGCTAAACTGTAATTCTTGGCACCCAAATTAGAGGTAAATTTAGTCGTTTTATATGAAATCTGACCTAAAAATTATTAAAAAAAAATTGTCCCATAACTGTTTTTAGTAATTTTTGAGAAATCTGTCTTAAAAGACAAAAGATTGGAATCAAAAAACAAACTAATTGTAATAAACACATAAATGTTTTGAACAAATCAGAGAATTTGATTCTAAGTAAACAGGTATGAAAAAAGTTCACAGAAAATTAAATACAAACGTAGGAATTTTGAAGTTTATTTAAAACAAAATATATCAAAATTTAGTAGATTTTAACTATGTATTAAACGAAATAAAGTGTTTAATTTGTTATTTTCTTCGTGAATCATTTTGTATATAGAAAATTATGGACTGAATTGATAACCTTGTTAAATTGTTTAAAATCTCTTACAACTATAATTTAATTTAGATACAGGCATTATTTTTAAGCAATGTACTAAAATTAATGGGTTTTTATTTAACTGTCATTAATGGGTATTTAATAGATTATTAGAAAGTATGCCAGTTTTTTATAATATTAATTTTACGTATAATGTGGCTACTGTAAAAATACATTAACTGCTAATTCATCTTTCAAACATTGAAACGTTTTAACTACGATTAGTTTATTAGCAACAATAATTAACGGATGATATAGGGCTTCCATTTTACTGATGAAATTTATCAGACGTTTAAATTTATTTCATAACCAAAAATTAATCAATTACTATAATAATAATAATAATAACGCGTTTAATTATTATCTTTTCTAATTAACTTTCTTAAACTTGTTTCAAATATGGGCATAGCCTACTCTAATTTGTACTCGACTTATTACCAAAATCTATTAAAAATTGCTAATACTTGTATATTATTTCATAAAATACTTCCATTCTTCCTTATTGATGTAACTGAATAAAATTTCTGAAAAAAATTTTTTTTTAAATATTACTTACATAATTATTTTTAAAAAACATGACTGTTTTACTATTTTATAAAATAATTTTAATTTTTTTAATTAATTAAAAATGTATCTAAAATTTAGTAAAACTACCGAATGTCAAACGGCAAAACAAGATAGTTTAATAAAATATTTGAATCCAGAAGCACGGCCTTAAGAAATCGTAAAACATTAGGCAACAGAGATATATTGTTGGTTAAGGTATTTCGTAGGCTCTAATTTCAACTTACGACGCAATGCCCCATCAAATCAACAAGGATGTGGTGCACCATTACTCGGCAATCGCAACGAACAGAAATGGGTACATCCGTTTGAGTCATCAGATATCCATGAGTGTGGCTTGTGTGCCCTATTCGCAAAAGATAAATAATAACCTCCTGACAACGGTTGTTTCTACATGAAGAGTCTCTGGTGAAACAGTATTCTTAACTGGACGAAGTTTACTGTTGATGGTAGAATTCGATTCACTTGCCATCGTGAATCACCCTCTCCAGAAAACAGACAAGATCGTTGCGAACAATGCGATTATTCAATAATCGCATTGTTTCAAACGATCTTGTCTGTCCTGGAGAAAAGCGGCTTATTCTGCAGAAGTTCACGGTTGTGTTACGCGGAGTCATTTCAGAGCTGAAGACTGTACATCACAGTCAATAGTATTTTCTGGAGTACATGTCATTAATCGCCTGCAAGGCAATCATGATATCTGAATAGACAAGTAGTGTCAGAATATCGGGCTAAGTATTTTTAAGGCCTTGTTAATAGTGTACAGCTCCACGACGAAAACACTGGCGATGCTGTGAAGGCCAAACATGTATGTTCTATTAGCAAAGAAAAAGAAAAAAAATCCACCAACAGAATTATCTTGCCTAGAGCCGTCTGTATAAATTTTAACGTCAAGTTTGACGCTATGATTAATATCAAGAACTTTTTTCGTAAGATTCGTGTCCTTTTTATTATAACGATCTAGACTAAAGTAATAATTCACGAGGGAAGGCCGCCAAGGGAAGAAATAACGTTGAGTAACAGGAGGTAATTGTATATTTAGAGATAAGAAAACCCGATGAGCTCTGATGGCTAGAAGAGCAGTAGATATTGGTCTTTCCTCATACAGATTAACAGGATGGTTAGACAATACCGCTTGATTGCGTTTTAATGTGAGCTACATTGAAGCATAGTATTTACTTCCGTCTATTCCAAAGATGTAGCTCATCCCTGTCTATTTATAGACTTACAACAGGGCTTGAGTGAAATGCACGATAAATGAATGAATGCATCGTGCATCTTTAGAGCGGTAGCCTGTGATGCCGAATAATTCACGCACCCATAGTCTAAGCGGGAATGGATCAGTGTTCCGTTTCCACTTAGAAGTAACCCGGTGAAAACGCAACATACATACTCGATCAGAACCCCAACGGTTGTTATATAGAAGTTATCTACCATTTTTAAACATTTTATCTTCAGCTCCTTTGGATGGTTTACCCATGTTAGTCGTTGGTCAAACAGCATGTCTAAAAATCTAACCCGCATGAATACTTCCACCGGTTCACCATGATGAAACAGTTGAGGGTCAACATGTTCTCTCAAGCGTGAAAAGCATTTCGTTTTCTCTCGAAAAAATGTGAATCCAGTCGTTTTACACCACAATCGTAAACGGATTATTGTGTTTTAGAGCAGTCTTCTTTTGCCAGCAGCTAAAATTCTAGACACGTAAATCATCTACAAATAAAGAACATATAACGGGATTTCACGTGCAGTGTGTTATATTATTTATGGCTACGGCAAACAAAGTAAGACTTAGGATACTTCCCTGTCGTATCCCGTTTTCTATTGTAAAATTTTCAGATACCGTCGTACCAATTAAAAGGTATGTTTAATTCATTTCGCTAGTCTCTCTCTAACCAAAAATGGGATACTTTCTACCTGCAAGGGTTATACCTCATAAACTAAGGACAGTAAGATGATGTGATAGAAACTGAAGTAGACTAGTTTCTAAACGTCTTCGCCACATCAGTTGGCACGGTGACGAAGATGCCGTTGATTTCCGGCCCGATCGGCTGAGAGATTGTCATGATCCACATGTAGAACAAACTTTTTTCCATACAAGTGACGATGGTGTTGTCCGTGAAATGGATTTGACATAATTCAGCAACGATTTCCGTTTAGGAAACTAACACTTGACGACATACGACAAGAATGAGGGAAACGTTTGAGGAATAATTGTTATTTATTCGTATATTATCGAAACCACGAGAATAACTAACACGCCAGAGAGCGAATGGCTAGACGGGAAGGGCGAGCGAAGAGAAACTTGATCTGCTAATTTTCTAATAATAAATTTAAAAAAATTAACTTATGATTGTTCATTGCAACGTTATGTTGTTTTAATATTCTGATAATACCTTTATGTTTTTTTTTTAATAACATACATTTTTTATTTCATTGTACAAAGTAATGGCAGTATTGTGATGGTTTTCAATAATTTCGGTTTTCAGAATTAAACGGAAATATCCATTTAGACCATCCCTGAATCCATTTTGACTAGTTTCGGCATGACATCCGTACGTACGTATCTCACGTAAATCAAAAACGTTTAGCCGTAGGATGTTGAAATTTTCTATTCAGGACTGCTGTAAGATCTAGTTGTGCACCTCCAATTTTGAGTGCAATCGACTGACCCAAAAGTGTCCAAAAAAGCTCAATATCCAAATATTTTGGATTTTTTACTTTTTCTTAACTGCAGTAATAAGCCCTAATTGAGAACTTTTCAACGATATATAATGTGGTAGTGGTACTTATTTTCATTGGTTCCAGAGTTACAGCGAAATAAAATTTTAATTAATATAATAATTGGATGTTACAAGGGTAAGGCACATCGGTTCGAATCAGACTTCTTCTCCGTTTTTTTAAATTTTTTTTCTTTTAATTTAAATATATTGATTTATTAATAATTATTAATCTCTGATGGTAAAAAACTTTTACGATAAATAATAATTCACCAATAATAGTAAAATAAAAAGAAAAAAATCATAAATTATTAAAGAAATAAAATTTTATGTACTTATAATACATATACTATATATTATTTTTATACTTATAAATAATGTGTATATGTAATTTAATAGGCATAGAAGGAAGTCATATGATGTCCAAAAAATCACATTTTTACGTTTCATAAAATTATTCTCTTTGGATAATATTTTATAAAATATTCATGACCTGTATATGTTTACGACTTGTTTTCGTGAATCTGAGAAATTATATTCTCTAACCAAAATAATACATCAAATATATTACTACTACAAATGTATAAAGTAAATTTATAGTAAAATATACTTGAATATACTCGTATATAATATTGGTATTATTTAATCGTTGTTAATTAATTATCAAGACTAATGTATTTTATCTGAAGTTGGACTATATGTAAAATACATAAGACCGTACACTGTGTGATATTTAACTAAAAACCATTACAATTTTTCTCTAATAAAGTTTATACAGTTTTTATTTTTTTTCATATCCTCCGCGCTTTAAAATATCTAATTCAAAAATGGAATAATCTCGACCCTTATATGGTTATAAAGCTTGTTTTCTATGTTACTGTTATTAATTGTGTTTTACAAAAGAATTAAAATAGATATGTTTGAGTACTAAAGATTTCCTTGTGAAAAAGTTACTTGACTTCTCTGTAACTGGATACCTAAGAGAATAATAACAATCCTTTTGCAAGGATTATTACAATCTGGAAGGCCCTGTTATATGATACATCCACGTTTTGCTTTTCCCTACGGCATTAGGATCTTCTGGTTATATTTATAAAATTTTTTTCAATTTCATCTTTACATGTCAATAATCACCAAATATGACTTATTAACTTTCAAATTCTTTTTAAATCTTCAAAGCATTTTATGATGCTGTGATAAGCAATATAATTGTTTTTATTATATATTATTATTTGATACTTGTATCAAGATAATTTAGTAGTAATTTTCCTTACCGATAAAAATGAATTCGCATTTTGTATCTACGAGTATATGCCGTCTACAAAATAAATCCTGTAAGATTTACAGATTATAAGGTTATCAGTATAGTAATAATTGAAATGAATTTTTATTAATAGCTAATTCTTATTAATCCTCTCTTGGAGCTAGTTTCAGAAATATTTAATAAGCAACTGAACTGGACCCTATTTGCAAAAAAAAAGATATTTGACATAATAATACAAAATGAAACAATATTAAATTTCACAGGAGGAAACACAATTAAACTATAAATACAAAACAGAAATTATCTTTCCGCTTGACAGCGATACTAGCAAAAATGGCGACTGCTGGATAGAAAGCAGCTTTTTGTGTTTTACAGTTTAGTCCTGAATGTGAATATGTAGAATACTGTTCAACGCGCGTTCCCTAGAAAGTTTAATTGTGATCTTCCAAGTAAGAATAACATTCGTCGATGGTACAAAGTTTGAAACGGCCGGTGTAAAGGGAAGAGTATGGCACGATCAGGGTACCTGAAGAAAATGTTGAACGTGTCAGATAGTCAGTCATTCCTGCGTAGTTCTTAAAAATTCTATTAGGTGGACCAACCACCATCTAGAGATATCGGTGATGACAGTGTGGAATATTTTAAAGAAACGCTTACATATGCGTCCATACCGTTTACAGTTGTTAGAGGCTTTGAAGGCTACCGTCTACTCTGTTCATACCGACTTCGCGATCGAAATGTTACAGCAAAAGGATGACGACATTCTATACGGTAGAGTGTTTTGTGATGTTATAATTTAATCTTATTGGAAAAGTTAACATACATAATGTCCACATCTAGGGGTCAGAAATTCCTCACGAACTCTTACAATGTGAAACGGACTCTACAAAATTAAATATTTTGTGTGAAATATCCATAAGGCAACTTTACAGCCCGTTTTTTTTCGCTGAAGCAAGAATAACAGAATTACTAATTTGTATATGCTACGTGCAAGGCACTTTTCTCAACTGCTAGATGGACAGAGAACTTTATTTGGCAACAAGGTGGTGCCTCTTTATTAACATAACTCTGTATGGGATTCGATTAAATGTCGTTTTCCCCAGCCACTGGATCGGTCAGCATGAACGATGATACAGCCTGTTTCCAGTATTCTCCATCCTTACCCGATCTGACAGAATATGATCTTTTCCTTTGTGTTTTTATAAAGGAGCCTATGTATGTACCTCACTTACCTACTGATCTACTTGATTTGAGTCAAAAAATTGAAGCAACTGTTGCTTCCATTACTCTAGACATGCTGGTTAAAGTATGGGAAAAACTCTCCTATTGGTCGGATGACTTTCCTATTGGTGCGGCTTTCTTACAGTTTTTTACTCTTTTAGGCAGAAATTATAAAAGTTACTCTTTCATTTTGTTTGAATTTCACTACTGTATAACAAAAGTTAAGATTAAACGACTTTAAAAGTCCGATATTCTTTTTTGTATACTGTATAAATATTAATATAATTATCTGCATAGTGAATCCATTTATTGTTTTTAAATTTCTTTTTTTATTTAATTGCTTATATCCTAAACATTATTATGGGTTAGAATTTATTTAGTATGCAATACGTATGACAATGCGTAACATATATTACATCACTTGAGAGTACTTATTAAGTATGTGCAGTCTCATGCATAGTTTTGCCGTAATGTTTCAGGTAATTTTCACCGTTTAGATAATATTTGGAATTAACCAGGAGTTGTAAAACTATCTGTAAGAAAGTTATGTTTACCATCTATTGTAGAACTCTTTTCTTCTGCTGGAAAACAAACAAAAAATTATACTATTTGAGTATCTTCATACCTCTGAATGATAAATAAGTGATGATCCTTATCAAGGAAGGATATACTTTCCTTATACGCTTCAGTATATATAATTTATTTGAAGGGTTTATGTAACACACAAAATTTATTTACAAAAAACAGAACTCTTAGTCAATATTTCAAGTATTTTTAATAAAAATTACAGCTACTTATTTTTGCCCACGACGTAACAGAGACGTTATATGCGTTTGTGGTAAGAGGTTGTATGTGTGTGTGTGCTACTTTTTCGTCAAAAACTACTGGACCGATTTCGATGCGGTTTTTTTGTATTATATAGGTATCACTTCACAGTAGGTTTATAGATTAGTTTTACGGTTATAGGCCACCAGGGGACGCTGCAGTAGATGTTGATCTATAAAACGGTTGGACCGAGTTTGATGCGGTTTTTTGCATAACATAGATATCATCTCAGAGCAGGTTCATTGATTAGTTTTACGGTTATAAGCCGCCAGAGGGCGCTGCAATAAAACGGTTTCTTCAAAACGGCTTTTGAATTTTTCTAAGCCTTTCTAATTAATATTTTAATTTTTAATTATCCAATTTAATTTCGTCGTTAGTTATTTTAAATTTTAATCTTATTTACTTGTTATTAGAAAGAATTAAGAGTATTTTTTTTTTAAATCAGATGGGTGGATAAAGTGACAAACGAAGAGGTATTGCGGCAAATAGATGAAGAAAGAAGCGTTTGGAAAAATATAGTTAAAAGAAGAGACAGACTTATAGGCCACATACTAAGGCATCCTGGAATAGTCGCTTTAATATTGGAAGGGCAGGTAGAAGGGAAAAATTGTGTAGGCAGGCCACGTTTGGAATATGTAAAACAAATTGTTAGGGATGTAGGATGTGGAGGGTATACTGAAATGAAACGACTAGCATTAGATAGGGAATCTTGGAGAGCTGCATCAAACCAGTCAAATGACTGAAGACAAAAAAAAAGAGTATTTTATTAAATTTCCTTGATAAATTGTTTTACATTTAGAGTGGAATTAAATTTAATTATAAATTTAATTAATCCCATTTACTATTTGGAAACATTTATAAATTACTAAAACCAGATGTAGTCATCAATAGCAGTTTAAACAAAATTCTAACTATCATGGTTTATTGCCTAACTACAACTTTATTTATTTCATAATCTACAATTACAAATATTTTACAAAACTGTAGCCTAACTGGCAGCGGTATCTGAAAAAATGATACGAATACAAAATTAGTTTGTAACATAATAATTGATATTTCCAAAACAGCATGAAAGTTTTATAATATATCTTAAAATGCAGTATACTTTACAAATTTAACAAATATTTTATAAGTAACATAATGCAATACATTTTTTGTTACAGGTAATCCTAGCAGAGGACAAGATAAAGGCGGTAAAGATGGGTCCGATAAAAGTCAGGAAACAGCACCTTCAGGAACCCCTCCGCCGATTATCCGTGTGACATTAGCATCCCTAGATGAATGTAACATTTTAATTCAAAACGGATTAGATTTCTATGGTGCTACCTTTTTTCCTGCCGAGCCAGCCATTAACACAAGCCTTGTTCGGGCTGGAAGAAAATCGGCAACAGGCAACAGGTAACACCTCTAACTACTTCATCACCCCTTTTTCTCAACACAACCGACTTTAGCACACGCCCACTAATACACACATACATAACACACATCTTACTATAACATCTCATTCCTATTCTTTGCAGAACTCACAGAAAGTAAGCGTGCCTCGCATTTCACCGTAAAATGAAACGTAAAAGGTAACTCAAACAATTTCCTCGCTAAATCAGAGATCAGCAATATACACACTGTAAAGAAAAAATAAGTAATTTAATCCATCATGCACAAAAAAAATAAAATAACAAGATTCTATTAAAAATAGTTCTCTGAACAAAAATAAAATAAAAATATGAGCAACTACAATAACTAATTGGTAATAATAAAAATTCCGTATAATAATAAAAATTAATATAATTTTTATCATTAAAAGAAAATTTTATTGTTGAAACGGTAGACTAGTTGGTATTGTGGTTAGCAACATTGCCTCTTGATCGGCTGGTCACAGGTTAAATTCTTGGCAGGTACTTTGATTTTTTCATCTATCATTGTATCCGAAACATATTCCTCTTTAAATTCATACAGAAGCAATTCCGACCGAGGTAGTAATAAAAAAATTCACATATTTGAATACCGACTAGTCCACATTGAGTTACTTTTAATCATCCGACAGGTTTTACAGTATTAAGTACAAGTTTTAATATAAAGATTATCTTACTTTTATATTTTTATTTGAATCATTTCACTAGCTAACGTACTTCTCTATATTTTTTTTTTACAGTAATATCTTGACCGCGATTTTTTTGCACCATTTATTATTTTTTTCAAGTAATATAATTTTTGTCATCCTTTATTTTTTTTTACTTATCTTCCTTATGAAAGCCCTTTCTTAACCCAACTGTCTTTAAAAAACTGCGTTCCTATTTTGTTTTAATTTTTCTCATAAGTTTCACGCTATAATCTTTTCTTTTGTCAAGTACTTCTTAAAATTTCTTCATTTTTTAGTTACCCACCTAATTTTTTTAAATTCTTCTGAAATATCTCTTTTCGAATTTTTTGTTTAAATTTACGAAATGTTACAAACATTTTCAAAAGAATTAAAAATTTTTCTATTTCAATTAAAAATTGATTTGTTCTATGTTTCATTTCAAATATAAAATTGTATAAATATTCATTACTAAGCGATAAACAAGTACAAACCCAATGCGACATTCTTAAAAAAAAAAAAAAAAAAAATATTTGTCTTCTAATTTAAATAAAAACTGTCTACTGTCATTTCCACTGAAATTAAAATGAAAAAAAAAAACATGAAATAACAAGAGGGGATAATTAAAAAAAAGATTTGATATGAAAAAATACATCGCTTAGATATAGGAGTAAATAAGTTATATTTTTAAAAATATAAAGTTTTATTTATTCATAATAAATTTAATTTAGAACCCAATATAGCACAACAAGCACAGTTTAAAATGAAAAGCAGCATATATTCGTACTATGTATAAAATTTCTATTAAAGTTTGATATAAGATTTACTTCTCTTACTACATGGTGATATTAAATAAAACAAACTGTACTTTTAATACCCAAAATAGACTTAATTTAAAGCTTAAAAATCCTTTCTATTATTATTTACAAAGAATCAATTCATTTACTTACATAAATTAAAATTATCGTACAATTATTGTTGTAATTTTTATTATTACAAAAATCTTCTCTTTCCCATATTCGTAATCATTCAACGTATTCATTCTTTTTAGAAGATATTTAAATACTTAAAAACATGTAATATTAAAATATTTTCTTCAAGAAAAAAATTAAACTGAAATAAATGTTCAGTTTAATTTTTTCTTGAAGAAAACTAATTTTCCATTTCCCTAAAAAATAAATATTGTTTTTCTTTTTATAAATACTAGTCTAAACATAGAATAAAGTTTGTAAACAGTGTTTAACCATTCAAAAAGTTTCTACAGAAAGGAATTCATTTTGTAACAACACCAGATGTTAGTGCATATCCAACGAGTTATTTTCTTCAGATCTTTTTCGTTATTGAGCTTCGACAAGTAACAATTCTTTTTCTTCACGTCTCTATCTACATCTTCTTTCAGATATACGTGTGTAAAATGTGTGTGTCTATCTTTTTATCAGTCTTTCTCTCAGTTTGTGAAGTTTGCTTGTGAAATTTAAAACAAAATAATTTTCTCTCCTTCATTCACTGGAAAAGGTTTTCAGAGATTAATCAAGCTAAAGTTGAGACAATTTTTTATTCAGTGTGAGAGTAGAAAATTATTTAACATTAAATGTTTATGAGCATTTGAGTTATTCTAAGTCAATGGTTACGGTAGTAGAAACACGTTCAATGCACTTTCATGAGATGTAAAATAAATGTTAGTAAGCTGAAAATTTATTTGATAAAATCTTGACTTCTTTATTGTTTTCAGCTGTTCAGAAAGCGTTCTCTCTAATTTTTTTCTCGTACTATTTAACTACAAACACTTAATTCAAAGTCACTATTTAATAAATACTAATTAATTTCATAAGTAATTTCAGTTACTACTTAATACAAAGATTTGTTTAACAGAGCTTGAGTGAATGAAGGGATTTACCTTTCGTAATGTGCGAAAAACATCAAACACATTTCCCATCAACCGAAGTTTTCTTGTATTTCATGTCTTAGCAAAAATTTATTTTTTCCAAAAAAAATCGTTAAATTCAGGGTTAGGATTATATTTAGGAAGAAAATAGCATCCACTTCTTGATAGAACAAGATTTTTTACACTTCTTAAGGATGCCATCTAAAAATATTGTTAAGTTATTTTGAAAATATTTTATTAAATTAAAAAGCTAAAAAAATGTATTTTAAGAATCCACAAACAATTTCGATAACACTAACAGCAAACATTACTTGAAATTGTTTTTTTAAAATGTTTCTTAAGATGTACTATTTTAATCAGCAACTCAGCAAATTTATTAAAATAACTTTGCTACAAATATAAATAATCAAACAAATGAAACACAATTTCCTGCTGCTACATAAAGAAAGAAAAATAAATACAGTTTTCTTTATTTTGTTTCGTACTGTGAGGATTGAACGTAATGATACACATTTTACGGAAACCGGATTACAAAAACTCATATAAAAATAAATGCTCCATAAAAAACCTGCTTTCTATCTAAGGCCGTTTTATCTAATTCCTTTTGTGTTTTGATTCCAAACATTTGATTCATTTTTTTGTGTTTTTGTAAATGGATATAATTTTTGTTGTAAAAAGAAAAACACTAATAAAAATTGAAGACCCCTTTATCCAGTAAAAAATTAGCAGAAACCATACAAACAAAATAAATAGAAAAAACATAGGAATAATGAATCATTTTGTCAACTAAAAAAAAAAAAGAATAAATAGGTTTTTTCGTTGATTATTATTTTATTCGGTATAAAGCAATACTAACGTAGAAAAAAACGCATAAATTTTATTTTTAAAGTTTAACTAATTTTTATAATTCTTTTAATAAAAAATTTAAAATATTAATATAATATTAATTTTTGTAAAAATTCAATGAACTTTTAATAACAAAAATTAAAGTTTATTTTAATAAAAGAAAAATTAAAGAATATTTATGAATATGTATAGATAAAAGAAATACTAAATAAATAAAATGGAATGAATGTCAGATATTAAATAACGCAGGCATATTTCTGATTGAATAGAGTTTTCAATACGAATGACAGATGAAGTGATAAGAAAATAATAATTAAATTTATTCGTTATTTTTAAAAAAAAAAAAATTGTTAATTTTACAAACGTTCAGTCATTTAACGTGTTGTAGAATTAACATTATAATTATTAAAAAAAAGAAATTCATTATTTTCAGGTTTTTTTATATTCAATCTGTATTACAAGGGGCTAAATGTTATGATATCACGACATCTTCCCGATATAAAAAAAAAATATATATTTAACGGGTAGAAACCAAGGATGAAAAATCATAAAAATAAATCTTTCAATCTGCGGCCCAAAAATAGAATTTTTTAAAAGTATAAACAAAAGTGTTTATATTCTATAATTTTATAATTATTAAAAATAAATTTTAAACCTTTAAACAACAAAGTTTAATTACATCTGACTAAAAAATGATAAAGAAATAATAAAAATTAAGATTTAAAAAATTATTCAAGCATCCTGTTAATACAATAAAAAAATTCTTCTTTTTTCTTTCCTTCTATTTTTATTTTATGAACTCTTTTGAAAAACAAAAGATATTTACAGATACCTTTTTTTCATTTAATACTTTCCTCTTCAATTAATTTCTTTTATTTTGTAAAAATCCACACCACACGACCGTGGTTTCTTTTAGTTTTATGTAGTTAAATATATATTCTTTCTTTTATTTTTATCTAATTGGTTACTTTATAACCTTAATTTTCCTGATTATTAATAGTTTTCCTATTTTGATCTTTTAAGATAGAAAAATGGTAATTACAAACAAGAAAATTATTTAATAGGGAGCTTAACGTCAGCCAGGGTTTATTTTGTTATATGTTACTGATTTCATATAAAGAGTTTAAAGAAAAGAAACTGAAATCATAGTTACTATACAATTAAAAGTTATTAATTGATTAAAATTAAACAGGATATTTTCATTTGTATGTAGAATGCTAGTTATGAAGAAAGAAAAAGGAACTATCGGCAATTAAGAAATGCTATAAACAGGATGTGCAAACTGGCGAAAGAAGAGTGGATTAAAGAAAAGTGTTCAAAAGTGGAAAGAGAAATGAACATTGGTAAAATAGACGGAGCATACAGCAAAGTTAAGGAAAATTTTGGGGTACATAAATTAAAATCTAATAATGTGTTAAACAAAGATGGTACACCAATATATAATACGAAATGTAAAGTCGATAGATGGGTGGAATATATTGAAGAGTTATACGGAGGAAATGAATTAGAAAATGGTGTTATAGAGGAAGAAGAAGAAGTTGGGAGGAGGAAATGGGAGAAACAATACTGAGATCTGAATTTAAGAGAGCATTAAAAGATTTAAATGACAGAAAGGCTCCTGGAATAGACGGAATACCTGTAGAATTACTGCGCAGTGCAGGTGAGGAAGCGATTGATAGATTATACAAACTGGTGTGCAATATTTATGAAAAAGGGGAATTTCCGTCAGACTTCAAAAAAAAAGTGTTATAGTCATGATACCAAAGAAAACAGGGGCAGATAAATGTGAAGAATACAGAACAATTAGTTTAACTAGTCGTGCATCAAAAATCTTAACTAGAATTCTATACAGAAGAATTGAGAGGAGAGTGGAAGAAGTGTTAGGAGAAGACCAATTTGGTTTCAGGAAAAGTATAGGGACAAGGGAAGCAATTTTAGGCCTCAGATTAATAGTAGAAGGAAGATTAAAGAAAAACAAACCGACATACTTGGCGTTTATAGACCTAGAAAAGGCATTCGATAACGTAGACTGGAATAAAATGTTCAGCATTTAAAAAAAATTAGGGTTCAAACACAGAGATAGAAGAACAATTGCTAACATGTACAGGAACCAAACAGCAACAATAACAATTGAAGAACATAAGAAAGAAGCCCTAATAAGAAAGGGAGTCCGACAAGGATGTTCCCTATCTCCGTTACTTTTTAATCTTTACATGGAACTAGCAGTTAATGATGTTAAAGAACAATTTAGATTCGGATAACAGTACAAGGTGAAAAGATAAAGGTAAAGGTGAAAATAAACAAGAACAAAACAAAAGTAATGAAATGTAGTAGAAATATCAAAGATGGACCGCTGAATGTGAAAATAGGAAGAGAAAAGATTACGGAGGTAGAAGAATTTTGTTATTTGGGAAGTAGAATTACTAAAGATGGACGAAGCAGGATCGATATAAAATGCCGAATAGCACAAGCGAAACAACCCTTCATTAAGAAATATAATTTGTTTACGTCAAAAATTAATTTAAATGTCAGGAAAAGATTTTTGAAAGTGTATGTTTGGAGTGTCGCTTTATATGGAAGTGAAACTTGGACGATCGGAGTATCTGAGAAGAAAAGATTAGAAGCTTTTGAAATGCGGTGCTATAGGAACATGTTAAAAATCAGATGGGTGGATAAAGTGACAATGAAGAGGTGTTGCGGCAAATAGATGAAGAAAAAATCATTTGGAAAAATATAGTTAAAAGAAGAGACAGACTTATAAGCCACATACTAAGGCATCCTGGAATAGTCGCTTTAATATTGAAAAGACAGGTAGAAGAAAAAAAATTGTGTAGGCAGGCCACGCTTGGAATACGTAAAACAAATTGTTAGAGATGTAGGATGTAGAGGGTATACAGAAATGAAACGACTAGCACTAGATAGGGAATCTTGGAGAGCTGCATCAAACCAGTCAAATGACTGAAGACAAAAAAAAAAAAATTTCATTTGTAAATACGAAGACACTCACTTTGATAAATAAAATATTAATATACCTTTTACAATTCAACCACCTTTTAGTGTTAAAAATAAAAAAAAAGAGAAATCGTTATAAAACAACTTGATTGTTTTTCATTTATTTTTTTTAAGCTTGATAACATCATTTAAATTTAAACTGTCCGAAGTCATAAATAAATTGCTGTAACGGCCTCAAACGTTGCGTGAAAAATATTAAAACGTTAAGTATCGTTACTGTCACTTCTTCCGTTATGATTCTTTGTTGTATGCTGTCGATATAAAGCTTTTTATAAAAAAAATATTTGTGTGCGGTTTAGTTTTTAAAATCGATTATAAAGTAGATCGATCGAAAAATGGAATAAAGTTTTTAATCGTAATTTGATATTAAAATGATCTATCGCTAGGAATACATGCTAGCAATTTATTGCAAATATTAAACCTAATGTTACAAAAAAAAATGATTTCGTTAATAATAAAAGATGACGAAATTAATATGAAATAGGTCCCAAATAACTTTAATGTATTTTAATGTACTGTACTTTGTTTCGATATTTAACAATGAAAATAACCCGACTCAACAAATAATTGTATTTTTATTTATGAGGCACTATATGTAAATTTAAATATATATGTTTTAGTGTTATGTAAAATAAATTAGCAAACTCCAAAAATAAAATACTTGTAATTTAATCTATTTACCGTCCCTTGTTAAAAAATACTCATAACTGGAATTGTTATATTTTCATTTCCTACTTTCAACGTTATTTTTTGCGTATTTATATCTAAATGTCTTCTTTATGTGAATATCATTGCTGTTTATAGCTCTAAATTTGGTCTTAATTCTATGGATATATCTAAAAAAAAAAAAAAAACATTAATCAGACAATTGCCACGTTAAAAATTTTAAATGGTTAAGTAGATTCGTAATAAAATTGGATTTACATTTATCATTCTTAAGTTCTATGACATTATTCTTATCCTTAATAATGAAATTCTAGTAAATCATTTCTCTCATATTTCCACTCTGACCTTCAACAAGCTGCACAATATCAGATTACTCAATATCAAAATATACATAAGGTGTAGGAGTGAATTTTAATAGTGCAATTATTATTTATTTAATTATTGCTTTAATGTAAAATACATTTTAAAACTGCTTACATTTTATTTTTTTTATACAAACAGCTATCGAACACAAATAACAAAACTACAAATAACGTGAGTTATTGCAAAGAAAATTTCAGTAACAACTAAGTACAAGATTTTTATATTATACAATCAAAATAAGAAACTAATTAAAAAAAAAAAACGATACTTTTACTCTTCTTTCTACTTTGAAAGTGTTTACTGCTTCTTAATAAATAGTTTTACCGCATTAAAGATATTAACATACAAAATTAATAAATGCAAATACTGAATTAAATATTTGTAATTAAATAGTAACGAACTAATATAATAACTGAAACTCAACTCGAGCGTAAATTTCAATTCGTGTAATAAAAGATCGAGAAGATTTTCATGTTAAAGTCGGTTTCAGAAAGTAAAAAATAAAATATATAAATTTCAACATTTTGATAATTACTTTTACTTTTTTAAGTACATTTTGTTATTATAATTATTATTCATCTTTTTACGATGAATTTATTCACCACAAAAGCTTACAACAAAGGAAGCTTGCAGTACGTGGAAAATACTAAAATTAAATTTTGCCACGTATGAAAAATGCTATGCCCGACTGTGATTCGAACGCGAGACCCCCAGATTCAAGGCCGAGGTGCTACCACACTGCCATAGAGATGAGCTAATTAATGACCATTACAAAGCTTTGTACTAACAAATATCTATTAAAAAGTGAACAAATATTTTTAATGCTGTTTTTAAACGCATCATCAATTAAATTTGTTTACTTTTCTTGTTATAAGTTATTTTTTCCGTTTAGTTATTTTCTTTGTGGCCTATACATTTTATTATTTGTTTTTGGGAGTAAAAATTTAGCCTATTATCCATAAACGTGGATTTTCAACTCCTTTAAACACAAAACAAACTTTATTTAAAATAATTTTAAAATGCCCATATTTGTTAATGCCGTTTGGAAAATATAAAAATTTTTCCGTTGTTTAATATATTTATCTGAATAAATTAACAATTAATATAATCCACCTTACTAGCACGTTGATATGTTCTCTTGATATGTACTAGATCTTCGGCTTACTTGGAAGCCACTATCAAGAGTTAAAATTAGAATATTTAAAGTCAAAAGTTTAAAAATCAGAGTTAAAATTTAAAAAAATTAATAACAGTCATGACTGTCCCGGTTCTACGAGTATACTAGTAGGACTGGGAAATTTTTACTATGAAATTTAAACTTTTGACTTTAAATGTATGAATTTAACTCCTGATAGTGGCTTCCAAGTAAGCCAAAAGACCTATAATATATATCAACGTGTTGGTAAGATGGATTATATTAATTATTAATTTATTCATTTAACATATCAGCGGTACCATGTTTGAGAAATTAATATTTATTTGAGTCTGCAATAACTGTCAAATTCAACATTATTGATTAATTGAAACATCACCGTCCACAAGGACAAGGACTAAAAACTGGGGAAACAATATGATATATTATACCGTACGTTATAATGAATTATTTTGTATTTAAAAAAAATTATAATTGATTTAAAAGAATAATTTTTTACATATATTTAAAAGAAAACCGTTCAGAAAAATTATAGAATTTTTATTTCTTCACCATTAAATTTGTTACTGTATTTGCGTACAACAAACCTGAAATCCATTATAACAACGCATTAATAAATCATATACTAAGCTTAAAAATGTTATTTTATTTTGATTAAAATATTATATATCCTTTTAATCCAAGTTTTCTATAGTATTGTGTAATAGAAATATAATGACAAAACTAATCATTACTCGTTAAGTGAGAGTAGGGAAAAAATATTTTACCAAAAATAGTCGACCGTTGTAGTCAAAAAGGTCATGACCTAAAATATTTAATATAGCATTTGTGGTGGAGAGAAGCATTGGACAGGGTTAAGGCAGAAAAGCAGTATTATCTGACCGCGGGAAATGACCGATATAACTCCACTGGCCAACAGGCTCCCAGATCGATAGCTTCCAGCTTTCTTCAATCTACTTTTATTATTTTCCTTCTTTCCCCTTTATATTTTTCTTTTTTCTCTTACACGTATTCCTTTTTCCTACTTCGTTAAGAGGATTTCATGACATACACGTATAATATCTAGCAGTATCTTTTTCTACAAATTTTAATTTCTTTTCTGATTTATAGCTACAAAAAATAAAGTAAAAGTTCATTTTTTGACTGAATTTTTTTTTTTTTGTCTTCAATCATTTGACTGGTTTGATGCAGCTCTCCAAGATTCCCTATCTAGTGCTAGTCGTTTCATTTCAGTATACCCGCTACATCCTACATCCGTAACAATTTGTTTTACATATTCCAAACGTGGCCTGCCTACACAATTTTTTCCTTCTACCTGTCCTTCCAATATTAAAGCGACTATTCCAGGATGCCTTAGTATGTGGCCCACAATTCTGTCTCTTCTTTTAGCTATATTTTTCCAAATGCTTCTTTCTTCATCTATTTGCCGCAATACCTCTTCATTTGTCACTTTATCCACCCGTCTGATTTTTAACATTCTCCTATAGCACCGCATTTAAAAAGCTTCTACCTTTTCTTCTCAGATACTCCGATTGTCCAAGTTTCACTTCCATATAAATATGGACACTCCATATATAAACCGACACTCCAAACATACACATTCAAAAATCTTTTCCTGACATTTAAATTAATCTTTGATGTAAACAAATTATATTTCTTACTGAAGGCTCGTTTAGCTTGTGCTATTCGGCATTTTATATCGCTCCTGCTTCGTCCATCTTTAGTAATTCTACTTCCCAAATAACAAAATTTGGCTGAATACTACTTCTAATATTTATAATACTGAATGATAAAATAACGAAATGAAGCGTATGTTCATAAGTACTTTTGCTTCAATATAAAACCAGTAGGAATGTGGTTGAGACCATAACTACTGATTACGTTGTTCTTCATTCATTAAAAAATGCAAACAGCTTGTAACAATTCTGCACCTATCATTATCTAACTTCTGTCACAGAGACTGAAGTTAAAGTTGAAATCTTATCCTCGCTCTTTTTAGTTTATACTTATATTTACATATTTTTATAAGTTTTTACCCCCATTGCTTGCTCTAATTAGGTTTATGGGATTATGGGAAAAGGTTTGGCGGGAATTTTAAAGCCTAATGTTTTACCGTCTTTAAATTTCTAGAAAGAATATTTGGAAATTATGTGCCAGATCAGGAAGGTATCGGAATACTATTACTGTAAATATTCATTCATACTGAATAACAAGTAAATAGTAAAGTCAGAAATAGACAGTAATAAATTGAGATTAAAAAAAAATGACACACAGCTTACCAGTTCATTTAATACCAAGTTACCAGTTCGTATAAAATTAATAAAATAATAAAACCACCAGCTTTAAGTAATGATAACTTGAAAACTTGACCTGACGAGTATTTTCGAACACGTATTCTGATTTACCATGAAAAATACTTTACAAACTCATCCACTTGTATCCAGTTCTATTAATTTTATTGAATTATATAATTAATCACAAGTTACTGAATGTGGTAGTATTTTTCAAATAATTTCTAAAAATAATCACTGACGAATCGGTCCGATATTTATTATGATTTTTTGTACGTATATTTACTAAAATATATGTATAAAAAAACAACTTCAGAAAAATGTTTTCTGTTAGATCTAAATTAAAGTGCTGATCTTTTAATCTGAGTATCTGGAAGAGTATCTGAGAAGTAGTATCTGACTAGTAGGAGTATCTGAGAAGAAAAGATTAGAATCTTATGAAATGCGGTGCTATAGGAGAATGTTAAAAATCAGATGGGTGGATAAAGTGACAAACGAAGAGGTATTGCGGCAAATAGATGAAGAAAGAAGCGTTTGGAAAAATATAGTTAAAAGAAGAGACAGACTTATAGGCCATATACTAAGGCATCCTGGAATAGTCGCTTTAATATTGGAAGGACAGGTAGAAGGGAAAAATTGTGTAGGCAGGCCACGTTTGGAATATGTAAAACGAATTGTTAGGGATGTAGGATGTAGAGGGTATACCGAAATTAAACGACTAGCACTAGATAGGGAATCTTGGAGAGCTGCATCAAACCAGTCAAATGACTGAAGATAAAAAAAAAAAGATCTTTTAATATTTTTGAAAGTAAAAAATAATATTTGTTTTTTATTTGTGGTTTACTTTAGTAAACCGGCTAAGAATTTTACTGCTTCTCCAAGTGTATTAATTTTTTCATTTTTCTAATACATCTTCATTAACATTTGAATCAAAGTTTTTTCAACGCATTAGTAAATACAACAATTAACTTTTGCAAATAATGTAAATTAAACGTGGGTACTGAGACGCTATACCAATACTCTTTTTGAGCATATAATAATTTAGTTTTAATTATTTCTTTTCCTAAATGTAAAATAGAATTAATTTAAATGTTTAATTATAGGGGTGGCAATAAATACTTATTAAATTCACCATAACTTTCTTAATAAATCTAATTTTTATGAAATCCTAAATACATGTGTAATAATCACATTATAGGTATTATTTCTAATAATATTCATTTGTAACAATACAAAATGTCAGTTCGAGACAATGTTTAATATTCTGGAGTGTATCCGTCAATGGTAACAATATAATATACCAAAGCAGCATAGCTGAAGCGTACTAAGCAAATTTATACGTGTAGGTAGACGAATTCTCATCAGATACACATACTGCTAAACAATAATTTATATCTGTGGATGGAATTGTAGCCTGAAACAAATTGTGACAAACTGAACTAACATCATCACAGTCATGATACAGTGAGTTTATAATGAGAGAACGACAACTATTATAATTAATATAATACATCATTCGTACATAGCCACCGAGAATATAAATAAAACTAAATATTATATACATCAGGTA
The DNA here is from genome assembly GCF_047948215.1 of Lycorma delicatula. Lineage (NCBI taxonomy): Eukaryota > Metazoa > Arthropoda > Insecta > Hemiptera > Fulgoridae > Lycorma > Lycorma delicatula. The sequence continues at coordinate 4,923,819 of NC_134455.1, read as the reverse complement.
ACAGGAAGATAAAAGTATATCAAACAGTGAGACAGGTGAACCCTGTGTAACAAGATTATGAGAATTTTATTACTTATTTTATGCTGTAATATTACAAAGACTTTATGATCTAAGGAAAATACATTAAAAATACTTTAACAAGATGGCGGAAAGCGTTTTACGAAATATGCATTAAAAAAATATATATATACATACATATATATAAGTATACATCTTTATGGCATTGAAGGGTAAAGCAGTAAAGGAAAAGAACATAAGCATTTGCATTTCTAAGTCATAGAAGAATGCGGAAAATTAGAAAGGTAGATACGATTCGAAATGAAGGATATTTATGATTAATCGTTAAAAAAGGAGGTAAGTCAAATTCTTCCTAAAAAAAAAAGAATGGAAAAGGAGAAAAAGAATATAACATATATTTAGCCAACACAAATCGTAATAAAAGAAAGTGGAGAAAGTAAAAAATGTGTAGCAAAACAAAGCATAGAATTACAAAGAATATAATTAAAAACATAGGATGTAACAATATGGAAAAATTATAAAATTATAGATGGAAATTTATGAAAGGGTAGTAAAGTGCACCAAATAAATCAAAAGACTGATGACAGGGAAAACAAGGTTTTTTTCTATTTCTTAGTGTTATTCTAAAATGATATGCGTGTATTAAATAACATAGTCATTATATTAGGCATATAATATTAAAACAGATTTATTGACAACGAAAATTAATACGCGTACTTTAAAAAGTCCTCGATGTTGGAAAATTACAGTTATTAATTTACTAGCCTATAGTAACTAAACTAAATTCTCAAAATTAAAAATCTAGATATAATTATATTAAAAATTTCCATAAATTTACGTTGTAGATATAATTAAAAATTCATACTAAATAATAACATACTTGTGTCCCATATAAAACGCAACCCAATCTTATATTGGTAGGTACTGAAATAATAAAAAGGCAAAAATGTGTAAATGTAAATGTAATTTTTATAATTACCATCCATTACCTTACATTTAGAGTAAATGTAAGCAGTGGCCGCCATCTTCTTGAATACAAGCTTCAATTCTTTTTACAGCATTTCTTGCAACTTTTTTCAAAGTTTGTGGGTGGATATTTAATGCAGCTTGTTCAATATTGAATTTCAATCGTTGAAGTGTTCGTGGTTTGTTGCTGTAGGTTTTTTCTTTGAGGTAACCCCGTAGAAAAAAATCCGCCGCAGTCAAATCTGGAGATCTTGGTGGTCACAAGCCTCGACCGATAACACGATTACCAAAGAATTCTTCAACGAAATCACAAGTTGAACCTGCGTAGTGCGATGTCGCACCGTCATGTTGTAGCCAACAGTGTCTGTCTTCCTCTTCCAAGAGTGCGATGAACTGAAATAAAATATCCTGATATCGTTCTGCATTAATGGTGTACTCGAAAAAAATAGAACCGATTATTTTCTTCCGCGATATCGCGCACCACACGCCCAACTTCTGCGGGTGTAATTGTTTTTCGTGATAAACGTGGAGATTTTCAGCGCTCCAAATTGTACTATTTTGGCTGTTTACGTAGCCATCCGAATGAAACTGTGCTTCATCTGTGAAAAATAACGAATCCATAACATTAATATCCTCACGCAGAAATCGACGGAATCCTTGACAATATTGTAGCCGTTTTTCTTTGTCGGGCTCAAGAAGTCGATGAATCGTTTGAATGCGATAAGGTCGTAATTGTAATCGTTTGGTCGCCCGATGAACAGTTGATTTAAACAAATTAATTTCAGCAGACAAACGTCTGATCGATTTATTTGGCGAGGCGAGTAATCGGTCTTTGATTTCAGTGACTGTATCTGTATTCAACACTGACGCAGATCTTTTGTGTTCCTTGTTATTAACAGAACCGGTCTCTTTAAATTTTGCATCTAACCTTAATACTGATGTTTTGTTAGGAGCTGGTTTATCCGGGTACTTATGGCGAAACAAATCTTGCCTGCGACCACTGATTTCGTACTTAAGTACGACTAGACAATGAAAACTGGTTCATCTAGCAAAAACACCATCTTGTCTCTAGCAATACACTGAACGTTATGATTGCATTGTTGTTACTATCGGTAGCGTTCTATTGCGTCGTCGCGATGTTCAGATGTTGGACTACTCCATTTCTTTAACGAGTAAGGGATTAAGCTTGACTTTTGAAATTTCATGGATGAGTAATTGATGAGTTGCGTTTTATATGGGACACCCTCATATATCTATGCTATTATTTAAAAAGGAAGATGGATTTTGTTTGTGCGGGATAAACAAAAAACTATTCCATAAATCGCAACCAAAATGACCCATGTTTCTTGGCATAATTCAGAAAGATTTTAGATGTATATCATCTTGAAAAATGTCGAAAAAATGTATGTAGTAGTGGAGATTTGGCGGTTGAAGCACAACATTTTTTTTTTGTCTTCAGTCATTTGACTGGTTTGATGTAGCTCTCCAAGATTCCTTATCTAGTGCTAGTCGTTTCATTTCAGTATACCCTCTACATCCTACATCCGTAACAATTTGTTTTACATATTCCAAACGTGGCCTGCCTACACAATTGTTTCCTTCTACCTGTCCTTCTAATATCAAAGCGACTATTCCAGGATGCCTTAGTATGTGGCCTATAAGTCTCTCTCTTCTTTTAACTATATTTTTCCAGATGCTTCTTTCTTCATCTATTTGCCGCAATACCTCTTCATTTGTCACTTTATCCACCCGTCTGATTTTTAACATTCTCCTATAGCACCGCATTTCAAAAGCTTCTAATCTTTTCTTCTCAGATACTCCGATCGTCCAAGTTTCACTTCCATATAAAGCGACACTCCAAACATACACTTTCAAAAATCTTTTCCTGACATTTAAATTAATTTTTGATGTAAACAAATTATATTTCTTACTGAAAGCTCGTTTAGCTTGTGCTATTCGGCATTTTATATCGCTCCTGCTTCGTCCATCTTTAGTAATTCTACTTTCCAAATAACAAAATTCTTCTACCTCCATAATCTTATCTCCTCCTATTTTCACATTCAGTAGTCCATCTTTGTTATTTCTACTACATTTCATAACTTTTGTTTTCTTCTTGTTTATTTTCATGCGATAGTTCTTGCGTAGGACTTCATCAATGCCGTTCATAGATGAAGCACAAAATTTAATGAATTGAATTAATGAACTGTGAATTGTGAGTCTCTGTCACTGTGTAATCTATGTTTGAACTGAATGATTCGAATCAGTTTGAAAAGTATTACACAAATAATAGGATTAAATCAAAGTAAAAAAATAAAAATAAATAAATTAGAAAAAAGTTTTCTTTTCAGCTCCGTTGAAGCTTAAGATATAAAAAATATTGATTATTTCTTAGCCCCCAAGGAGGATGAAGTTGTGAATTAAAGATATTCATTAAGGGAAAAAAAAACAAATTAATCGTTTTATCTCATTATTGTATTTATGCCACCATGGTACAGAAATAAGTAAGAATTTTTCGTCGTCAAATGTGTGTGTACTTTACTTACCATAGTTACTATTATTCTATATTTTGTAAATTAATTTCTTTTTCAGGTTTCTATAAAGCCTAAATACTACAATTATTTTTTGTTAGTATTATTTTCACAACCATGCCGATAAAGTACAGTGCGGGAATCCAGGGAGTGGAGCCCTCTGGGTAGATGGGAATGGCTACTGAAACAAGCTCTGCGGGTGTTCAGGGGGCCAGTCTTCCTATCAATTGGGAATGGCGAGCGAAGCGAGCTCTGCAGCCATGAGGTAGGCCACGTGACCGCGGGAGGCCCAGAGGAGCACCTGAGTTGTCTCCGGGATTCACCTGGGCTGACCTGAGCCCGAGGATTCAGGTTCCGGCTAATAAAATTTAAATAAAGTGGTAAATGATAATATGCGTAATAATAATAATATTAAATTTATTGCTGCAAATAGGCCAGACATGGTTCTACACAACATTAGAGAAAAAACTGCTTTTCTCATTGGTGTCAGTCACTTATCTGATCACTATATGTATATGGCTAAAGCAGATAAAATAACCATGTTCAACCCTCTGCCAATAAAATATAAAGAAATTTACAGACTGAACTCAATAGAAGTTATTCTCATTGTGATAATAGAAAATGGATTAACTAACAAAATTTTAAATAAATACATAGAACAGGTTGACCTGGATCCTAAAATCATAATTCCAAAAGCCCAAAAATCAGTGATTCTGGAGACGTGCAGGATTTTACTTACTGTGTTAAATGCACCACAGCACTGAATGAGGTATGTGCCCCAATGGCTCCTCAAACTGAAATTCCGGATGTGAATCTCCGAGACAAAAAATAATAATAATATATTATAATTTATTAAATATAAATTGAATTTAATGTAATACTAAATATATTATTATAGTTTGTAATTGTTTGTAACAATTAAATATGTATGTACATATTTGTTTTCAGCCGTTTATCAGATATTATGGCAGCAAGTGGTCAACGAGTACGCGATCTGCTTCCAGTTTTTGACGCAGCAGGTTTTGCTAAGATACCTCCACCGGCTAGCAGGATTGTAAAACCTAAATCCACCTGACTAAGAACTAGTCATTCATATCCAACACTTATATAACTACTGAAAATCATCAAATAAAATTATGTATTTATAATCTTTATTACATGAAATTATAAAATCAGATATCATATATCAACCAATGTTTGCACTGAAAAAAAGTTTTTGCAAAGTTATTACTTGTAAATAATAAGTTTTAGCTTTTTTCAAAATACATTTGAAAATATAATTACTCGCATTTTGACTGAAATCTATTTACGCTGAAATTTTAGCGAATGTTTCCGATTAAATTTTGGAAAACTATTATTTTTAATATAGGGTTTAACAGAAAATTAAAATTCTTATAAAAATATTCACGCCTGAAATGTATAAAATTATGGATAATTCTTAATAGTAGTCAAATAAAATGGCTTAACCACTGTCAGAATAATTCGATTCAATGTACTAGGTGTGTAATTATTATATATTAAGCAAATTAATTACTTAATAATTAATTTAATTGTCAGAACACTGAAATGAATGTACCGTGTAAACAATTTATTCTGTGTAATACTTTTTTATTAAATAATAAATAAAGAAAAAGTTGCATTCCACGCATAGTAACTTTTACAAAATGTGTTATTTTAAAAGTGTGAATTCATTAAAAAATGTATTAATTAATTGCAACGTAAATCTAAAAATAAATCGTAATTTCCATTAAGAATATAGTACAACTCATTAATTAGAATAGATTTGTATTTCTTCATTAAATTTTTATTTTTTACGAATTAAACTTTATGATAAGTTTAACTGACGTAAAATTCCTTATCAGTTTTATAAAAGTTAAAGCAGATTAGTAAATTAAGATTTTGCCATGAATTCTAAGACTAATTAATAATAATCAGTCCTAACAAACAATGCAGAGCAATGTTAATTCATCTAGGATAAGATATAAAAAAATAACAATTGCAAGAAATTAAAATTTATTAAATTTATTTTCAATGAAATAAAAAAGAAACAACGCAAATGATGATAAAATATATATATATATTTTTTAAATTATATAATATTCTTTTAGAAAAAAAATAACTTTTTCCAAAGTAAACTCGAAATAACAGTTATTTAACGAAATCCTTATTAAGAAAAAAAAAAACACAGATTTTTTTTTACAAGTGTACTTGTTTATTTTCAGTTCCCTTCTTTGAAAGTTTCTGTATAGAAGTTTCTATAATTTATTCTAAGAATATTAAAAAGAATGAAACTTAATTACATTACTGAAACGTTTTATTGATCAATGACTACCAAATTTGTACTAATTATTTTGTATATCCTATTAAAAATGACGTATAAACAACGGTATTTGTATTTATACAACATATAACTTGTAACTGAATTCGTTAATTAATAATTGAAATTATACGATCAGTACGTAATCTACAATGTACTTTTGCAGCCAAAATATTAATGTAACACGTACATTGTTAGTAATTAAATTTTATAAAACCAACAGTTTGAATACGTTTAGACGGATAAATGATCATTAATCAGTGATTTAAACTGAGATTAACTTAATCCAGTTTACTGAATCGTAAACGATGAAAACTAAGAATCGTTCCGTTCAATTATATTAATCATAACTAATTTGTACGTGTGAATAACAAGCTTAATATACAGTAAATCTTTTATCCTCATTAGTTCTTGTTATTTGTAATGATTAATTTATAGATAATCTTTCATGATAATTAGAAGCAAATTAAACTTCTAGTTTGAAATTATTGGATATTAATAACCCATCTGCATCTACTATTTAATTCCGTCAAAAAATAAACGTTAAAATAATTTTTTATTGTTAAAATAACAAAATTATGCAACTCCGGTTTTATTAGATTAAAATTAGATTTTAAAATTAAATCGTTTAAAAATAATAAAGAGAAACAATAAAAGAATAAAGATATATATAAATTTGTTAATTATAAAGTATTTAATTAAATATTTAAAATAACACAGTTCGAAATTACAAAAATACAAGCTCTCTTGGACCCTCGTTAGATCTGAGTAAATTACTAAACAGCTAAGTGTTCGAATCCACTTACAGCCGGACACTTTTATTGATATTTTTGATTGAGGAAGTGAGAAAAAATGAATTCAAGCGCGACCTACAGTATTATAGTAATAGAATTCATTACTTTATCTTACATTTAAATCACATATAACAGGTAACTAAATAAATGTATTTTGTATAAATAATAAAAAATTCTTAATCCCAGTATGTGTTACATCAAATTAAAAAATTTCCATACTAGCTGCAATAATAATATATGGAACTGATAGACGAAAAAAGATAATTTTTCGTGTAGAACCAAAAAAATCATTTTAAGCTGTCATTAATTTAATTAAGATAGCTAATTTTAATCATAATAAGTCTTTAATTTCTTATCAAATACAAATAATTTGTAAATTATTTAAGAGTGATTTTGTTTTATTTGAACAAAGATATTGTATTAAAAGCTAACTATGGATAAAAACAAAACAGAGTCTCTTAGCATTTAACTTGAATTCTTGTCAGCAGAACTTTTATATTCATATATAAATATGTTTCAAAAAACATAGAAAAAATATAATAATTTCAAAGTGAATAAAACGTAGGTTAAAATTTTTCTAGTAGAAATACTTAAGATGAATTTATTAAGGATGTATAACATTTAAAAATTCTGGGAAACAATTATTAAAACGCAATAATTCACATAAATATAAATTATCTACAACCAATTAACTGTCGAAAAGTATAATCTTTGCTGCATTATGGTACATTAATAAATTTTAGATTTAGTACTGAGAATTTTTGAAATTAATAATTGTTTTTAGTATATAGATTTAAAATAAATAAATATAAAAAAAAAAGGAAGAAATGTATTGATGTAAACCAGGAAACCCCCTTGAAACTAAAACATTGATCGTTTTTATTTGACTCAACAAACAAACATAATTTTTATACTAAAAAAACAAGTGAACGTTCAAGAAAGATAACGAAGTTTTAGTTCCAAGTACAAGACAAGAAAATTCCAAGTACACATTTTTTTTTTTTTTAAATTGAAATAAAAATTCAAATGTTAACCAAAAAAAAACATAAAAATTAAAAATTATAATGTTGATATGTAGAACTAGGGATCACTAATCTTAATTTGGAAAAACCTCCGGCCCAATTAGTTTATCTTGTCCTTAAGAATGATCATCTTATAAAACGACTTCAATATTAATGTATAGATTTATGCATTTATACGATTAGCAAGTTCGTTATTAGCTTTTCACATTTTTATTTATTTATATCGTTTAGAAAATAACTGCTTCAGTAGTTTCCTTAGTGAATAATAGAATTTAAATATTTCAATGTATTCGTTAAATAGTAGTAAATTAATAGGATAATATTTTCTAATGTAGTAATAGTAATGCAAATTTAATATAGTTTAAAAATAAGTAATAAAAATGCTTCTTCTAAGGAAAACTATGTATTCTATTAATATAATCATTCGCTATTGTTATGAATATAATCTATTAATTTGTGTAATGAGCTATCATTGTACATATATTTTTCTAAATATTGAAAATTAACAAATTGTATCAATCTATCATTTAATGTTTTTATGGGCAATTTAAGCATGCCTATATGCCTTTATTTTAGTTTATTTATTACCATTTTTTTTTCAATAAACCAATGACTTATTTTGTAATCATTTTTAAACAATTAATTTATATTACTTAGCATTCTTTTATTTCCTAAAATAATTGTTTATTTATTATACTTAATTATAAGAAATAAATAACGCTTTAAATTGTACGTATTTGTTTTTTTCTTACCCTCTGATAATATTTTTAATGTCATAAACCATTTATTATACTGGATCTAACCGCGCCATAAGGATATTCCATTTTCAGAATTATAATAACAAAACAATTTTTTTTTTTGGTTATCATGAAAAGTAAATCATATACAGAACAGTGGTATTATAAAATTGAACCTACTTGAGCTCGCGTTTAAGACGTTGTAGAGGGAAGGCTAAAGATGGTTGTTCATTCCACGTTAACGATCTTTGAAATTGTTTAATATGAATTGGTATTTCTTCGTTCATCAATATAACTTATGATTAAACTTTCAAATAGAGATTCCAAGGAATAACAGAAACGGCATTCCTTTAAACTATGATTAATTTTATTGGATTGGTATAATAAACAGATGTAACAGACTCCTATTTATCAAAACTCAACCAAATTTCCAATAGGTAACAATAAAAAAAGAGTTTATAAGCTACTCACTCCATTCTTATTGTTTTCTTTATTCTTTCATACATTTGGTGTTTTAAATCATTTGTGATGCAGTTTTTTCTTCCTTTTCTTCAAGTTCCTTCCAGAAATTGTTTCAACGCATCTTATTCGCCTAACTTGGACTCTCCAGATATTCTTTCTTTATCTTATTTCACTGAATACTTCTTTTTTTTTTGTTCCCTCTACTCCCCTGGGCCGGACCGACTTGATGGTATTACGCCACCCAGGGGAGTGTCCGTTACTCTAATAGGCCCTCCCCACCTACCGGCATGGCAGGTCAGGCCTACCGGTGGCTCTTTTGAGATTTTTTCCCTTTTTTAACTTTGTCCTTTACAACAACACACCATACCTATTTGTCGTGATGTGCTGTTTGGAATATTTTGCGTTTCCTCTTTTAAACCTGATATATTTTTTAAGAAAATCTAACAGTCAACCCAAGGAGTCCTCAGCGGCTCATCGAAACCAACACACCTCAGCATGCTGGCTCTCACCGCTGAGGCTGTCCACCCAAACTGCAATCTAAACACCCATATTCCTTTCATCTATAATTTTTTGTTTCTGACCTTATGAACTCTATAACCTTTCTCCAATTCTCTACCCTACTGAGCATATGATCTATTATATCTCTCGGAGTCTTTCCTTCAATACCAGCATTGTATCTTAGCATTTGCCATTTTTGGCAATTCAGGAAAATATGCTCTACATCGTCAAGTTCGTTACAATACATGCACGTAGGCTGATCTCTTTTGCCGACTTTGTGAAGGTATTCGTTAAAGCACCCACGGCCAGTTAAAAACTGTGTGACGTGGTAATCTATTTCTCCGTGGCGTCTGCCTGTCCATCTAACTATATCAGGGATTAAGGATCTGGTCTATCTGGCTACCCCAGCCTCAGCCATCTTTCCTGCCATATATTATTAATATCTTGTCTGACTTCATTATCCACACGTCCTAAAAGAAAGCACACAGAGTGCTTCATACGAGTAAGCGGATGCTACTCCAAGCAATACCCTCCTGTGTATCTTTTTTAATCTGTCCTTGTTCCTGTTAATAGTCATAGCGGGCCACCATGCACGAACCCCTTACAAAATCGATGAGACTATGGTTGTCGCAAGTAGTCTCCTTTTCGATACCCTAGAAGCTCTGTGCTTTGACATAATAACGTTCAAACTTTTAATCGTTTTCTCTGCGCTATGACAGACGTTCAACACATGTTCAGTGAAACGACAATTTCTTTGCAGAGTATACTTTACAGAGAATACTTCTTTACATTGATTAATTTTTTCAACGCTTCCTTGCCGGATATTATTTTATTTTAAGCATCAGTTTTTTTTTTTTTTTGTATTAAACGTCCTATTTAAAATCTGTACAAAAATAGTTTTGAAAAAAAACCTTTTCATAAATTTTATATTCACTTTTTCTTTCAAAAATGTTTCCTTCCTGCAATTCCTTATTAGCCTCATTCCGTTTTAAATTCAACTTGTTTTTCGTTTTACAATTTTTACTGTAAACATAACCTGCTACAAATTCAAATATATTTTCTACCCTCTTCATCTACAACTTCCTGGTCGACCTCATAGATCCATAAGCCTCTACTTGGTTATATTTTTTCCATAATGGCATCTGACATGTTTTTAATAATTTATTTAGCCTTATGTACCCTTTTATTAAAAATAATTTTCTGATTTTTATGAACTACTTTACGCTACAAAATTTAACGGTTTGAATTTTATTTTCACATATTTCACATAGTTTTATAATTTAATTATAAAACTAAAAATTACGAGTACTGTACTTCAATCTTGGTTCACTTGACAAAAATTATAAAAACACATAAAAATAAATAAATAAGTTGGGTAGCTCTGATCTTTAAACATATATTTTGCGATCACGGTCACGCTTTCATGAAGATGAAAGCGTGGCCGTGATCGCCAAGCATTAGTACACATCATGTTAAAAGACGACTCGTCGAATAACATTTATTTATATACAAGTATAATTATCTATGATAGTTATATATGTATAAACAACTTATCCTAAAGTATTTCTATTATTTAAGACTAATCTAACACCAATAACATCAATTTTACCCTGATTATACGGTTCTAAACTCGTAACACCTTATAAAATCAAATTTCCAATTCTGATTCTAAACATAAGTTACATTTTACTTTATTGATATTAGAATTAAATATATTACTTTAAAAATTTTAAATGTAGATATGTTACTTACAAAACTAAATCATTAATTAATATTCCTCGGTTGTTATCCACTAATTTCTGAAACAAAATTGCTAGCTTACACGACATCTTGAAATCTAATATAGTGAAGTTCTTTTTACTACGTGAGTACCAAATCATCGAAATGGATAATTTACTAAAAGTTTACGTTATCCGTTAATATTATGTGGTTTATATTGAAGATAAAAATTTTAATAAATAACATTTTTGGTGTCATATACACTGTTGTAATTTCATGTCTTACAGTTATTTTAGATTATTGATGATAATAATTACTAATAATAACAGTAGTACTAATAATAATAATAATAACTATTATTATTATCTCAGAATTATTAAAATATTCCATTGTGAAGCCCTGTAATTAAAAGTATAATTTCAATTCATTTAGATATTTTAATAATAAGACATTATAGGCTCTTTCTTTTAGAGGTGAATATCGGCAAGAAACTCGGCAACTCTTAGGAATTCTGATGAATACGGAAATAAAACAAAAACCGAGGCACTCAGCCAGAGAGATTCATGAGAAAGAGGGAAATAGGTCGAGACGCCTAAGAGAGTGGAAGAGAGGTGAGTTCTGAATATTCAACGGAATGAAGGTTTAATGACATTCCTTTACTTCAACAGTTCTAAGCAAATTAGTTATATTAACCATTTAAATTGTTTTCTTAACAAAATAAAGCATATATCAGAAGAAATCGACATCCAGTGTAACTGTTAAATGAAATTAGTTGATTTTTAATCAAATTTAACCAGATTTTTTCAATCGATATTTAAAAAAAGAGGAATACTATTTTCTCTATTATATTTACGTAATAAGTTTGGAAAAATTGGAAGTGGATATTTAAAAACTTAGCAGGGAGTAATAGTAATCAAATGTTTAATCGAAATGTTTAATTTACTAAAATTTTACGTTATCCGTTAATATTATGTGGTTTATATTGAAGATACAAAATTTTTAAATAACATTTTTGGTGTCATATACACTGTTGTAATTTCATGCTTACAGTTATTTTAGATTATTGGTAAATAGTAATTGCTTAACAGTAGTAGTAATAATTAAAAAAATGCTAATTGAAATACAGATTAGATATTAAAAAATTGATATAGATAAATAATTTGATAGCTTACACGACATATTGAAAAGTAATAGTGAAATCCTTTTTACTACGCGAGTACCAAATTATCGAAATGGTTAATTTACAAAAATTTTACGTTATCCGTTAATATTATGTGGTTTATGTAAAGTTTCACAAAATAAAATCATATGATTTCAATTGGTATGATTTCAATTCATTTAGGTATTTTAATAATAAGACATTATAGGCTCTTTCTTTTAAACCCGCCGGGTTGGTCTAGTGGTTAACGCGTCTTCCCAAATCAGCTGATTTGGAAGTCGAGAGTTACAGCGTTCAAGTCCTAGTAAAGCCAGTTATTTTTACACGTATTTGAATACTAGATCGTAGATACCGGTGTTCTTTGGTGGTTGGGTTTCAATTAACCACACATCTCAGGAATGGTCGAACTGAGAATGTACAAGACTACACTTCACTTACACTCATACATATCATCCTCATTCATCCTCTGAAGAATTATCTAAACGGTAGTTACCGGAGGCTAAACAGGAAAAAGAAAGATAATGAAAAGATAAAGGCTCTTTCTTTTAGAGGTGAATATCGGCAAGAAACTCGGCAACTCTTAGGTATTTTAATGAATACGGAAATAAAACAATAACAGAGGCACTCAGACAAAGAGATTCATGAGAAAGAGGGAAATAGATCGAGGAGACTAAGAGAAGGCATATGTTGGTATATGAAGGTATGTTAGGTATATGTTTCTTATAACATAATATTTAGAAACTTTTATTTATTTTTTTGTATCTCAAATCATATTTTCAATCAATTTCGTAGGTAGAAACCAGAAATAAATTTCAGCACAATAAGCAAATGTAACGGAGTTTCCATGAAACACTTTAATTAAATACATAACAAAAATCAATAATAAATCAAAGGTAGCAAATGCAACGATGAAGTCAACACAACTAGTCAGTAAAACCCATAAAAAATCCAATAATATGAATAAAACCACAGATAAAAGAAAAAGTAACCTAAGAACAAATGACACCATAAACATAAACAATCATAAAATTAACATAAATACTTAGATGATGCATAATTCAAGAATAGAAGCCTGTTACTGATTATCACTTCACTATTAGATTCCTAGAACTAATACATGTAGCAATGTAGCAGCTTTAATCGTTTAACATCTTTCCCGTTATCCAAGAGGTTAACAGCTAAATTGTTTACGCACTAAGGTTTATTTTGTGCTTGCTTTCCAATCGATTGCCTTCTTCCCAAACAAACGATAATCTTAAGCAATCATGGATTTCGGCGTACCGAATGAACCATGGCGCCTGCATTATGCATCTCACAAATCTATTATGGAAGAGCTGAATAGTCTCTATATTGCTGGTAATTGCCATATTCCAAAGTTGGATTCCGAATGTTCAGATCGGTTTTACGATCATTTTGTCAGTAGCACCTTGTACGGACAATTCCGAATTCCTGCCTATTAACCTATTAGCCTATTAAGGGGTACAACTGCTTAAATTTAATATCTACCTGCTTCCTCTTTTTCTTTCATATGAACCTTTCATGTTATACGAAGATCTAGATGAATTCATAAAAACCGTAAACTCCGGATTTAACTCCATCTAAATGGATTCTTGGGCAGTCATTCCTTCCATCGAGAAAGTCATCTCAGTCGACTTCATGATGTATAAATATTTTCATTTTCTCAACTACTGGGCTACAATGTTTAATTCCGAGTGCAACCTAGCTGTGGCATGAGTTAGATCATTATCAACGGTCATGATTGCCATGTAATCGGCAAACGATGCAATACTGGTATCGTTCGTAATAAGAATATTCGCAATGAAGACGGAGTGGAGGATAGGTGAGCGCTGGGAAACACCCGAGGTAGTGTTAAAGAAATCAGATAATACTTCCTTACACTTAATCTGGGAAAAGCGACCGTCCAAGTAACTATGCAATATAAGATAAAATGGTTGAGATAAGATTCTTTTTTAGTTTTTATGACAGATCAGGTAGCCGCTTATGCTTATGCTTATGCTTACAACAGATCTTATCGATCGCTTGCTGGACATCTAAAAAAGCAGGAAAACAGCATTTTTTTCTCCTCTAAGCATTTGTGGAGTGACCACTGCGGAAACTAAATCGGAAGTCAGGAATAACTTCTCCCTGTTCTACAAATAACTAATATCTCCGAAGGAATAGCCTTTCCAATACCTTGGATCTAATAGGTAATAGGCATATTAACCTGTAAGGGGTCACCTCATGCGCTGTCTTGCTCGGCTTAGAGACCATCATAATTTGGGATACTTTTCATTCTGACCGGCAGCACCACATTCGAAAGATACTATTAAACAACCGAGTCAAATAAATTACGGCCTTGAATAGGTATTTTTTTTCTTTTTTGTTTTTCAGGGCGAAAAACACGATCGTGTTATCAGCGCCCGGGCCTTAGACAGGACCATAGCAAGTATTTTGTCGGTAATCAAGTCAAAGCCAGGTGCCTTAAATGAGTTTTGCTTCTTCTCAATCGCCTTTAGCACCTCACTAGATGAGAAGGGCTTAATCGTAAGATTCATCAGAATTGAGCACTCTAAGAAGTTCATAAAATCTTCTTCACCAGCGCCGTGGATATTAAGCGGTTTAAAGATCGATCGCATGTGCCTAGCAAACAGGTAGGTAACCTAACTGTCACTTCTAACCCATGATCCAACTGATTTCTTAAATGGAGGGAATTGAGGCAACTATCATTGAAATTTCCTCTTGACCTTCCACAAAGAGTAGTCCTCCCTTTTTGAAGATGCAAGATTACTTCCAGTATGTTTTACTATTGGTTTCTTCCACGAGAAATGCGAAAAATATCGTCTCGATTGAGTTTATACCGGGATAACTTCCTAGGGCCTCTATCCAATATTTTATAAATCCATGTTTTTTACCAGAGGTAGTTCTACCAGTCGTAATTATTGTCATCAAATTGATTACGAGACAACTGATGACCCCTTTTACATTTTGAAAGGTTATGGGTGTAACCACCTAAGTAAAAATTAAAAACCTAATAACTAATCAAAATTAATATTATTAATATAATACCATTCCAAACCGTACATAATCGTCCACAAATAACCTCGTTTTTAAACACTCATAAAAAAATTAAAATAATTATCAATCAGCAGCAGTTTTATACGTTAAACCAATAACAGCTGTTAATATTTAATATGAGAAATTAAATAAAATGACAATAGTGTTCAACCTCTGATGAAATATAAGAAATAAAATGGGTAAACTCAAACAATCTTCTCCAAGAAATACTTTATTTTTTATCTCAGATCAATTATATTATACAAAATATTATTCCACAAATATTTTTCTCATAGTAATTTTAGATAATACTATTTTTCTTAAAATTCTCCCGTGAAATTGAATAATTTAAAATGAATAAATTTCAAGATAATAATTCCTTAGCTGCGTAATTTAATCTTAACGACCAAAATACAATCTACATAAATAAAGTAACTATAACTTTACGTGGATCTAAACCTGACACTCACAGTGTAGCAGCTGTAATTTAATTTTAGCGTAAAATATTTTAAATTCATCTAAAAATGTACAATTAAGTAGCTATAATAGATGTAAAAAAGAGCGATAAGGAAAACAAATGAGTGAGCGAAAGGGTACAATTTACCCAAATTAATTTTTAATTTTTACATTCAACGAAGAATATATAAGAAACAAATCTGATGAAAATAAATATGAAGGAAAAAATTAAATTTTAAAATATGGTGGCATGTTTTTAGACTAAAGCTAGGAATGAGTTAAAAAAATAATTTAATAGAATTGATTCAGTAGGGGAAAAGGTAAATTTAAATTTAAAGAAAAGCAAAATAAAACGTTATAAAAAGGAATAAATTGAAGAATTAATTATTCGGTTAAAAAGAGATAATTCGATCGCAAAAGTTGCAGAATTTTGTTAATTAAATACAAAATTATTGAGGATAAGTAAAATAAAGAAGACATAAAAACTAGACTAAGAGCACAAAAAAAAGAAACACTGAGGTACTGAAAAAAAATTCAGGAATCAGAAAAGCAAACAAAGTTACTCGGGTGGGAAGTAGGAATTCAAGATAGAAAGAAATACATCCATAAAAATGGAAAATCTAAGAAAAAAATAGGAGATTTCAAGATGTGGTATTAGATCAGATTTTTAAGAAATAAGGGTGAATATACATAGTTCAAAATGATAAAATTTTAAGACAAAATGGACAAAGAGTCTGATGAAATTTTACACAGAAAATGTCTGAGTCTTTTTTAAAACATCCAGGAAGCAGAAAAGAAATTTTAAAATATATCAAACATATAACTGAGGATGTAGAAATAATACATTTATTTTATTTTCATATTTATCAGAAATATGTGAAGTAAATTAAAATTTTATTGAAAGCTCAGGAAAATACTGTGAAAAGTCTATAAAATCAAAGGATAAGAGTAGGTGTCTTAAGCTTAGCCTTCTACTGCAGTTGTAGCCTAGAATCTAATTAAAATACATATATATATATATATATATCACAATGGTTTGCGAAAAAAAAAAAAAACTGAAATAAACGATTGATCTGGGATTGGCAACCGGTCGAGAGAAGAAACGGCGATTCGGTACAAGATTCAAAACGAGACTGCGGACTTCTGAACTGGCACTGAACTTTCTGGATAACAGCGAGAACGTAAGGCGCCTAAAGCGACTACGTATATTAGATCTATAAGTGCTCCGAAATATGAGGTGAATCAGCTATCTTAGGGATTGTGAATAGTCAAAATTTTTCATTTTGTTTCGCCATTTTCTCTAGTTGGTTCTTGATTTGTTTCACTCTTTCTGTGCTTGATTTGCTATTCTTTGTGTAATTAATAAACGTATTTTTTTTTTAGTATTTTGTTTGATTTTTATGTTCTTAACTTTACCGGTGTTTCTTGGACTCTTGTTTGTATATACTTATTAATTTTTATTACATATTTATGTATACTGTATAAGATATGTATACATATCCATTTCTTAGAGGGATTTCAATGGAAATCACTGTGTGCCGGTCAATTTTTTGAATTCAAATTTACTTATGGTTCCGGTAAATTGGGACCAATTGTAAATTATACACTGCGGCAAAAAAAGTCTTATTAATATAAACGTTTTACGATCCGCGCTAAAAGAAGGAAGAAAAAACGTTTTAAGGTAGACTTCTTTGCACGATCAATCGACATTTTATTCGTAATTTTTCCCACCAAAATTTATATTTAAAATGAAAAACGATGATGAAATTCAACGTAATTTTTAAGCCGATAAATTTAAAAATTTTACAGTACAACTAATTAATGAAGAAAGCTTCAAACATAGCTGAATTTTAAAGTAATTTCAATCGAGTATGGGGATTCGATAAAAAGTAATTTGATGACTAGCTGAAATGTAATTATCAAAAATTTGCACCGTTTGCTACCACCGACGTAAATTGATATTACTGTACCTCCCACAGCCGGTAAATTTTATTTACTATAAGTTTATAATAATATTCCATTATTTAATTTCTTGTATTTACTACGATGTATAGAAGTTTGTTTAATTAGACTACATGTGAGATTAAAACTTTATTACGATTTTTATTCCCTAATAACTTATTTGGGTGTACATGTAGCTAATATATGGTAGCGTATTATATGAATACATGTGTAGTTGTGAGTTGCAAAGTAATAAGGTAACACTGTTACTGTTTTGACACAATAGCATCTGTTTTATTTGCTTGTGTTGAGCAACGGGGCTGGTTGATTCAGTTATACGTAGTGGAAATAATTAATTCTGAAGGCAGCTGGTTGGAGCTGGAGCCGGAGCTGCAACTGGAACTAAATATTCATCGAGGTGGAGGTGGTACTCGTTCCTAGCCCTGTCGTCCCGTACACCTTCTCCTTTTCGTTTTCCACCGATCCTCCATCTAACCACCAGCTCCGCTGTCCTCTTACAAACCATCCCTTTACCTGATAAAATTAACAGCACAAGATGTTTCTTGCCTTCTACTTGATTGCTTACTTTGCATTTTCATTGAAATTAGACTATATAACGAAAAGAATAACAAAATTTAAAAGAGATTTTTAATTATAATTTAAAATTATTCAACTAAATCTCTTTCGTTCTAAGTAATAACAGATAATAACATTACTTATAAATAAATCTTAATTTTCAACACCAGCAATTTTACTGATGCTAAGATGAGTAGGATCAAAAAAAAATTGTTGATTCTCAAAATAAGTGCAAATTAATTGTGGATATAAAATAAGTGCAGATTTAACCGAACAAAAAGCTTAGAAAAACTGAAGATGGTCGCTTATTTAGGGAAAATAGAATAGAAGGATCATTTTACCTACTGAAAAAAACGTTTCCATGCTGTATCATATAGGAACATACTCTTCGTAAACTGAAGATCCTTCGGAAATTCACCCAAAAATAAAAAAAAGCACAAGAATGGAAAACTACTTCTTCGTTCTCCTACGTACCATTTACTGAATAAAAAAGAGAGAAGCAACATTATGTGGTTGCTCTCCACATACATCGATTACGATAACTTTTTTTTAATCACTACACCCGGCGCTTCATAAGGTGGGCGTCCGTTTGATTAAACGTGAAGTGACTCTGCCGGAAGAATTCTCTTCTGATATCAATGGTCGAGCACTTCAAGTATAAGGTATCGACATGCCTTCTTTGTATCAAACATAACATTAGATATCTGTACTGCTTACTTATATTACTGAAGTAGCTGTTGCCACGATGTTTTTTTCTGCTATGTTGCCACTTTTCACTGCTATAGTCAACGTTTAAGTTTCATTCAGGGGTCTTTCTTTATTGCTCAGTAAATTTATGGCAATACAGCGTTGCAGTTAGTGAATATCTGAAGTATGATATTATTATTATTGGTTTTCTTTTTAAATAATTGTGTTGAAAATAGTTTATATTTTTGTTTTATATTTTGTATCCATTATAAATAAGGTTAATAACTGAAATTATAAATATAATTTCATTATAATTTTGTTTACACATAGAAATATTTCACAACAATTTATTAAGTATCAATTTAAATGTAGAATATTGTGTGATTCCATCATCTGTTTATCTTTATTTTTACATCAGTAATATTTATATTACTGTAAAGATCTAAGCACATAACGTCAAATTTACATATCACAAATTTTATTTACAGAAGTTATACGTAAAATATGTATAAAAATTTGATTTTTTAACATTCATTGAATGCGTAAGGTATCAGTCTAAAACATTTATTGCTTGTTACTGTGCACTATAGGCACTTATATATATATATATATATATATATATATATATATATATATATATAATATCCTAAGTAATCTAAAAAAACAAACTGACCTCTATAATAACTGGAATATGTAGAAAACATTAAATATATTGAATTTAATTGGTGTATCTACGTTTACTAAAAATTTAATAAAAAATTAAAATTCATGTTACAATGCGTAACGACAATTAGAAAAATCCATGCCTATACGTAAAGGAATAATAATGTGCTATGCTCTGGTGGATTCGTATTTGAAATATGCGTTAAATGTATATTCAAAGACGCCGCAGTACTTAAAAAAGGATATCGAATAATTAAACATTGTTCAAAAATCTAGAGTAAAAAACATAAAAATAATACCGGAACACATGTTCCGATATTATTTAAAATCGGGATTTTGAAGTATTCCTCAGATATCATACGATTTGATCTTCCCGGGTATATGGTCAATAGATTTAGAACAGATTACAGCCATTGCTGCTTATCATTGATTTATTTTTTGTGCCTCATAAAAAATAAAATTAATCATTTTGACACAATAGATCGTTAATAATTTTGAATAATAGAATTGTTCAATACGTATTACTTTTATTCATGGATTAACAATGTGATGAATATTTAATATCATTTGAATAATACTAGTATAACAAATAAAATAAGTGCAAATGAAAAGAATTATATCTAAAATGTAAGCTTGTCAATAAGCTAATTTCATTTTGATGAGTACCTAAAAAAATTATAATTATTACTAAGTATCTTAATAAATTGAAACTGAATTAAATTGTTATTACTATTAATCATATTATTATTGTACTTTTTAAATATATTAATTTTTACGATCATGTAATATCGAGTGTATAATTTATAATTACTGATTTTTAATTAAAAATTATAGGTCTTGAATTACATTCATGATTTAGTTACACTAAAAACTAAATTACGTCCACGATTAAAAATTAATTCTGAATGCTCTACCAATATTATATAATGTATGATTTAGGGTAATGTTTTATTTTTCTTTTGAAATAACATTTCAAGTAATTATTTTGATCAGTTAAATATTAACTTCTTTAAAATCAATATATTTTATCTGAACTCTCTAACGTGAAATAGACAGATCTTTATCGTTAAAACTGAAGTTTCTAACGTAAAATAACCAGAGCTTTATTAAAATTTACTTTAAAGGAAACTTTATAAATTTTCATAGACAAAATAATATCAAATTTCATAGTTACTAGGGTGTTTCTCCTATAATGTCATTGAAATTGATGGATAAACTCTACACACATAAGGTTCTTTGATATTTTATCCTTAAAAGCTCCTGACTTTAAATATAAAATCGGTTCCTTCAAAGGGTTTAAAAGTGTAAACGTTATTCTGTTACTTATATACTACTAAGAATTATGAACAAACTCTAAAAAATATATTTTGTTTGTAATACGATAATGGCATTACCTATCAGTCAGTTTGTTCGCATTGTGTTCAGTTTTAATAATATTATAATTAAAATAACTAGTCTCTTATACAACACTGAATATTTTTTAGAATTTCAACTGCAAGTGGTTTCTTTTAAGTAAACAAATTTTTAAATAGCGGTTACTTAAATAAAATATATTTTTATATTATTTAAAATACATAAAGAAATGACAAGACACTGTTAGAAACATTAACAATGGACGAAAACCTTTTAATTACAATGAAGAATTGATAATTACACATTTTAGAATTGAACAAAAATAATATAAATATTGCGGTAAACAAGACGGTTAAAGAGTTATTGAGACAACGACGAAAACATGTAGCATATAGTTTTTTTTTGCCCTAGATGGCACAACTTCCGCGTAGTGCTCGAGGGTCAGTGTGTGGAGGGAGCCAACAATATAATCGAGGTAATGCTCAGCAATGGCAACAAGTGGGAGTGTGTCTCGACTACGATCGCATCGATGATACGAGAGAAGGCCAATGAAGAGAGGCGACGGCAGGCTGAGTTGATGCGAATCTATGGAGGCTTGGAGTTCGATGACGGGTGATTAAGGGAGGCCAGCTTCTGGGGATGGGCGGCGGGGGCTTCTCGGAGTCGTCGCTTGTCGATCTCCCCTGGGGACGCCTTCCGGTCACACGGATTCGGATAGTGGAGTGCCTGGGTGATCATGCAGGGGCTGTACATATCATATGGCTTAGATCCGGCCCCTGCATGGTAGAAGGGGGGTTTTTTTAGCGGGTGAGAGCCCCGCACTGCCGTCAGTACGTGCCTGACGGAGGCTGGCAGAGCTTTTTCCTCCGCTACAGAAAGAAAAAAAAAAAAACTGACGAAAACAATCCGGCCATGAGTTCAAACTTCTTAATCTACAATTAAACCTTAATCTACTTTAACTAACTCCATGCTAAGATTTAATTTACCGACAGATATTTACCGGTATCAAACTGTCTTATATTATTTTTACTAAAAAAATACATTACTTACAAAGCTGCAATCTATCTCGTAGTTATGTGTATTAAAATTCGACAAATTCATCCAGGCTCAAACATAGTGTTAGTTTATAAGAAAATCATAACAATAACTTTACAATTACATTCTACGGAAAAATTTTATATTAATTATGTTAATTAATTTTATAACAAACCGCCAGGTTAGTCTAGCCATCGCAAAATTTTGAATTTTTTAAACTCATCGCAAACTTTTTTTCGAAAGTGATTTTCGAAGTCGAGAGTTCTAAGTTTCGAGTCCTTGTGAAGACTTTTATATGGATTTGAATTCTGGAATGTGGATACCAATGTTCTTTGCTGTTTGGGTTTCGATTAACCACCTCAATCTATTCAAGACTAAGCATGTGAGCCCATATCTTAGGAGACAGGTGAGAAGATACCTTTCTGACAGATCGTGCAGAATAGCAACGCAAAGTGGAGATTTGGAAATCAACATACAAAGTGGAGTTCCCCAGGGCTCCGTTTTGGGCCCGTTATTATGGGTTTTAACTTTTGACGGAATCCTGAATTTGGATTATCCTGCAGGTATCGAGGTCATTGCCTCACCAGATGGCCTAGTGATCTTTTTTTTTTTTTTCTCTACTCCCCTGCGCCGGACCGACTTGATGGTAGCCACCCAGGGAGTGTCCGTTTCTCTAATAGGCCCTCCCCGCCTACCAGCATGGCAGGTCAGGCCTACCGGTGGTTTTTATTCTCTATTATGTCTTCTATGGAAACACATCATACCTACAAGTCGTGATGTGACCCCCGGATCTTTTATAATATTCTCTTGTCACTACAGCACACCCCAAGGAGTCCTCAGCGGATTATTGAAACCAGCACACCTAAGCATGCTGGCTCTCACCGCTGAGGCTGTCCACCCAACCTAACATACTAGAAACCCATACTTCTTTCATCTTCATTCTTCTGTTTTAGTACTGTCTTTATATAATCAGCGACCTTCCTCCAGTTCTCCTTACTGCTGAGCATGAAATCCATGGTCTCCTTCGGCGTTTTTCCATGAATACCCGCGTCTTGTCTTAGTCTTATCCATTTATTACATACTAAAATCGTATGCTCAGAATCATCGTCCTGTTCGCAGTACATGCACGTGGGTTCATTCCTTCTTCCCACCTTATGGAGATAACCATTGAAACACCCATGTCCCGTCAGGAACTGGGTGAACCAATAGTCAGTTTCTCCATGCCGCCTGTTAATCCATCCTGTTAATTCTGGAATTAAGGTTCTTGTCCATCCAGCCACTCCAGCCTCCGTCCATCTCTCCTGCAAGATTCTATGTATGTTTTCCCTGACTTCATTTTCTGCTCTCCCTAAAAACCTGTCAGTTCTATATCTGGCAAAAAGGTCAATCGGTAACATTCTCGAGAGCACACAGAGGGCCTCGTAAGAAACAGTTCTATAGGCAGATACTACTCCCAGTAGTATCCCCCTGTGTGCTCTCTTCAACCTGTCTCTATTTCTGCTAATAGTGAGAGCGATCCTTGCGAGGATAGACGTGCACTGGAAGTACAAAATAAGGCCAATTTGGCATTACAGATGATAGAAAACTGGCTATGTAATAAAAATTTAGTGCTGGACATTGATAAATGCAAATTTATCACTTTCACTGGAAGAAGGATCATTGATCGGCTGGATATCAGGATCAATGGTCAAGCAACAGCAGAAACTGATAAGCTGAAGTACCTAGGCGTTACTTTTCAGATGAACGGTTCCTTCACTGAACATATAAACGATGTTTGTAACAGGGCTGACAGAATGATAAAATCTTTAAATATCATTATGACGAACCAAAGAGCGCCTAAGGCGCCAAAGAGAAGGGTCATAGCGTCTTCGGTAATATCGTCCGTGCTTTATGCGGTGCCGGTTTTGTGGTTTGCAGTGCGAGTAAAGAAAAACCTGGCACGTATGATCAGGACCCATAGGAGACTGTTGCTTGGAGTGATTTCTGCATATAGGACGGTCTCCTATGAGGCTTTGTGTGTGTTCGCTGGAGTCCCACCGATTGATTTATTGGCGCTTTTAAGACTTGAAAAAGACCAGGGAGTTGGAATTCACGAATCAAGGCAAAGGCTAATGGCAAGGTGGCAGGACAGGTAGAATGAGAATGGCCCTGGAGGTAGAACAAAGAGACTCATCCCTGATATTAAAAGCTGGATATATAGGAAGCACGGGGAAGTGAATTTTCACATCACAATACTTTACAGGGCATGGCAACTTTAATTTTTACTTGCACAGAATCGGTAGAAGAGCATCGACGGAATGTATGTATTGCGATCGCGAAGATGATGTTGAGCACACATTTACTGACTGCCGTAAATGGAGAGAAGAATTAGTAGACATCGATCTATCATCTGATGGTAACGGCAGATTAATTAATCACATGTTGCAGAGTGAAGATGCCTGGAAGAGGGTTGATTCAGCTATTAAGAAAATATTAACGCAGAAAAATGAGGACGAGAGGAGATTGGGGTTCTGATCTTAGTATAGGAGAGGGCGGATAGCCCCAGTGGTGAGGACTGGCATGCTGAGGTGTGCCAGTTTCGATGAGCAACTGGGGACTCCAAGGGTTTTCTTGATAGGAAAGATCAAAGAAAAGACCCAATCGTCACGTCAAGACAATCACGGTATGGCGTGGCGATATATATATAGATGGGCATACCAATAGACTCAAAAGAACTGACCGGTGGGCTGACCTGCCATGCCGGACAGACAGCCGGTAGGTGGAAAGGCCCATTTGAGTACAACAGGCCCTCTCCTGGGTGGCGCAATACCAACCAGTCGGATCGGACCAGGGGTGGACAGTCAAAAAAAAAAAAAAAGAGAAAAAAATGTATTCAAGACCACATATTTACTGATACACTTACACGCCAGACTGCGGAAAGATGCCTTGGCATCTCTGCAGAGTACTGTTGACATCATGTCACTGTGCTGTTACTCTGTAAGCCGGTATACATAAATAAATAAATTTAACCTATATACATTACAACAGATATAATGTGACCAACATGAAATAAATTCACTCTGAAAAATGACATAGCCAACCGTCCAAATTAAAAATGATCATCTGCAAGATTTATTAGACAAAGTGAATTCATGTGATTTTCCGTTGCCTTTCCAGAGCAAAATTTACTGCTGTATTCCAGAACACCGATTCATTTATTTTAGGTAATAACGAACTCTACAAATTAAAACTTCCTACTGATGATTACATAGACAAACTGCATAATATACATCATTACGTGCAAAGAAAGCAATTGAATAAGAATTGACATTTTGCAGCGCCAAGGTTACAAGAAAAAATGGGAGAAATTAGTACAAAACAGAAACTAGGAATCTTTTGAATAATATGTTTTGGTTCCTGTCTTGGTTCAATACCTCGGTAAGGTTTAATTATTCTAAATATTTTATTATTCGCTGGTTAATTCAAATAAATAAAAGTCTTTACTTCGTTTACAATATAAATTATTTTTATTATAATCTTTGAATTTTGTAATTCATATATATAACATTATTGTATTAATTAATTAATTATACATTCTTAATTAAGACATGTTGAGTCTTTGTAGTATGGAATAATACTCGTACTAATAGAACTAACAATAGAGCGTTAGATAAATTCAATTAATAACAGTAGCAAAAAAAGTGAGCATTAATAAATAGTAAATGAAAGAGTGAAAATTTAGAAAAGTAAGAAAAAAGTGAAAATTTTTACTTTTACATATAAAAAGTAGGAAATGAAACCTGAGTCTTAACAAGTTCTGTTGACTTCGAGAAGACCTGAGTCTTAACAAGTTCTGTTGACTTCGAGAAGTTGCTTTAATTTCTAATTTTACTCCTAGGAAAAAGGTAAACAGGTAACACTAATATTTAAACTTTATGTTTACAACAATGCGAATTATCAGCAGACTAAAATGTATCGTGACGTTGACGAAAACAAATAATTGTTAGCCAATTTACTAAAAATTTAAAATAAGAAACAAATATTAATACCGGATAAAAAATGCGGTAAAGATAAAAATATATAATAAATTTTTTAATTTTCTTGAAATCTCAATTCTTAATTGTTAGTTCTACATACAATTTCATGAACCTTAGTTTAGCGCCAAGTTCTAAAGTCAATATTATAGAAGTTAGGTTTAATTCTTATGTTTAAGTACGGATATTAGATATTTGTTTAAGCTGATATAACATAAAACATTTTGATTTTAATAACACGAGGTTTTTTTAAGCATCATATTTAGCAGAGTTCAAGAACTTCTGATGAAAAATGATTAATGATCAACTTCGTAAACTATTGATCGTATACGGTGTAACAAAATGAGTTCTCAGCAAAGACTCTTCGCAGTGTTTCAAAATTTTAGGCTAATCCGGAAAATAATTAAAGTGACGAAAATAAATATTTTTCATTCCATTCAACGTAGTTAATAAGTCAAATTAAACAGATTCATTCATTCAGGTAAATCTGTGAATATTCAGTAATGATTATTTTCAGTATAATTTCTCATATTTTCAGTCATTGGAGTTTATCTTAGGTTCTTACATGAAGCGTGCAATTATACTTAAGGAATTATTTTATTATCCGTGAAAATTATAAACTTATTATTTTACTGACTGTAGAATATATGTTTTTCAATTGTATAAATAAATACTGAAATAGAATCAAATTTCTTTTATGTAATTTTTTTTTAGAATTTTTATGTTTGAAAATACCTTAATTTAATTTGATAAAATGTTTCGAACTATCTTTCTAGAAGATATTTTCTTTTTTCTTTGACAAAAATCCGCGATATGTACCCATTAGTCAAGGGTCTTCCAAAATTGAGTCCTGTAGTAGTTACGCGGTAGATCAATGGACCAATAAAATTATTCTCCTTAACCTTAGCATCACTCAATTTATGAAAAGTTGTTCGCAAATGATTAATCTTTTTTTAGTGTGCCTTTAAATTTTTTTTTCATAAGCCAGAGTTTTGTGTGAAGCAGTACCATATGATACTGGTAACGGTAAATGTTTTACATTTATTTCACCTGCTACAAAATTTTACTGCAGTAGTCAATTATTTACTTGTTATTGACTTTATGAAGCCAACACTATCCCATAGACACAAAAAAGCAATACTTCATAAATATATCTTCTTAACTAAAAAAGAGACGCAAAAACTTTCATATCGCTACAAACTTCCCAAATATGGTCATTACACTTTATAGCTTCGTTTATTAAAGGAAAGCTTTCAAAGGTGTCTTTCATGTTGACTGTACGAGCAAATGATCACTGTTTATTAATGTTTCGCTGTAAAACCGAATTTAAGTTATCTTTCTACTAATTAATAAAAATACGAGGCACTGAAAGAAGTCGAATTCCAAGCTCTTTTATTATACCATCAGAATCTTTACACACACACACAAAATGAATTTTTTGTACCAAAATAAGTTGAAAGAATTTTATATTAACGAAGTAACACTTGTCTTTTCTACTAAAAGAGTCCACTGTTGTAGTCTACACCCCAAAAACTTCAACTTGTTGCTTTCATTACCTGCAAATGTGAACTAAGTCATTAACTTCATCTTGTTGAATTAAATTATCATCAGATAACAGTATTTATCATCAGATACTGAATAAAATTCCTAAGTATTTTCTTCGTTATCAGATGCTTCTTGTATTTAGATACTTCTAGCACTATTGAATTAGGTGATGGTAGAGTTATAAATTTATAATTGGGGAAAAAATTGATAAATTTATTGAGGTTTTAATGTTGGCTGAACATCCAAACACAGTAGTCAGGCAAAAATAGCTGTCAGTGCAATGGTTCTTTAGTTCATGCGTATCGCTGGTAAGACGAATAGTAGAGTTTATCGTTTATCCTTCAAACATTTAGTCAGAGTAATTGAACAAGTTACGTAAATAATATGAAGCCAAATGTTTTATTTTTATCTCCAAATGCAGAATTAAAATAAAATTTATATAACGTTCTAATCAATTGTTGTTATAAATAATCTTAATTTGATATTTAGGAGTAAATTTACTACGGGAGTAACAAAAACGTTCCGATGGATTGTAAAACCACTCATTTTTGGAGAAGCCACGTTTTCTTAGCGATTAATGAAACGGAAAAAACAAATTTCTTTTAACGAATTGATTAAAAATAATCAGCACATAATATCACAATGAGACAACAAACTGAGTATAAGACATAAAAAGCTTGAGTAAGATTTAAATGCACTGAAATACGTGCACACTTACCACACACTTTTACTAAACGTAAAATCTTTTGTTACTTAACCATGCATTTTATAAATGTAAAGTTAAAAATCTATTTTGAATTTTAACCATCAGTTATAAAAACGAATTTATCTTAATATCCATTTACATAAACTCTTAGTTCAATATCGTTTGAAATCAGTTCCGAATAATCAGAAAAGTTTCGTGTAACAGATTCAACTTTTGAGCATTCTCGTAAAATCTTACTACTCGAAAATAACGTTTTTTTCTACAATAACTCAATTACACCTTTTTTGATTGTGATGAACAACAAATAAACGTTAATTTTTAAGCAGCTATTTTTCAATTCTTTAATTTATAAAATTTTAAAACTCAATAATACACTAAAGTCAAAACATATATTTAAAATTATAAAAATTATACAACGATTTCAGAAGAAAGTAGCGAGGGTAATTGCCGAAGCTCCGTAGTTCAAGCGGAATGATGAGATTCGCGATTATCTGGAGCTCCCATCGGTTCGTGAGATTGCACAACAGCGCAATGTCAAATACCTGCAGAGACTTGAGAATCATGTAAACCACTTTGCAATTAATCTACTCGATAACAGCAGAGACGTCCGACGGTTGAAACGAACCCATGTACTCCACTTAGGGTCTGCGTAACAGTTTGGAATCTAACACCGTCAAATTTAGTGGTGTCGTATCTAATTTCTTGTTGCTTCTCTTTCTTTTTCTTTTTTACTTGTTAATAATGTTTGTTTTATGGACTATATGGTGCTGAAATTAATGGTTTGTGATCTATGATTGAGCTTGAAATTTCATATTGACTTTAAGTTTGCTTGCAACTCTTTATTGTGTATTATTTATTTTGGGGGTTCCTTAAGGACCTTCTTATCGCGTGCTTTTTTCAGGAAACTTACTTATGACTCCGCAGGAGA
Organism: Lycorma delicatula; assembly: GCF_047948215.1. Classification (NCBI taxonomy): domain Eukaryota; kingdom Metazoa; phylum Arthropoda; class Insecta; order Hemiptera; family Fulgoridae; genus Lycorma; species Lycorma delicatula. The sequence continues at coordinate 4,894,642 of NC_134455.1, read as the reverse complement.
GCCGATTGTAATTGTAATTGTTTTGAGCAAAAAAAAATTTTTTAATGAAAACGTTCTAGATATCGCAAAAAACAGACAAAGGTGAAATCAATTACTTATCCTTTAAATATTATTAATTGTTCAGTCGTTTCCGGCTGATGAACAGTTTTCACAAGGTAGTGCTCAGTCCGAATTTTTTCCACTTTTGCAGGCTACCAATTAGCTTGATTTTCGCTCCCGTTACCTGCCCTTCGAAAACTGTTATTTTATAGGGTTTCTGTACGGTTTTATTATTATTTAATTTATCTTCTTTAGAACGTCAGCCTTATATCACCTTAAATTTTCAAAATAACCTTATCATAATCAAAACTTGATTTACGAAGTGAAAATTAATGCAGACAAAATTATAAAAGTGACTTTTAATTTGGAACATGAAAATTATGCGCGTATTTGTCAATACGGAACAGTCTACTTAAAACTAAAGGGCAGACTATTTCACAACGCTAAACAAATTAGTTGGAAACTAAAGTAAACTTCAAATATAAGAATAATCTCTTGTTTTCGTGGTTCTCCAGACTTCTTCTAGGAACTTTTCTAAAACTTATTTGGATAAATAGTGGCAAAAAGTTCCGTAAATAGTCTTTCTTATCATTACAATTATTGAAAAAAAAAATAACAAACCCATCCTTACATGTAACAAATGAAGCATTGTATTCATATAGGCATCCTTTGTCAACAACGAATTTTATCGTATACACTAACAATTTAAAGGTTAATAAACTATATATTTTTTAATTAAATAGAATTATTAAGCCAAAAACATTTAAATCGCTAAAAATACTTAAAATAGCTGTTATTTAAATAACGTAAAAATAAATCCAAACATAAGTAAAATGATGGTAATATTTATTCATCATACATTGAGAACATAATACATACAGCTAAGAACTCCTCCGGAGTAGGGTTCGCATTTCTCCCTCCTGATAGTTAGTGCCTCGTTGTGGCGTATTCCTGCTAGCCTATGAAGCGTTACCACCGAAAGGACTTCAGTGGACGGTCTGAAGGGCAATTACGTCGGGAGGACAGGTTGCATAAGCCTAGCCTTCCGCGGTCGGCCCATAAAATGGGTTCAATAACGCTGGTTTAACAACGGATTGGAATGCAATTAAATCCGTCCTTAAAATACTAAATAATAATAAACAAAACTTTTGTTTTGAAAAATTAGACCCGCCATTTAAAATAAACCTTTAAAAAAAAAACACGCCCGATTAGAATCATCCAGCAGCAAGGAACTCTGTCCAGGTTCTGCGATTTGTAGGAAGAAATAAACTCCCGCCAACTTTGCATTCCATTACACAGCTAAGAATTTACGACTTGTTTGTTTCTTGTAAGAAATAATTAAAAATTAATAAATTAAAGTATCAGTTAAAAATAACATTTTAATTGAATACATTTTACAAGTGGATTCTTGACATTTGCTGAAATAAGCTGATAAGCCAGTTTATTACATGCTCGTTTCGGGAAAAATTAATTATGACCTACATACGATTTATTAAGTTAATAAAATAATTTACTAATTAATTATCGAAACATAGTCCAGTGAAAAATGTTTTTTGATTCAGATAAAATCCGATATCGATATATCTGTCACTCCACGAAATCAATTAAAAGTATCAATTCAAAAGCTTTTGATTGAATGCTATATATCTTCTTTTTTTTACTAATCAAAGGAACCACAATTAAATCGAGAAAAAATTCTTTAGCAGTGTATGAATTAATTTCAAAGTGAATTTATAAAAAAACCACATAGAATTCATGACCTGGTAGATTCTGTGAACTTCTTGGTATTCACAGTACCGTTTTTTATTATATAAATAGGAATTTCTAGCACTCATAAAATTATTATACGACAGTTTTGCGTTAAAGTAATAGATATTTTTAAAAGAACCTGTTAGTTAAAATTCAAGGTTCTGTTACAGAAAGATTTACAGTTTTATTCAACCCTAATAATTTGATACGCTCAGAAAATGACTTTTCTCGTTACTGGATAGGATATATCGCACACATTTGAACTGAAGTGAGATAGAACTCTTTTCAAGTTTTGAACAAAATACGTCTCAAAGGAAGTATGAAAAGTGTGAAAAGCTAAAGTTAAAAATGAGGCTAAGATTGGTTTATTGAAAGTGAGAACTTTTTTCATTCTGATGATATTTTTTTCTTTTACTTATATTCCAACGACATTATTTTTTTAATACAATACAGTAAATATAAATAGTAGAGTATTTGTCCAAATAATATATTTTTTATATAATATAATCTTCATATTTTTTAAAGCTTTTTAAAATATTTATTTTTGAATGGCATTTATAAGTTATATATGTTCTATGTTTGTATATGTGTATTAATAAATTTACGTGCGGGTACTAAACTTATTTTATGCTGCGTTTATCTCAAATTAACTAAATTCTTTAAAAACGATTTAAATGATTTTTTTTTTTTTTTTTTTTTTTTTTTTTTTTTTTTTTTTACAAATAACGTAAGTACAATGTAAGCATGTATTTAAATAATTATATGAATTTAGTTTTTTCTTTCAAATTAACCGAAAGATTTTGAGTGATTAAGGTATGTTTTTATTTGATTTTTGAAAAAGTATAATGTAGTAACATAACCACAGTATATCTGTACTATAATATTCATATTGTGTGACTGATTGCTTCCATCTTCATCACAAGATATTTTAATTCTCAATGCCGAAAAGAAAATTATATAATTTATTTATATATATGTTGTTGTTGATCTTGGAATGATTAAGGTTTACAATTGAATCCGGTAGGCAGCGCTGCGATCGCGTTTTAGAATTTTTTTTAATTTTTGGCATATCAGTCAGACCCCGTAGTTGGTGCTGCGATCGGATTCTAGATAATTTTTTTATTTTTTTGCTTTTTTGCATATCAGTTACTTGCGTCGTAGCTTAGTGTTGTTATTACATTAAAATTCGTATTTTTAACGGACTATTGTGTTTAGAGAGTAGTTTGAATTAAATCCGATAGGTAGTGCTTTTCTGACAATTGGATTTATTTACATTCTGACTTTTTTACAAAGTGAAAGGTTAAATTTTATGAAGTTCTGTAATGTTTTGTAAGTTTATTAATGTTCAGTATTAATTGTAATGATTTTGCAACCACAACCCATTTTTTTTTTTTTTTTTTAAATTATTTTCCACCGACTACTGTGATTATAGAGTGATGTGAATTAAATCCGATAGGTAGTGCTGTTGTTTTTCCATTTGGATTTATTTACATTCTGACTTTTTTAAAGTAAAAGGTTAAATTCTGTGAAGTTCCTAATTTTCAGTTTTTTAAGGTTTTATGCAAATTTCAATTGTGTTCATTTAATCTGTATGTTTACTCAAATCTATCAATAGCGAAACATTGTCGAGTCTGCTAGAATTGCGCGCTTATTGAGAATATTATATTATATTATTATTTATTGAAATAACGTTTTAAAGTTTAATTAAAAAATATAAATTGTGCAAATTTGTAAGGTGTAGTATTGAGTTTAGTATTTTACATGGTTTTTCATGAATTTTAATGATGTATACAAGTGTATTCAATAACAATCAACTTAACCTACAAATTTAAATTGTCAGTTCTCATTTGATTCTGTGCAACTTATGGAGTACTGAACGGCTCTTTGAAAATAAAAATTTAAGTTTGTATAATAAATTATAACATTTATAAAATAAAAATATAAGTTACCTATAATATAGTTTAAAGTATTTTTTTAAAAATTGAATTTATAATGTTTTAGCTGATTTATTTTATAAAAAAATACCTAAAATTGTTTTTAATTTACAATTATCACAAATTTGGTAAAATAGATGTTGAAATAAAGAATGAGAAAATAAATAAAGAATAATAAAAATGATAAAAATTTTACTACGTTGCTTTTTTTACAGTGCTTTAAGTTTTTTTATTAATGATTTAATTACGCTATCACAAGGTTATGAAAATTCAAAATTATTCAATTAAAAAAAAATTTAGGCAGTACTTTTTTTAGAATAAGTGAAAATAGCAGAAATGCGGATGAAAATTTATTACTTACACTAATTATTAATTTTACGACGTTTCGATTTTCGTCAGATATCTCAATATTTAGGGAAAATAAATATTAACCATACTACAAATAATTAATCAATAAACCCATTACAATAATACAACAATCACAAACTGATAATTAGTCATATTAATGAAATTTCGTTCACATTCCTGCTAATTTTAACTTAATAAGTTACTTATATTTATGTGTTGTGCATTTATTACAGAACAATGCCACGTCAGGACAACGTCTGTCGGGTCCGCTAGTAATTATTTGAATTCAGCTTTTTCTTTCAAATTAACCGAAAGATTTTGAGTGATTAAATCATGTTTTTATTTGATTTTTGATGAAGTATAATGCAATAACATAACCACAGTGTATCTGAACTATAATATTCGGCTTACATCGTTGCAATTGAATCTAAGCTAGCAAACGATGCACTTTCCGCGGCTGATGAGCTGGATTCAATCTCTACTGCCGTACTGGGTCCAGCTGAAATAGATGCTCTCACCGAAGCTGTTCTTTGAGCTTTTGGAGCCACCATTGTTGCAGTTTTTATATCACCTGAATCTGGTGCTTTTTCAATAATAACTTGCACCTCAATTTCGGTAGACTCCGATTTTCTTGTCACAACTTCTTTAGGCTTGTGACTAATCGACGGAGTGATCTGTTTTTCTTTGTCAGATAAGTCAAGATTTTTAATTTTTACGCTAGTTGGTGGCTTTACGATCGCAGATTTGGTTGGTTTTTTAAACGGCGCTGGTGCGTCTCTCATGTCAACGGCGTCAGTCCGGGGATGAGCCGTCTCATCTTTACTTTGTTTTCTCTGATGAGTCGACTCAATCTTTGAATCAATGATTCTTTCAATCATCGTCGCAAGACTTGGAGCCATGGTGTTAAGCAACTGCTCCACATTAATTTTAGATATGGAAGGGGCAGCCCCTGCTTCTGCATAAGAAGTCTATGATAGTGGTGTGCGCTGATTAACAATTTTCTTCGCTTCAGGATAACTGACCTTCTGAAGCGTTTAACTTCCTGAATGGCTGTTTCTAATTTATATGTAGGGCAGTCCCTTGAACGACAGTTGTGATGCCCTTAACGCAGATTGGAGGGTCTTTACATGGTTCACCCTCGTGTGTTTTCTCTCCACATATACATATTTCCTGAGCTTCACATCTAGCTGCTGTGTGTCGGAATCGTTGACACTTAAAACATCTCATCAGCTGCGGAATGAAAGCTCGTACATCAAGCCGATGGATGGCAGCTCGTACCTTTTCAGGAAGGTTCGGCCTATTATATGTTAAAACATTCAAGGCCGAAGGAAGAACTTCACCATTTCTTCGCATGGTAAGTCTGCGACACCGAGTCACTCGCTGACTCGACATTTCTTGTACAATTTCTTCTTCTGTACAATTTAGAAGATCGCGTCAAACAACAACTCCTCTCGATGAGTTAAGTGTGCTATGCGGGTGGACAGAAACCGCAAATTCACCGATCTTCTTCAACGCCTGAATTTTCTGGCTTTGCATGTCGTTGATGGTTTCGACATGCAATCCATTAAAAGTTTTTCGAATATCCTTGACAGGACCACCTGCACATTTAGTAATTCCTCTTACGATTAAGAATGGACTAACTTTTTGAAAGTTTCCATTCTCCTTTGTAAAAATTAAAAATCTTGGTTTGGGGGCAATGTTTCCAAACAACGACTTTCTCAATTCCCTACTGATTTTGTCAGCATTTCTCTTGATTTTATCTGACTCCTTGATATTTTTCCTTCGCTTGTGGCGAATCGGAGGTTTCTAAACTAGGGATGTTTACGTGCACCCTCTGCCACGTTAGTTTGTTCAATATTCATGAACATTTATCCCTTCTGTAGCAAGGCTAGCCGCCGGGGTACACCCCCACTCCAGGGCTACTAACCTTGGAGGTCCGATCCGGTACTCCGGTGGAACCGGTATATGTCCTGACTGAGAGCGGATGCGCAATCTCTGCACTGACTCCAGGTTCCTACTCACCGAAGCTTTCAGAGCTCCCATGCACCGACATACATGGGCACCATTGCTACATGCTTGCCATCGCAGGGGGCATGTGGACAACGGAAGGGTCTCCGTTACACCTGCAATAACAGTTCAATAACATTACACATCGCCAGTTCTAAGTTTGGTATGTGTCCACTTCCTAATCAATTAAGTGTTCTTATCCTGCAGGTAGCCGAAAAATCCAATCCGTCTGTTGACCAGAAGATGGAGACAGGTTAATAAAGTAGTACATCCGAGGGATTTACTCGGAGCCCCGTTAGCCAGGTACAAGTATTGTACATAAGTACAGCTGTTACCGCCCTGGACGTGGAACATAGATGTTGTGTTCCAGACGTGGGGATTACCTACCTCAGGGCGGATGAATTTTTTAATTTTAGAAAATCCGACATTGTTATCAGCTTTTGACACATGAAAAATTAGCCCTTTTTATACTAACCCAAAAATATCATTTTACAAAAAAAAAGATTAAATGTATTTTATTATTATTTTTCCTTTTTTTATTATCATCTAGTTTATTACTCTATTTTGTGACTGAGAAGAAGTGATGCTATTAGATTAAATATAGAATCTTTATTTCAACCGTACGCTAAATAACAGGTTACTGTATATCACAGTTCCATAGGTGTAAATTTTTTCAATAGTTTACTGGATAAAAAAATCGAAAAAAGCCAATGTTACTTCAGGGAAGGAATTCTGATATGTTTTTGGCCGTGACTGAAAGTGATGGTAAAAAATCAAACACAATAATTATCCGTAATAAAAATTTATGGATAAATTACATAATTACGGATTTTTATTAAATTATTAAAAATTATCTGTCGTAAAATTTCAATATAAATTATTTATCATTATGGTGTTATTCTAATTTTATCAAACATTAAGAGACCTTACATAGGAATGAAAAACGTGTTTTGGGTCACACTAAACGACAGTATTATAATTGAAAATTGTTTTAACTGTTAAATAATTGTTTTTTTTTTTTTTTGTATAATTAAATAAAAATTAACGCATGAAATATAAAGAATATATCGGTCACATAATGGAATTTATAATCTACAATTTTTATTTGCTATAAACTATTTAAAAAAAAAAATTAATGACAAAATCCTGATTTTTCTAATATTACGAAAAAAGCCATTAATTTCCCGTATCTGAAATACGAGCCAAATACTTTAAGCTTTAGATGACGTAAAACCGAAACTATTCTAAATATTTATGTTACTAAACGGTTATTATTATTACATTTTAAAGGAATAAAATTAAAAAACTAACCTAATACAAGAATAGAATCGGGTGGGAAAGATATATTAATGACAGTTTATTCATGGACTCGTAATATAGGGACAAAAATCATTATTCCAAGATTTCTTCGCATGCCTAGCTTTTGAATTCAGAGTAGATATGACTGCTATATATATTTTTTCACTTTTTTTTTTTAATAGCCATAAAATAAGAGTTATTTATTTTTGATAATACGTGAATTGTTTAAATGAACCTATTGTTAAAAGGAAACCAAGTTTATATTTATTTAAGCAAAATACCAAGAATAATCATTAGAAATAAATTAGATATGCTGCTAGATATCTATTTCATCCAACTTCTCTTCTTTTTTAGAAATTGAACACGCGATGAAGAATTTGTTTGTATCAATAGTTGTTATGACAACTTGTACCACATAATATCAGTAGAATACGGTATGACATTCCAGATAATGAAATGTTCATTTCATTTATTTTAAATTTAATTTTATTATTATTCGCTTATTTTTTAAAAATAATAATGTTAAAATTTATTTTTTAACATTTAAAAGAAAATTACGTATATAAAAAATTATTATAATAAAATAAATATTAAAAAATATTTGCCGATCTCCGTGATGAAATGTTAGTATCTGCCTTTCATCCGGAGATTCTGCGTTCAAGTGTCGGTTAGGTTGAACATTGAATATCTGTTCACTGTTCTAAAAAAAATAAATTGAAAACATTTAACTGTGACAAAAAAAAATTAATAAATAAGAATATATATATATATATTTATGTGTGTGTGTGTGTGTATGTTACGGTAAAACCCCGAATACCGATAAATCATAAGTTTTACCGGTAAATTCTAACATTTACCAGGTCACTTGGTGAAAGTCCGAAAAAATCTTAAAAACACATTTATTTCGGACTTTTACTAAATCGTTTTGATCACTGTTGACAATTCTGTAACTAAATCACTTCTAAATAGGAAAGAGCATGTATTTAAAAATGCTCTTCTCAATTTCGGGATTTTAGTTAAAAAATTGCAATAAAATTAATCATTTTCAAATGTGAGAATAATAGTTAACTCTTAAATAAACAGACTGGGTCTAACACCCGGTTTTTTTTTTAACCCAATTTATTTTCAATTTTTGCTGCGGGAAAAAAGTTTTGAATCCCAACTGAATGTTTTTCATTAAATACAGTCATTTTGTTCGTTCCAACCATTTTAAAACTTAAGGAAGGATATAAAAAACCTAAAAATAAATATAGAAAGATAGGAAACCTGAAACCTAAAGATAGGAAAGATAGAAAAAACCTGTTTTATTTTTCACCCGCAGTGTACTGAAATTCCGAAATTGGGAAGAGCATTTTTAAATTCATACTTTTGAGTGATTTCATTACAGAATTGTCGACTTTTGAAACAGTGTATTCAAAAGTTTTTCGGACTTTTACCAAGTGACTTGGTAAATGTTAGAATTTACCGATAAAATTTAAGATTTACCGGTATTCGGGGTTTTACCGTAACACATATATATATATGTGTGTGTATATCAGTCATTTGACTGGTTTGATGCAGCTCTCCAAGATTCCCTATCTAGTGCTAGTCGTTTCATTTCAGTATACCCTCTACATCCTACATCCCTAACAATTTGTTTTACATATTCCAAACGTGGCCTGCCTTCACAATTCTTTCCTCCTACCTGTCCTTCCAATATTAAAGCGACTATTCCAGAATGCCTTAGTCAAGGATTTAGGCAAGGATGCTGCCTCTCACCGACACAGTTTAACATTTACACTGAAGGTATGATCATTAAATATATTAGAAGGAAGGAAAGGAGGAATAAATATAGCAGAACAAAAAAGACGATGAAAAGGCTTGCTAATCTTATAGTAATTCCAGTTGATTGCATATACACTTTTCAAAGACTTTTAACAGTCTTGGAGAGAGGAGTTAAAAAGGTTGGTTTAAAAAGAGAAAAGATTATTTATATATATATATATATATATTAATAATAATATATTTCAAGACCATCGTCTTGAAGATGATGGAATGAAAAGGAATATATGAAAAGCTAAACTAAAGGAAGTAAACAAAGAAGATTTTGAGATACAGACAAGTGAAGGAAGAATAAAAAGTAAAAGATTACAGATATTGAGGAAGTACTGTCATAGTGAAATGGAAAGTACAATGCATTAAAATAGAAGGAAGGATAGCGATGGTAAAGAAAATCTTCAGTAAGAAGGTAGAATTAATAAGTAGTTATAATTAATATGACATAGAGTTATGGGGAGGTTAGCGCAATGCCAATTTCTTGTTACGTGTGAAATAAGGACGACGAGAAAAGATAGAGTTTGCATTGAGGGTATTGAAATGAGCACATAGAAAAGGATGAAGAAAACAAGACTGGCGAATAAAGTGAGGAATGAGGAATTAATCAACGGGATTAAAGGAGAAATAGGACTTATCCAAAAAGAACATAAAAGAAAAGGAAATTGGCTAGAATAGGTGGGTAGAGGAACTGGAATCTTGATATCTACATTAGAACGGTCAGAAAAAGGAAAAAGAAGAGTTGTTAATAGATGAATTGAAGATTGGAAACTACAAGGCGACGAGGAGAAGGCATGGGACAGAAATTGATAAAGACAGCGGGATCATAAGGGACTTGACGCCAGGCAGGATAACATGGATGAATATAAAACCGTTTCTAAATAATCTGATGTTGACACCACATGACTTCCTTGTACGCCTATTAAATAACATATACATATTTTTTGCTGCACTTCTTTTAAATTTATTTCATTTGAAAGTGGAATCTTCCTTTTCTTTAATATAATGTACTCAATTTCTGTAATACAAAGTATTTTAATTTCTCAAATGTTTACACAATTTCTGAAATTTTTTTTGTATCATCTTTATTTACTCCTTCCCCCCAGGGACGGACCCGCAATTAAGCATAATTTAAGCTCCGAGGGTTGCCATAGCCTCAAACTCCCTCGGCAGGAACTCAAGCTCCCACTCAGGTAGCTGGGACTCGGTCATTTAATTATAAGCCATGCCTCTAATAAGGGGACCCCAAAGGGATCCTCCACCGGACCTACCGTCTTGCATTCTCTCAGTGACGCTGCAAAGGAGTTCCCGTCCGATCATTGATGGTGGGATGTCAGAGCCTCCCACACTTCCTGGATGAGGCTGTTCCTCGCAGACACTAAGTCTGTACTGAGCAGGCACCACATATTCACCGTAAAAATGAAGCCTTGCAGTCCTGACCCTCGGGTGCATGCCCGGAAAAAAGAGGCAATCATACAGGAAACAGAAAGAAAACATGAAGAAATATATCTCAAAAAAACGACAAGAAAATGAATCTGAAGAGGAAGAAAATGTTAAGAACAATTGAAGAATAAAACAAATTAAGAGAAGATGATAAATATAAAGAGGAAGAAAATGTTAAGATCAGGAAAGAATAAAAAGATTAAGAGAGGATGATGAATATAAAGAGAGAGAGAATTTGAAAACTAGAGAACGAGTACACAAATTAAGATCAGAAGAATTATATCAAACCAAAGAGCGATTAAATGATTGGCAACAAAAAAAAAAAATGATCAACTCTGAGTTAGGGAGAATATTGTCCGACATTATCAGAGAAATTATGAACTAAAACAGAGGTTCCCAAACTTATTTTTCTCATAGACCACTTTAAAAATTTTTCTGGTTCCGGTGGACCCCTGCAGCTACATTTCTACCATATTTCCAGTCGACGGAAAATGTAAAGATTAGATCTAACTATGAAAATTTGCGTTACGGCTGAGTTCCATGAATTAACAGCTTCCGAAAAAAAAGTGAGAATCGATCGGTTAATTTTTGATCGACTGTGCTGTGAGTGGATGTCAAAAAAGTAAAGTAGGCCGATCAAAAAAAATGCTTCCATCCAACTTTACATTTTTGACATCTACTCTGAGCACAAGAAAGCAATCGATTCTCACTTATTTTATTTAGAAAACTTCCCATTCAGAGTGGTAAAAAGCAAAAGAAAAATAGTATATTTTTTTGTGTCGCATTTATTCAAATATGTAATCATTACACTATTAATTATTATTGTTATCGTATTGCAATGTAATATAATAAAATTGTCGTAATATAATTAAAATTAAACATTAATAACGTAATGTAACATCTACAATGACAATCACAAAATAGTTACTATTTTAATGGGAGGGATGTACTTGATGGATTGACAGCAAATTATCAATATTTGGCTTCAGTTTTATTAGGAATAAGCGCAAATCTCCCCGTTCTGTGATATTGAATCTGCTCCTTTTTTTTTATAAAAGGTTTGTAACGACACTAAAACTTTTTTCGACAAGATGTGACGAGGGAAACGCTATCAAAAGCTTTCTCGCAATTCCCCACAGTCCAGGATATTTTTCTGGTATTTCTGCCTGCAGCGAAAATATTTGATACCCTCTTTTAAATTTCACCTTCGGCTCCTCATTAGTGCTAAGCTCTAGTAGCTCCTCTTGTAATATCACATTCTCCACTTCCGTTTCATCAAATGGATTTATGATCCATGGCGGTATTTCCATCGTCAGAGTATCTTCAAATCTTATTTTGACAATATTTTAGTTCTTCACTATCGAAACCGGATGAATTTTCGTGGACGCCCGCTTACAATTGTGAACCCCCATTTTTTTGTCACGCCAACGTAGACCCCCGTCGAGTCTCCCGTGGATCCCTGGGGATCCACCTGGACCACTTTGGGAATCAATGAACTAAAATATAAGAATTTATTGCAATTTATTAAAGATCGGGCATTTATGCCTCAGTATATTTTGTTCTTATAAGGGTCTGTTTTTCAGTCACTCTCTAGTTAACGTTAATGTAGGTAAAATTAAATAGAAATTCCAGAATAATTAAATAAAATTAAACACAAATTAAACTAGAAAATTCAAAAATAATACGATTCTAAATTATAAGTTTCAATTAATATTAAATAATCTGATGTTTCACCAAATCTATCATTACATATACACATATATAATAATAATACCTATTAAATTACATTTACACATTTTTAAAAGGACAAAAAAATTTTATTTCGCTTATAACTTTCATATTTTTTTAATTGTTATTATTGAATTATTAATTATTTTAAAAACCTTTTTACAATCACGGGTTAATTATTATTAATAAATCAATATAATTAAATTAAAAAAAAAGTTAAAAAGTAGGAGATGAAATCTGATTATAACTATTCCAAATATTTCATTAATTAAAATTTTATTTGCCTACAACTCTGGAACCGATAGAAATATGTACCACTTATGATATTTCATTGAAAAGCTCTCGATGATGACTTATTACTGCAATTAAGAAAAAGTCTTTTTTGGACACTTTTGGTTTAGTTGATTGCAATCAAAATAGGAGGTGCACAACTAGATGTTACAACAGTCCTAAATCCAAAATCTCAACACTCTACGGCTAATAGTTTTTGAGTTATGCGAAATACGTAAGTACGTACAAACGTCACGCCGAACTAGTCAAAATCATTTCAGGGATGGTTAAAATGGATACTTCTTTGAAATCTGAATACCAAATTTTTTAACGATAAACAATACTTCCTTTACTTCGAACAAGGAAGTAAAAAGGGCTAAATATTTCACTTTATTCTCAATTCAGTTTTACATTTAGATTTTATGGATTTGGAAACAGATTAAATTGGAAAAATTAACCACAAATGCTTATCATACAGTTGGCACCGATATTAACTAAATCTTATCAATAGTTGTCCAGAGTTTAAAATTTAAGTCTAAAGAAATTTTTTAATCTAAGAAGTAGTTGTAAAATTATTACTGTGGTATTTAATCCCATATTAACTGGTTTGAAAATATTCTACGAATATATCAGGAAACATTTTGAGTCATTTTAAGAAATCCTTTTTAAAAAAAGTAATTTAATCATATCCCTACTACTACGTAAACTTTAAAATTGTTACTATCTATTAGAAAGATAAAAAATAATTAAAGTACATCAGTTAAAGCAAAATAAGAATCCAATTAAATTTTTAAAAAAAATTATGAAACGCATATTTTTAGGGATTGTTCTTCAATTGCTTCTACATATTCTCGTTTCAGTAATTGTATTTTTGTCTTTTGGTAATTTTTAAAAAACAAACAAACAATCAAAATTAATACTACATCGTCGCGTATCCCAGCCTTTACGAATAATGGCTCTGCTTTATTAATATTATCCTACTACTCTTCAGATTTTTTTTCTAGATTTAATAGAATCGATTATTCTGATAAAGATTATGACATGCAAAGTTTTGTGGTTATAGGTTAACGTTTCCTAAAATGCAGTGCAAAGTAAACAACACGGGTAGATTGATATGTATTTTATTTTGTAAACAGGATTTTTATATGGTATTCAAAACCTACAATGACAAGAAATAAACAAATTTCTTTTAGGTCCTATTTTACTGTTGGAAATATATACGGTAAGGTTTATACCGAAACAAACGAATAATAATAAAAGAGAAAATTTTCTGCAAGAAAAATAGAAAAAAGTCGTCTAAAACTATTTTTAAATTCAGAATTTATTTTCTTTGTGTTCATTAGACTGTAAATTAATAAAGGATGTAGTAAATGATTCGTTTTATCAAAGTAATTCAGCAGAGAGAATTATATGACGTAAGTGAAATTGAACTGATGGAGTATAGAAAGAATAGTGGTAAATTGGAAGAACTCAATGTTGAATCGTTTAGCAGTCCTTAAGTTCTTTGTAGTAAGACAAAAGAAAGGTTCAAGTGGTGCTACTAATATCTTTTCAAGCTAAAGTGTCAATGACGTCGTTTTATACCATAAATAGATAGCATTGTCATTTTCATTTTACGTAAAATGATAAAATATTCGATTACCTAATTTTTTAATTTGGTAATTTTTATTAAAAAAAAAACAATAGAATAAAATTATATACGAATTAAATATTACATACAAAGGCGTTCCTGCAGAACGTATTAATGGGAAAATCTTCTGAGTTCCCAAATTAAAGTCAAAGAAATGAGAAATTTAATATACTTCTTATAAATTTAACGTACTTGTCATAAGTAGAAAGTGAATGAATAAATTAGGATAAAATAACTCAAACTAAATAATAAAAATTTAACTCATTTTTATGGTCAAATTAAGCGTTTAAAGCTCGTCGCTTATCACAGTATGTTATTAAACTCCATTCCATTCTTACTTTTGAACTGATATAAACTGTACTCATATTGGCAGACTACGTCCTTGATCTCACCGAAAATTCTTAACACGGCAGGTTCCGGTATTAACAAACTTTAAATTATTTATTTATCCGTAGGTTGTCATTGATTTTCTTATAATATTTTTAGGGATTGATTCTTCAATTGCTTCTACACATTCTCGTTTCAGTAAGTATATTGTTGTCTTTTAGTAATTAAAAAACTTTTTGTTTGTCTTCAGTCATTTGACTGGTTTGATGCAGCTCTCCAAGATTCCCTATCTAGTGCTAGTCGTTTCATTTCAGTATACTCTCTACATCCTACATCCCTAACAATTTGTTTTACATATTCCAAACGTGGCCTGCCTACACAATTTTTTCCTTCTACCTGTCCTTCCAATATTAAATATATATTATATTCCAGTATGCCTTAGTATGTGGCCTATAAGTCTGTCTCTTCTTTTAACTATATTTTTCCAAATGCTTCTTTCTTCATCTATTTGCCGCAATACCTCTTCATTTTTCACTTTATCCACCCGTCTAATTTTTAACATTCTCCTATAGCACCACATTTCAAAAGCTTCTAATATTTTCTTTTCAGATACTCCGATCGTCCAAGTTTCACTTCCATATAAAGCGACACTCCAAACATACACTTTCAAAATTTTTTCCTGACATTTAAATTAATTTTTGATGTAAACAAATTGTATTTCTTACTGAAGGCTCGTTTAGCTTGTGCTATTCGGCATTTTATATCGCTCCTGCTTCGTCCATCTTTAGTAATTTTACTTCCCAAATAACAAAATTCTTCTACCTCCATAATCTTTTCTCCTTCTATTTTCACATTAAATGGTCCATCTTTGTTATTTCTACTACATTTCATTACTTTTGTTTTGTTCTTGTTTATTTTCACGCGATAGTTCTTGCGTAGGACTTCATCTATGCCGTTCATTGTTTCTTCTAAATCCCTTTTACTCTCGGCTAGAATTACTATATCATCATCAAATCGTAGCATCTTTATCTTTTCACCTTGTACTGTTACTCCGAATCTAAATTGTTCTTTAACATCATTAACTGCTAGTTCCATGTAAAGATTAAAAAGTAACGGAATTAAAAAACAAACAAACAAAATTTATAATTCATCGTAGCGAGTCCCAGCCTTTATGAATAATACCCCTGCTTTATTAGTATTATCCTAGTACTCTTCAGATTTTTTTTCTAGATTTAATAGAATCAATTACCTGGCTGTACCGGAAGTTAGATTATACATACAGTCTATCAACCGCGTTTTACTAATGTCATGATCACTAAAATAAATGTTATATCAATTTCATATATAAAGTAAAATAAATGAACTACTGGAAAACTTAATACTAATTTTTTTTTCCTTTGTAATCTCTTACAGAATATAAATTATTAAAATATTATATCATTGAAAAATACGGCTTTAAAATGTTGTATATGTACATGTTAAACGTCATAACCGTAATAATTATAAGGTAACCACCTTGCACTTGTCAGAAATCACTCTCAAAAACGACACGATCGTTCTTAAAACAACCAACATCCTATAACAGGTTTGATAATAAAATGACGAGTGAACTGTCCCCAATTAGCTTATTCACTGAGTGGAATATACGTTTAATATTACTGAAGATTTACTCTATTAATCCCAGGGACTGGCTGTTTAATGAACATCACAACTCTCAGAGTAGATAACTTTGATTGGAGCCTTAAATACCTCTGACGATTAACACACATCATAACCATAAGAAAGATATTGGGATAGTGCAAATAAAGTTTTACATTTTTTCTATAGTGAAAACACTGTGTTTTCAGGAGAAAAATTTTAATTCGCTGAATATTAAAAAAAAATAACTTAAAAAAGAAATATATATGTATTTCTTCTTACGGTTAATAAGAATTAAATATGACACGTTAAATATAATTTAATATGTTATTTTTAAATATGACACTCAGTTTTTTAATCTCAACCCGCATCTATTGAACAGATTCTAGGTAATACCTCAAAAACTGACTAGTTCAATAATGGAAATAAATATTAAACGGATTTGAAAATCCATTTTTGTCCCTCTCAGTACAAACGTAATGAACACGACTGATTGTATCTTTTTAATATATAATTTAAATATATCTCAATATCTTTTAAATTCTTAATATTCCTGAGATAGAAATAACTCTTCAAAAAAAAAAAAAAAACATCATATTTTAATAACAATTACTTTTCTAATTACAAAAGTAAGTAAATGCAAATCTTATAAAACGTATTTGTTTCCATCACAACCTTAGATTACCAAATGTGCACAGTTTTACGGAAGTTTTAAATGCAATTTCTACAAATTTAAATTCATTCTATTATCGATAAAAATAAGTTTATTTAACACTCACTAATAATTAACTTTGAGTAATGAGAACTCCTTTGCAGAAAGTGACTGTAATTAACATTATTATTCCGTTGAGTACATATTTTTCTCTGACACTTTTACGCAATCAAATAGCTCTACTTTTTGTTACGCAGGGTTGACGGAGAAGCCTGAATGTATAGGGAGGGGTGTCGGTAAGAAGGTGGAGACTCTTGCTTGAATGGAGATCACGTCGCTCAAATCTAGCTTGCTAGTGCTTTCCATTCTGCCTCTACATTCCTGCTCTGCTTTTACTCGTCAGCCGATATTCAATATTCTCAGTAGAGCTTATAATAACGACCCGAGATATTGGCGGAAAAAATACGAGAAATTACGCTTTACTCTTTTTACCTAGAAAGAAAGTGAAGGGAACTACCGTTCTCACCTCTTTTTAGCCGTATAAGACGATTATTAGTGCTCCTAAATTACATTTTTCTATTAAAGTATAAAAATATTGGGAATTTAACGTATACTTGCGTTGAGTTTGCAGTAATTTTCATTGATTGTTTTACACGGAAAACATAATCCATTAGTATTTTCATCACAACCTGCATTTCAGATTTTATATAAACTGAAATATTCCTGTTAATAATGAAATTCAGAATATTCGTTATAATTTCTTTAATTTCCAGGCTATAAATGATCGTGTATAGCTTCACAACTTAAGTGGAAGTATACTAATCGAATAAAATTATGTTTGTCGGTGTTTGTATACATCTTGACGTTTCACGACTTCCTCCAACCAAAAAACATAATTTTATATCGAGAAACTGTGGAATGATGAACATCCATACTTTGGCCTGTTTTTTGCTTGATATTTCCAGACTAGATGGACCAATTTGGAAAAAAAATTGTCATTATCATTTCTGTAAATGGGGCAAGGGAGATATTACCCTAATGATATCTTAATACTTTATTCGAAGGATAGTTAAATTTGTTAACATAATTTAATTTCAATCAGGTAAATAAGATATTTTCTGATGGTGTTTAGTCTTCTTCAAACCCTCATTAAAGGGTAGGAGCAAAAAGCATTTAGTTAATTTTTATAGTTTTTGGACAAAATAATATTCTTTTACTAATTAGATGATCCATTACACTAGTACTTCACTTTGATTATGTATTATTCAATATCATTCAAGTTTAAGCAATAATAAGCCTATTTTTTATTTTTTATCATTTGTTGTTTTGGTTGATATAATCAAACAAAATAACCGAATTTAATGAAAAATTTTACGAAGACTTCTGAATTTGCCGTTCATGCCATTTAATTTTGGTTACAATTGGTCGAGAGAGTAGGAAGATGCCATATCTTCCTACTCTCGTCACGGATTCTGTACATCAAAACATTACTCGATGTAGAATAAATTTATGATATAATGTGTTACTAGCATATTTACGTATTTTTAAGTTCCGTTTAATTTTCATTCTAGCAAATAGTCTAGCTATTATGTTTTAACAATTGTTTTTCGGGAAAGTTATTAAAAAAAAAAGGATAATAAAAATAATCTTGAACAATATGTTTGATTGATTTTATACAGTATATATATATATATACGAGGTGCGACAATAAAGTAATGAGACTGATGTGAAAAAAAATGTTGCTTACAGTTTTAGTCATGTTTAGTGTTGTCTCCTTCAAAGTAGTTCCCCTCTGATTGCACACACATATTCCAGCGCTTTTGCCATTGACTGTAACATTTCTGGAATTTATCTTCTGTAATATCCTCCAAGACCCTCGTCACAGCTTTTTGGACATCTTGTTTTGTTTGAAAATGGTGTCCTTGACCGCCATTTTGACTCTTGGAAATAGAAAAAAGTCGCACGGAGCGATATCTGGTGAATAAGGTGGCTGTGGTAGTACTGAAATTTGTTTTGAGGTTAATAATTGCTGTACTGACAGAGCAGTATGGGATGGCGCATTATCGTGATGCAGAATCCAATTATCAGCAATGTTGGCACGGACACAAAGAACTCGTTTACGAAGTCTTTCTAAAATTTATTTGTATAAATATCGGTTAACTGTTTGTCCAGTAGGCACCCACTCTTTATGAACAATTCCCTTGGAATCGAAGAAGCACACAAGCGTTCATTTAACTTTTGACTTTGACATGCGAGCTTTTTTTGGTCTGAGTGATCCCTTTGAGCACCATTGCGAACTTTGGCGTGTTGTCTCTGGATCGTATTGAAAAACCAACCTTCATCACCGGTGATAACACGGCTCAACAAATCTGGATTGATTTCAGTTTGCTCTAACAGATCGGCTGCCACATTTTTCCGTGTTTCTCGCTGTTGTTGTGTGAGGTTTTTGGGGACAATTTTTGCACAAATCTTTCTCGTACCAAGATCTTCAGTTAATATTAGACGTACCGTTTCTCGATCGATGTTGAGTTCTTCTGCAATCATTTTCACGGATAATCTTCGATCAGATCGTACGATTTCACGCACCCTGATCAAGTTGACATCTGTCCGTGAGGTTGTGGTCGTCCACTGCGGTCTTCATCTTCATTTGTTCTGCCTTCTCTAAAAATGTTATGCCACCGAAAAACTTGAGCTCTTGACATAACCTCCTCTCCAAAAGCCTTCTGAAGCTTACCGTAATTTGTCGTCGCGTTTTCACCCGATTTAACGCAAAAAGAAATGGCATACCGTTGCACAATATTTTGCGGTTTCATTTCTGTTACGAGAGACACAAACACGTGTTCACTTATTACAGCACAACTCACGACTGAGCAGTTGCATCAATGTGCCGCTTGGACTAGAAGTAGCTTGTAGACAAAGGTCAAAGGTGGTGTGCCTACGCAAGCTGCAGGGTTGCCACATCTTTCAAAGAAAAATCAGTCTCATTACTTTATTGTCGCACCTCGTATATTAATATTTATAGTGTTTGAAATAACTACAAAAAATAGTGAACATAATGGTGAGCATAATTTAGTCTTCAGGCGGTATTAAAAATCAAATAATTTTTTAAACAAGCGTCACTTTTGGATTGACATTATGATTATTTTTCCTATTGTGTTAAAGTGAGTAACTAGAAAGCCAAATCTCAATTAGTAAGTTCCTCATATAAGCCCAGTTATAATTACACCGTCTAGTATTCATTCTCAGCACGATTTGTCGAAATTAAATGCCAAATACTGATCCCTAACGAGCAAGAATAACAACTAATAAGAGTTTTAAAATTCGGTTAAACCTTATACCCCCCACAAAAAATAAAAATCTATATGATTATTTCTTGAAGATTTTCAGTGATTAGATTCGTTAAGTAAGAAATCTAATCAAACGGTTGACATCCTAGAAAAAAGGTAAAGCATTAATCCTTGAAAATTTGTTTTCAATTGTGTGCTTTATAGTAAGTCTGGTTGCAAAACTATTAATAAAGAATTACAATATATATAAAAATTAAGAAATCTATTTTCTAAAAAAAAACTCATTAAGCTCGCTTCATAAGTAATTGAAACATTAATTAGTTGAATTCTTTTGATATCACTTAATTAAAAGAATCTTAAATAAATAAGAATTTTCTTTCCTAAAACTTCTAATTACAAGTCGGACTTTTTAGCTTTTATTTTTATGAGTAGAAAACAGTGATATAAGTCTATTTAAAAGTGAACATCGTTTTTAATTAAAGCAAATATCTTAGAAATCATGATTCTGGTAAAGATCAATAGCCGAACAGTAATTTATCTCACAGCCTCTCGTGATTTTATATAAAAAAATAAATAAATAATATACATTGACCGAGGTTCAAATATCTTAATTTAAAAGAAAAAATACTAATAGTCGATAAAAAAGAAAATTGTACTTAATCGTAAAGTACTTAATCAATGTTACGATATTAAAATACAATAAAATAATTATTAAAAGATAAACAACCCGACTACTAATTATTGTATAAATCTACCTAAAATAATCAAGAAAAACATACAAAAAATACGTAAAAGTTTTTTTTTCCTTTTTTTACAGGCGTTTTTGCAAGATACACTAAGTTAGTCGGCGATGTGCAATTTAATAGTACTTCTACATTTTACTAATTTATTTGTTTGCCTGTTAGTCTTAACAAAGAGGAGACTAAGTTACCGTTACATAGACTACACTGAAATCCGATTACAATATTAAATGTAGAAATAATATTAAATTTCACATCGCTGAATAATTTACTGCCTGAAATTTGACTGTAAGAAAAGAAAGAAAGAAAGAAAGACTTTTTAAACTATTTTTTGTTCGTTTTAATTAGTAATCGGATTTTTTTTCCTTTTAATAATTATTTTATTTACCGGTTTCTTGTTATTACCATAATTTTACCATTCACTTACTCTGGATAGAATACTGGATTATTTTTTAGAAATTCTGCGCTTTTTAAATAGAAATTTGAATGATAATGTAAATAAGTGTAACCCATGAATATGCTAGCCGCAATGCATTCCTGCTTCCTTTGGCTGAACCCAATTTTTGCTTATACAGAGTGTCCCATATAAAACGCAACCCAACCTTATATTGGTAGGTATTGAAATAATAAAAAGGCATGTGTAAATGTAAATGTAATTTTTATTATTACCATCCATTACCTTACATTTAGAGTAAATGTTGGAAGTGGCCGCCATCTGCTTGAATACAAGCTTCAATTCTTTTTACAGCGTTTCGTGCAACTTTTTTCAAAATTTGTGGCTGGATATTTTATGTGGCTTGTTCAATATTGACTTTGAATTGTTCAAGTGTTCCTGGTTTGTTGCTGTAGGCTTTTTCTTTGAGGTAACCCCGTAGAAAAAAACCGCCGCAGTCAAATCTGGAGATCTTGGTGGGCACAAGCCTCGACCGATAACACGATTACCAAAGAATTCTTCAACGAAATCAGAAGTTGAACCTGCGTAGTGCGATGTCGCACAGTCATGTTTCTAAGAGTGCAATGAACTGAAATAAAACATCCTGATATCGTTCTGCATTAATGGTGTGCTCGAAAAAATAGAACCGATTATTTTCTCCCGCGATATCGCGCACCACACGCCCGACTTCTGCGGGTGTAATTGTTTTTCGTGATAAACGGTGGGATTTTCAGTGCTCCAAATTCTACTATTTTGGCTGTTTACGTAGCCATCCGAATGAAACCGTGTTTCATCCGTGAAAAATAAAGAATCCATAACATTAATTCCCTCACGCAGAAATCGACGGAACCGTTGACAATATTGTAGCCGTTTTTCTTTGTCGGGCTCAAGAAGTTGATGAACCAATTGAATGCGATAAGGTCGTAATTGTAATTGTTTGGTCGCCCGATGAACAGTTGATTTAGACAAATTAATTTCAGCAGACAAACGTCTGATCGATTTATTTGGCGAGGCGAGAAATCGGTCTTTGATTTCAGTGACAGTAACTGTATTCAACACTGACGCAGATCTTTTGTGTTCCTTGTTATTAACAGAACCGATCTCTCTAAATTTTGCGACTAACCTTTATACTGATATTTTGGTAGGAGCTGGTTTATCCGGGTACTTATGGCGAAACAAATCTGAAAAAATGCAACCGCTGATTTCGTACTGAAGTACGACTCGACGATGAAAACACGTTCATCTAGCGAAAACACCATCTTGTCTCTAGCAATGCACTGAACGTTATGATTGCATTGTTGTTACTATCGGTAGTGTTCTACTGCGTCGCCGCGATGTTCAGATGTTGGACGTGTCCATTTCAGTAACGAGTAGGGGAGTAAGCTTGACTTTTGTAATTTCATGGATGAGTGATTGATGGGTCGCGTTTTATATGGGACACTCTGTATCTCGAGTACCATGAAGTTTTTGAAAAGAATTACAAGAGATAAAAGGTGTTTCTTTTTTTTCTACTGAATACGTTCATTAAAATTTGAAAGTTGAATAATTTTTTAATTTTAGATAATACAATTTAAGATAGCCTATGTTACATCCAGGTCAAAAACCAAAAGTTGGTTGTAATTGGTTAGAACTGTGAAGCTACAGAAGGGAACAAATAGACAAACATACATAATAGTTTATTATATTACTGTTCCTTCTATGGGCTAGTCGGGTAAAAATTGTCGAATCATGATAAAATTAATATATCTTAACATTTAAAAGATAAAATATTAATTTCTTGAGTAGTATGGCGGGGAAACAGTTAGTTAATTTTTATTTTTAATAATTAATGTAACGAAATAACGTGTAAATCGATTAATACAACTTAATCCATAACAGCAGAGGTAATATTATATACACGTAAATATATTTTCTCACTTGTAGGCAGAGTAAATATTAAATTGAAAATTTCCTCCAATTTGGCGGGTAAGACTGACATAAGATGAAATATGTAAAGCAGAGTGGGTGTTGAGACTTCAAGCGGTGTGGCCTAGCAGTTTTAGGAAAACACTCTGGATTTGCTCATTTTATGTTATAATCCTTAACCCATCCCCTTAATTCATTCTTCCGGGTTTATTCTACATAATTCTACATTGCTATATACCTATTAAATTCGACTTCTTTTGTATGTCTTAAAAATACTACGTTAAAATTTGGGTTTACAAAAAATATTTCGAAATATATCTTAACTAAATTTATAAATTAAAAAAAAAACCAAATTAACATTTTTCCTTATTTTAATATCTCTTTAAATCGCATTCGGTCATGTTTATCTAAAATAAAAATAAATAAGTATGAAATACTTAGGTTTAACTGGCCTAACGAGAACTTTTAAAACTGTGATAAATGATTTTTGTATTTTATAAATAACTAGATGATTTTTTTTTAAATTTATTTTGAGTTAATATAGCCTTATAACAGAGAATCTTGATTCGGCAAGAGGAAACAATGGTTGGATAGAACATTTTGTCCCCCTGAGACTGAATAAGATATATCGGGATTCAAAACTCAATAGCCTGAGAATTCTGTCAAAAAGGCCAGTTAAACTTAGTTAATGTGAAAATTT
Source organism: Lycorma delicatula (assembly GCF_047948215.1). NCBI lineage: Eukaryota > Metazoa > Arthropoda > Insecta > Hemiptera > Fulgoridae > Lycorma > Lycorma delicatula. The sequence continues at coordinate 4,870,701 of NC_134455.1, read as the reverse complement.
ATTTGAAAAAATAAAATGAGAATAAAAAAAAAATAACAAAATGATCACACCAGTTCAAGTTTTTTATCTAACTATTCTATTTATTTACTTTTTGTTTACGTTATTTTTATACTTCTGTTTGATCTCTGTCAAATTGTATTTTAAATATTATTTTACAAATATTTATTGTTACTTTAATTACTGGTAGTAAAATATTACTTAATATTAAAACCATATTGTAGAATACTGAACTAAATTTGTTTCGTCGACTTTTAATTTTTTTTCATTACGTACAAGATAAAAATACAGAAAAAACCTAAGAATTTTAGATATAAACATTTTCTTATTACGTAATTAACTTTATTCTATATTTTTATCATTTGCAAATAAATTTAAACTTTAGGATAAGTCGCTCCTTCCTCCCTCCTAACGAGCTATTTGTTTGATTATAGTAATGCAGTATGAGGTTGACTAACTCTATTATTATTAAGAGAAACCTAACAAATGTACTTTATAAAAAAGGATTTAGAAAGTGTACATTAAATTTTCTTAAGATGCTCCAGAATAAAACAATTCCTCTTTATAAGTGAGATAATCATTCATACAGCCGATATATAATTCATGTATTTTCTAAAATCATATTTTTTATATAACTGCTAAAAAAAAAAAATTCCTTTAAATCTGTTTATAAGTAACATATTCATGATTTTAGGCCTCAGATTAATAGTAGAAGGAAGATTAAAGAAAAACAAACCAACATGCTTGGCGTTTGTAGACCTAGAAAAGGCATTCGATAACGTAGACTGGAATAAAATGTTCAGCATTTAAAAAAAATTAGGGTTGAAATACAGAGATAGAAGAACAATTGCTAACATGTCCAGGAACCAAACATCACAGTAAAAATCGAAGAACATAAGAAAGAAGCCCTAATAAGAAAGGGAGTCCGACAAGGATGTTCCCTATCTCCGTTACTTTTTAATCTTTGCATGGAACTAGCAGTTAATGATGTTAAAGAACAATTTAGACTCGGAGTAAAAGTACAAGGTGAAAAGATAAAGACGCTACGATTTGCTGATGATATAGTAATTGTAGCCGAAAGTAAAAAGGATTTAGAGAAACAATGAACGGCATAGATGAAGTCCTACGCAAGAACTATCGCATGAAAATAAACAAGAACAAAACAAAAGTAATGAAATGTAGTAGAAATAACAAAGATGGACCACTGAATGTGAAAATAGGAGAGAAAATATTATGGAGGTAGAAGAATTTTGTTATTTGGAAAGTAGAATTACTAAAGATGGACGAAGCAGGAGCGATATAAAATGCCGAATAGCACAAGCGAAACGAGCCTTCAGTAAGAAATATAATTTGTTTACATCAAAAATTAATTTAAATGTCAGGAAAAGATTTTTGAAAGTATATGTTTGGAGTGTCGCTTTATATGGAAGTGAAACTTGAACAATCGGAGTATCTGAAAAGAAAAGATTAGCAGCTTTTGAAATGTGGTGGTATAGGAGAATGTTAAAAATCAGACGGGTGGATAAAGTGACAAATGAAGAGGTATTGCGGCAAATAGATGAAGAAAGAAGCATTTGGAAAAATACAGTTAAAAGAAGAGACAGACTTATAGGCCACATACTAAGGCATCCTGGAATAGTCGCTTTAATATTGGAAGGACAGGTAGAAGGAAAAAATTGTGTAGGCAGGCCACGTTTGGAATATGTAAAACAAATTGTTATGGATGTAGGATGTAGAGGGTATACTGAAATGAAACGACTAGCACTAGATAGCTAATCTTGGAGCTGCATCAAACCAGTCAAATGACTGAAGACAAAAAAAATTCATGACCTAAAAAAAAGAACAGTTTAGCAGACTTCCTGTAATTGTAAACGGAATTTTTTAATTTTAGGTTTCATGAGTGGCGTATATTGTAAGTGTGATTTCAAATCTCTAACCCCTGTCTATTTATCTGTACGTTCGAAACGGTTGAACTCATATTAACTTATGGAACATTAAATCTAAAATAGCGCATAAAGTTTATTTCTCATTGATTTGTATGTGTTAAATTGATAATTTATTTGTGTTTTGCCCCATTTTTTTTTTTTTTGAAAATGAAGCCGGTGAAAATATTTAAATTTATTGTTTGTGTACTTAATATAAATGAATAACACAGTACCTGCTCGGAAAATGTTCAAACTACTAGGAAATTTTTAATTAATCAACGTATATATTAAAGGCATAAGTATCTTTGTATGGTTCAAAAATTAGGGATGAAGTCAGATAACAATTTTAAGCCATTTTTACATCAAAGATATTCAAACAGTATTGCTGTTTGTGACCGATTTTCTTTTTAATTGTTGTATACATGAGGGTGTCAAAAGGTGGAGCAGAGTATGTAATCAGTTGAATGTGATTAAGATAGGGATATCTACACAGTCTCCTGTTTAGGAATGATCAAGTAATTAGCACCTGGAAGGGAATATATTGTAATATATGTTCGAAAACAAAACAGGATATTTTATTTGTAAGCACAGAAATTCCACAATATCTGTAGACGTAAAGAATAGCCAAGAATTCACTGTTGCAGGTGCGTGGAGATATTAATGAAAGAATAAAAAATCAAGGTCAGTCTCAGAAAAGGTATTTCTTTACAATCGATAAACTATATTAAAACAAGTTGAATTATGCAATCCATGAAGTAAAGATACGATGAAAAAGAAACGTTTAAACAATTTTACATTATAGACTGCTAAAAATAACATAAAATAGACAAGATATTAAATAATTACTCATATTGTTCGTAGAACTGATATTTCTGTATCGGACAGACATATTTACAAGTAAAATGCATATTAGGAGTGAATTTAATTATGGTAATCCTAGTGAAAGGGTGTCAGAAGATGTACAGTAAGGGTGCGTGCTGTTGTCAGTGAAGAGGATTGCAAGGACCTGATGAATGGAATGACTAGAACCTGACATTGCAATCAAGATAAATTATTCCTTCTAATATATATGCGGATGTGCCACAGCGAACTATTAAACGTAACTCAACCTAAATTTAACTATTAAATTTCTTAATCGATACACGCGTTTATCGCTTGGTCTTAGCCGTTTATTAATTGTTCACAATTAATTACTCTATTTGAGGTTACACTCTGAAAAGAATTATGAAATAAAATTTCTGTGAAGAAAACGATTTCATTCATTCAAATTTAGTATGAGATGCAGAGATAAATCAAACAGTTTTCTTGTTAAATACTGTAATATAGAAAATGTAATATAGGTAATAAATTTGTAAAATTATATTCATTAATTATAAAATTTATAACTTTAATTTTTTTTTAACCTCCGGGAGGATGAGATGAATGGCAATTTTTGTAGCGTGTGAAAATGCCACGTCTGACCGGGATTTACACCAGGGACTCCGGATGAAAGGCCGAGACACTACCACTAGCACCACGGAGGCCGGCTTATACTAAAATGAATAATTTTGTCTAACTTATATAATAATATTTAATTAATTAATATTATTATAATATAATATTTTTAATAATATTACATTTTAAAAATTCCATTAATTCTCTAATAAGCCTCAAGCTATAAAATCTTTTTTTTTGTATTAGAAAGTGGACGTAAATATTAAGAAAGAATTTATTGCTTGTTTTACAATAATTAATCGATAATAATACTTATATCATAATTTTCCCTCTCTACAATTACTAAACACTTGGTGTTAAGATTGGATTTGCTGACTGCATCATTCGATTAAATATTACTAATGAACTTCATCCTGAAATTATTTGTTACAGCACTGAAAACTGTTCTGGAATTTTTAATTAAATACAGAAATCCAAAAAAATTATTCTACATAAATTCATTTATTCGTTTGAGTGTATGGAATAGTTGGTAATATCATCTGCTGGAACAGCAGATGATATTACCAAGTATCCTGTTAGCACTGTAATTATAAAATAGAATTAAGTAACCTTTTCAATACATTTGATTATTTTTTTAAAGACCACGAAGTCTACTTAGTTTTCATTACACCCATAAAATATTTTCAACCAATTCTTTCGCTACTGTAAAGCTTGCATAATAGATTTTCAGTGCTCTTTTGAGCAAAAGACACTAACTTATGCGTTTACATTAAGAGAATCTAATTAACTTCTGCTAAATTCTTTCATAAATTTTTTCATTTAACGTTAAATTTCTCGTAAACTTATAAACGATTTACACAGTTTTATTTTCCTTTAAAATAAAATAACCGTTCTACTTGGATCTATTTATTTTATCAAAAAATTACAACCGATAAATATTTAGAAAAGATTTATTTGTTTCTAGATAATATAAAACTACGTTTAATCTTGAATGAAGGTTTATTTTTCATTTTATATTTTTCTCTTTGTTACTTCTTTTTTAATTATTATTTCTCAACACTATTATAATATTTATTAAACGTTACCGGTGTAAAGAGCTTACAGAAAATATAGAAGAAATCTTTTTACAGTTTTATTTAATTCACGTATTCCTCAAAGTTGAATTCAAAAAAAATATCTATCGAAAATTAATAATAGGTTTTCTACTTCAAGAGACTGTATAACAAATATACTGGTGACTTATCATTGCCTCAAAATCCACTACGTGTCTTATGTGAAAGCAAGAATACTGCTTTCAAATGTCACTTTTTATTACTGTACTCTTGTCGATCTTTATTTTCAGTTTAGTAAAGTTACCATTTGAGTGCATTCCATATAAACAGAATTCCTGTTTCACCTTGGCTGTTTTACAACTGCAAAGGAATTTCGGTAAAATGTTCCCTTCTAGGATGATGATACATTAATTAAACCTTTAAACGAAAAGATTATAATGAACGATCATTATACTAGCACTAGTCAGATCATCAGATCGTACGATTATGAATTTTTTTTTCTATAGTGACGTACAAGTAAGAAAACTCATGAAAAAAATCATTTTACGTTTTTGATTAACTGAACTATTTCCTCTAAGTAATATACAGCAGCAGCAATACATTTCAGCTATGCTGAAGGAAGAGTGTATTTTTTTTTTTTTTGTCTTCAGTCATTTGACTGGTTTGATGCAGCTCTCCAAGATTCCCTATCTAGTGCTAAACGTTTCATTTCAGTATACCCTCTACATCCTACATCCCTAACAGTTTGTTTTACATATACCAAAGGTTGCCTGCCTACACAATTTTTTTCTTTCTACCTGTCCTTCCAATATTAAAGCGACTATTCCAGGATGCCTTAGTATGTGGCCTATAAGTCTGTCTCTTCTTTTAACTATATTTTTTTAAAATGCTTCTTTCTTCATCTATTTGTCGCAATACCTCTTCATTTGTCACTTTATCCACCCATCTGATTTTTAACATTCTCCTATATCACCGCCTTTCAAAAGCTTTTAATCTTTTCTTCTCAGATACTCCGATTGTCCAAGTTTCACTTCCATATAAAGCGACACTCCAAACATACACTTTCAAAAATCTTTTCCTGACATTTAAATTAATTTTTGATGTAAACAACTTATATTTCTTACTCTAAACTCTTCTTATATTTCTTAAGGCTCGTTTAGCTTGTGCTATTCGGCATTTTATATCGCTACTGCTTAGTCCATCTTTAGTAATTCTACTTCCCAAATAACAAAATTCTTCTACCACCATCATCTTTTCTCCTCCTATTTTCACATTCAGCGGTCCATCTTTGTTATTTCTACTACATTTCATTACTTTTGTTTTGTTCTTGTTTATTTTCATGCGATAGTTCTTGCGTAGGACTTCATCTATGCCGTTCATTGTTTCTTCTAAATCCTTTTTACTCTCGGCTAGAATTACTATATCATCAGCAAATCGTAGCATCTTTATCTTTTCACCTTGTACTGTTACTCCGAATCTAAATTGTTCTTTAACGTCATTAACTGGTAGAAGAGAGTGTGAGCGATAATAAATACTCCTAGTAATTTAAATTTTACTTCGTTTTAACGGATAGTGGACTTTTGGGTGACCCACTTATAACTACTACTTAATTATTGTTATTAGTGTTAACAGTAATAATATTCTTTATAAGTTTTTTATAACTTTTACCTTTTAAAGTTTTTTTAAGCAAAACATATAGTATAGGTATATGACTATTTACATTATAAATCTTATAATTTAAAGGAATAAATGTATGTAGGAAAATATTATTAATGAAATCAGCTATGTATTGCAGAAGACAATTCGAATTATTATGGTTGAGAGAAGATGGGGAGCCTTTCAGTGGTTGATATTTATACAAGGGGTTGAGGACGGGACGGCTGCATAGTAGCTCTAGATTATAGCATTTGCGTTCAACTAATTCCACTGTGGGAACAAAAGCATGCCGTTACTGCTGTTGCAATTGCTCTCTCATCATATACACAAAGCACTTGTATATCCTCTTAACTAGCTAAAACATAAGAAGTACGAGTAAATATAGGCCTAACTATTAAATCACCACAACTTATCCAAGGTACGTACAAATGTTTTTGAACAAAATAATAAGAAAATAAAATATATCTTAAACATTATTAAAAAATACCCCCTTTGTAATATCGTAGATTTAGAAATGATATAAATTAATTAAAAATTCCAGATACTAATTATAATGAGTTAAGCCCAGAATGAACTGTTTTATACGTCAAGTTTTCCTACTCATTACATATTTTTCTGAAATGATGTTCACTTGAATAATTAAGAACTTCTTTATAAAATTTTAGAGATAATGTTAAAGAAGTTTAAGGTTGTTTGTTAGACTGTAACATATATTAATCTAAGAATTACATTATTATATTTTATAAACCGTATAATAAATTGTAAAATTGCACAAATTTTATAAATTGTAAAAATATATAAATTGTATTATACGATTAGTAGTTCTATTCCCTAACTCATTTTATATTATTAATTCGGTTGTCAATTTTGTAATTAAATCGACTTGATAAGTAAAATCAAAAATAAAGTATAAAAATTTTAACTTTTAATCGGTTATGTCACATTTAATAAGTGCCAAAAAGTATTTTCACTGTATAATCAACATTGTACGAATTGTTTGTTTTGCTTTATACAGGGACACTGTATATCACTGATTAATATACAAGGTGCGACAATAAAGTAATGAGACTGATTTTTCTTTGCAAGATGTGGCAACCCTGCAGCTTGCGTAGGCACACCATCTTTGACCTTGGTCTATAAGCTACTTCTAGTCCAAGCGGCACATAGATGCGACTGCTCAGTCGTGAGTTGTGATGTAATAAGTGAACACGTGTTTGTGTCTCTCGTCACAGAAATGAAACCGCAAAATATTGCGCAACGGTATGCCATTTCTTTTTGCGTTAAATCGGGTGAAAACGCGACGACAACTTATGGTAAGCTTCTGAAGGGTTTTGAAGAGGAGGTTATGTCAAAAGCTCAGGTTTTTCGGTGGCATAAAATTTTTAGTGAAGGCAGAACGAATGTCGAAGATAAAGATCGCAGTGGACCACAATCAACCTCACGGACAGATGTCAACTTGACCAGGGTGCGTGAAATCGTACGATCTGATCGAAGATTATCCGTGAAAATGATTGCAAAAGAACTCAACATCGATTGAGAAACGGTTCGTCTAATATTAACTGAAGATCTTGGTACGAGAAAGATTTGTGCAAAAACGGTCCCCAAAAATCTCACACAACAACAGCGAGAAACACGGAAAAATGTGGCAGCCGATCTGTTAGAGCAAACTGAAATCAATCCAGATTTGTTGAGCCGTGTTATCACCGGGGATAAAGGTTGTTTTTTTCAATACGATCCAGTGACAAAATGCCAAAGTTCGCAAAGGTGCTCAAAGGGATCACCCAGACCAAAAAAAGCTCGCATGTCAAAGTCAAAAGTGAAACGCATGCTTGTGAGCTTCTTCGATTCCAAAGGAATTGTTCATAAAGAGTGGGTGCCTCCTGGACAAACAGTTAACCGATATTTCTACAAAGAAATTTTAGAAAGACTTCGTAAACGAGTTCTTCGTGTCCGTGCCAACATTGCTGATAATTGGATTCTGCATCACGATAATGCGCCATCCGATACTGCTCTGTCAGTACAACAATTTTTAACCTCAAAACAAATTTCAGTACTACCACAGCCACCTTATTCACCAGATATCGCTCCGTGCGACTTTTTTCTATTTCCAAGAGTCAAAATGGCGGTCAAGGGACACCATTTTCAAACAACACAAGATGTCCAAAAAGCTGTGACGAGGGTCTTGGAGGATGTTACAGAAGATGAGTTCCAGAAATGTTACCATCAATGGCGGGAGCGCTGGAATAAGTGTGTGCAATCAGAGGGGAACTACTTTGAAGGAGACAACACTAAACATGACTAAAACGGTAAGCAACATTTTTTTTCACATCAGTCTCATTACTTTATTGTCGCACCTCGTATATCACGGAAGTTCAATTCTGTTACCGTATTCCTTGTATCTTTTAAATTTTACTTTATTTTTCGATTTTTTACATCCTTGTACGAAGTAAAGGAAATATTGTGATCACGAAAAAATTGGGTTTCAGATTTTAACGGAAATATTCATTTTGGCCATCCCTGAACACATTTGGACTAATTTCGGCGCGAAGTCTGTACGTAAACGTATAACTTGCATAACTCAAAAACGATTAGACATAAGATGTCGAAATTTTGGATTTAGTACTGTTGTAACATCTAATTGTGCACCTCTCTTTTAGACTGTAATCGACTGAACCAAAAGTGTCCATAAAAGCCCTAAATCCAAAGAAATTTGGATTTTGGACTTTTCTTAACTGCAGTAATAAGACCGCATTGAGATCTTTTCAACGATGTTTCAGTGATACTTATTTTAATCGGTTCCAGAGTTACAGCCAAATTAAATTTTAATTGATGAAATATTTGGATCATACAAGAAGAAGGGACATCAATACGAATCAGATTTTACCTCCTTTTTCTTAACGTTTTTTTTTTTTATTTAAACATGTTGATTTATTAATAATTATTAACCTCTGATTGTAAAAAAAATTACAATAAATAATAATTCAATAATAATTATAAAAAGGATATGAAAAAATATGAGAAGTTATTAATGAAATAAAATTTTATGTACTTTTCATTTAAAAAACATTGTCTATGTGTAAATTAATAGGCATACAAGGAAGTCATGGGATGCCCACATCAGATTTTTTTTATTGAACGCAAGGTTTTGTTGTAGGAAAACTAAAAAAAAATACATAACAAACTAACGTAACATTCCCTATTTATTAGCGAATTAAGAAAGGCATAATTACATAGGTATTATGCATAGTAAGAGAACAGTGTCGAGACAAATGTTAGGCTTAAAAATGGAGTAAAAAATGAAAATGTAAAGTATCTTACATGCAGCAACTGAAATGTTGGAAATGGTAGTAGGTCACTTCAGGAATGGATGAGGAACAACTGTTTAGTCTATAGGAGCAGCGGTACGGTACTGGATACTTCCCCCTCGCACCTCTTCTTTTAACACAGCAGCCTCCAATAAAATTTTATAAAATTTTCACATATACGTTTCTCCACTAAATAATAAAAAACCACGCAAAATTTTTGATTTAAAAATTCAGAAAACGTGTTCGGTTCTAACTTTCTCATAAATAAACGAAGAAACAAAAAATTAAGTTAAAAGAAAGCCTTGGTTCTTTCAGTCAGTTTAAATTCAATGCATTTGTTCTAGCGTATTACTGCAGTATTATGAAGTATTTGAGTTTTAATCAAAAATTGACTTTGTCTTATTTAAAGAAAATTATCGTTTGGCAGTCGTTTCATTAAAAATAGCTATCTCCCAAATAGAGTTCGACAATATCAACACGTGGTGTCAGTGTTTAAGATTATAATAAAGTTTGATAAGAAATCTTAATCGTAAGAAAATGAAATACCAGTGCAAAAGATAATGATATTCTTTTATTCAGTTAGATACAACTATTATTAAAGTATAAACAAAAATAATATAAAATAAAAACTAGCTAAAAGGGGAAATGTTTAATATTGTACTACATTTATTAAGAAAATATATCATACAAGTAGATTTTATGTAATTTTATTGTTAGATCAAGTATGAATAAAACCTAGTAATGTTGTTTTATATAATACACCGGTACTGTCGTAAAAGGAAACCGCAATTTTTATAATAATTTTATTTTATTTATTTATTTTTCTAATTGTTAGCAATTTATTTCGAATGTTAACCTGTTTTAGAGACTGTTAAATGTATAGATTGTTTAGGATTTTCTATTTTGTTTCATTGTACTATTTAACCAAAAACATTTACCCAATATTTGTATACACATTTGCCTTTCCAAATCTGTTGCAGTTGTTATAAATTACATCTCCACACCGTCCCTACTTCTATACATCGCACATCCCAAACAAGAGGGTCACAACTCAAAAAATTTGATTTTTCGTTTTATTGCACAATAACGGACTAAATATGGTGTTCTATGACCGAGCAATATAGTATTAAGTTTAGTTGTACCGTTCGCCGGTAGTTGGCGGTAGTATCTCTTTTCTTCGAGACACGTTTGGTGTGGGCAAGACAGTCACATTTAGTACTTGTTACAGTGAAGTGTTTCTAGTTTCCGAAGAAAACAGTTTTATTTCGAGTTGTTCTACTTTTCTGGGTAAGTACTCAATATTATTTCTTATAACTTCCCTTCAACAGGGTATCATTTTGAGTTAATACGATGTTCATGGGGAATTTAATGTGATTTGTGGTAACATGTTCCGTTTATGATAGAATTGTTTCAAGTTAATACTGTGTTCTTGGGAATGCTATTACTATAATTCATAATAACGTCCAATCGACACAAAACCATTTTGAATTAATACTGTGTTTCTCGGAATTTGAATAATAAGTTAGTTATTACGCTTATCCACTTTACATCGAATCATCTGAGTTAATACTATGTTCTTGGTAAATTTATTATCATACTCCGTAAGAGCCTTACCTTAAACCAATTATTATTTTTGATTTAATACTGTTTTCCTTTTCCATGTTATTTTATAAATTGTTATTAACAAACTTAGTGGTTATATTGTATTATGTAATTCTCAGTAAAAAATGAAACAGAAAAAAAATACTGTTTTCACCAGGCTGTTGAAATTATAACAGCAGTATTAATGTACAATATCAGCGTAACTAAGGTTTACTGTCATAACAAAATGGCATAAGCATAGGCCTAATTGCTTGCGTCTGTACAATGATGTTGAAATACAGTAAGTTCAATTGTAAGTTAATTATTTTAAAATCAAAGTAAAATCTTTTGAAGAATTTGATTTTTTTTTTGTTTTTTACAGAAAATGGATAGTAGAGGCAAAGAATTTAAAACTTGTAACTGGTCATGATATAATTGGTCCACATAAAAATGCTAATTCGTACAAGAATACGGAACATGATAATACGGAGAATACAATACATATTAATACGGAACAGAATAATACGGAAAATACAGAACGTATTAATACGGAACATGATAATACGAAAGATACGGAACATGACAATAACACCCACACATAGTTGAAAAGTAGAGGAAACAGTAGCTGTTCATTTGATGAAAGTACGTACAGTGAGGTAGTTGACACAGACAACGATCCAAATTATTCATCACAATCACCAACAAATTCATCTTCGGCATGCTCATGTTCATCTTCAAGCTCTGATTCTGATTCTTCTGATGAAAATGATATTCATACTGATTTTCAATCTGATTCTTCAATTTTAAATGAAAATAACGACAATCATTTACAAAATACTCCGGTGGCTACAGAAACAATTGTAGAATCAAATGGTAAAAAGAATAATACCCGAAAACGAATTCCTCGACCATCAAGTTGCCGAAAAAATGAAGCAAAACGGCTTCGTAGTTCCGGCAAAGAATATGTATCAATTACCACCAAAAAAATAATCAAAGCAAAAGAAATAAGAGACCCCTATAAATGCCAGCTCAAATGCTATGAAAAAATTAATTACGACCAAAGGCAACGTATTTTTAACGACTACAATTCCACACCTGACATAAATCGTAAACGAGACTTCATTTTTAAACATTTACAAACCGTTGAACCTAAATACAGATACACAAAGAGTAATAGACAACTAAACAATGCTTACTATTTCACCGTTAATGATAAAAGAATTCGTGTTTTTAAATAATATTTTAAAGCGACATTGAACATTAACGATAGGGTCATCAACATTGTAATAAGGAAACGATAATCAACAGGCGCTGTTTCTGAAGATATGCGTGGGAAGCATCTAAATCATCGAAAAGTAGATGATGATATTAAGAATGGCATTCGGGAACACATAAATTCCATAACAAAAATTGAAAGAAATTGAAACCTTTGTAAGCAAACAACTAAGGATTTCATTGATGGCGGAAAAACCATCGCTGATTTACATCGTGACTATGAAAGTATGTGCAAAGAAAAAGGAAAACCTGCTGGTACATATCACATATACACAGATATATTTAATATAGAACTTAATATATCATTTTATATTCTACGAAAAGATCAATGTAATCTTTGTTTCAGATTCAAAAACAGCTGTGACGAGGAAAAATAAAATCTAAAAAAAGAATTTGAATATCAGAGAGAGAAGGAATTATCGAGAATAGAGAAAAACAATGATCAATGATAAAGAAGTTGGTAGTTGTTTGCTATGACATGCAAGCTATTTTCCAAACGCCGAAAAGTGAAAATCAATTTTTTATTATAAATATAAATTGAATATTATGAATCTTACTGTAACTGGCATTGGACATGAGGAAACATTTTGCTATGTGTGGCATGAAGGCGATGGCGGTAAAGGAGCTACAGAAGTATGCACATTTATTTTAAAGTATTTACAGTGTAAAGCAGAAAAATGTAATTCAGAGGATCTGGAAATCATAATGTATAGTGACAACTGCGTGACCCAACAAAAAAATAGGTAAGCCATGTAAAAATAAAACATAAAATAATAACGATCCTGAACTAATATCATGAAAATTAATTATTTCGTAATTTGTTCCGGGTTTTTAATATATACTTTTTTGTATGCAGTACAAAAATATAAAATTAAAAGTATCATACAGAAGTTCTTAATAGTTGGTCATACACAGAGTGAAGGGGATGCCACTCATTCAGTCATAGAAAAACAGGTGGGTTTTTCCCTCAATGACTTTATTTTAACCATTATAGTTTTCATTTTTACTATTTCACTAAAAATTGTGATTTTGTTTTATTAGGTGTCTCGAGCATTGAAGAGTGGGCCTATTCTTTGGTACCTGACCAATTTGTTACGTTAATTCGAAAGGCGAAGAAAAAGGGATTACCATATGATGTGACTGAGTTACAAGGATTTCGTCGATGTTAAACAACTAGCATTGTTTTTTGGAAATAGTTTTAATAATAGTAAAAATGAAAAAATAGCAATAAATGAAATACGGGTGTTAAAAGTTTATTACAAATGTTCATTTTCAGATGAGTTTAAGTCAATTATTTTCAGGAAAACCACATCACGAAAATGTGAAAATAATGTGATTATTTACCCTATCTAAAAAGTGCTTACAAAACGAAATTACCTCTCAATGATAATAAAGTTAATGATTTAAAATATTTATTACAAAATGGCTACATTCCACATTATTATAATAGATTGTATAATAGTATTTTTTTAAATTTATTACAGTAGGCGCCCTCTCGTTTGGTTCGGACTTCGGATAGTTCGAACGGCCAGCTGTGTATGCGTCATGCACTCGCTTACACACGCCGTGTACGTAATGATTGTTAACGAGAGACATATTGATATGATTTGTGGGAGAGTTACTCCTGCTGTAAAGGGATTAAGAGGATTATTTCAAAACCACGGCACACCTAAAATGGTTATTCGAAGATTGATAACCGCGGCTATCACTTCGGCGGTACTGTATGCGGCTCCCATATGGGGGGCGGCAATGAACATACAGCGAAATAAAAAGAAGTTGAGAAGTGTCCATAGACTGGCATTGCTGCGTGTAGCTGCTAGTTACTGTACGGTATCGTATTACGCGCTGTGCGTACTGACCGGGGTCCTACCCATAGACCTTCAGATAGAAGCCAGAACCCTCAGACACAGAGGTATGTCGAAAGAAGAGATGGAAGGGATTATAGAACAAGAATGGCAAGAAGAGTGGGCAGGGTCCAGAGTGGGAGAATGGACCAGACGCCTAATCCCTAATATTAAAACCTGGAATAACAATAGACTCGGAGATGTCAATTTTTACATGACACAATTACTGTCGGGGCACGGCTCTTTCGGTCAGTATCTGTATAGGATCGGGAAGAGAACCACCCCGCAGTGCATCTATTGTCCAGAGAACGACGATGCCGAACATACGTTGTTCATATGTCCAAGATGGGCCGTTAACAGAGGTCAAATAGTAATTAATGGTCTTACACCAGAAAATCTCATAAACCGGTCGGGGTACAACAATGAGAACCGGGAATGGTTCCACAGGTTCGCCGGGGAGGTCCTGCGGGCCAAAGAGGATGAAGGCAGAAGAATGGGAGTATAAACAGTAGGGTAGGGCGGACAGTCACTCCATGGAGGGCTGTACGCGTTGGTGTGCGGGTACCTGAGAAGGGGGTGAACTCCAGGGGAGTTTGAATTTGGGTTAAAATAAAAGACCAAGCCCCGGTCGGCGGGGTCGTCCCTGCGGGAGCCTAGGCTCTTTGTGGGGTCGGCGCAGTCAATTAGAGGCCAAAGGCGTAAAGACCGAGTCCCGGTTCCCTGCTGAGGCGCTAGGGGACGGCATAGCCGGACCTTGGCTCTAAAGCGGGGGATTAGAGGCAGACAATGTAAAACAAAAGATCCGAGACCGGGGAGGCCAACCTGCCGTGCCGGACGTATAGCCGGCGGGTGGGGGACGCCTCCTTTGAGAGTAAAAGGACACTCTCCCCGACTGAGTATACTTAATTGGATATCCGGTCGGGAAGAGTAGAAAAAAAAAAAACGACAGACAACGGGACAAATCACAACTTGTTTCTCTAGCGCTGTATGATCAAAAATAGAGAAAGTTACATTCTACCTGGCAAATGACAACAAAAACACAGATTTTCAGAAAGTACTAAATATAGTTCTAGTCTAGTTTTCTTTTTGTACAGCGAAAATGTGTTATAATGTTGCTTATTGCCCGTTTATACAAACAGCCTTCCATTTATCCACATAATCGGGCTTTTTTCCACGACTTCGGTTGGTTCGGAATTTTTTTACTTCGGCCAACAGACCGGTCCCGAGGTGTCCAAACGATAGGGAGCCTACTGTATACATTTTTTGCTTATTTTACATTTTTATAATACAGTTTTGCGTACCGTATTTTATATGGTTATATTCCAGATTATTATAGTACATTTTATAACAGTATTTTTAAAAGTTTATTATGCATTTTTTATTATAAAGTTTTGCTTATTTTATAATGAATAGAATTTTAGAATAGTAAAATAATATTAAATTCACAGCAATTTAGTAATTGTAAGAAATGTTAAAGACTGAGTATAGTTTTAATCATTACAATAATTTAGAAAATTGATTTGTGTATACACTCCTACTTAGTATTGTAGGAGGTGTCAATTTTATTTAGATCAAAATTAATTGTAATAGAAGAAACAGATTTTTTACTTTTGTATTTTTATAACTTAATTAAAAGATTTAAAAGTTAGATATTTCTTTTGTTGATTAATAAACTCTACTACAGAACACCGATTTAAACAACAAAAAACATAACTCAAATAACCTGCAGTAAATTCCGAAGAAGAGTGTTAGAAGTCAGAAAGGGGTTGATTTAACCCCTCTTTTATTTAAATTTAGATCATTTATACGCAATTTCTTTAACTCATTACATAGATTAGAAAATACACTAACACAGTACACAACAAACATAAACTTTTTGCTCAAATAAATACCTAATTTTCAACTTAGTAGTTACACAAAATCTTATTTTTACGTTCCTGTAAAATTAGTAGTTTTTGACTTGTGACTCTCTTGCTCGGGATGTACGACAGGTAGGAATGAATTACAGATCATAATAATTTTAAAAGTACGATACTATAATACTGGATCCATTTTATCGATGCAAGATAATTTAATTTACCAATAAACCGCGGCTTGGTCAGAGGAGGCAGAAGTCTATTGGTGGTCTAGAGCCATTGCCGCTCTACGATCTGCGGCCCTTGCAACCAGATGAAAATTATAAAGAGTGCAGAGGGACCGTTCTGACCAGGTTGCGGGGGCGGAATCTTCATACCGTGTTGCCTGTAATGAACTTTGTACAGCAATTTAAGACAGCCAAGAGGGGTAGGCAACTTTCCTAAATCCTGGAAGCAAGGCAGGCTCCTGCTAATTCCAAAATCGGCGCCTGCCGCTGTGAGTTACCGGCCGATATGTTTGTTGCCTTCCTTAGGCAAGATATACCAGCGACTATTAGTAGAGAGAATTCGGACTGAGTTAGAAAACTCAGGAGGTTTTCACACCCAGTACAGCTTTACCAGGGGAAGGTCGACCGTTGATGCGATCCATAGAGTAGTGGAATGGATTGGATCGTGCAGGGCGGGCACCTGGAGGATCAGAAAGATACCCTTGATAGTCCTGCTGGATGTACGCAATGCTTTTAATAGCGCATCCAGGTCCCCAGTGGTAAAGGAGCTCAGGCAGGAACATCAGTTCTTACTTGATGGGGGCACTCAATGACTTTCTCCATGAACGAGATCTGCTGATGGTGGCGGAGAAGGGGGTTGTCCGATTCCAAGTGCAGGGGGATGTACTCCAGGGTCTCAATATTAGGTCCTCTTCTCAGGAACCTAGTCTTTGATAGAGTCCTTAGGCTGAATTTCCCGGTATAGGTGTCCGTGGTCGCTTATGCATATGATACAGCATTGTTGGTATCCCGCCGTTCGGAAGATGACGTAGAACGGCAGGCAAATTCAGCAGTACGACGGGTGAGCGCTTGGTTTCAGGCTAGTGGCTTGGATCTGGCGCCCCGGAAGACACAGTTGCTTGCAGTAGTGGGTTGCCGCAGAATCACAGGGACATCACCGTTTAGGTTGATGTCTTCCGAGTGGTTATGGCGCGACATGTGAAGAACTTTAGTTATGCTTTGAACGAACTGGCCTGTTCAATAAGCATATTGCAGAGGTATCTAGCAAAGCAGAGAGAGCCATTAACACTCTTGGCCGGCTAATGGGGCCTAGATGGGAGCCACGAGCGGCCAAACGGAGGTTACTTCTATCGGCCGCGACATGGATACTTTTATATGCTGTTAAAGCATGGTTTGAGGCATTGAACAGTAAGAGGAATCTGAGGCGGCTGCCTCGCTGCAGCGACGGGTAGCTTTGAAGATTGCGGTTACTTATAGGACTGTGTTCACAGAAGCGGCGGGAGTGTTGGCGAGTGTCCCGTCGGTCCGTTTCCCAGCCTTGCAGTTAAAGAGGATATATGAGAGCATGCAGAAGGCTGACTCTGCATCCCTTCTCCTCCAGGAGTGGCAAAAGCGCGGAATGTGTCATATACAGGTGCTTAGAGTCGGCGACTAATTCCACGTGTGAAACCGTGGGAGGAGGCGTCTCCCACATACGTCTTACTACGTCTCCTACTACGTCTCCCACCTTCTCTTTGGCCACGGAGAATTTTGGAGCGTTCTTCACACGTTTGGGAGGCGTGCGTTCCCAAATTTTACCTACTGCGGCCTCTTGGATACCCCCGAGTATACATTTTACTGCTGCCCTAGATGGGCGGTGTTGAAGGAGGGGGTCTTACTTGTGATGGATCACGCCGGATACTAGAGTTGGTGGGGCGTGGACGAGTGAAGGAAGATCGTGGCTGGCATCTTGAAGCAGAAGGAGGTCGACTACCGTGATTGGGGGGCAGACTGATATACCTGGGGGAAGGGACATGGTGGTGAGGGACAGCCCCTGCGTAGCTACTGTTTGTCTGTGCTTCCACGGATGGGCAGTAGTGATGGGATGATTTAAGTGCCGGACTTTCCATGCGAAAAAATACCAAGTCCCGGTGGGTATGCTCCTTCGGGGATATCTCCATTTGAGGCATGGACGTTAGCACCGAGTCCCGGCTTCTGGGGTGAGCCCAGGAACGGCACAGTCGGGACTGGTTACCCCAGTCCGGTGGCTTGAGGCAAGCAAGAAGATAAGATCCAACCGGCGGACGGACCTGTCATGCCGGTAGGCGGGAAGGCTTGTTAGAGTTATATGGACACCCCCTGAACTAAGCTGACTGTAGGTCAGGCTCAGATGTGTAGGGATAAACGTAAAAGAAAAACACAGTTAAATGATTTTGAGAAATTGATGGTTAGTTACGACGAAGATATATATCTATTAAAATCAGGAAATCAGTCTCGAATAATAGCTGATCATTCTAAAAATTGAATTACTGAGTTGGTTAAGTCATTGTATGACCTTTTTCAATTATATATATTTTTTTAAATTTAATATTTTAATTTTAAAAATTATTCAAATTAAATTATCAAACGGAAATGAAGTTTCAGATGTAGAAAAATTATAAAACGTTACTTTAATCAATTTTCCTTAAATTTGGTACATTATTTAACGTTTAATGTCACTTAAATTCACAGATATTACGTCTATTGAAATGAGCACAAATGTTTGAGATCGTGCCGAGATAGGTAATACAGTTAATTAATTGTTCTCTCCTAGCTTTGGAATGGTTTTCCTATCCTGCCATTCCCGACCACATCGATTCAGACCTCGTTACCCCATTGCACCGGTTCTTCTACCTGAGGGATTCACATGAACCCAGTAGTTGCGGCTGCTGCCTCATTATTCATGTCTGTTGACAATGTAACAATACCGCTTCGATATTGCACACCAGAATCGGATACAAGTTCGATATCGTAACACTAAACACTTTTTCTAACCTTACCACAAACAAAATGTTTCAGGTACACGTGTAAATAGGTCTGTATACTGAATATCTGTTAATAATAATAACTCAAATGTTTACAGATTAACTGATAACTGTTAAACTAAAAGTAATGTTTATTTAACACGGAAAATGTTTATTTCCATTCTAAGTATTAAATCTCTTACGATAAAATACAGATTATTTATAAATGTACAACAACGATTATTTTGTTGTGCAAGACAGTGAAAATAGCAAAAAATTTTTTTTAGAATTAACTAAAACAAATTAATCAATCATATAACGGATTTTATCATAACGTACTCACGTATAATGTATATACATACATTATTTATTTTTCAAAAATTATATATTTTATTACACTATAATCCTGCATTCGTTATTATAATTTTACTTGATTTTTACTAAATTTTTATTTGACTACAAAAAAAAGGTAAAAATTTTGTAATGATGAAACGCAGACTGCAAAAAATGTGCATTAACACTCTTATAGAAAATGAAGTATAATAACCTAGAGAAAATGAACCAAAAAAAGTATACTAAATGGGCGGAATAAAAGGTTTTTTTAATTGCAAAAAAAAAAAATCAAAATATAATCCAATTGCTTGTAGAATATACCAAACGGTAATTGTAAAATAAATATTTAACAAATAATGTTGGTTATCAATTTATTATTTTATTTTGTAAAAATTTATTCCTCATTGAAAAAGGTAGTAAACCAACAAATGAATGTTTTTAACCGTTTGCAAAGTAATTTTAGATTTCTTCAGGTGGTAAAAAAATTTTTATAACGCGCTAAGTCATCAATTTCTAGATTGAGTTAGAGGATGAATTGAATTCACCTAGAATTAACTGTTTTAATGTGTAGGAAAACTACATATAAAATGTTTTTTTCCTTGCGATTGCAAATTTTAAGCGGTTTTTTTTACGGTTTTGTAAATTTTAAATATTATAATTTTCAACGCCTTACAGAAACGAGTACCCGAAAGCATTCGAGATTTATTATTGTAATTTATTGTACGTTAATGGCAAGAGGGTTTTATTTATTGTTAATATTTCTGTTTTATATTTCCTTAAAATATTGATATTTTGTTTTTGAAGTTTATTTTTGAAGTTCGTATATATAATATTCGAATGTAAATCCTAGGTTTCCGTAATGTTTTCATTATCTAAAATTAATTTTTTATTTTTACGTAATCATTGTTGCCTGTCCGTATTTTCTTACATAGTCAAACAAGTTTACGTTATTATTATTATTGATAAAATTTTTGTTTAAATTTTATATTATATGTTACGGATACAAGCATAAAATCTAGTAAATTATAGTATGCATCCGTTAACTAGCGAACGGTTTCGGTGGAATAAAGTAGTAAACTGCTGGTTTTTATGGTAAGATATAATCCATTTGCTGACGTAATGGAATTTGGAAATTCTTTGTAGGGAATAGAAACCGAGATCAGTTTAACTAGCATGTTGAAAGTGGCATCCTAATTGTGTCCATAAAAGTAATTAGATTAATGGTAGACTGTTGCGAGATCCATATAGTTCTTTGCTACGCACTTTATGAAAATTATTTTTGAAACTTTGAAAGAAAGTTTTTTTTAAGTTAGAGATTAATAAGAACTAACTTACGAAATCTTTCAGATGGTTCCAAAACTATTGAGGCTGCCGTACATTCCTTATCGGATTCATGTAATGTATGCTTTAAAAGAACCTTTTTTTTTCTCTCTCTCAGCTCCCCTGAGCCGGACCGACTTGTTGGTATTACGCTGCTCAGGGGAGTGTCTTTAAACTCAAATAGGCCTCCCCACCTACCGGCTACGTACCGGCATGGCAGGTCGGCCTACCGGTTAGCTCTTTTTGAGAGTTCTTTATTAAAATTTCCCTTTTGGACACCACGCCACACCCAGTGCGCCGCGACGCGGCGCCAGATCCCTTCGGTATTCAGTGTGCTGTTACCTGACTGTTACCCGTGGAGTCCTTGGTGGCTCATCAGTGCCAACACACCGCAGCATGCTAGACCTCACCAGCAAGGCTGTCCACCCAGTCCTATTCTAGCCAACACCTTTTCTTCTCTCATCGGAGTATTTCGGTAGAACGACTTGTCTAACAAAACTAGCAAAATTATTCCAGTTTGACTCGCTTCTTAGCATGTAGTCTATTGTTGTCTCTGGAGTTATACCTGTGAGTGCCTTACTATGTCTAAGTGTGTCCCACCTGTTGCACTCAAAAAAGGTGTGCTCAGCATCATCTATCTCGTTGCAGTAGTTACAAATTGGCTCTTCTCTCTTGCGTAGTTTGTACAGGTAATTATGGAAGGAACCATGTCCTGTAAAAAACTGCGATAGGTGATGATCAACCTCACCAAATCTTCTCGACAACAATGGCTTGATGTTGGGGATGAGGATACTCGTCCATCGATCCACACCTTCCTGCATCCCGACCTCTTGTTCTGGCTTGCCTTGTGCCCTCTCCACCCTCTTTTTTGCGATTAGGTCAATAGGAGGTGTACCCGATAACACGCACTGGGCGGCATAGGATACTGTCCTGTATGCGGACACAACACCTAGGAGCACACGCCTGTGCGTCTTCGCTAGTCTCTCCTTGTTGCCCCTGATGGCGATAGAGCGCCACCAGGCCGGAACGGCATACATAAGCGAAGACACAACGGTGGTCGCCAGTAAACGGCGCTTTGAGGCCCGAGGGGCATTCTGCGATAACATAATGATGTTTAGACTTTTTATCATCTGACAATTTTAGACTTTTAAAAGAACATGCCACCGAAAAATATTACCGTATATTATCGGAGGATACTAGTTTCGTTGATATTATATCGTCACCATTTTCTTAGACATGGTGTCTGATAAAAGCTAGTTCTCGTTTTATAAGAAAACAGTAAGGTAGTCGAATTTACAGTTGGGGGCATTTGAGTCCATAATCAATCCTTTCAGAATGAAAAATTGCAATTCAGTATGCCGTGTCTCTTAGGAAAATTAACGTTTTTACTTTTTTAATGAAATATTACTTCCTTTTTAAAAAAACACTCATCATGATCCTCACTGCTTTACGTTCTGATGGGACATACTGTGGTACGCAACAAGATATAACAAGCACAATGATATCAAAGTATCGTTCGTTCTTTTGTAATTAACAAAATAACAGTATTAAGACGCTTCTCCTCATAAAAAAATGGAATGAATACTACCATTTAAAACTACATGAAAAAAACGACATGAAAGGTTTCAATATTCAGTCACATACTATAAATCAGTCTGATAAAAATTCGTTACAAGTTTTATAAAAAGTTTTAAGTAATACAATAATATTCAACTGAATACCATCCAGTTTATTTTATTTGCTGTAGCAAAATTTTCATACAAATAATGTCAATATAATATAAAAAAGAGAAATCATACACTTATGAAAATACAATAGAACAGAAGAGTTATACTATCGAACAAAATAATTATACAATAGTTAAGACTTTATATCAGCGGTAGATAATAAATTTCAGAAACAATATTTTCTACATTGAAATCATTCAAAAAATCTACACAATCAAAGGTAAATATATTTAATCAACAACCTTTTGACCGTTGTACTTTTGTCACTAT
This sequence comes from Lycorma delicatula, assembly GCF_047948215.1. Taxonomy (NCBI): domain Eukaryota; kingdom Metazoa; phylum Arthropoda; class Insecta; order Hemiptera; family Fulgoridae; genus Lycorma; species Lycorma delicatula. The sequence continues at coordinate 4,848,137 of NC_134455.1, read as the reverse complement.
AGTTATCATCATACGTTATCATTATACAATATCATTTATCTTACACTATCTTTTATTATCACACCCAATCATTATATTATAATTATCGTTATATATAACAGAAAGTAATAATAATTTGACCATTCTGACTTTCAACGTTCGGTTGAGCGGTTAATATTTTAATTTCATAGACGTAATCCAGTTCTGAAAAACGTTAATAATGTTCCAAGATTTAAGCTAATGATAATCAACCTGTATCGTACAATCCTTAATAAACGTACTGAACACTATAGTAAAAAATATATCATATCATGAATTCAAAAATATTATCTGTCTAAAATTGTTAATGTAAAATGTAAACTTTTTCACATTCTTTTGAAAATCTATTTAAATAAGTTAAAAAAAAATTATAATTCTTGTTTATTATATATAATAATATAAAACCTACTCGTAAATTTCTTATGATTTAGTGAACTTTGATTTGAATAGAATTTAATGTTTTTCACGACTACTGCTGAGATGGAAATTTGTTAACGAAATATACTTGTACGCAATTAAAAGGGTTACAATAGGTTCGTTTATATATCTGACATAAAGTCATAGCAGCAGATGAACAGACGTAAAATATGAAACAAACTAAACGTTCATCGCACCACTACCTAAAACGTGGCCGTTCAGTCCTGCCGGCCTTTGTTTATATAATTCTGATTTGAATAGAGGCTATGATTGCGTAATGAAAACGACAGGGCGGGTATGTATTTTATTAGTTATGTTTTAATCCCTTTTCAGTTTTACATATGTTTAGTTTAACTAAGCTTGTCGCGCTTTTAGAAACTGATGTATAACATTAAAATACCCTACGCCAAATATATAGTCTATCTCTTTTACATGAATTGACTACCACTATTACCAACACCGAGTGAAAAGGTTGAAATCCCTACGAGGAAGATTTGTTATTAATTAGCAGCGCTGTTCTATTTGCTTGTCGTCGTCGTAAAATACAAAGATATATCGCAAAACATGAACGAAAATATATACTGAAGCGAACTAACGGCTATTGTTGATGGATTGCTAAAGAATTATCAATATTTTAATATTCTAAATCAATTATAAATTCAAAATTAGTATTATTGTGTCATTGTGTCGACTCGATGCATAGTCTCGTTGTTCTAGTATCTGTGTGTACTGTACAAGTAAAATATCTTCCAATCTTTTTGAGTTCAGTTACAAATGACTTTTATTGTGATTATGAGTATGAGTATGAGTATACCTTACTACGCGTTATATAGTCTATTAGTATTACATATATATCTATAAGCTAATACATTATTTAAATATTCATAAATTATACTCTGCATATTATTATTAATAGTACTTATCCTAGAGGGGTTAGCTGGCCTAGCGTATTATTCAACAGATGTATGTACAGTAGATTTCTCTCATTTTGCATAAAATTTAAACATTCTGCTCTACAAAAAAAAATTAATAAAATAAAAATGAGAGAGTTACGTGATTATGAAGAAGAAAGCAATAGCAAAATTGACAATAAAGTTTTTTTTTTTTTTAAAACGAAATAATTACGACACGTTTTTGCAAGTACGTCATTCCGCTAGTAAGAAGGAACCTTACTGCAAGATTTCATAAAAATGTAATAACGTGTTTCGTTATTTATTACCAACACACAGAAAAAATTCCAAAAAACCTAGTTAATTAAGGATCTCATTTTAGTCGGCTTTTTAGATGCCACACTGAGAATGTTACACGTTAGTAGTACGAAAATAGTAGTTTCACGTTACACAACTAGGATACCAGTATTTTGGTCACGTGACACTGATCCCGCCTAATTTGGATTTCCTTTTTTTGATTCCCTTTAAATTTCAGTATTGCATGCCGATTCAAAGATTCCGGCGTATTTTTTTTTTTTTTATTAATAATTATATTCTTATTTCACAAATTTTTCAAGGTTGGTAGTACTGAATCTGTTATTGTCGTTTACATTAAACCGCCATGATGTGACTTCAGAGAATGGTACTAGAATTAAAATAAATAATAGACTAAAATATTATATTACATTTAATTTTAAGTATATATAAAAAATTATTTAAATTTAAAAATTATAAAATATAGGTATAAAATAAAATAAATATATAGATACAGGTATTAATTAAATTAATATTAAATTGTGCAAAAATTTAACATAAGTAATCAAATTTAATTTTAATTTATATTCAGTTTAGTAAAAAATAATAACAAGTAATTCAAAATATATAATTAAATATAAATATACAAAAATTATCCCGTATGCTTGCGCTTGTGCGTAAATTTCTATGAGTGAATAAATTTTATGGTAATTAATATTTGTATAAATTATATATTAATAAGCTTGCGGGTGAATTTGATAAACATGCTTGAGAATGATCATAATGGTTGTAGCTAATGCACTGGAAGGTAAAAAGGAACGGATTACTTCTTGTTAAGGCCTGGGCACTGGGAGTTCACGTAGGCGTGGAAGTTGTACTATCTTTACAAGTGCTGTCGGCCGAATGAGAGTACAAAACGGATATTGCACAACTTATGCCAACGTTAACAAATTTGATACATCGATGTCCAATAATCTACTTTATTTTTGTAATTAGAAGATTATTTCCATTATATCAGTGGTTGTTGTGTATGGCGCACAGTGATCACTATGAAGTTAATAATATCCAATTTAAAAAATAGGTATAATATTTTTTTTAAAACTTGTGTGGTTATAGCTTTTCCCTGGCAGTTTTACTGTTTTGATTTCTTTCTTGTTCAACGTAAGAAAAATATATATAATTAAAGATTATTTCAAAATTTAGTACTGTTGTATTAAATGTTAATAAAAACTGTAGAGGTATAAGGACGCCTATGGATTTTGATGAGACCATAAAAACGAATTATAACTACTTTGGTGATTTCAACGAGCTTTGAAACATTTAAATTGTTTATAAGTTCAGAAGACGCTGATAGATGCTGATGGTTGAAGAACTTCGAGAAGAAGGAATCATAAAAGGAGATAAGCGCTCATCTTAATATTAGTTTTCATAATGCCTCCGTAATAAGAAAGGGGGTCCGACAAGGATGTTCCCTATCTCAGTTACTTTTTAATCTTTACATGGAACTAGCAGTTAATGATGTTAAAGAACAATTTAGATCCGGAGAAACAGTACAAGGTGAAAAGATAAAGACGCTACGATTTGCTGATGATATAGTAATTCTAGCCGAGAGTAAAAAGGATTTAGAAGAAACAATGAACGGCATAGATGAAGTCCTACGTAAGAACTATCGCAAGAAAATAAACAAGAACAAAACAAAAGTAATGAAATGTAGTAGAAATAACAAAAATGGACCGCTGAATGTGAATATAGGAGGAGATAAGATTAAGGAGATAGAAGAATTTTGTTATTTGGGAAGTAGAATTACTAAAGATGGACGAAGCAGGAGGGATATAAAATGCCGAATAGCACAAGCTAAACGAGCCTTCAGTAAGAAATATAATTTTTTTACATCAAAAATTAATTTAAATGTCAGGAAAAGATTTTTGAAAGTATATGAATGGAGTGTCGCTTTATATGGAAGTGAAACTTGGACGATCGGAGTATCTGAGAAGAAAAGATTAGAAGCTTTTGAAATGCGGTGCTATAGGAGAATGTTAAAAATCAGATGGGTGGATAAAGTGACAAATGAAGAGGTATTGCGGCAAATAGATGAAGAAAGAAGCATTTTGAATAATATAGTTAAAAGAAGAGACAGACTTATAGGCCACATACTAAGGCATCCTGGAATAGTCGCTTTAATATTGGAAGGACAGGTAGAAGGAAAAAATTGTGTAGGCAGGCCACGTTTGGAGTATGTAAAACAAATTGTTGGGGATGTAGGATGTAGAGGGTATACTGAAATGAAACGACTAGCACTAGATAGGGAATCTTGGAAAGCTGCATCAAACCAGTCAAATGACTGAAGACAAAAAAAAAAAAATTGTGTTATTTTTTTATAGAATATTGGGTGTACTGAATAAAAAAAGTATTAAATTCTTATTTATAACATTTTAAGTACTTACTTAGTACGAAATGAATAAAACTAATGGATTTCTTAAAAATTAAGTGTTTTCATCGACTGCGATAAGTAAACTTATAATTTAATAACTGTTTACTTTACCTTATAAGAAATTATAGTTTTCCCAGTAATGTCTTATTTTTAATTGAATAAAAACAAGAACCGACTTAAATGAATAAGTTAACATTTATTTTTAAGGTCCTTTTTGAGAATATTTGGAATGGCAACACTGGTAACTATTGCATATATATATGGCAGAGTTTATAAGATTTCGAAAAGGGAAGACGTAATTGGAGAAAAGGATATTAGCCACAGAAATTCAAAGATTTTATTGCAATTTGATAGCGAAAACACAGATTATCTTTCAGATCACGTTTTGGGAGAAGCGGATGAAACTCGAGGAGGAGCTCTCACCTCGAGCCAGAAAACGGAAATATTTTTACGATTCATAACTAACAGCGGATTTCAAACCGGAGTTGCGTTAAGATATTGTGTTCACCACACAAAAATCAGTAAGATTATAAGTAGCGTAGACGATAGCATAAAATAGATAGCACATTTACGGATCAAATTTCCATCCGACTTACAGGCAATGGAAATAGCTAGAGAGGACTGATCTAAGATATTTCAGATACCGACAGTTAACGGTGCACTCAATTGTACACGTATCAGGATTAAAAAACCATCTGCATTTGGAGACGATTATATGAACCTCAGTATGCAAGTCAGTTGTGAAATGGTTACTAATGTAATCGCTCAGTGGCCCGGAAGCGTACATTATTTCAGGATTTGGACTCAGAATTCAGTATATCAAATTATGTCATAATTTAAAGGTAATTTCTACTTGCTTAGAGATAGTGAGTACGGAATTTCACCGTGGTTAACTCCGTTTAAAACCCTCTCAGAAAATAGGAACTGTTCATCCTCAAAAGTATGCTAACGAGAAGGTTATAGTTGAAAAAGTATTCAACCAGCTCATCCAAAGCTTTCCGGTTTTAGCAAACAAAGTGAAAGTATCTTTGGAAAAAATTCCAAAAATAATTGTGTATTACGCTGTTTTACCCAACATTAGTACATATATACAGAATAATTTTGAATATTCTAAATAAATAACCTATAAAAAAATAAATGGATACAAAATCACTAGTGAATACATAAGAAATGAAACCTAGGTGTAGCTAAGTTTGTAAGGTGTCGGGCTGAGTTAGCTGAATCCAACCCGAGAACTAAACTTTGTGTAATTAGTTGATTCAGTCCAACAAATTATCACCAACTAAGCTATGCCGAGGCGCCATGGTTCTTTTCGTTATTTAATCTTTTTTCTATTTATATTTAAAATGGTTTTAATATTAACTTTTTTTTTCAGTTTTTTATTGTATTTTTTTTTTTGGAAACACGATATTTATTCATTTGAAAAATATTACAATTAGTATTCTACAAATTATGATTAGTCAAAACAAAAATCCATTTTTTTTAATCTAAGTAGGTCTGCAATTAATATTAATTTTTGTCATTTTTACTACAACATACGTATTCTGACAGCAAACCATCTATTTCTATTTCTAAGTTAGTTTCATTACTATAATTTAAAACAATCTAACTTGACTGTAGTGACAGATTGACTGTAGTGTGTAGTGTCAGATTTGACTCTAGCTGATATTCTATCACTGATAAGTTGTTCTTTTTTTGCTTGCAACCTGGCAGAATTTCGTCGCTCAAGTAAAACATTGGAGTTCTAATATTATTTCTAAACAGAACCTTTTTTTTTCTTTTTCCGTTTATTACTGTAATCTGCGCAGGTGGTAATTGAAAATGTACACTTTCATTCTGCTTTTCATGAACCAAATTCCGACCTGCCTTTTTTAATGAAGTTTGTGAATCACATATGACAGTATCGCAGCCTCCTGCAGTTTGAAAACCGGAATTTCTTTGTAATTTAACATTTCCAGAAACGCTTTTTCCCAATTTTTTTCCTGAAGTATTTCGTTCCGATTTTCGCTTTGCATCTGTCTTCATATTATTAAGAAGCTTTTTAAATTTCCAACAGTATAATTTTTTTCGGAACTTCTAGCAAATTATCTTTTACTTCTATCCACGACTTCTTTGCTTTCACCTGTACAATTGCCGGAGTCATGGATTTATTGAAAACGACAGCACAATTTTTTAAATGCTTTGCAAATAAAAGCCGTCCTCTAGTATCTGTAGGTAATTCTTCCACACTCGAAGACATTTTTGATACTTCTATTTACAATATAAAATGACTGAATAAAATCCTTTGTCTTCAAAGAGTTATAGCTTCATATATAACTAAACATGTTAGTACTTATCCACCGCGTATATTTTCCAAGGTTTACTTTAAGTAAAAATATTGCTTTTATTGAATTACGATAAAGAGATAATTTATACATAAAGTGTTCACTTATTCTGATAAGTAATCTCTTAACAGTAGTTACTTATTTTTATTCAACAGACCCATTGAATTAGTAAAATGAGTTAAACTTTAATTCTAAGATCATTCAATTAAGTTCGTATTAGAGTGAAACTACGTAAATATGAATGTTTTACTCTTACGTTTATAAACAAGCATAGTAAATGAATATATTTAAGAAGCTCCTGGGAAAAATTATCTTTATATCAAACTGGATTTTTATTATTTCAAAAGTTGAAGGATATGATGTACAGAGGGATCCAGTTGGTTGTAGCCATGTATAATAAGTGGTTTCTATAGATCAAGAGAATGCGTTTCGTTAAGGAATTGTGTACCGCTGAGGTTGTGTAACTTATGAACTAAGTAGTTATTTCATTCACAAATTAAAATAAATACTACCTGATACACATATACAGTGCCGTACTATTTATTAATTCTTACCACAGATGTAATTTCTGGTTGATGATTGTAATAGTATAATTATAAATCCTATATTGCGTTCGATGAGATTTGAATTCAAGACTAAATAAATGAGGAACCAATATAATAACCACTAAACCACCTAATCTATCTGATTTGTAATCATTTTCTACTTTGTAGAAATTATTAAAAAATTTTCATATTTCTTCGTTCCTTAGCTTAACAAAATTATCTACAAATTATTCTAATAGTTTCTTAAATAAATATAACAAAACAAAAAGCTTTTAGAAATCTGAGAAGCCATAGGTTTTCGTAGAGATTAAACACAAATCCTTATACCAAATAATTTTTCACATAGACTATTCTTAAACTGTAGATCTTTGTCAAAGCAAAACACGGAAACATCTTAAATACTTCAGTTTTTCCTAAATAAATATTTTTTTATACTTGTCACCGTATTCTAAATATAATCTATTTGCAGATTCTAGCATTGTGTAAACTATATCCACATTCTGTCAGAAAAACGTTTAGTTACAATTTATTAATAGACATAATATGTTGTTGCATTTTTTTACTTTATCAGAAAATACTTAGTTGATTAAAAAAAAAATGGAAAACTGAAGTTTAAATAATCAGTAGAAAGTACGATGAGAAATTCGGTCATAAAATTTTCAAGTTTAAATTGGAGGTAGAATTTTGTTTGAATTATTTCATTTAATCTTAACTTATGAAGATAATAAATGTTAAAACGGAATAGTAGAGAATAAATTGTAAAAATATTACATCTGATGTAATTTTCAAGGGTGAAATACCTTATATTAAAAATATTATTAATAATATTAATTGAATCGCACATCAGCATTAATAACGTGCAGTATATATTACCGTAAAAAGAGTAAAGAGATTAGAGAACTTGAATTATCTTTGAAACGGGATTTGTTAAAGTTGTAAGGATATTCTGTCAAACAAAGGCAAGATTAATACTGGAAATAATGATAAATACGGTCCAGCAATCCAGAAACAGAAAGTTTCGTTTAAGGTGGAAATAACACCTTTATGGAACCTCTTTATCATTAACTTTCCTCGCCTTCTTCTTCTCTCTTTTCGAGTACCGCCCCGCAACTTTACTCCTTCTGTTCTAAAGTATTTAAAATTAGAAGTGAGAATTCATGAACTCCAGTAAACCAACAATGAAAGACTTTTGTTATATCAAAGTGAAAAGAAGAGGAAGGGGGAAAGACTGTTTGTAAGATTAAAGTAGGTCTATGTACCTCCTCTCAACTTCTTCTTTTTCTTTATCATCTTTCTTCTGTTTTAAGTTAAAAACAAAGCTTAATTAAAGTAGATAAGAAGGAATAGAGTATAAACAGAGACGGATTATCTAAGATAATAATGCGTTTGTTAAACAACACATTAAATCATAACAAAAGATCTAAATAAATTAAACTGTGTAATCATCCTTGCCGAAAAAACTTCATATAAAGCGTCAAAATATAGATATATAAATACGGTACACTTTGCTTTATTAATCCTATGAGATTTCTTCAATGTCTGATTTTTTAGTAACGGTTTAAAATATGATCAGGTTTTACACAAACAAAAGCATTAAATTATTGTAGTCTATAGATTGTAAGAGAAAGACAAAATGTCATACAAATTGTTTTCTATGGACGGAACATTCCTTGATGCAAAACATTCATTCGATAAAAATAATAGGGTGTGTGGAAATGAAAGAACCGTAAGCACACACAACTTTTAAACTAGTTCACAATCGAAAAAGTTTATTATTACAAAATTTTCACTTCAGAAAAAGGAAAACAAAATTAAATATATTTTATTAACTAGAATAAAGAAGCATCGAACAAATACATATATGTTATAAGTATAGGTATTTTTTATTTAATAAGTGCTTATACAGATTTCGTACGCTAATTTCTAAACCCATGGTTAAATAATTATTTTCGGCTAATGAAAGCCCATGTTGTAAAATTGTTCTCAAAGCACTGATAGAGAAAAAAAATCATTAAAATTAGTATCCAAAGATTTGCTCCTGTTTTAATTTTAGGCAGAACAATATGTACTTAGCCTCAGTGTTTGGTTCTTTCATTAATTTTCATTAATTTTATATCAAATATTCTTCCGTTAATCTGAATACTTTATAACCAACACTTATTTAAATTAATTTTTCGCTTTTAACAATTCTACTTCACAAAACAAAAATTGAATGAAAAAAAAAAATAATAAATAGAATTTATTTTATTAGGGACTCGTAATACATAAGTATTTTTTTTTGTCTTTTTTTGTCTTCAGTCGTTTGACTGGTTTGATGCAGCTCTCCAAGATTCCCTATCTAGTGCTAGTCGTTTCATTTCAGTATACCCTCTACATCCTACACCCCTAACAATTTGTTTTACATATTCCAAACGTGGCCTGCCTACACAATTTTTTCCTTCTACCTGTCCTTCCAATATTAAAGCGACTATTCCAGGATGCCTTAGTATGTGGCCTATAAGTCTGTCTCTTCTTTTAACTATATTTTTCCAAACGCTTCTTTCTTCATCTATTTGCCGCAATACCTCTTCATTTGTCACTTTATCCACCCATCTGATTTTTAACATTCTCCTATAGCACCGCATTTCAAAAGCTTCTAATCTTTTCTTCTCAGATACTCCGATCGTCCAAGTTTCACTTCCATATAAAGCGACACTCCAAACATATACTTTCAAAAATCTTTTCCTGACATTTAAATTAATCTTTGACGTAAACAAATTATATTTCTTACTGAAGGCTCGTTTCGCTTGTGCTATTCGCATTTTATATCGCTCCTGCTTCGTCCATCCTTAGTAATTCTACTTCCCAAATAACAAAATTCTTCTACCTCCATAATCTTTTCTCCTCTTATTTTCACATTCAGTGGTCCATCATTGTTATTTCTACTACATTTCATTACTTTTGTTTTGTTTTTGTTTATCTAGGCTACGAAGAAATCTGCAATTTAAATACGAGTATATCTGCATTAGAACGAAAGTAAACGGAGGAACCATACACTGAAGATATAGTCACATATTATTCTGGCTAATATATACACACACGCGCGCGCGCGCGCGCACACGAACACACACACACAAACATTTTACTTCACCTACCCTGCATACAATCATTGCAGCAAGAAACAACGGTCCCGATAAAAATAATTAATCTAACATTTTATCAATACATTTTTATTTATTGATTTTTTTTGGTGAAATTATAGGTAATATAGTTAATATGTAATAATTTTTTAAGTTTTGTAACTAGTCTGTCTGAAGCTAAAAATATTTTTAAATACCGATGTGGACACTACATCACTTCCTTGTACGCCTGTCAAATTACAAATACAATTTTTTTTTAAATGGAAACTAAAAAAAATTTTATTTTGCTGATAACTTCTGATATTTTCTCATATCTTTTTTTTATTGTTATTATTGAATTATTGTTTATTGTAAAGATTTTTTTACAATATGAGGTTAATGATTATTATTAAATAACCACTATATTTAATTTAAAAAAAAATAGAACATTAGACAAATTCATATATATAATAAGAGTAACTAAAAAAGTGAAAATTTATAAAAAGTAAGAAGAAAAGTTAAAATCTTTATTTTTAAAATTTAAAAGTACTTCTTTAAATAAAATCTAAAGTTCCTAATTTTAATAAAATTTGAAGTTCCTCCATTTAATAAAATTTAAAGGAGGAAATGAAACCTGAGTCTTAAGCTGTAAGAAGCATATAAGGCCAAGTAAAAACAAATTTTCAACAATCACTTTAAATCGAACAAAATTCAAAAATTAAAAATTAGTTCCAAGATAATCATGGTATTAGTGTATTTTATTTTTGTGTCAAATAATTAATTAAAATTACTTTTTTTTAAATAAATATAGATTTTTTATAAGATTTTACTAAGAAAATCCAAAATAATTGAAAATTATAATTTACAATCGTTTTGTAAATTATAATTTTAAATTAATATTAAATAATCAGATGTTTCACCAAATCTGATGTGAACACTAAATGAGTTCCTTGTACCCCTATTAAATTACGTACATTTACACATTTTTTTGAAATGAAAAGTACATAATGTTTTATTTCATTAATAACTTCTGGTATTATTTCATTTTTTATTGTTATTATTGAATTATTATTTATTGTAAAAATTATTTTACAATTAGAGGTTAATAATTATTAATAATTCAATATATCTAAATTAAAAAAAAAAACGTTAACAAAAACCGAGACAAAGTCGGATTTGAACTGATGTGCCTTTCCCTTGTAAGATCCAAATATTTATTTAATTAAAATTTTATTTAGCTATAACTATGGAACCAATGAAAATAAGTACATCGTTGAAAAGCTCTCAATTAGGGCTTATTACTGCAGTTAAGAGAACGTCCAAAATCCAATTATTTGGATTTTAAAAAAATCCTGTACGTACAGACGTCACGTCGAAACCAGTAAAATAGATTCAGGGATGGTCAAAATGGATATTACCATTGAAATAAGAAAATTGGAATTTTTCGCGTTCATAGTATTTCCAATACTTCGTACAAGGAAGTAAAAAATTGTTTTTATTTTTACCTCTTTTTTACATTTTTCCTACCTTGTACGAAGTAAAGGAAGTAATGTGATCACGAAAAATTTCAGATTTCAAAGAAAATATCCGTTTTGACCATCTCTAAATCCATTTTGACTAGTTTCGGCATGACGTCTGTACGTACGTACGTACGTACGTATGTATCTCGCACAACTCAAAAACGATTAGCCGTAGGATGTTGAAATTTTGGACTTAGGTCTGTTGCAACATCTATTTGTACATCTCCCCTTTTTATTGCAATAGACTGGGCCAAAAGTGTCTAAAAAAACCCAAAATCCAAAACGATTTGAATTTTGGACTTTTAGTTAACTGCAGTAATAAGACCTTACTGAGTGTTTTTCAACGATAAGTGTTACTTATTTTCATTGGTTCCAGTTTTATTGTCAAATAAAGTTTTAACTAATGAAATATTTGGATCTTACAAGGGGAAGGCACATCGCTTCGAATCAGATTTCATCTCTTTTGTTTTTAATTTAAATGTATTGATTTATTAATAATTACTAACCACTGGCTTTAAAAATGTTTTACGATAAATAATAATTCAATAATAACAATAAAAATTTTAAAAAATATCATAAGTTATTAATGAAATAAATCTTTTGTACTTTTCATTTAAAACAAAAATTGTATATGTAATTTAATAGGTGTACCAGGAAGTTACATGGTGTCCACATCAGATTTTTTTTAATAAGTGTATGGAAAGAATCTAGTAATTTTGATTTTAACTAAATTAATTTTTTCGTCCTAAAAATCTTCTTAATCTCTAATTTTGTACCCGAATTGGGATGTCCATAACTGTGTAAAAGCGTTAAATCATTTTAATTTTATTTTTGTTTTAGTTAGCTTATTCTTTTTTGAAAAAAATTATTACCAGTCTCTCTCACAGACAGACAAAAGAAAGGATGTACCATATTCATTTATTTTAATTAGATTTTATTATATTACATTTATGTAGGAGCACAGTGAACTGATAATATATTTTTTGTACGTTTACAATTTAGAATATAAGCTTCGTACAAATGTTTTATTGTTATGTTATACCAAATCAGCCTTTTCTTTCTGCTTGAAATAGCAGGTTTTGGTCCGTTGTGGGAGGAGAAAAGTAACCCGGAACTGAGTGAATTATTAGGGTAACGTTGGGTACAATTTTCTTCTCAGTAAATTTCCATCACTTTACTTGACAGTTTCTTGTTGTTATTTTTATCCTAACCATTCCATAATCCTCATGCAGCCGGTGAGTATACCTTAGACGTACATGTATACACGTACATAGTATAGTAACAGTTAAATTTAAATTAAAAATGTATATGCAAATTTTTTTTTTTCCTCCATTTGAATTTTAAAATAATAATAATCACAATTTTATCAATCTTTATTTGTCAATGCACATTTAATTGTTTTATTGCACCCCATATTCTCTGACGATCTTTGTTTTATACACGGGACAATAATACTGCCCAGAGGATCTCTATTACGAAGACATTTGGAAAATCGAGCTATTTCATTAAGGATTGGAAGTAGTATAACAGTGATCAATGATTTTGTGTTAATAGCTTCTATATACATATTAAAAAAATTCTCCATTTCATTTCCTCCAGAAATTATAAAGAGCAGTCAAGAACACATTCATGCTAACTAAGAGAACAATCTTGTCCAACTAAGGCAAAACAGATCAACATAATTATTTTGATTTTTTAATAATGAATTAGCATAAAAAATTCATAAGGTTTTAATACAAATGTACCACTGAAATATGTTTACGTAATATTCAATGGAATTTATTATTTTGTCGATGTATTCTTGATCCAATGCGTCATAAATATTATTCAACACTTTACCACTTCTCTTATAAAATTTCATAAGATTCTTAAAGAATAATAAGAATTTTTACAACTCTTTAAATTTCATATTATTAATAGGACAGCATTTAATCTAAATTTGGAAATATCGTTTTTATGAACCGTTGAAATTTCTGAATCACTTAACCTAGATTTTAAAATATTTTTATTACACTCAAAAGAGACTCGTATGTTAGGATATGTTTTGGGGTGGGTAATTTTTTTATATTGCAAATTTGGAACGTTACAGGTTTTCAAAGACTTGCCTGTAAAATTAAAGAAAAAATATGTATTCAGTTTAAGGTTTTATAAAAAAAAAAAAGAATAATTTCATTATGGACAGGCTAATTTCTTTCACTATTGCATACTTAAGTATAATAAATTATAATATTTGAAAATTTTTATAGGCATTAATTAAAGTAAATTGGAATAGGCCATCTAAATTTATTGACCATTAAGTTAACTATGTTCAAATTATGATTTTTACTTTCATAAAATTAGGTTCATTTATTATAAATTTGTGATATACATTTATAACTTTAAATACCTTTAGAGTTAAAAATTACCTAATAATTAAAAATAAATTGCATAGCAATAGAAACAATAACTTACAAAAAATATCTATAACAATCGAATAAGTTGTTAAATTAATCGAGTCTCTTAATCCCTTTATTATATATATATTCTATACATACAGATTTTGATTTAGTTTAGATTCGACTCGTCAGACTTTGAAACTTATCTAATTCACCTCCCGTTGACAGCAGATGGACATATTCCAATTATGTAAACTAAGCTCATCTACAATATTAAACTTATCTGCAGAACTAAACAATTTTGTCTTGTACAGTATTCCATTTTCTGTGTATTTAATATTTTGTTAAAGAAAAGATTAAAACAACGCTACCTACATTATGTCATATAATACGTGCACCATCTATGGTCTTCAGTAATTTGAGGTGCGTGGAAAGTATTAAAATGGCAGTGGCTCAGCATAAGTTAAGAATAGATTAAGATTTTTTTTTTAAATTTAGGCAAAGGATAAGCAAAATAATGGAAATATATAAAAATCAGACTAATTTAGGATTACTTTCAGAAACTTTCTACGATGCTTAAGGATTTAAGAATAATAAATTTACATTTAAAATGAATTATATGAAGTAGTCTTATACAGAGTGTCCTATATAAAACGCAACCCAACCTTATGTTGGTAGATATTGAAATAATAAAAAGGCATGTGTAAATGTAAATGTAATTTTTATTATTATCCATTACCTTACATTTAGAGTAAATGTTGGAAGTGGCCGCCATCTTCTTGAATACAACCTTCAATTCTTTTTACAGCGTTTCTTTCAACTTTTTTAAAATTTTGTGGCTGGATATTTAATACAGCTTGTTCAATATTGACTTTCAATCGTTCAAGTGTCCGTGGTTTGTGGCTGTAGGCTTTTTCTTTGAGGTAACCCCGTAGAAAAAAATCCGCCGCAGTCAAATTTGGAGATCTTGGTGGGCACAACCCTCGACCGATAACACGATTACCGAAGAATTCTTCAACGAAATCAGAAGTTGAACCTGCGTAGTGCGATGTCGCACCGTCATGTTTAGCCAGCAGTGTCTCTGTCTTCCTCTTCCAAGAGTGCGATGAACTGAAATAAAATATCCTGATATTGTTCTGCATTAATGGTGTACTCGAAAAAAATAGGACCGATTATTTTCTTCCGCGATATCGCACACCACACGCCCGACTTCTGCGGGTGTAATTGTTTTTCGTGATAAACGTGGGGATTTTCAGCGCTTGAAATTCTACTGTTTCGGCTGTTTACGTAGCCGTCAACATGAAACCGTGCTTTATCTGTGAAATATAACGAATCCATAATATCAATTCCCTCGCGCAGAAATCGACGGAACCGTTGACAATATTGTAGCCGTTTTTCTTTGTCGGGCTCAAGAAGTTTATGAACGGTTGATTTAGACAAAGTAATTTCAGCAGACAAACGTCTGATCGATTTATTTGGCGAGGCGAGTAATCGGTCTTTGATTTCAGTGACAGTATCTGTATTCAACAATGACGCAGATCTTTTGCGTTCCTTGTTATTAACAGAATCGGTCTCTCTAAATTTTGCGATTAACCTTAATACTGATGTTTTGTTAGGAGCTGGTTTATCTGGGTACTTATGGCGAAACAAATCTTGCACTGCAACCGGTGATTTCATACTGAAGTACGACTCGACAATGAAAACACGTTCATCTAGCGAAAACACCATCTTGTCTCTAGCAATACACTGAACGTTATGATTGCATTGTTATTACTATCGGTAGCAGTCTACTGCGTCGCCGCAATGTTCAGATGTTGGACGAGTCCATTTCAGTAACGAGAAGGGGAGTAAGCTTGACTTTTGAAATTTCATGGATGAGTGATTGATGGGTTGCGTTTTATATGGGACAACCTGTATTTTTTTATAAAATAGGTAAGAAAAAAGATTAACAATGATGGTTTTTAAAATATAATGTAACAGAAAATTTTTGAAAGTTACACGGATAAGTTTCAGTAAAGAATGAAGTTCCAAAATAGAACGAAGATAAAAAACCTCTGGTAAAGCATCATGAAAAGAGTAGCAAGATTAGCAAACCTTAGAATATCGTTACATTTGAGTTTCATAACGAAATTACTACTGAAATCTGTAAAGGATATATCAGTATTAAAATATACGAGAAAAATAACTGAAAATGTGGAAGATATACAGATACTTTCAGATTAAATAAATATATTAAACACCGAAGAACTGTATCAATCCGGTCCAGTGACATGAGAATTAAGGACCCGGTCGTCGTTTCCCACTATTTAGAATGTGAAATGTAATAGTATTCCCCTGATAAAATTAAAGTTCCTGTTTGTTACACTTGAATTACTACCGTAAACCCAACTTAATTTCTCATTTGTTTATTTTCCTATTTTTTACCTAATGAAACAAACAATCCCTTTTCAATGATATTATATAGTTAAAATAGAAAAAACTTTAAAATCCTATAAAATTAATCCTGTACTATGGAACTGTGTTCTAATCTTTCATAGAGTAACTTAACATGATGATATTTCGGAATATTTAAAAAATGTACTATTTTAGATGTAAAACACATTAGAAATTTTACCTCCAAAAACAATAGCAATAGTATAATAATATGTAGAAATGAGACCTTGTCAAACATTCTCAAAATAATTTTAAAAATTTTACGATGTTAGACTAAAAGAGTAAGAATAAAACTGTCTTCTTTTGAGGGGGGAATTAATATACTATTTTCATGTGATAAGGATTGAAAACGGTTCTCCGCCTTACCCATGTAAAGTCACGTAACCGTAACGATGATTAGCGATCTGACATTAGTCCATAATCATCTTCTAAAACTACTTAGCCATGCTCAGGAATAACAAGTTTTATTGCGGGTTTACTACAGAAAATTGATTGTGAAATGGTTTCTCAATCGCCTTCTTCAGTGAATCAAATATATAACTCCATGTCAGAGTTTCAATACCATTGAAATGCAAGCGATATTCAGCCTTAATCACTAAGCGATATTCAGTCTTAATCACCTGAAGGACTAGTTATATAGTCATTATTATCGGTGAAACTAACTCTAACTGGAAACTTTTATACCTCAATTGCTTTGAATACAAAACATTCAAATCAATGACCAGAACAGATAGTGTAAATGCAGAAGTACGAATAATCCATTCCGATATAAGCAACGCGTATACGCATGGCTGTAGTTTAACAAAGGAAACGTCTCATTACAAACAAAGAAGCTCTTACGCAGAACTGCGCAAGAAGAGCGACTTTTCATTTCCGACGCCCTAACTACAGGGTGTCCCATATAAAACGCAACAAATCATCCATGAAATTTCAAAAGTCAAGCTTACTCCCTTACTCGTTACTGAAATGGACGGTCCAACATCTGAACATCGCAGCGACGCAGTAGAATGCTACCGATAGTAACAACAATGCAATCATAACGATCAGTGTATTGCTAGAGACAAGATGGTGTTTTCGCTAGATGAACGTGTTTTCATTGTCGAGTCGTACTTTAGTATGAAATCACCGGTTGCAGTACAAGATTTGTTTCGCCATAAGTACCCAGATAAACCAGCTCCTAACAAAACATCAGTATTAAGGTTAATCGCAAAATTTAGAGAGACCGATTCTGTTAATAACAAGGAACGCAAAAGATCTGCTTCAGTGTTGAATACAGATACTGTCACTGAAATCAAAGACCGATTACTCGCCTCGCCAAATAAATCGATCAGAGGTTTGTCTGCTGAAATTAATTTGTCTAAATCAACCGTTCATCGGACGACCAAACGATTACAATTACGACCTTATCGCATTCAAACGGTTCATCGACTTCTTGAGCCCGAAAAACAAAAACGGCTACAATATTGTCAACGGTTCCGTCGATTTCTGCGCGAGGGAATTAATGTTATGGATTCGTTATTTTTCACAGATAAAGCACGGTTTCATTTGGACGGCTTCGTAAACAGCCAAAATAGTAGAATTTTGAGTGCTGAAACTCCCCACGTTTATCACGAAAAACAATTACACCCGCAGAAGTTGGGCGTGTGGTGCGCGATATCGCGGATGAAAATAATCGGTCCTATTTTTTGCGAGTACACTATCAATGCAGAATGATATCAGGATATTTTATTTCAGTTCATCGCATACTTGGAACAGGAAGATAGACACTGCTGGCTACAACATGACGGTGCGACATCGTACTACGCAGGTTCAACTTCTGATTTGGTCGAGGAATTCTTTGGTAATTGTGTTATCGGTCGAGGTTTGTGGCCACCTAGATCTCCAGATTTGACTGCGGCGGATTTTTTTCTACGGGGTTACCTCAATGAAAAAGCCTACAGCAACAAACCACGAACACTTGAACAATTGAAAGTCAATATTGAACAAGCTGTATTAAAAATCCAGCCACAAACTTTGAAAAAAGTTGCAAGAAACGCTGTAAAATAATTGAAGCTTGTATTCAAGTAGATGGCGGCCACTTCCAAAATTTACTGTAAATGTAAGTTAATGGATGGTAATAATAAAAATTACATTTACATTTACACATGCCTTTTTATTATTTCAATACCTACCAATATAAGGTTGGGTTGCGTTTTATATGAGACAACCTGTATTTCGCAGTCAGAAAGTACAGATTTTCAGTGTATAATGCACTCCATACGTTCCATTAACAAGTAGAACCTACACACAAGCATTAAGTTTCAACTCATCACCGCTGTTATTCGCTGCATAAGGGCGTATGAAAAATTCACCTATACATAATCAACACTACTTGAAATTGAGGTTATGTTTTCTGCTATTCACCTTAAATTGTGCGTAACTCAAGAACGACTCAACCGATGCTCATAAAATTTTATTATGCACAATTCAGATACAATATAACAGCATATACAAATTTTAATAAAATTGATCAAGGAGTTTGGAGATTGTTAAGCCAAAAGTGTTCCTTATATGTATATTAAAAAGAAACCCGAATTTATGTGAATATTATTTTCGTACTCCCAACATTTCTTCGAAGAGTCAATATATATATATATATATATATATATATATACAATTCAAGTTATTCGAAGATGTTTTTACCATTTTTAAATATTATGGTTACCAACATATTTCCAATCATGTATCTTGATGAAGAAAAACATGCAGCAATAAAATGTCTACACAATCAACCAGATTTAATGGTATGATTTTCTCAGACCCATCCCATCCAATCGCTTCTTTTTGAACAATTGGATGGACTATTCCTCGAATAAGTTAAACATAAAATTTTGTAAATAAAAAATTAACTGATCCTGATGTATAAAATATTAAATATAAAACCCATGTTCATTCCCATACATAGACCTTTTTATCACTGGAAAATCGTAAGTAGAAAAACGCCTAAAATGGCTGATGGCAGTGAAAAAAGATTAATTGTTTCGCAGTAAATGGTTGATGTGCCTATCTTTGGGTTCAGCACGCTCTATTGCGAGCGGCTGGCAAGGTAAAAAGTCGGTAAATGATGGGTCGAAGTGTACGCATGATATAGTGTTTGTGGTGCAGACTTACAAAGACGTCGGCTAAGCGCCTTTCCCTTTAACGGGTCATATCAAAATTGCCATTAATTCATTCTTATAATTAATTAGTTTTGTTATCATTAGTATGTTTTTATGTTTAGTATCGTATTGTTGTTGTAAATTAAATTTCAGTTGATTCACTTATCCAGTGATAATTTACCACTACCTATACAGTCCACTTAGACATTTAAGTTAGGACCGTTCATATTGGTCCATTTCGCTTGCCGGATGCGTGAATATTCGTTGTATTTTGACAATATACAATGTGCGTGAGACGTTTCTAAGTACAGTTTTTTTGATGAAGTAATATTTTCTTTTAGTTTCGTTCGTTTAATATATGTGCGTTCTCAAATTACGTACCGTCGTCTTGTTACAATTCAATACAGTATTATTGATAACGGCGGGCGGCCTATTCCGCGAGCATTACATCATCGTCTGGGAATGGTTATCACCGATGACATCATTCGTCTACGAAGCAAGATAAGTAGTATAATATTAATATAAGTAGTAAATTCCGTTCAGTAAATAGGACATATTATTTGAGTTTTTGAGAATTTCACAAAACCGTAAATTTGTATTTGTTTAAAAAGTAACAACAACTTTCTTTATTTATTTATTCAGTTTGAAAAACTTTGCGTATTAAAATGAAATTGTACAGGGCACCAAAATATTAACTGGGAAATTATAAAAGTCGACCCCGGTTTTTTAATGTTATTATGAATATAATTACTGAGCTTCAAAGTTATCAAAGCTTCAATACGCTGCAAAAAGATAGGCCAATACTATAATTAATAAACCAATAAATTTCATTAATTGACAAATATGATCTGCAAACGATATTCTGAGAAGGCAAAATACCCAAATAATTCACAAGTTATCATAAGTAAAATCATCATCTCTAGGTCTCCCTAAATTCACGTACGCCGTAAAAGCAGAAATGTTACAGGCGGTCCTTAAATTTAAATTTAAACTTGTCCAAAGTTGACTCCTTTCTAACAGCAGGAGGAATTTTATGAAAAAGCTCTTTTGTATATATTGAAGAAGGGGTTGAAAACTTAGACCCGTAAATAACCACTCTAAAGCCAATCTTCTCAAGTGGCTTACTCATGGACATCAACGCCTTTTCCCCTCAACTATTTATTAGCGAACACATAACTTGTAAGTTCGGTAAACTAATACACGAAAGTGACAATATCTAAAGGAAGAAAACTAAATCTACGTAGAGGTAAATAAAATATTTGTCAATTACATAACTCATTATTGATTTTTAAATACAATCGATTCATTTTTTTATTAACATTACAAAGTTTTTAGCTGTATAAGCGTGAATGCTTTATTTAACGCAAAAGAGTAGTGTATTTAAACACACATGTATAGTAGTGTGTTATAGACACACATTTAGAGACGTTTCTTGCAAAAGAGGAATTTAAAAAACTTAAATATTGCTTGATATTCCCACGGCAATTAAACTTACAAAACCTAAGCTACAAAAGCTTACAAAAGCTACAAAAGCTACAAAAGCGGCAAAAAGGTACAAAATCTAAGACCTTAAAAACGAAATAAATGCCAGTTTTGACATAAATTTACAGAAAAATGAAAAATATAGTTGTTTTTTACTCATATAAACAATTTATTTAAAAAAAATTTAATTATATTTTTATTATAATATTGAGAATGTAAGTGAATTGGTCCAAAGAATATGCATTAACTATTTATAGCTACCCAGTTTACCAAATCACGTGGTGTTGTTTTCTAGTTGCACTATAAAATCAGCAGTGGCTGATGTATTAAAAAAAGTTTTCTCCATCAGCAAAGCACATTATTAGCTGCAAATACATGAAGTTAGTAACGAACAGTATTATTTCTACAACCGACTGAGAAATTTTTAAATAAATATATTTTGCATCTCAACAAATGAATTATGATTATTTATAAAAGTATTAGAAAATGGTGTTATAGAGGAAGAAGAGGAAGTTGAGGAGGATGAAATGGGAGAAACAATAATGAGATCTGAATTTAAGAGAGCATTAAAAGATTTAAATGGCAAAAAGGCTCCTGGAATAGACGGAATACCTGTAGAATTACTGCGCAGTGCAGGTGAGGAAGCGATTGATAGATTATACAAACTGGTGTGTAATATTTATGAAAAAGGGGAATTTCCGTCAGACTTCAAAAAAAGTGTTATAGTAATGATACCAAAGAAAGCAGGGGCAGATAAATGTGAAGAATACAGAACAATTAGTTTAACTAGTCACGCATCAAAAATCTTAACTAGAATTCTATACAGAAGAATTGAGAGGAGAGTGGAGGAAGTGTTAGGAAAAGACCAATTTGGTTTCAGGAAAAGTAAAGGGACAAGGGAAGCAATTTTAGGCCTCAGATTAATAGTAGAAGGAAGATTAAGGAAAAACAAACCGACATACTAGGCGTTTATAAACGCAGAAAAGGCATTCGATAACGTAGACTGGAATAAAATGTTCAGCATTTTAATAAAATTAGGGTTGAATACAGAGATAGAAGAACAGTTGCTAACATGTACAGGAACCAAACAGCAACAGTAATAATCGAAGAACATAAGAAAGAAGCCGTAATAAGAAAGGGAGTCCGACAAGGATGTTCCCTAACTCCGTTACTTTTTAATCTTTACATGGAACTAGCAGTTAATGATGTTAAAGAACAATTTAGATTCGGAGTAACAGTACAAGGTGAAAAGATAAAGATGCTACGATTTTCTGATGATATAGTAATTCTAGCCGAGAGTAAAAAGGATTTAGAAGAAACAAAGAACGGCATAGATGAAGTCCTACGCAAGAACTATCGCGTGAAAATAAACAAGAACAAAACAAAAGTAATGAAATGTAGTAGAAATAACAAAGATGGAGCACTGAATGTGAAAATAGGAGGAGAAAAGATTATGGAGGTAGAAGAATTTTGTTATTTGGGAAGTAGAATTACTAAAGATGGACAAAGCAGGAGCGATATAAAAGTGCCGAATAGCACAAGCAAATCGAGCCTTCAGTAAGAAATATAATTAGTTTACATCAAAAATTAATTTAAATGTCAGGAAAAGATTTTTGAAAGTATATGTTTGGAGTGTCGCTTTATATGGAAGTGAAACTTGGACGATCGGAGTATCTGAGAAAAAAAGATTAGAAGCTTTTGAAATGCGGTGCTACAGGAGAATGTTGAAAATCAGACGGGTGGATAAAGTGACAAATGAAGAGGTATTGCGGCAAATAGATGAAGAAAGAAGCATTTGGAAAACTATAGTTAAAAGAAGAGACAGACTTATAGGCCACATACTAAGGCATCCTGGAATAGTCGCTTTAATATTGGAAGGACAGGTAGAAGGAAAAAATTGTGTAGGCAGGCCACGTTTGGAATATGTAAAACAAATTGTTAGGGATGTAGGATGTAGAAGGTATACTGAAATGAATCGACTAGCACTAGATAGGGTATCTTGGAGAGCTGCATCAAACCAGTCAAATGACTGAAGACAAAAAAAAAAGAAAAGAGTATTCTCTTTTTTGGTTAGGTTCCACAAACGGTTGAATAATACCCGATATATTACGTCTTAGAACGCTATAGTCATTCGAAAAAATAATCTGCTTCACTCAATATAGTAAAAATTATATATCCAAAATTCACGTAATATTTAGCTTTACAAGCAAGTGAAACATTTACTCTGTCACAGTAACGAGCCGCATAATAAATATTACCTCCAGAAAATTAAAGTTCTAATTGATATTTATTATACTTCATAGAATGTTTCACATGCGTCAGGGCCGTGGAACAGATGTTAAAAAGCGACAAATTCATGTGCTGTTTTTCGTTGTAAAATATTTTGATAATTTTGCAATGCTTATTTCAATTAGGAAGTCACTACATTCTACATTTCTGCGATTGATTACAAATTTATTAATTACTTTTATTTTCCATTTATTATCTGATTTTGATGCTAAGTATACAGTAAATTTGGCTTCCCTTTGGTAGAAATAATTTAAAATTTGATAGCATTCAGTCTCTCTTTAATATGTTTTTTTTTTTTAATTTTACTGATTGTCATTTTGATATAAACCAAATTTATAAGCAAATTACAAATAAAATCGTAATAATCTGACTTCAAAATAATTGTTTATAAGTGTGAATTCGAATTTTAATGAAACAGTCAATATGAATTAAATATGTTTTTGAAAATCACTATAAATTTTGCTTAGAATTAATCTTTTTTGTAAAACTTAGGCGTGTAGAATAAGAATGAATATAATGAAATTCTTAACGGTTTAAATATTTAGAATAAAAATTTATTGTGTCGATCAGAATATATTTTTTTTTTTTTTTGTCTTCAGTCATTTGACTGGTTTGATGCAGCTCTCCAAGATTCCCTATCTAGTGCTAGTCGTTTCATTTCAGTATACCCTCTACACCCTACATCCCTAACAATTTGTTTTACATACTCCAAACGTGGCCTGCCTACACAATTTTTCCCTTCTACCTGTCCTTCCAAAATTAAAGCGACTATTCCAGGATGCCTT
Organism: Lycorma delicatula; assembly: GCF_047948215.1. NCBI lineage: Eukaryota > Metazoa > Arthropoda > Insecta > Hemiptera > Fulgoridae > Lycorma > Lycorma delicatula. The sequence goes on along the minus strand of NC_134455.1, from coordinate 4,824,099 downwards.
AGTATGTGGCCTATAAGTCTGTCTCTTCTTTTAACTATATTTTTCCAAATGCTTCTTTCTTCATCTATTTGCCGCAATACCTCCTCATTTGTCACTTTATCCACCCATCTGATTTTTAACATTCTCCTATAGCACCACATTTCAAAAGCTTCTAACCTTTTCTTCTCAGATACTCCGATTGTCCAAGTTTCACTTCCATATAAAGCGACACTCCAAACATACACTTTCAAAAATCTTTTCCTGACATTTAAATTAATTTTTGATGTAAACAACTTATATTTCTTACTGAAGGCTCGTTTAGCTTGTGCTATTCGGCATTTTATATCGCTCCTGCTTCGTCCATCTTTAGTAATTCTACTTCCCAAATAACAAAATTCTTCTACCTCCATAATCTTTTCTCCTCCTATTTTCACATTCAGTGGTCCATCTTTGTTATTTCTACTACATTTCATTACTTTTGTTTTGTTCTTGTTTATTTTCATGCGATAGTTCTTGCGTAGGACTTCATCTATGCCGTTCATTGTTTCTTCTAAATCCTTTTTATTCTTGGCTAGAATTACTATATCATCAGCATCAGAATATATTATGATAACAAAAAGAATGACAAAAGAATTTTATGAAGAATGCTTTATTGATGAGTATTCGCGCTTTATTTTTTTGTCCTTTTTGGTTTTCTATCCATTGGTCTCAATAGTAGATGCTAAACTCCCTTGCAAACGTTCTAATTTTATTATTACAACTCTGTAATTTTTTAATATATTTATTAAATGTGATAATTTAAAAATAATTTTGATATAATTTATTTAATTTAATCGGATTAATTGAGTTATAGCTTAAGAAATAATTAATTCTCCCATCTTTGTTTGCCAGAGAAGTTTTATTTATGAAGGACATAATCGTGTTAAAGCTTCAAAACATATGTGCAAAACAAAGCAAACAAACCGTGAATGTATAATTAATGTTAGTAAGTAGGTTTACTAAATGTACTATAACGAACATTCCTTGCGTTCGTAACATTTTATTACGTCATTGTTTAAATTTTAATACGCTATCACCGAGGAATTCTCTTTCATTCAGCAGAATGTATATTAAAAAAAAAAAAAGTTGGAATATCTAAGTTGGGTTTTCAGCTGTGTTACATTAAAATAATTTATCGTATAATATAATAATTTTAATGAATTCATAAAAAAAATGTAGACTCCTTTCTGTCTTTGTTTCATGAACCGAGAAGTAATACGCGTTTATAGCATCTCGTAAATAGTACCGTATAAAATCTCTCGAGTCTCAGGATTATAAAATTTTTATTTTTCAATAGTAGCAGTAGATTGTTTTCTGCATATTTACTTCAAGATTTGGTGACCTATGAAATTGCAGCAGAAACAAAATGAGTGAACTAACATTATTAGAACCCTAACTAAAAATACAAATAACAGGTACGGTTAAGGAAAGTTATTAGCAGAGAAAATGCCTACGGTTTTACTGCTTGAGAAGATATTACCACTGAGAGACTGAAAAACTGAATAAAAAGTTTTATCTAATTTTTCTTAACTTTTATTTAGTCATAAAATTGATATATTTTTTACCAATAAAAACTGCTACTTCAACTATTAATAGTAGACACCTCGTCTCTCTCTAGTTATTTTTTGATGTAGACTGTTTCAAAAGCTATTGAAATTTTATTAAATATTATCCATAATTTTGGATTTTCCTAAATCCACTGAAGTAATGAAAGAAAATTGAATTCAAAAACAACTACAAAAGACAGGAACACTCTCTCTAAATTGAACCATTTTGATTATTAGAATCTAATAATCAAAATTTTAGTGAGTTGCACTGGAATATTAATAGTAAAAGATAGTTCTGCACAATGTCCTTCAATACTTGGTGTAATTAGTGGCTTTATTGTTTTTTCTTTTTTTAGTTTTTTTTAACTAGTAACTTTATTATCAGTCAATATTGTGAATTATTATGAATAATTTCAGATTGTGTACTGGCAAGACAGTGTACCGGTTACTGTAGCGGGGCTTGGGAACGGCAAAGCCGAGCCAGGTTACCCCGCCACAGTTTTTTGAGGCAGGCGAGTGATGTGAATAAAAGATCCGCTTCCTAGGTTGAGTATTGTTTGAATGCCCATCCGACCCAGGGAAGTAGGAGAAAAAAAAGAAGATTTTGTACTGAAATAGATTTAATTATAAATCACAGAAATTGTGTAGGAATAATTGTATTTGAAGGTTGAACTCTGGTAAGTTTTATTTATTTGATGGATTATATTACATTACCTATTTCTACTACCTTAGTCATATTCTGCAAGCAGGATATACTTAACGTCGTAATCCTTGTGGAAACTTGTATCGGTATCTAATTTTATAAATTCCTTTAGACTTTTCTTCATTTTTTCTTCTTCCTCTTATTATTATTGTTATTTCTTTTGTTACTTATATACATTTAAAATTATTTGCTGTTGTCTTTATAATTATAACATTTACTTTTATTTTACTTAGTACATTTATATTATAATATTTAATTTAATATTTTCAGCTAAATTTATTATTAGTAAATTTGTTCAATAATTAAAAAGAGAAGATGGAGAACTAGTGATATGTCAACTACTGATTTGTGCTGCCTTTATTAAATCGGCTAAAATTTGACTTTTCAGATGTATTTGAACAGTTTAATAAAATCAATTAATTAATTTAAATATATCTTGTACAAATAAAGGCCAAACGAAAAACTACCAACCTGAAAGTTGGTAGTTTTACAGAAAATGGTTTTACAGATTTAAGAAAAATTGTGGATATAAACTTTTTTTGTGTTGAAAAGGGGGTAGACGAGACTCCTGGGCGATTAAGGGATAAACTATTTTGTAAAAATATTGGGATGTAAGTCTATTCTGAAACGTTTTGTACTTTCTTCGATCGTAAGAAAATTTTAAAAGTTTGAAAAGTAGAAATTCTGAAGAACGTCATGCTTCATGAAATTAAGTTAAATGGAAATCATATCTAGCTCCGTGCTATTCAAATACGATTAAGTAAATATTGTAGCGTATAATTAATAGCTTAAAATCTAAGATATATAATTTTTATTTTATTAATTTTATTTTCTCGACGAATTGATATATTAAAGTGGAAACATTATCACAAAGTATAGCGATCATGTTTTAAAAAGATTAGAAATACATTTTCTAATCTAAAAATGTTCTAGTTAATAAATCCGATTTTGTTAATTTATTGATAGGTTTGAAGATTATAATTTCCTGTGGATATCGGCAGTGAATTTCTCTTTTTTTTGGTCGGACTAGTGAAGTATTTTTTCTGGGTAAAAAAGGTGAAGATTCATGGCTGTAGATACAAATTTAAAAGATTATCAAATTTTCATTTCATTTAAGTCGTTATTAATGCAATGTTTTTCTTTTCCTTCACGTTTATTTGAACTATAACTATTCAAAACATGATTTTAATAGATTATACAATTTTTGAGTGACTGGAGAGAAACCTTATGGCGTTTTTTGATATGAATGCATGGGTTGGTGGAAGCCAAATTTTACCGGTGGATTCAATAAACAACGTCCATTTTCTCGTTAACGTCAACAAATATTTTGAGCTTAGTTAGAATGGAAGGGCATTGAATGATTTTTTGAAAATTTTAATTTTATTTTACTGAACGTTTTTATTAAGGACGATATTATTAGCGAATTTATCTTCGATAGTTAATATGTTTGAGGTATTTCCTGTCAGTTTTTCTCATCATCTCTCGGTAATTACGATACGGAATTAATCATGATAATAAACAATCAGATAAGATACTTACGTTATTTCCGAAATTAATATGGAGTAGTACTGATGAATCATAAAATTCATCTGTAGGAAGGCGAGTAGAAAAATACAACTGGACATATGATCTATAGATCATATATCATAATAGATGTGAATTTCTTATTGAAATTATTAAAGATAGTGTGCCAAATAATTATATCAATTTAACGTTCATCAATTTTGTTAACAAATTAAAAAATTGTAGAAAAACTGACTCTGATTATAATAAAGCCCAATATTTACATTCACATAAGAAGAACATAAAATTATTTGTACAAAAAAAATAGGATAATATCTGTTGACTTTTTAAAAGACGTAAAGAATTCTATAGACTTTTGGAGATTGGTACGTTGATTCGGGAAGATAAAACATCTTTCTACCGGACAAATCCCGTTGTAAGAGTGGATGATAGATTTAAAAAATTGCTGAATTCAGACATGTTAGCAAAGTAAACCGAGTTTCGCTGAGCCGTATGCGGGGTAAATGAGGTTTTAGTTGCACCTTTTTTTTATGTAAGAGTGAAAAATGGGTTTTAAGGAAAGCTAAAGATAACAGGATGAATAGAAAATTTATGAACAAATCATACGTGAGACAAAGGGTGCAGGTTTGAATAGAACGGGAGAAAAACAAAAGCAGTAAAGATAGGAAGAGAAGTTTGTAAGGCATGCTGCATGTCACCAATACTTTTTAACATATATGGAGGCAAAATAACTGAGGAAGCTTTGGAAGACTTAGAGGATGGTGATTGTAGGACAGTAGAAGGAAAAAATTAAGAAATTAAGTGTGCAGATGACCAAGTAATATTGTTACAACTGAAGAGACGCTACAACAATTGATGGATAGAATAATAAAGGTAGGAGAAAAATAAAGAATGAGATTAAAGCTGATAAATCCAAAATAATGAGAATATCATAGGAATACGGTCCGATAAAGTTTATTATTATTATTGAGGAGAGACAATTAGAGCAGGTTGATAGTTTCAAATACCTTGGAAGCACAAAAAAGTTTGATGGAAGTCAAACTGAGGAAATAAGAAGTAGAAAAGAACGGTAAAATTGCATTCAGCAAGGTTATAAATCTGCATACGACAAAACGTATACCTGTTGATCTGAAAAAGAAATGTTCAATCTTTTGTTTGGAGTGTGGACAATAAACATGAATATTAAAGAAAAGAGAGATATCTGGAAAGTTTTAAAATATTGCTATGAAGGAAAATGCAAAGTACCATTTGGCGAGAAAGAGCGACTAATAATCAAGTCTTAACGGATATAAATAAAAGTAGAAGTTTGGTTAAGACAACAAAAAGTGAAAAAAAAAAAAACTATTTGGATAGGTCACATCCTAAGACATAACTGCATTCAAAATATAATAATTGAAGGAGAGATTGCAGGTGTGGGAGGAAGAGGAAGGAGGAGGATAGGAATATTAAATGATTTCAAAGAGTGACAAAGATACTATATTTTAAAAGAAAAAATTCAGGGCAGACCATGACGGAGAATGCTGTTCCTTGATACCGATCAATAGACAGTTTCACTAAAAAACAAGACGAAAGATAACAAAACTCCAGGACATAACAACAAACCTTACAAATTCTTTAAAGGTGTGCCAATTAACTTTATTGATGTTTTTATATATCTTTAGTGATATTTAAAATTCAGAATGATAAGCGGTCAGTTATTTTCCCACTTCAAAAAACAGATTTAAGCGATGTATAAAATTATAGATGCATTTCTTTCAACGAAATAATAGAAAAACTATATATTGAACCGTTGTTAAAAAAAAAAGATTAACAAAAACTATCCATCAAGGTACACTAAATATTCTCAATGAATTTCAAGAAGGGTCTAGATCTCGAAACAGATAAAATATTTAGTTTATTCTTCTAGATTAAATTAAAACTACGAATAAAACATAGAAAGAATTATGCTTTACGGATTGTCAGACAGTTAATACTTTTTTATATTATTTTTAATTGAATGATATTTTTCAGATTGCTTGAATTACTATTTAAATTTATTGTAATTACTTTTAACGGTTTGCTAGCGTACGTGGTTGATGTTCTAATCTCAGATAAATCTTCCTTAGAGAATAAAATAAATACATTTGAAAAGTATTGTCGTAAATGAGATTTTTAGGTGAATCTTCAGAAGTTTAATAATGTTGTTTTCAGAAATGGAGGGAGATCATCAAAGAATGAAAAATGGCGGTTCAGGCATAAAAGGATTAAACGTGATAAAAGAGAAAGCTTTCGTAATTAATAAATGAATAAAATTTTAATTAATAAAAGAGAAGAGAAATTTGTAATTAATTTATTTAATACATTCCTATACACTGATATACAACTTTCCATGAAACTAAAGATATTTAATTCTTAACTAACATTGTGTTATGCGTCACAGGATTGGGATACAAACAATATGTGAATTTAAAGAAGATTTGGTTTTTTTCATTAAAATGGTTTTCAACTTGTTCAGAAATTCTCCCAGCCCTTGGTTTCATTTTGTTATTGGATTTTTTCTATTTCCTTTTGCACACATTGTCATTACAGTTTTGATATATTTAATGAATTATGACTTATCCAATGATATCCGTATATTTTGTTAAACGAGATAATAATAAAAAAAAATTATGATGACTGGTTTTACATGAATGAATATTTTTCAGATAGAAATGGCAAAGTTTCAGAGGATGAACTTTAATATTTTTAGTATTATCCAAAATGAAAGATAGTCTTTTATATGAGTATAAATTGGCTGTTAAAAACTATCAGCGGGAGTTATTGTACAAAGGACTCAGTTTTGATGTGAATTGTGTAAATACTAATGATGGTGATCAGAGGATAAACTGTTATTTTACAATTAGAACATAACTGATTTATTTAAATAAATATTCATGCATCAAAATCACGATTGTGTTCGTTGTGTAATAATAAATCAGCGAAAAATGTTTTACAATTTGTTGGTGTCCGGTCTACGATGAAGGATATTTTTGTAGGGATCCCTGGGAAAAAATTTAATGTAATCGAAATGAAGTGGTTGATATATTAAATAATAATAGGTGAAATTCGCTGGATGATATCTGCCAGATAGCCTAAAAGTATAAATCTGAACTAATTCAAGAACCTAATTAATGAAATGTATTCTGTTTCCATGTTACATACTTGCTCATTTTAGACTCTTATCAGTCCTTAAACTAAGATGGTACACCAATATGTAATACGAAAGGTAAATTCGATAAATGGGTGGAATATATTGAAGAGTTATACGGAGGAAATGAATTAGAAAATGGTGTTATAGAGGAAGAAGAAGAAGTTGAGGAAGATGAAATGGGAGAAACAATAATGAGATCGGGATTTAAGAGAGCATTAAAAGATTTAAATGGCAGAAAGGCTCCCGGAATAGACGGAATACCTGTAGAATTACAGCGCAGTGCAGGTGAGGAAGCGATTGATAGATTATACAAACTGGTGTGTAATATTTATGAAAAAGGGGAAGTACCGTCAGACTTCAAAAAATGTGTTATAGTCATGATACCGAAGAAAGCAGGGACAGATAAATGTGAAGAATACAGAACAATTAGTTTAACTAGTCATGCATCGAAAATCTTAACTAGAATTCTATACAGAAGAATTGAGAGGAGAGTAGAAGAAGTGTTAGGAGAAGACCAATTTGGTTTCAAGAAAAGTATAGGGACAAGGGAAGCAATTTTAGGCCTCAGATTAATAGTAGCAGAAGGATTAAAGAAAAACAAACCAACATACTTGGCGTTTATAGCCTAGAAAAGGCATTCGATAACGTAGACTGGAATAAAATGTTCAGCATTTTAAAAAAATTAGGGTTCAAATATAGAGATAGAAGAACAATTGCTAACATGTACAGGAACCAAACAGCAACAGTAATAATCGAAAAACATAAGAAAGAAGCCGTAATAAGAAAGGGAGTCCGACAAAGATGTTCCCTATCACCGTTACTTTTTAATCTTTACATGGAACTAGCAGTTAATGATGTTAAAGAACAATTTAGATTCGGAGTAACAGTACAAGGTGAAAAGATAAAGATGCTACGATTTGCTGATGATATAGTAATTCTAGCCGAGAGTAAAAAGGATTTAGAAGAAACAACGAATGGCATAGATGAAGTCCTACGCAAGAACTATCGCATGAAAATAAACAAATACAAAACAAAAGTAATGAAATGTATTAGAAATAACAAAGATGGACCAATGAATTGAAATAATAGGAGAAAAGATTATGGAGGTAGAAGAATTTTCGCTTATATGGAAGTGAAACTTGGACAATCGGAGTATCTGAGAAGAAAAATTATAAGCTTTTGAAATGCGGTGCTATAGGAGAATGTTAAAAATCAGATGGGTGGATAAAGTGACTAATGAAGAGGTAATGCGGCAAATAGATGAAGAAAGAAGCATTTGGAAAAATATAGTTAAAAGAAGAGACAGACTTATAGGCCACATACTAAGGCATCCTGGAATAGTCGCTTTAATATTGGAAGGACAGGTAGAAGGAAAAAATTGTGTAGGCAGGCCACGTTTGGAATATGTAAAACAAATTGTTAGGGATGTAGGATGTAGGGGGTATACTGAAATGAAACGACTAGCACTAGATAGGGAATCTTGGAGAGCTGCATCAAACAAGTCAAATGACTGAAGACAAAAAAAAAATCAGTCCTAGAGACTTTACTAATGCTAACTAAGTATATAGATTTTGTATTTTTGTTACAACTTGTCAGATCATATGACCATGAGAAGTGTGCTCCTATATTAAATATTTTGTAAGATTTAGAAATTAAAAAAGGATTATTGTTATTATTATTATTTATCAGAATTTTATATCGTCTAATTTGAAAATATTTTGTAAGACAATGTTATACGATAAAGTAAGTTTATTATTGAAAGATGGAATTCTTATTTTCCTCGTTCCCAGCGTGTATAACCAATAAAACAATCATAAAAATCAATTATTCATAAAAATGTTTTTAAAATTCTGTCAGATTGATTTATAGGTTATTAAGACTTCCGTTTGGGAATCGAGTTAATCTCTACCAAAAAAGAAGAGCGAAAAAACACAAGAAAACGACGATCGATAACTTCTTATAGGTATAACTTCTTATTAATGATCATACACTGAAATTATAGGTAAATTCATACACTGGCTATAAAAATTACCTTTGTTATTGTGTATTTCGGCGTTTCGTTGCGTGTTCACGCAATCAGTCTATTAAGAAAAAAATTTTCTGTGCCATGAAAACGTTTAAGTTTAACAATTAACCTTAAATTGTAAGATTAACCTAATTTTAAGATTTAACCATCTTAAAATCGCACTTCTGGTGGAAATTCGGCTAACTATTATAGTTTTCTGGTATCATATACCTGCCCTTACGTATTTAAAAGGGTAAAAATATGTAAAAATTAATTTATAAAAATTAAAAACATTATATTTTATAAAATCTTTCTGGACCATGGCGAGCACGAGGTTAACGAACAGATGATTCTGTAGTTAGGCTCCCGGCCTAATTGTTTATTTATTTTTTTTGTTTGTTCAATCTTCGGGACCAACGTTAGGTATTGCTTCACAGGATGAGATGAATAATATTTGTAGCGTGTGTGAAAATACCATACCTGACCGGGATTCGAACCCGTGACCTCCGAATGAAAAGCCGAGACGCTACCACTCGCGCCACAGACGCCGGCTTCCGGCCTGGTTTGTCATTTCTCGACTTAATGTTCCGCCAGTCACAGTGATTCGTCTATCACGGCATGAGGCCTCTTCCTTATGGCCTGCGGGGTAGGTTTCTCTCGTCAGATGTCTAAAAAATTCCAGTGCTAAGTCACTGTGTTCCTCCCAAAGAGTTTGCGCGCTCGTACTACAGTCACTTACGACACGGTCTTTATACCGGTATCGTGTTGAAATATGTGGCGTTTTTAAAAAGTACGGTGCTCCAAAAATCGCCCAAAACGCAATGTATTGTACAATCTCCAGCTTTTTCTGAGAAGCACAACAACGCTCCACCAATGCAAGATACGAGAAAGTCATTATTGGCAGCACATAAGGCCGATATATGAGAATTTTAGTCGCCAGTGGAATAGGGCTAACGCAATTAAGTACTGACTATAAGAAAGCCCTGTCGGTTTTTCTCTAAATCACATGCTTTACATGCTCCCCTAAGGTAAGTCTTTTATCCATCACCACACCCAGATACTTACCTCTTCTTCCAAAGGGAATTTTCTCCCCCGACATTTTCAGTTTTCCGTCAGGAGCACGCCGCTTCTTTGTGAACAACATGGTCACGGATTTCTCTCCGGCGAGTCTGTTTTTCACCTATCAAGCTACGGCTCCACTAAACTCAGCTGACATTCAGTCTCTCTTGCGTAATACACGCTTCGGGATTCGTAATAAAAAGCGTCGGCATAGGCGTAGAAGGCTATGTTATCCCACCGGGTTAGTCTAGTGGTGAACTCGTCATCACAAATCAACTGATTTTGAAGTCAAGAGTTCCAGCGTTCAAGTCCTAGTAAAGGCAGTTACTTTTATACGGGTTTGAATACTAGATCGTGGATACCGGTGTTCTTTGGTGGTTGGGTTTCAATTAACCATACATCTCAGTAGTGGTCGACCTGATACTGTACAAAACTAAGGAGTCACTTCATTTACTTTAATACATATCCTCTGAAGTAATACCTTACGGTGCTTCTAGAGGCTAAATAAAAAAAAGACCGGACATGTTGAACTCTTCCGAACACGACATATCGTTCGTGTATGCCGTATACAGAAATGGCAAGAACAAAGCACCGTGGGGAACCGGCGGTCCACCCTGGAGGAGGACACGGATACTCCACTGGTGAATTGTCTCCCCAGTCGGTAAGGCTTAAGCAGCAAGACATGAAGGCCGGGCACCGCCGTCTGGACTAGCCCGTATTTCAGTTCTGCTATACGATGTTCATCATGCCGTGGCTTTGGCCGCATCTAAGAAAACGGCCGCGATCAGCGCTTCCTACTCAGTCCTACCCAGGCCGGATCTACACCCACAGTTATTGAAAGTTACAAAGTTTGAAAAATATAAATTAACATAGAGATTATGAATTTTAGGACGCATACTTTTTTTAGTTTTATTATCAGATGATTTTTAATTAATAAATCCGATGAAATTAATTTATAATTGATTTAAAACAAATTACTTAATGAATTTAGATATCGAAAAATAAGATATTTCTTATTTCGTAGGTAAATTTGAATAGTAGAAGATTTTGTTTTATTTTTTATTTTTTTCTTAACGTTGTTTAGCTCTGCGCTGTCATTTTTCGTTTTCTTTATTTTTCACTGGCCAATGCCATTTGTTTTTTTCTATTTATCTACAAACTATTTTATTCTATTTTGTATTTTAATACCTGATTTCTTGTTTAATGAATTTTTTATTTAATTTTTTTATTATCATGCTAAATTGCTACAAGTATTTTTTACGATGTTGTGTAGCGTTAAATTCATTTTCGTCATAGTTTGGCCGTGTAAGTCTATTAAATTAAACGGTGTGCCTCTACGTATGCGTACGCTGTATTAAAAATTGTATCTTTCTTATATGTATTAGATATAATGGTTTTATTTTATAATTTTTTACGTGATGGTAACACGTAAATAAATTGTTATTCATTTAAGTAATTTATTTGCTATCAATTTATTCCATACTGAGATGAAATAAATCTTAATCTACTCGATTATAGTATATAATAATAGATTGTATATTATCTTAACGTATCATGAAATTATCAAGTTATTTTACTTTTTAAATACAAAAATTTATGTTTCCTGAAACTGCTCTATTTTAAAAATTTAATTTAGTACACTTTATTTTAATCTATAAAATATGTTGTAATGAAATAATGCAGGCAACGCGATGTAATGATGATGTCGGTAGTTAAATGGATGTAAATTTTAGTATAATATTATTGTACCATATAACACCGAGATCTGTAAACTAACACCCATAAATAGCTAACAGTGATCTGAAGTGCAGTACTGTACTGTGGGTGGTATTGGATGACAAACAATAAGATTGATACACCTCAACCCTTTGTGCAATATATGCAATGCCTTGGTTGTGGCCGGTTTGCGGAGTTGCCAGGGGTATGATGCAGGGTGTCAGGGTAATGCATAGCATCGAATACGATGCGCTCCACACTACAACACATCCCTACCCCTCAACCGGCTAGCCCTTCCCCCAATCCGTGCTCATCACGGTTAGCAGTAATAACGCAGACCACAGACGCAATTCTGCTTGATTGATAGCGCACCAACATAATACGGACAATATAGATTGTAACTAACGTTTCGCTAATTTAACCGCCCCATGTATGTTGATGGTGTGCTTACACATACACATATGCGCATGAAACGCCTGACCGATACATAAACACACACACACACACACACACACACACACACACATGCACACAAATATAAAACCAATATAATTACGAACAGTTGCTAGTAATTATTAACGAATGAGGAGTAGCTTACATAATAATAATTCACAAAATTTTCTATTAATTATGAATATATATTTGCTGTTGAATTTTCATCTACTTTCAAAACAATTGCATATCTAATTAAGAATTAATTATTAAATAAACATTCTAATTACTTTTAATAATTTTAATAGAATTCGTACGTAACTACTGATGAAGCAAATAGCTGTAATAAATAATATTACTGTTCCCTGAATTATTATATAAAGAAATAATATGCATGTAAATTTGTATATAAATTTCATGTTGAAAGGTGTAAATTCTTAAATTAATTCTAATACTATTAATAATTTAATAACGGTTGGAACAATAGTTTTTTAACAATTATGCTTAAATTAACTTTTGCTTACAGTGACTTCCTTTCCTTGGCGGAATAATAGGGTTTCGCACTGTAATCTAGAAAGCGTCGTTTTCGGATTTTCTCCGACTTGCTGTTTTATATTTGCAAATTATATAAATATGCCGATAAATAATATGATATAATTTTAGTATTTTTGGAAAAAACTTTGTCCTCGATTTTACAGAAATCTGTGGAAAAAAGTATATATATATATATATATATATATATATATATAGACTTTTTTTATACTAGCGGACCCGACAGACGTTGTCCTGACGCGGCATTATTCTGTAATAAATGCACACACATAAATATAAGTAACTTAATTACGTTAAAATTAGCAGGAATGTGTTCTAAATTTCATTAAAATGACTATTAGTATGATATTATCAGTTTGTAATTGTTGTGTTATTGTAATGGGTTTATTGATTAATTATGTGTAGTATGGTTAATATTTATTTTCACTAAATATTGAGATGTCCGATGAAAATTGAATTAAAAAATCGAAACGTCGTAAAATTACTAATTAGTGTAATTAATAAATTTTCAATCCACATTACTACTAATTTTCACTTAACATCATTCTAAAAAAGTACCTCCTACATATTTTTTTTTTTTAATTTAATAATTTTGATGTTTCATGACCATGTAACAGCTTAATTAATCAATTAATAAAAAAATTAAAGCACTGTAAAAAAGCAACGTAGTTAAAATTTTAGTAGAAATTTTTATCATTTTTCTCATTCTTAATTTTAACATCTATTTTACCAAATTTTAGATAATTGTAAATTAAAAATAATTTTAGAAAACTTTTTATAAAATTAATCACCTAAAATATTATAAATTCAATTTTTTTAATATACTTTAAACTATATTATAAGTTACTTATATTTTAATTTTATAAATGTTATAATTTATTTTACAAACTTAAATTTTTATTTTCAAAGAGCCGTTCAATACTTCATAAGTTGAATAGAATCAAATGAGACTGACAATTTACATTTGTAGGTTAAGTTGATTGTTATTGAATGCACGTGTATACATCATTAAAATTCACAAAAAATCATGTAAAATACTCCAATACTGTACCTTTAAAATTTGCACAATGTACATTTTTTAATTAAACTTTAAAACGTTATTTCAATAAATAATAATATAATATAATATATTTTCTATAAGCGCGCAATTCTAGCAGACTCGGCAATGCTTCGCTATTGCTAGATCTGAGTATACATACAGATTAAATGACAACGATTGAAAGTTTCATAAAACATTAAAAAACTGAACATTAGGAATTTAACAAATTTTAACCTTTCACTTTATAAAAATTAGAATGTAAATAAATCCAAATGGCAAAACAACAGCACTACCTATCGGATTTAATTCACACCACTCTCACAGTATTCGGTGGAAAATAATTTTTTAACGAAAAGTGTTGTGGCTGCAAAATCATTACAATTAATACTGAACATTAAGAAACTTACAAAACATTACGGAACCTTATAAAATTTCACCTTTAACTTTATAAAATTCAGAATGTATATAAATCCAATTGTCAGAACAGCATTACCTATCGGATTAAATTCAAACTATTCTCTAAATACGAATATTAATGTAAGAACAACACTAAGCTACGACGCAAGTAATTGATATGCGAAAAAGCAACAAAATAAAAAAAATTCCTAAAATCCGATCGCAGCACCAACTACTGGGTTTGACTGATAAACCAAAAATTTAAAAAAAACTTCTAAAACGCGATCGCAGCTCTGCCTACCGGACCCAATTGTGAACCTTAACCATCCCAAGATCAACAACACATAAATAAATTAACAAAACATTTTCACTTCAATACTGTAACTTACAAATTTGCACAATGTATATTTTTTAATTACACTTTAAAACGTTATTTCAATAAATAATAATATAATATAATATTTCTCGATACGCGCACAATTCTAAACGCGATCGCAGTGCTGCCTACTTGTTACTTAATCAGTTGTGATTTTGTTTACATTGGCAAGAGCCATACGGGCTCTTTGTGATTAGTCGTTGTGTTTGACAGCGGTCATATTGCACTGATCTGATTGGTTTTCCTTTGTTTACATTTCCATCTGATTTATTAGCCTCTTATTTATTAAAAAACTATTTTCTCGCGAGTTTTTGTAACACAATAATAACACAAAATTACGAAATATTTTTCTCAATTTGATCGCAGCACCAACTGTTGGGACAAACTAAAATTAAAATAGAATATTAGATACTGCGATGGTAGTGCAGTCTGCCGGATCCAATGTAAAACATTCCAAAATCAACAACTACTTATAAATAAAAAATTAATTAAAAAACATTTTCCAGTGTACCAAATTGTGAATCTAAATCTTTCTCGAAACCCCTTGAACACACATACAAAATTTCATCAAAATCAGTCCAGCCGTTTAGGAGGAGTTCACTTTCATACACACGCGCACAAAAAATATATATATAATGATATATATATATATGATTATACAATTATTATTCATGCATCAGCTTTTTACTCAAGTAAAGATTTAAAATAATCATTATAGAAGTTAATTAAAACAGTCAGAAATTAATATACTAAATAAATGTAAATGGTACCCTAAACAAAAACTCCTTTTGATATCGACTAAAATATTTATCGTAATCTAAAACTTTGATATACAATTAAAAATTATTTTTCCTCTTAATTATTTTCAAAAAGTTTTTATTGCTAGAGAGTAATAATTAAAATAATAATGTTTTGTTATTATTTTTGTGTAATAACATTTTTTAGATATTGCGTTTTAAAAAAATTAAAATAAAATTATTATTCTTGTATTATTTTACACGTTTCAAGTAAAATGTTCATCTACTTTTCAAAAATAATAAAAACATTCTGTCTAAAATTAAAGGATAATTTCAATAACGGATTAAAAGATAACCCAGCCGATTTCCATGGTGGAGTGATAATGTCTCGACCATTCATTGGGAGGTTCCGGGTTCAAATCCCGGTCAACATCGAGCAAAAAAATACGATAAATAAAGGTCAATATAAAAAAAAAATCTGGGCTATATTTTAATTCATTCATTGATAGATAAGTTTTATCAGTTAATTTTATGAAATATATTCTGTTAAATTATTGTGATATTGGGATAAATAATTGTAAAAATGTGCGAAACCAGAACGTAGTATAAATAAAAAAAACCAAAAACAATACTGAAGAGAAACCAGCAATAAATGCTGTTTTGCAACGTATATTAATGTTAGATTATGGTTGATTGTATTATTACTGTTAGAAATTTTCGAGGTTATTAACTTTTTATATCAACATGAATATAAAAGCATTTTAAACAATTTATTTGTCAATTACTGTAAATTATTAATATTATTGATGAAAAATATTTTTTTTTAGATTTAGTACAAAAATTATATAACATAAAGTATGTAATCGTCACAAAATTATTTCAAAGCGTTTATTAATTTTTGGCGAATAAATTTTTTAATATTTTAGCTCAGTTATTTCTGAAAACCGATTAAAAAAATAACGTAAATTTATATAATTATTAAATATGATAAATTATAAAACGATAAAAATCTATCTTTAATGAATTAAAGATTAATGTTTAATTAAATAATTTTCTTGTAACAGAATGTACATGAAACTTGATTTTTTTTTGCGATTCAATCGTGAGTAAAACAGTCAATGTAGCTTGTCATGAAATAAGAAGTCTCATAGTACAGTCGAGATGGAAGGGAGCTTCTCATATTGTTATTATCTCTCGACCCTTTTTCCCCTTTTCTACGGACTCCTGACCTTCTGCGTTTTAGTGAGGGATGAGATTTCAAGATGTATGAGAAAGAATACGGGTTGGGAAAATAAAAAAGAAAGAGATAATCTGACAAGTGCCTGATGCTTCACCTCTTCCCTCTATCTTTCGTTCTTTCATTTTTTCTTCGCCTTCATTCTTCTACTTATTTCTCTTAAATTAAAGAAAAAAGTAAGCTCGTCTTATTCTTTTTCTTTACTGTTGCTTTCAACTCAGTTTTTTTTCTTATACCATCAGAACAATCTAAATTTAACTTAAATAACAGAAAGAAAGGGTACTCCACCGACCTTTTTTTCTAAATTAAATATGATATGATCTGTAAATTTAGCAGGAAAGTAAACGTTATTTACACAATTACGAAAAAGTTAAATAAATTCAGCCATTAAAACGTACCTATATTCTTTAAATATTTCCTAATAATAGATTACCATTCTTTTATTGAGTAATTTACACAATAAATGAAATAGCTCAGAAAATCGAGTGTTCAAAAATTTCTTTAATTACGTAACTTTACGTCTTTAATTTGTTCTGTAAATTACACAAAATTACTACAAAACTGTAGTTAAACTTTACTCTACAGTTTTTAAGTAAAAATTAAAAAAATATTCTTTCATGTGTCGCAGTTACTGTTGTTTACGCCATTGGCGTAAAGTCGTTTTATTCCAATGAATTCAAGGTTATGGTCGAGTCTTGTAGTTTACAGGCTTGGTAATTTATTTTGCTTTTTTGTAAAGCATATCTACGTGTATTTTTAAATAGGTTATTTGGATTTATTTTCCATATCAATTTCTCTCAGGCTTATATATAATGTATACGTTATATATACGCATTAATATGCGTATATATAAATAATATATATATATACATTATTTCATTGCAGTTTAGTCTTAATGTATATATTAGACTTAGTGTTTTTTATTCTCAACCAATTTCAATGTTGCCATATTTCCTTGAAGTCTATTTCTCTTTATCTGCCCTGATGACATTTCTTCAACTTGCGTATTCAGAAGTTATTTTTATCAGTCATACGTAATTCTTTAGTGGACTGCTCGCTTAAATTATTTTTGTTATGTCTTCGTTCCCGAATTCCACACCGTTTCTCTAATCGTTCTCATACTAACACTAAGACACTACTCTTGTTGTCAACACACACACACACACACACACACACACACACTCTTCTGTCCATTGCTTTTTTCGCTTCCCCTACTTCTCACCACGCCTGCTCTTATTCATTCTAGTTCGGACTTTCACGTTCTGAGGATCCTGGTCATCTTGGAGGGCTCAGGCTTCGATGATTTTCTTTCTTTCGCTTAATGTTGATACTTTCGTCGTCTTCGCACTTATAAACGTTGCGGTATTTCTCTGTTAAAATATTTTCTAATTCTACTCGTCAGTTTTTCGTGATTTCACAGTTTTCTATGTTCGTCCAGCCTCGTTTCTTCGTTAAGTTATTCTTCAAATTCTACATTACTTCTCTGTGGAAAGTGCTTCAATCATTACAAGCTGTCAATTCTATCGACGTCTAATCTTCTCGAATCGCAGATTACATTTACCTCGATCCAGAATCTCCAACCTCGTTGCTACATATCTACTACGTATTAGTCTAACTCTACACCACGTCTCACCCCTGCGTTCCTGATACACCACGGCGGACTACGCCCAGGAATTACTGTATGTATTCGTTTTACCTTCATTCATGAGTCCCTCTCTTACAAATATTTGTGTGCTACAGGCAAGTTTAGTTTTTCATTACTTATTACGTTAAACCGTTATGTTATCATTAAAATTTGTGGAACATTCAGTTCATCATACCTATGCCTTTCAAGTTTCTATTTCACTTAAGTACAGTCACGACAGGTTACTTACATAAGGTTGTCATTGTTCAGCTTCAACCTATTTTACGTGCTCAATTAATTTCAATACGATTATATTGTAATTAACTCTTTATTTTTATGTTTACTTATCACAATTTGATTATTGTTAATAACTCTTTTTGTACTAGAATATCATTGTGGCTTTTTTTCTACACTAAACTAGAATTACATGTATTAATTATTTAACGTTAAGTTTTTTGATGTTCTTAATTCAGAAAAGGCCAGTGCTAATTAAGATTTATTGTAATTCGTTTATCTAAGTTAATGACATCCGTTCATTGCTATTTGACACATTATAGTATATGTCAGTAGTACAACTGTTTGCCAGTTACATTTTTCTATTGATATTATGTTTTTCTAAATTTACAATCAAAATTAAGGTGTTTCATGTTCTCTTGTTTTTCAGGCTTTGTCAAAAATGTATATTGTCAAAATCTGTATTTAAAAGTGTATATTCATGTATTTTTTTTTTTTCATTTAACATCATTGTTCAGATGCTGATTTCAGTTGATATTCTTATGTATCATCAAATTATGTTATTTTCATAATTTTCTTTTTAGTTTTAAGGTTATGATTTTTAATATAAGTTCATTTGTTCTTTCTCATTAAAGTCCAATTTCTTTTGGCAAATACGAGCTGTGTTTTTTGTTAACTTTATCCAACAACTGTCGTAACAGCTAATTTTTCAATGATTTAAAAAAATGAAACGTTGTTTTCCTTTCAAGAGGATGAACAAAATGAAATTTTATTTTTAATTTATAAAATGTATAAATTAAGTTTAATAGTTTTATAGATATAATAATAGTATAACCTATCAGTACAGTTTCCTATACTGTTGTTGTTAATGGAACCCCATCATAGAAAGATTATGAAAAGTCTTGTTATATAATGGAATAACATTAAAAATTTACGCTTGCCGAATAACAAACAAATTCTCAAAACACTAAAAGTTATTAAATTTACCAGTACAATAAATTTGAAAAAAAAAAAACAATGTAATAAGCAAACAAAAACAACAGTTCAATTTCCTAAGTTTAGATCATTAACAGCGACCCACCGGGTTGGTCTAGTGGTGAACGCGTCTTCCCAAATCAGCAGATTTGGAAGTCGAGAGTTCCAGCGTTCAAGTCCTAGTAAAGCCAGCTATTTTTATACGGACTTGAATACTAGATCGTGGATACCGGTGTTCTTTGGTGGTTGGGTTTCGATTACCCACACATCTCAGGTATGGTCGAACTGAGAATGTACAAGACTACACTTCATTCACACTCATACACATCATCCTCTGAAGAATGATCTAAACGGTAGTTACCGGAGGCTAAACATGAAAAAGAAAGGTCATTAACAGCAATGATAAGAAAAGTTTCATGAAGGAAGAATTGATAATTAACTACAAGAGGCCTTTAGAGAGTAGTTAAATTATTTTAAGAGTGAAATGATGCATTTTCAAATTATATAGTTTAAAAAAAAATACAAAGAGAAAATTATAATTTTTGTTAATTTCAAGAAATATGCATATTAAAATTCAAAAGCAATAAAACAATCATTTTTCGAATTTATAAATATAATTTTTTTTTTAGAAAAGACTAATTATAAACAAGGCAAATTAAAAATCAAATCTCATGTAAAATCACCATTACTTATTTGACTGTTAAGAGAATAAAATAAAACCAGAATTTTCATACAACAAATTACGTCATATTACAAGTCGTTGAAAATCGCTATTTTTATGCAAACATGACATTTTTGTTCGTAGAGTATTTTATTTATTCAAAGAGCATTATATTAATATAAAACATATGGTTTTGTTCTAAAAGAAAAAGAATAGGTTGTACAATATAATTAAAAATAAATTCTTTAACTGCGGTGAAAGGTCATAAATACAAATCAATAAAAGATTTAAACAGTAAAAAATAAAAAATTAACATTAGCGAACAATTTTTTATATTTACGATAATCAAATAAATTTGCATCCCTTTGAATAATAATAAATCTGGACCCCTTCAATGAGATATTGTTATAAAGATGTAGATTAAGTGAAATTTCAAAATCTACAAAATTTTATTACCTCGTAGTTAGTATATGAAGAAGTATTGTTAATATAAATTAAGAATTTCCTAAATACATATATATATATATATATATATATATATATATACTAGCTCTACCCGCCACGCTTCGCTGTGGCACATTGTGGTTGCATGGATGAGAAATGAGAAACAAAACAAATCATACATTTCATAGAAGTTTAATTTTGCAATACTTGTGGATATACAATATTTTTTGTTTTTCCACTGTCTGCGTAGATATAAAGGCTATCTGGTTTGCCGACTCGGGAACACGCAACATAACAGTTGCCCTTGTGAGAAGCAATCCGCATCTAAATCTAAACCACACAATTCTAAAGATTGACCTTGAATTTTATTGATTGTGATTGCAAATTCCAATCGAATTGGGAATTGCAATCTTTTAAATTAAACTGGTGTATCGGTCGGGATTATGGGTATTCGAGGAATGAGGAAATCTTCACCTTTGAAAGGCCCCGTTAAAATCGTTGCTTCCACTACGTTATTCATCAATTTCTTAACTGCAAGTCACGTGCCGTTGCAGAGTTTTGGCTGATTAATATTCCGCAACAGGATAATTGTCATTTTTTGATCGAACCGTTGCTAGAATCAATCTAATGAGGAATGTTTTCCCAGTTCCTCCTGGCGCATCCAAGAAGAAGGTCCCCCCAACTCCGTCATTTATCATTTGCATTATGCGATCATAAATGCCTTTCTGTTCACGCGTTAATTTGGGAATGTTTGATTGGACATATGACTGAAGATACCAATGTTGTAACTCTGTTACGGCAGAAATCCACATCAAATGAAGCAATCGCAGCTCGGGTGGATGCTGGCATTCCGGATTGACTAAGAACTTTATTTGCAATAGCTAAGCACTTGTCTCCAATATTTATCAATGCTTCGTTGTAAATGCCTTCTGCAAATTCCATGGTATTTTCTAGGCGTACTCTATGCAAAATATTTTCAGCCATATGCGATCGATATCTTTCCCATAACTCTGTGGGAGATGACGGGAAGCAAGCGGTCAATATAATTGCGAATAATGCGCGAATTTGGTTTGGATATGCAGTGTTGCACGCGTCATTAATACACATATCCCACTGTTGGTCGTTTTCTAATAAATTCAGAGCTTGGTGAAACGTGCAGCTCAGTCACGACACGATCACACAAATGTACCTCGAATAAAGTGAATATTTAATTCAGATTGTATAATAATCTGAATCAGATGCAAGTGGATACGTGTTTATGTGACTGCAGTTGTCGTTAGCTATTATGGCGTATTTCCCTCGTTTCCGGCATATGGCGCGGTCACTGGTACACTACTGACCGTTAAAAAAACTGTTTGCTCACGGTCCCGGGTATGTGACTGATGCGAAAAATAGATAAAAACAATCTTTGATGCGGGTTATATATCGTGCTAAAATTTGAGCTCAATCGTTGCAGAACAGTTTGAGTTTTTGAAGCGTACACAAACGAACTTAAGATTTTTCTATATAAAGATTTGTGGGCTGCGAAAAAAAGCCCTTAATTCGTACGAAAAAACACATCATTTTAAATGCTTACAAAAGCAGAGTAATGTTTACAGAATTTCAAACGGAGTAGAATCTGTACAGAATCTCAGAGTAGAAATTACAGAATAATCAAACGGCGTTGATTTCAGATGTTAATAAACTGCTAACGTAAGTAGAAGTTGTGCTGCTTCACTGAACAACGTGATTCTCGAGTATGAATCTACTAATGAATTACGGTCTCTAAAGAAAACAAAACCGTGCAGGTCAATTCGTAAAATTACACGAATTTGAATTATTTCGAAATAGTTTAGCGGTGTATCATGTCCTTTAGAAGAGAATTCGGTTATTGTCTTCGACAACCCTTCTTATCATTAAACAAAACGAAATCCAGCCGTGTTAGAGAAAAACAATGATATCAAAATGTGGCTTAGTTCAAAAGGAATAATTTTTGAAGAGGTTTAAGTTAATGTTCAATCATTACAAAAGGTTTCGCGTATTAAAAGTAATTATAGTCCGTATAAAATTGGTTTGACACACAACGGCATATTGATAAGTCGTGTTTTTATTCGGCTCCTAACGAATATGTTTGCCGGCCTCCGTGGCGCAAGTGGTAACGTCTCGGACTTTAATCCGGTGGTTCCGAGTTGAAATCCCGGTCAGGCATGGCATTTTCATACGCTATAAATCATTCATATCATCACCAACTGCGGTTGTCCTTCTTGGTGATTTTTCTTTCTGTTTTGGTGTTTTTTTTTTTTTTAATAAAATACAGATGTTTTAGCTGTTAAATATAATTCAAAGAATTTGTTACTTAATCAGTTGTGATTTTGTTTACATTGGCAACGGCCATACGGGCTCTTTGTGATTGGTCGTTGTGTTTGACAGCGGCCATCTTGCATTGATCTGATTGGTTTTCCTTTGTTTACATTTTCATCTGATTTATTAGCCTCTATTTATTAAAAAACTGTACAAATTAAAAATAAATAGATAGATTTATTAAAAATAGATGAAAACCATCTTTGATGCGGGTTATATATCGTGCTAAATTTGACTCAACCGGTGCAGAACATTTTGAGTTTTTGAAGAGAACATTTTGAAGCCGTACACAAACGAACTTAACATTTTTATATATATAATAATAATAATAATTTATATATATATGTAATTATAATTTAAGGGAGTAAATAATTCGAAATAAATATATCTTTGACTTTTCATGAAATTAAATAAAAGTATAATTTTAGTTCGAACTTTAAAAAAAGCATTTATTTAACAACAAAACTTACATTTAAATTTTTTTCATATCTGCAACTGCAGACTGATGCTTAGATACATCCATCGTTATTTTTTTACGATTTTATTTAACTTGGTCTGTGCACGGCAGGATGGTCAGAAATTTGTCAGCAATATTTAATCTACTTTCAAATGAGACAGAAGGCTAAAATGCTGTACATATGCTTGTTGCCGATGATAAGCATTGCGATAACAAAACATTCCATAAAAAAAATGTATTTTTATAAAAAAATTGTTGAACGCAAATAACAGAAATTCAAACAACCGCACATACTTACGAAAGACTTCGACGCAGCGTGCCAGTCGGTTGTGCTTTTTTGCTACGCAAGAAAATGAATTGTCTATCGTGTGAAGATGGATTACACATGGACAGCTATCAACTAGGGATAGTGAATCATTGCTTTTAGATGTATACACAAATATGTTTGAGCCGGTTATTCGTTTTGCTAAATCATTATATTTCAGAAGAAATCCATCTACAACTATATATTACTGTGATACAATTGCAGATAGTAAAACATTAACTGCAGCCCGAGACGTTTCATAATGATACATCGTCTAATTGTGATGGTAATTTGTTTTAGTCTAATCAAGACTAAAAAATAAAATTAAACGAATGCGTCGGTGTGTGGACACCCTACGGAAGCAAAGATTCTTACGCAATATTATATAAATTACTAACGGTACAAAATAATAGATTCGCAATGTGCACAAGCGATAAAGTTTTTATTAATAAGAATTATGAACTAACAATGCAATTCAATCTGTTAAATCTAATAATTACTAAAGATGGACGAAGCAGGAGCGATATAAAATGCCGAATAGCACAAGCTA